>NC_059164.1:83294816-83919386 GCF_019923935.1 Bubalus bubalis
TTTCCAAATTTGCTGACATATTGAGTGCAGCACTTTCGCAGCATCATCTTTTAGGATTTGAAATAGCTCAACTGGAATTTCATCACCTCCACTAGCTTTGTTTGTAGTGATGCTTCCTAAGGCCCACTTGACTTCACATTTCAAGATGTCTGGCTCTAGGTAAGTGATGACACCATCGTGGTTATGTGGGTCATTTGGATCTTTTTTGTATATCTTCTTAATATCTTCTGCTTCTGTTAGGTCCATACTATTTCTGTACTTTAATGTGCCCATTTTGAATGAAATGTTCCCTGGTATCTCTAATTTTTTTGAAGAGATCTCTAGTGTTTCCCATTCTTTTGTTTTCCTCTATTTCTTTGCATTGATCACTGAGGAAGTCTTTCTTATCTTTACTTGCTGTTCTTTGGAACTCTGTATTCAAATGAGTATATCTTTCCTTTTTTCCCTTTGTGTTTAGCTTCTCTTCATTTCTCAGCTATTCCAAGGCCTCCTCAGACAACTATTTTGCCTTTTTCCATTTCTTTTTCTTGGGGATGGTCTTGATCACTATGTCCTGTACAATGTCATGAATCTCCCTCCATAGTTCTTTAGGCACTCTTTCAGAAGAATCCCTTGAGTCTTTTTGTCACTTCCACTGTATAATCGTTAAGAGATTTGATTTAGGTTATACCTGAATGTTCTAGTGGTTTTCCCTACTTTCTTCAATTTAAGTCTAAATTTGGCAATATGGATTTCATGAGCTGAGCCAGAGTCAGCTCCCAGTCTTGTTTTTGCTGACTGTATAGAGCTTCTCCATCTTTGGCTGCAAAGAATATAATCATCTGATTTTGGTATTGACCCTCTGGTGATGTCCATGTGTAGAGTCTTTTCTTGTGTTGTTGGAAGAGGGTGTTTGCTATGACCAGTGGGTTCTCTTGGCAAAACTCTATTGGCCTTTGTCCTGCTTTGTTTTGTACTCCAAGGCCAAATTTGCCTGTTACTCCAGGTATCTCTGGACTTCCTACTTTTGCATTCCAGTCCCCTGTAATGATAAGGCATCTTTATTGAGTGTTAGTTCTAGAAGGTCTTGTAGGTGTTCAAAGAACCATTCAGCTTCTTCAGCTTTACTGGTCAGGCATAGTCTTGGATTTCTGTAATATTGAATGGTTTGCCTTGGAAACAAATAGAGATTGTTCTGTCATTTTTGAGATTGCCTCCAAGTACTGCATTTTGGACTCTTTTGTTGACTGTTCTTCTACTCCTTAGAAGAAATGAAGTAGACCTCATTTCTTCTAAGGGATTCTTGTCCACAGCAGTATATAATGGTCATCTGAGTTAATTTCACCCATTCCAGTCCATTTTAGTCCACTGATTCCTAAAATGTTGATGTTCACTCTTGCCATCTCTTCTGTTTGACCACTTCCAATTTGCCTTGTTTTATGGACCTAATATTACAGGTTCCTATGCAATATTGACTTCTTGTAAACAACAAAATCAAGATAAAATGTGGAGTTTGACAGTCTGCTAGACTCTCACTAGCTAAATAATTTCTGTAGTATGTTCTTACATTATAATTCTATTTCTTGCCTAGAACAATCACAGATTTCTAATATATATTGTTTGTGAAATCCAAGTGCTTATTATATGTTCACATTTCTAATGATGTTCCCTTTTAATAGTTCCTGAATGACAGCAATAGTAGATCTCTTGGAAATTCCTAAGAATTGGGAAATTTTTATGAGATTTCTAAATGGCACTTGGATCAAAGAGGAAGTCTCTAGGGAAATTTAGAAATATATATATATATATAATAAAAAAATAAAATACACCAAAAATTGTCATTGAAGCAATATTTAGAAATTTGTAAAACTATATGCATTTATTTTAAAAGTAGAATAAACAAGTCTAAAATGATAACTTGCTTCCTTTTTATAAACTAGAGAAAGAAGAATATTTACCTGAAAGAAATAGGGGAAGTGAAACAATAAAGAAAAATACAAGCCAATACAATTAATTAGAAAATCAAAGAAATCAAAAACTAATTTTTGGAAAAGACAAAATTTTACAACCTCTAGACAGTCTGATAAGAGGGAAAAAGTAGAAGGACCCAGGTTACCAAATGTTACTGTTGTTCAGTCACCAAGCCTTGTTTGACCTTTGGGACCTCATAGACTGTGGCACAGCAGGCTTCCCCGGCCTTCACTACTGAACAAAGTTTGCTCAAATTTATGTATATTTAGGCCCTATTTATACATCTCATCCTCTGCCACCCACTTCTCCCTTTGCCTTCAATCTTTACTAGCATCAGAGTCTTTTCTAATAAGTCAGTTTTGGGTATCAACTGGCCAAAGTATTGGAGCTTCAGCTTCAGCATCAGTCTTTCCAATGAATAATCAGAGTTGATTTCCTTAAAGAATTGACTGGTTTGATCTCCTTGCAGTCCAAAGGACTCTCAAGAGTCTTCTCCAACATCACAGTTCAAAAGCATCAATTTTTGGTGCTCAGCCTTCTTTATGGGTCCAACGCATACATCCATACATGGCTACTGGAAAACCCATAGTTTTGACTATATGTCTTTTGCCAGCGAAGTGATATCTCTGCTTTTTAATATGATGTCATAACTTTCCTTATAAGAAGCAAGTGTCTTAATTTTGTGGCTGCAGTCACTGTCCGCAGTGATTTTGGAGCCCAAGAAAAGAAAATCTGTCACTGTTTTCACTTTTTATTTTCTATTTGCCATGAAGTGATGGGACCAGATGTCATGATCTTAGTTTTTTGAATGTTGAGTTTCCAGCCAGCTTTTATACTCTCCTCTTTCACCCTCATCAAGAGGCTTTTTAGTTCCTCTTCTCTTTCTGCCTTAAGAGTGGTATTACCTGCATATCTGTATCTGTTGATATTTCTTCCAGCAACCTTGATTCCAGCTTGTGTTTCATCCTGTCCAGCATTTCACAGGATTTACTCAGCATATAAGTTAAGTAAGCAGGGTGACAGTATACAGCCTTGTCGTACTCCTTTTCCAATTTAGAACCAGCCTGTTGTTTCATATCCAGTTCTAACTCTTGCTTCTTGACCTGTATACAGGTTTCTTAGGAGACAGGCAAGATGGTCTTATATTCCTAACTCTTTAAGAATTTTCCACAGGTTTGTGATCCACACAGTCCATGAAGCAGATGTAGATGTTTTTCTGGAATTGCCTTGTTTTCTCCGTGATCCAATGAATATTGGCAATTTGATCTCTGGTTCCTCTGCTTTTTCTAAGCCTAGCTTTTACATCTGGAAATTCTCCAATATCAGGAGTAAAATATATGGTGTTACTACTAATCCCATGCATCTTAATAAAATAATAAGGAAAAGGAAATTATACGGACAATGCAATGTCTATAAAATTGATAACAAATGGAAATGAGAAATTGCTTTAAACACACTACTGCAAAATCACTCAAGAAGAAATAGATATCTGAAATATTTTGATAATGCTTAAGACAATTGAATTTGTAGTTTAAAACTTTCTCACTTCTACATCCTCCTCTGTAAACAAAGGAAGTGCATGTAAACCCTTATGATTTTACAGATGCAGTCTACTAAGTGTCTAAGCAGAAATACTGACAACTCCATCAGTATATTCCAGAAAACAGAAGAAAAATATAAGAGTTGAAAGCTATAAAACAACAGTCTTCAAGAATGTAGATATAAAAATACTAATGACATCATCCAAATCAAATCCAGCAATATTTAAAATGAGGTTCACAAACAAATGGAGTTCAGCCTAAGAATGAAATTAGTGTTTATCATTCATAAATTAATGCATTATACATACATATACTAAATAAGAAAACATGATAATCTCAATAGATACAGGAAATATTTGAAAAAATTAGTTTCTGAAAACTTCCTATGGAGTAAACTTTAGTAACCTAAAACTACAACTAATACAATGGGGAGAGAACAAATGCCTTCTCTTTAATATTGGGAAGAAAGCAAAATGTACTTTTTCAGAATTTCTTTTCAGTATTGTCCTGGAAATTCCGTCCAGATAAATAACAGAAGAAAAATATATAGAAGACATGCATGTTAACAAAGAAGAAAAAAATTATTTATTCACATGAAAGTGAAAAATGAAACTGTTAGTAATTCAGTCATTTCTGATTCTTATGACCACATAGACTGTTACTTGCCAGGCTCCTCTGTCCATGAAATTTTCCAGGCAAGAATACTTGAGTGATTAATCATTCCCTTCTCCAGAGGATCTTCCTGATTCAGGAACTGAACTTGGTTCTTCTGCATTGCAGGCAGATTCTTAATCATCTGAGCCACCATGGCATGATTACTTATTTTTTTTTAAGTTTTAACATCTATAAACAAGCTCCCACATAAGTGAATTTTGAAAGGTTACTGGATAAAATATCAACATACCAATGCCAATTATTTTCCTGCATAAAGACATTTATATATATATATATATATATATATATATATAGGTATACATATACACAAAAAGCATGAATAGGAATATCTATGTAAATATACCATTGATACTATTACCATGTAATGAAGTACTTATATATAATTTTAACAAAATATGTATAGATGAATGCATACATGCTAAGTCACTTCAGTCATGTCTCTTTGAGACTCCATAGACTGTAGCTCACCAGGCTCCTCTGTCCATCAGATTCTCCAGGCAAGAATAATGGAGTGGATTTCCATGCTGTCTCCAGAAGATCTTCCTGACCCAGGGATGGAACCCATGATTCTCAAGGCTCCTGTACTGGCAGGCAGGCTCTTTACCCCAAGTGCCACCTGGGAAACCCCAATATGTATAGAATCTATATACAAAACATTGATGAAACACTTAAAAATTTAAATGAATGGAGAAAGTAACAATTATTCACAGATTGAAAGAGTTAATATTTTCAATATGTCAATGGTTCTCAATCTTCTCTTCAGCGTAAACAAAACCCTTCAAAACCTTAGCAAGCTTTATTTGTAGAAATTGGCAAGTTAATTTTAAAATGCATATGAAATGGAAAATGATTAGAATACCAAAAGATTCTTAAATGGAAGAACATAGTTATAGGATTCAAGTTATCCAATTTCAGTGCATTAATATCAATCCCTGTAATAGACTGATATTAGCAAAAGCATAGACATATGTATTAATGGAACAGAAGAGAGACATCAGTTATACATTCACACTGTATATTCAACAATTTTTGACAATATATTAATGGATAAATATTGTTTTCTCATAAATAAAGCAAAACCAAAGGACCCGCAACAGAAATATCAAACATAAAACTTCCCAGAAGCCCCATATAAATTGATTTACCTGACCTTAGGTTTTCAGTATGGTGATGAATTTTCAGGTACAACACTAAAATTGCCAACCATGGAAGGGAAGCTTGAGAAATTAGACTTTGTCAAAGTCAAAACCTTTTGCTCTTTTCTGTGAGAGACTAAAAAAAAAAAGGAACAGACATGGCACACACAAGGAGAAAATGTTGCAAATCACATATCTGATAAAAAGATTTGTATAGTGTGTGTGTTCTTTGTTTCACAGGTTTCCTATAGTTTCTTCCAAGTTCATTTTGATTACAATTTTTAAAACTATCCATATTTTATACAGTTTTAAAGTTAATATATTTTAATATTCAGTTTCTGCATCTGTGGACTCAACTAATCATGGAAAAAGTATTCCAAAAAATGACAAAAAATTCTGAAAAGCAAAGTCTGAATTTGCCATATGCTGGCAACTATTTACATAGCATCTGCATTGTATTATGTAAGTAATCTGCTGCTGCTGCTGCTAAGTCGCTTCAGTCTTGTCCGACTCTGTGCGACCCCATAGACGGCTGCCCACCAGGCTCCTCCCTCCCTGAGATTCTCCAGACAAGAACACTGCAGTGGGTTGCCATTTCTTTCTCCAATGCATGAATGCGAAAAGTGAAAGTGAAGTCGTTCAGTTGTGTCTGACTCTTCCTGACCCCGTGGACTGCAACCTACCAGGCTCCTCCGTCCATGGTAGTTTCCAGGCAAGAGTACTAGAGTAGGTTGCCATTGCCTTCTCCAATACAAGTACTCTAGAGATGATATAAAGTATATGGGAGGACTATGTAGATTAATTGTAAATAGTATACCAATTTATATAAGGGATTTGAACATTCAGATTTTAGTATCCACAAGGGGCTCCTAGAACTATTCAAAATTGGAAAATGAGGAATCTTAGAATGTGCTTATAGTATTCTCTCCCCAGATAAGAACTGTATATTTTCATATATTTGTGTCTTTGCTAGTAGTATTATAGGTGAACTGCCCATGATAGTAGCATAGGTTTATCAAATGGGCACCATATGCAATTTCTCTTTGCCATAAGGACTTCAGTCTATCAATACTTTACCCTTGCTATCAGATCTTTCTCACGAATCTAAAAACATGTTTTCTTCATCGTACTACTCTTTAAGGTCCTGCATAATTTATTTTCTTCCATTAAATAAGTCCACAAATAAGTTATTGATAACTATACTCTCCATTTTATCTTATTCCGTTTCCCTACCTCTTACTCTCTCTCTCTTATCTTTTATTTCAATTAAAGATTTTAGTTATGAAAATTATGTAAAAACAGAAATGTGCATATGTGTATATATATGTGTGTGAGTGTGTGGGTGTGTGTGCCCGCATACAGGTTAACTATATAAGATGAATCCTTATGTAGTTAAATTTTTGATTAAATAACTAAACCTCTTAACCAGCATCAGTTCAGTTCAGTTCAGTCGCTCAGTCGTGTCTGACTCTTCGAGACCCCATGAATCGCAGCACGCCAGGCCTCCCTGTCCATCACCAACTCCCGGAGTTCACTCAGACTCATGTCCATCGAGTCAGTGATGCCATCCAGCCATCTCATCCTCTGTTGTCCCTTTCTCCTCCTGCCCCCAATCCCTCCTAGCATCAGAGTCTTTTCCAATGAGTCAGCTCTTCGCATGAGGTGGCCAAAGTACTGGAGTTTCAGCTTCAGCATCATTCCCTCCAAAGAAATCCCAGGGCTGATCTCCTTCAGAATGGACTGGTTGGATCTCCTTGCAGTCCAAGGGACTCTCAAGAGTCTTCTCCAACACCACAGTTCAAAAGCATCAATTCTTCGGGGCTCAGCCTTCTTCATAGTCCAACTCTCACATCCATACATGACCACAGGAAAAACCATAGCCTTGACTAGACGGACCTTTGTTGGCAAAGTAATGTCTCTGCTTTTCAATATGCTGTCTAGGTTGGTCATAACTTTTCTTCCAAGGAGTAAGCATCTTTTAATTTCATGGCTGCAGTGATTTTGGAGCCCACAAAAATAAAGTCTGACACTGTTTCCCCATCTATTTCCCATGAAGTGATGGGACTGGATGCCATGATCTTCGTATTCTGAATGTTGAGCTTTAAGCCAACTTTTTCACTCTCCTCTTTCACTTTCATCAAGAGGCTTTTGAGTTCCTCTTCACATTCTGCCATAAGGGTGGTGTCATCTGCATATCTGAGGTTATTGATATTTCTCCCAGCAATCTTGATTCCAGCTTGTGTTGCTTCCAGTCCAGCATTTCTCATGATGTACTCTGCATAAAAGTTAAATAAGCAGGGTGACAATATACAACCTTGACGTACTCCTTTTCCTCTTTGGAACCAGTCTGTTGTTCCATGTCCAGTTCTAACTGTTGCTGCCTGACCTGCATATAGGTTTCTCAAGAGGCAGGTCAGGTGGTCTGGTACTCCCATCTCTTTCAGAATTGTCCACAGTTTATTGTGATCCACACAGTCAAAGGCTTTGGCATAGTCAATAAAGCAGAAATAGATGTTTTTCTGGAACTCTCTTGCTTTTTCTATGATCCAGCAGATGTTGGCAATTTGATCTCTGGTTCCTCTGCCTTTTCTAAAACCAGCTTAACATCAGGAAGTTCACAGTTCACGTATTGCTGAAGCCTGGCTTGGAGAATTTTGAGCATTAGTTTACTAGCATGTGAGAAGAGTGCAATTGTGCGGTAGTTTGAGCATTCTTTGGCATTGCCTTTCTTTGGGATTGGAATGAAAACTGACCTTTTCCAGCATAGATCATAAATAAAAATGCACCAGTCCTGATGCACTTCGCATCCCAAATATTCTATCTCCATGTCTGTCCTTCCACTGTAGGTCATACTCTGACTTTGTGGTGATGATTTTTTTAATTTATTCTTTTAGAAAGTACTTTTATTATTTTCGTATGCCTTCCTAAACAATGTATTTTCACTTTTCTGTTTTTGGATTTTAAGTGAACAGAATTAATATTTTCATACTTTATATCTCAAATATGTTATTTATTCTTTTTTTTGTTTGTTTTTTACTATTCTTTAGTTAGATACTTGAATTGTTTTTTGTTTGCTAAGTAAAATCCTTCCCACCCAAGTTCTGAAAATGAGAATCATGTTTGGTCCACAAAGCTTTTCTCTCATTTTATATTTTGTCAAACTGGTGGAAATACAATAAAGCAATATGATGTTTTGTCTTATATATTCCTAGGTAAGTTACTTTTTTAATCTTTTTTTGCAATTAGATTTCTACTTTTTGAAATACCTGTTGAATACCTTTTTTCCATTGTTATGATCAATTTTTTAGGATATCTTTAATGTAAGTACTTTAATGTTTATATGAATTGGAATGTCTTCTACCTTCAGTTGTCTTTTATACTTAGTTACTTCTATGAATAAAATTTGTAATCTTAGTAGAGTCAAATTTTTCTAATCTTTTCTGTATTTTTGAGCTCTTTTATCAATAAACTTACCCTTCCCATTATGCTCTGTATTACTATATGAGACCCTTATTGTTTTGATATTTACATTTAGATCATTAACCATGTTTTGTATAGTGTAAGGTAGAGTCTTTTTTTTCTTCTAATACAAATTCTTCAAATGCATTATTTTTAATCTTCACTTCATGCGTCTTACATGTTAAGTGTTCATGCACTTCAGGGATTTGAATTTTGGCCCAATGATTTATTTGTCTCTTCCTTTCCAATGCTGTGCTCCCATAATTACTGTAGCCTTGTAATAGTTTTTGACACTTTACCAGATATCACACTAACTTTACTTTCATTATAATAATAAATGATCTTAGGAATGGATGGGGAAAAAAGCAAATTCATCTGCAGAAATCTGTTTATAAAATTGCCTATTAGGCTCTTCTGAATAACAGAAACATATTATGTGCTCTATAGTTTATAGAGGGCTTTCCAGTGATTAGTATTTGCAAGCCTATTTTATTTCTAAACTCCAAGTAAAAAATTTTTAGATGATAATTAGCTTGGGAAAATGTGCAATAGAGGCAATCAGTTATTTTTGATTATTAATCCTCAAAATGATGCATAAACAGCTATTTCAAAGTGCAAAATTGTTTTAGTGATACATATATATATATATATATATAACCTAGTAAATAATATAGTGTATCATGAGAGATGGTTCAAAATGAGGTTGCAGTGTGTTACAGTGAAGTAACATTATTGTCTGGCGAAGATATCCCTTTGCTATTTTCTGACAACCTCTCAGCCTATAAGTGATCATAAGAGTAAATGCACTGAGAAATCACTGAGTTGTGAGTGACTGTTTTATTGGGACGTATGATTCTTTAATATAATGTCTGTGTAGAGCTTCTTCTGATTTATCTTTAAGGAATTAAAAGTGTTTTGGGTTTCATAAGTATAATAAATTTATTAGTTTATTATAAAACAAAATCAGAGGTGATTAAAATGTAGACATTATTGTATAATCTGTATGATGACTTAAGTATAAATATTTTTAAAATTCAGACTTTCCATGTTGCGCTAGTGGTAAAGAAGCCACCTGCTAATGCAGGAGACATAAGAGACCTGGTTTTGATCCCTGGGTGGGGAAGATCCCCTGGAGGAGGGCATGGCAACCCACTCCAGTATTCCTGCCTGCGGAATCAGATGAACAGAGGAGCCTGGTGGACTACTGTCCAAATGGTCACAAAGAGTTGAGCACAACTAAAGTGACTTAGTACACATGCATGCATTTTTATAATCAGGACTAAGAAGTAATACATCACAGTTAATATGGGAATTATTTTTCTTTTTAGTCATGTTGCAATAGTACATTTTATAATTAATGGTATCTTAGATTTCATGAAATACAATGTGTCTGTTTTACTGGAACTTAAGACATTCCTCATGAAAGACCAGGTTCGTGACTGCTAGTACTGAGTACTGATCATAATACTGATCATAGTACAAGTACACCTTAATTATAAGTATTTAAATATTTGTTAAAGAAATATTTGAATTTATGAAGGATGATAGAAATAATGAAGCATAGAGAAGAAATCCACGGAAGTCTCATATGATAAAAATATAACAGTGTTTATGTCACTTTTGATAAAGCTTTTTGGTATTTCAAGACACAGTTTGCCAATTCATAAAATATGTATATATTGAAAGCACACTCACTTGATCACAGAAAATTAAATGAAACAAATTAAAGCTAAAAACATGATGTGTGTGTTTGTCACTCAGTCGTGTCGGACCCTTTGTGACCTCATGGACTGTAGCCCGCCAGGCTCCTCTGTCCATGGGATTTTCCAGGCAAGGATGCTGGAGTGGTTTGCCGTTTCTTTCTCCAGGGTATCTTCTCAACCCAGGGATCGAACCCGGGTCTCCTGCATTGCAGGCAGATACTTGCTGTCTGAGCTACTAGGGAAGCCCAAAGTGATATAAGATAGATATGATATATTTTTCTAGTTATAATTAAATCAGTATTGTTTAATTATGTGTTTGAATCAAAATTAAATAATAGCATATTTTGAGTCATAAATAATGTTTTAATTATTCTACTTTTAGAAACATACATAAATATTTTATATTACACAAATATTTTTGTTTTTAAAATTATTCTACTGTTAAAAATTTATTGTCATATTAGGTTATCAGTAAACAAAATGTGTATAAGCAGCAAAATAGTAAAGGTCATATAATTTAAATATTAATCAAACTATTTTGTCAACATATTAGGAAATATATATTTTAATTTATACCAAAATAATTTTTTCCCTAAATGTCTCTAAATTAAAACATTCCTGTTTAAAAATACTGAAGAGGAGTAACTAGATTCTAAATTCCTAGTCACCAAAACTTTTATTTAGTAAATACATCTAAAAGAGGAAAATAAAAAAAAATGAAGCATCTGTGATATGTTTTATTCATAACAAACCAGCTCTAGCTCTGAGAATTTAAGGAGGCTTTTATTTTTTTCATATAACATATAAGAAATCTTATTTAGTCATAGATGATAAAGACATGAAAAGAATGTGAGTATAAAATAAAAACTCTACACTTTTATTTGAGTCCCTTTCTTCTTGCAGAATGTTTAAAAGTGATTCTTGACATTTTCAAGACAGAGCTTGACAATCTGTATAATCTTTCTAGAGGTAACTTAAGTTCTAATCTTAATTATGTGTAGCTCTTATAGAGTTGAAAGAATAGTAAAATTGGGATACTAGGGTACTTCACTCACTCTAATGTGTCTCGTTTAAACATCATGAAAAGGCCGCTTTCAGGATATTTTAGTAAAATTGTAAAATGTATATGATTACTATATTAATCAGTTTTTCATATATTTTCATTTCTAGGAATATATTAAAGTATTAGTATTTGTACATTTTATATTATTTGATCATTTATAGTTAACATTATTATTTTACTTATATTTACATATGTATGTAAAATTAATATAAAATATTTATATTTTTAAGAATGCAACTTTTAAATTTTTCTTTCAAGGAAATGATAGATCCATAAGCATTGTCAAAAAATGAATTATCTTTGAAGTTTCATGTATTTGAACCAGATGAGGCTCATACTGATGATGGTCCCTGATGATAAGCTTGCTCTTACATAATCTTCAATTCAAGCTAAATGTACTAATTACTGAAAGATTAGATTAATGTATTGAATAGTTTTCACACTAATACAAGCAAGGGAAATGCCTGTAGAATATATGAAGTGTCATTTGTGCTCCATATATATGTATAGCCACCAGGGAAGCCCATAATAACCTTACTACTTGTCAATAGGTAACTATTTGTGTCAAGTAGTTTATTTCTCTGTTGTTTGTTTTTTCTTCTTAATGGAAGTTTTATAAATAGTAACATTTAATTTTCTCCCATCTGTTCTGTAAATTCAATGCATACTAAAACCAAGTTGTTTACTTCCTAAAAAAATCACCACCAATCACCAATCTTTGATCGTACAAGTGTTTATTAGTGTACAAAGTAATGATCTACAGGGAATGTCAAATAAATCTTGTTGCTAGTCAGATTTATAGGGGCAGAGTCAACAAGAAAATAAGTCAGGAAGTAGAAATAGTGTTTTAGTTGGAGAAGAAAATTTATAAATCATCCCTTGTCTTTGGAGGTCAATATTGAAACTGTTGGTAAACTCTGCATGCAATTTTGCCTGCAGTGGTAGTGAGGTGGATGAAGCTGTTATGCAGAGTGATGTAAGTCACAAAGAGAAAAACAAATATTGTATATTAACACATATATATGGAATCCAGAAAAATGATACTGATAAACCTATTTTCAGGGAAGGAATGGAGACACAGGTGTAGAAAATATATCTTATTGTCAGAAACATAGTTTGCTTTGGCATTCTGTCTTTTCACTTAAGAGAAAAAAAAATTAGGGAAAACCTAAACTCTCATTATAATTGACATTGTATATATACACATATTATATTACAATATAAAACAGTTTATATTTAAAATAACTTTCCTAATTGTGCATTTGTGCTTTACTTTAAAATGTACAGCATGAGTAGTGCAATATGTGTATATATATACATACATATGTACATATATCTGTGTTTGTACAAAAACTTAATCTAAATGAGTAATTTAAGTATGGCTAATTAACATGAATATTATTTTCTAAAACTAGATTGTTGCCAAATTAGCTTAATGAATTTTAAAACAAAATTTTGATTTGAAAATGCTTGATGTTTTCATGTATACTTATATATATGTATATATGTATACTTGTATATATGTTTATATACATATATACAGTGGAGTGACAAAACCAATTGTCCTTACATGTCGATATCTAAGAACTCAGCAGCTGATCAAACCAAGACTTCTGCAGTGATATCATGAGTGTATTGTAGGGCAGAATAGCAACTTTTCTATCACTATGTTAGAAGGTAAAAAGAGAATTTTTCCTATAAGTACAAACAGATTCAATGAGTTGAACAGTGTTGCCTTTTTACTTGTAAATATCAGTTTTTCTTTTCTCTTTTTTTTCCCCCTTGAGGAGATTGAATTAGTCTAGGTAAGTGTATATGTATGCTTTTATTAGTATTTGTTTTTAACGCATGAAGCACTTGCCTACCTTGGAGCTTTAGCATTAATAGTTCTGTCTACCTGAAATACTTTTCTAAATATCTGTATAGCTGACTTCTTTCTATTTCATGTCATTATTCATTTCATTAATTTCCTTGATCACCATTTTCAAAATTGCAACAGCACACTACAGTATCATTCTGTTCTTTAACATTTTTATTTCATTAACTATTATTTGATTTTAATTAAAATATTACTTATTTATATATCCCATTTTCATGTTTAGTTTATCTTAAGTAGAATTTTCGGAGAAGGCAATGGCACCCCACTCCAGTACTCTTGCCTAGAAAATCCCATGGACGGAGGAGCCTGGTGGGCTGCAGTCCATGGGGTCGCTAGGAGTCAGACACGACTGAGCGACTTCACTTTCACTTTTCACTTTCATGCATTGGAGAAGGAAATGGCAACCCACTCCAGTATTCTTGCCTGGAGAATCCCAGGGACGGGGGAGCCTAGTGGGCTGCCATCTCTGGGGTCACACAGAGTTGGACACGACTGAAGCGACTTAGCAGCAGCAGCTAGAAGGTCTTGTAGGTCTTCATAGAACTGTTCAACTTCAGCATCTTTAGCATTAGTGGTGGGGCACAGATTTGGATTTCTGTGATGTCGAATGGTTTGCCTTGGAAACAAACTGAGATCACTCTATCATTTTGGAGATTGCACTCAAGTATTGAGCAGCAGCGGGGAGGAGCAACCTCACGACCGAGGCCAGGGGCGGTGGCTGGGAGGACCAACCCCAGGTCCAAGGAGCCGTGGCTGCGCGGGCGCAGGAGGACCTAGAGGAGCTATCCCACATTGAAGGTCAGGAAGGGCGGCAGTGAGGAGATAGCCCTCGTCCAAGGTAAGGAGCAATGGCTGCGCTTTGCTGGAGCAGCCGTGAAGAGATACCCCACACCCAAGGTAAGAGAAACCCAAGTAAGATGGTAGGTGTTGTAAGAGGGCATCAGAGGGCAAACACACTGAAACCATACTCACAGAAAACTGGTCAGTCTAATCACACTAGGACCATGGCCTTGTCTAACTCAATGAAACTAAGCCATGCCCGTGAGGCAACCCAAGACGGGTGGGTCATGGTGGAGATATTTGACAGAATGTGGTCCACTGGAGAAGGGAATGGCAAACCACTTCAGTATTCTTGCCTTGAGAACCCCATGAACAGTATGAAAAGGCAAAATGATAGGATACTGAAAGAGAAACTCCCCAGGTCAGTGGGTGTGCAATATGCTACTGGAGATCAGTGGAGAAATAACTCCAGAAAGAATGAAGGGATGGAGCCAAAGCAAAAACAATACCCAGCTGTGGATGTGACTGGTGATAGAAACAAGGTCCGATGCTGTAAAGAGCAATTTGCATAGGAACCTGGAATGTCAGGTCCATGAATCAAGGCAAATTGAAAGTGGTCAAACAAGAGATGGCAAGAGTGAATGTCAACATTCTAGGAATCAGCAAACTGAAATGGACTGGAATGGGGGAATTTAACTCAGATGACCATTATATCTACTACTGCAGGCAGGAATCCCTCAGAAGAAATGGAGTGGCCATAATGGTCAACAAAAGAGTCTGAAATGCAGTACTTGGATGCAATCTCAAACACGACAGAATAATATCTGTTCGTCTCCAAGGCAAACCATTAGATATCACAGTAATCCAAGTCTATGCCCCAACCAGTAACGCTGAAGAAGCTGAAGTTGAACGGTTCTATGAAGACCTACAAGACCTTTTAGAACTAACACCCAAAAAAGATGTCCTTTTCATTATAGGGGACTGGAATGCAAAAGTAAGAAGTCAAGAAACACCTGGAGTAACAGGCAAATTTGGCATTGGAATACAGAATGAAGCAGGGCAAAGACTAAGAGAGTTTTGCCAAGAAAATGCACTGGTCATAACAAACACCCTCTTCCAACAACACAAGAGAAGACTCTATACATGGACATCACCAGATCGTCAGCACCGAAATCAGATTGATTATATTCTTTGCAGCCAAAGATGGAGAAGCTCTATACAGTCAGCAAAAACAAGACCAGGAGCTGACTGTGGCTCAGACCATGAACTCCTTAATGCCAAATTCAGACTTAAATTGAAGAATGTAGGGAAAACCACTAGACCATTCAGGTATGACTAAATCAAACCCTTTATGAATATACAGTGGAAGTGAGAAATAGATTTAAGGGCCTAGATCTGATAGATAGACTACCTGATGATCTATGGACTGAGGTTCGTGACATTGTACAGGAGACAGGGATCAAGACCATTCCCATGGAAAAGAAATGCAAAAAAGCAAAATGGCTGTCTGGGGAGGCCTTACAAATAGCTGTGAAAAGAAGAGAAGTGAAAAAGCAAAGGAGAAAAGGAAAGATATAAACATCTGAATGCAGAGTTCCAAAGAATAGCAAGAAGAGATAAGAAAACCTTCTTCAGCGATCAATGCAAAGAAATAGAGGAAAACAACAGAATGGGAAAGACTAGGGATCTCTTCAGGAAAATCAGAGATAACAAAGGAACATTTCATGCAAAGATGAGCACGATAAAGGACAGAAATGGTATGGACCTAACAGAAGCAGAAGATATTAAGAAGAGATGGCAAGAATACACAGAAAAACTGTATAAAAAAGATCTTCACAGATACCATTGTGTGTCTGTGTGTGTGATCACTGACCTAGAGCAAGACATCCTGGAATGTGAAGTCAAGTGGGCCTTAGAAATCATCACTACGAACAAAGCTAGTGGAGGTGATGGAATTCCAGTTGAACTATTCTAAATCCTGAAAGATGATGCTGTGAAAGTGCTGCACTTAATATGCCAGAAAATTTGGAAAACTCAGCAGTGGCCACAGGACTGCAAAAGGTCAGTTTTCATTCCAATCCCAAAGAAAGGCAATGCCAAAGAATGCTCAAACTACCGCACAATTGCACTCATCTCACATGCTAGTAAAGTAATGCTCAAAATTCTCCAAGCCAGGCTTCAGCAATACGTGAACTGTGAACTTCCTGATGTTCAAGCTGGTTTCAGAAAAGGCAGAGGAACCAGAGATCAAATTGCCAACATCCGCTGGATCATAGAAAAAGCAAGAGAGTTCCAGAAAAACATCTATTTCTGCTTTATTGACTATGCCAAAGCCTTTGGCTGTGTGGATCACAATAAACTGTGGACAATTCTGAAAGAGATGGGAATACCAGACCACCTGATCTGCCTCTTGAGAAATGTGTATGCAGGTCAGGAAGCAACAGTTAGAACTGGACATGGAACAACAGACTGGTTCCAAATAGGAAAAGGAGTTTGTCAAGGCTGTATATTGTCACCCTGTTTATTTAACTTATATGCAGATTACATCATGAGAAATGCTGGACTGGAAGAAACACAAACTGGAATCAAGATTGCCGAGAGAAATATCAATAATCTCAGATATGAAGATGACACCACCTTTATGGCAGAAAGTGAAGAGGAACTCAAAAGCCTCTTGATGAGAGTGAAAGTGGAGAGTGAAAAAGTTGGCTTAAAGTTCAACATTCAGAAAATGAAGATCATGGCATCCGGTCCCACCACTTCATGGGATATAGATGGGGAAACAGTGGAAACAGTGTCAGACTTTATTTTTGGGAGCTCCAAAATCAGTGCAGATGGTGACTGCAGCCATGAAATTAAAAGATGCTTACTCCTTGAAAGAAAAGTTATGACCAACCTAGATAGCATATTCAAAAGCAGAGACATTACTTTGCCAACAAAGGTTAGTCTAGTCGAAGGCAATGGTTTTTCCTATGGTCATGTATGGATGTGAGAGTTGGACTGTGAAGAATGCTGAGCCCCGAAGAATTGATGCTTTTGAACTGTATTGTCGGAGAAGACTCTTGAGAGTCACTTGGACTGCAAGAAGATCAAACCAGTCCATTCTAAAGGAGATCAGCCCTGGGATTTCTTTGGAGGGAATGATGCTGAAGCTGAAACTCCAGTACTTTGGCCACCTCATGCGAAGAGTTGACTTATTGGAAAAGACTCTGATGCTGGGAGGAATTGGGGGCAGGAGGAGAAGGGGACGACAGAGGATGAGATGGCTGGATGGCATCACTGACTCGATGGATGTGAGTCTGAGTGAACTCTGGGAGTTGGTGATGGACAGGGAGGCCTGGCGTGCTGCGATTCATGGGGTCACAAAGAGTCGGACACGACTGAGCGACTGATCTGATCTGATTGAGTTTCAGACTCTTTATTTGACTAGGAGGGCTACTCCATTTTTTCTAAGGGTTTTTTGCCCACAGTAGTAGGCATAATGGTCATCTAAATTAAATTTGCCCATTCCTGTCCATTTTAGCTACTGATTCCTAAAATGTCAGTGTTCACTTTTTCCATATCCTGCTTGACCATGTCCAATTTACCTTGAATCATGGACCTAATATTCCAGTTTCCCATGCAATATTATTCTTTACAACATTAAAGTTTACTTTCACCAGAAGACAACCACAACTGAGTGTCATTTCCTCTTTGGTCCAGCTACTTCTTTCTTTCTGGAGTTATTAGTACTTGAATAATAATCAAAATAAAAATAGAAAGACTATATTCTTAAAATGAAGTGTGAATGTTGCTGAATAGCCAAGAAATTCCCTATTTAAGTTATACTATGCTTACCTAATACAGAGAGAATACATATTAAACATTATATATATTTTTCTATCAATGATAATATATAGACTAATGCACAGTTAGATGCTGGCTTATTACCCCATCCTACCTTTTCTTGAAGAAGAGATTCACTCACAAAACAAGGGGTTCTGCTTCAAGGGAGATTTATCAGAGTTGAAACTATTACTGATGTTACTACTACTGCTACTACAATTAATATTGTTAGTCCCTATAAACACTATGTATACTTATTAGTAAGTTGTAGTCTGACATTCAGAATTAGACTTTATAAATCTCATTGGCAGTTTCCTCAAGAATATATATCCAATTTCTCAAATTAACCATGAGGATTCTAATTAAAGTAATAAAGATAAGCACAAAATACATTCTACCAGCAATCCTAAAGGAACAAATTTCTCTGGAGATTCAGAGTACAATTTCAAATTTCTCTTTATATTAAAATACAAAAAAAAAAAAAGAGAGTAAGCAATGGTTTTGCAAATTATTCGAATTTTTGATCCTCCTAGTAAGGACTTGAGAAGCAATCAATTTTAAAAAAAAACAGCAATAATTTCTTAAGTGTATATACCATGGGCTGTTTCTCGGAGATAATGTTTTGATTCCATTATGTCTGAAAGCACCATAATTTCTATTGATGAACATGGATTGACATAGTTGTTTAAGCCTATAATGAACCAAATGTTACACAGAATACAATTTTCCTCTTCATTTACCCTAATTTATTCTAGTTGTAAATGCAATTGGCTTCCATGATTACAGAATAAATCTCACTGTAGGATCAATTACTACAGTTTAGAATAAAACTTGAGTTGTTTTGTAATTATATTCACTGGGTATTCCATTTTGATTTAAAATAGCATTTTCAGAAATACTGTAGCTTTAATAGGTGATACACAGGATTACATTTGAACTTTTAACATGTAATTATTAAAATTATTATATGTTGTTGTATTTCTTCATATTTGGTTAATTTCACAACTGTCTCCAATAAACAGATGCTTCCTAAATTTAATATTTAATTTACCTATTTGATGTAAGGAAATATGTTTCTCTAAATAATACATATATATTTTATTTTTGATTTTTTAAATGATTTTTTATGAGAAATACTAATAAGATCATTTAATAACTTTTGCTATCATTGTGTGCCTACATGCTAAGTCACTTCTGTCATGTCTGATTCTGTGCCACTCTGTGGACTTTAGCCCACCAGGCTCCTCTGTCTATGAGATTTCCCAGGTAAAAGTACTGGAGCAGGTTTCCATTTTCTTCTTCAGGGGATCTTCCTGACCCAGGGTCTGAGCACTGGTCTCCTGCATTGCAAGCAGATTCATTACCAACTGAGCTACCAGGTAATCCCTTGCTATTATTAAATATGATCAAAATATTTTATGGTTCCAAATAAAGGTGAAATTATTTCACAAGCAAGCCTATTTTAAAGAAAGAGCACTAAGATTACTTTATTTAATATAAATGTGAATTTAAAAATATATACTTTCCTAAGTCAGTCAGTGCTTCTAAGCTTTTTGGTTTTCATACCACTTTACCTTCTAAAAAAGTTATTGTGGGCCACATGGAGCTTAGTTTATGGGTCTTAAATCTATAAATATTTACCATTTTAGAAAATAAAAATATGAATTTTCAAAAGCAGAAAAATAGTTTGAGAAAGTATTGGGCCAAAGGGGAAACAATACTCAGTTGTGGTATGTCTTGTGGTGAAAAAACTCCAGTGCTGTAAAGAACAATATTGCATGGAAACCTGGAATGTTAGGTCCATGAATCAAAGTAAATTGGACATGGTCAAGCAGGATATGCTAAGAGTGAACATCAGCATTTTAGGAATCAGTGAACTAAAATTGACCGGAATGGGTGAATTTAATGGGTGAATTAGATGACCATTATATCTACTCTGTGGCAAGAATACCTTAGAAGAAATAGAGTAGCCCTCCTAGTCAATTAAAGAGTCCAAAGTGCAGTACTTGGATGCAGTCTCAAAAACAACAGAATGATCTTGGTTCTTTTCCAAGGCAAACCATTCAACATCACAGTAACCCAAGTCTATACCCAAACCATTAATGCCTAAGAATTTGAATGGTTCTAGGAAGACCTACAAAATCTTCTAGAACTAACACCAAAATAAGATCCTTTTCAGCACTGGGGATTGGAAAGCAAAAGTAGAAAGTCAAGAGATACTTGGAGTAACAGGCAAGTTTGGCCTTAGAGTACAAAATGAAGCAAGACCAAGGCTAACAGTGTTTTCCCAAGAGAACAATATAGTAATAGCAAGTACTCTTTTCCAACAACATAAGAGATGACTCTACACACAGATGTCACAAAATGGTCAATACTGAAATCAGATTGATTATATTTTTTGAAGCCAAAGATAG
Organism: Bubalus bubalis; assembly: GCF_019923935.1. Lineage (NCBI taxonomy): Eukaryota > Metazoa > Chordata > Mammalia > Artiodactyla > Bovidae > Bubalus > Bubalus bubalis. The sequence continues at coordinate 83,315,242 of NC_059164.1, forward strand.
AGAAGCTCTATACAGTCAGCAAAAACAAGACCCGGAGCTGACTGTGGCTTACAACATGAACTCTTTATTGCAAAATTAAGGCTTAAATTGAAGAAAGTAGGGGAAAAGTTCTAGGCCATTCAGGTATGACTTGAATCAAATCCCTATGATTATACAGTGGAAGTGACAAATAGATACAAAAGATTAGATCTGGTAGATAGGGTATCTGAAGAATTATGGATGGACATTACATTGTACAGGAGGCAGTGACCAAAACCATTCCCAAGAAAAAGAAATGTAAGAAGGCAAAATGGTTGGCTGAGGAGGCCTAAAAATAGCTGAGAAAGAAGAGAAAAGAAAGGCAAAGGAGAAAGGGAAAGGTATACGTAACTGATTGCAGAGTTCCAGACAATAGCAGGGAGAGATTAAAAAAGCATTCTTACATGAACAATGTAAAGAAATAGAGAAAAACAAGACAATGGGAAAACCTAAAAATCTCTTCAAAGAAATTAGAGATACCAAGGGAACATTTCATGCAAAGATCATCACAATAAAGGACAGAAGGAGCAAGGACTTAACAGAAGTAGAAGAAATTAACAAGAGGTGGCAAGAATACACAGAAGCAATATAAAAAAAGGTCTTAATGACTCAGATAACCACAATGGTGTGATCACTCACCTAGAGCCAGACATCTTGGAATGTGAAATCAAGTGGATCTTAGGAAGCATTACTATGAACAAAGCTAGTGGAGGTGATGGAATCCAGCTGAGCTATTTCAAATCATAGTGCTGCACTCAGTATGCCAGAAAATTTGGAAAACTCATCAGTGGCCACAGGACTGGAAAAGGTCAGTTTTCAATTCATTCCCAAAGAAAAGAAGTAATAAAGAATGTTAAAGTACAGTACAGTTGCACTCATTTCCCATGCTAGGAAGGTTATGCTCAAAATCCTTCAAGCTAGGCTTTAGTAGTACTTGAAATCAAGAACCTGCAGATGTCCAAGCTGTATTTAAAAAGGTGGAGGAACCAGAGATAAAATTGCCAACATTCACTGAATCATAGAGAAAGCAAGGGAATTCCAGAAAAATATCTACTTCTGTTTCATTGACTATGTTAGAGCCTTTGACTCTGTGAATCATAACAAACTGTGGAAAACTCTTAAAGAGATGGGAATACCAGACCATCTTACCTGTCTCCTGAGAAACCAGCATTCAGGTCAAGAAGCAAAAGTTAGAACCTTATATGGAGCAACTGACTGGTTTAAAATTGAGAGAGGAGTATGACAAGGCTGTATACTGTCACCCTGTTTATTTAACTTATATGCAGAGATCATATCAGATCAGTTGCTCAGTCATGTCCGACTCTTTGTGACCCCATGAATCGCAGCACGCCAGGCCTCCCTATCCATCACCGTCTCTCAGAGTTCACTCAAACTCATGTCCATCCAGTCGGTGATACCATCCAGCCATCTCATCCTCTGTCGTCCCATTCTCCTCCTACCCCCAATCCCTCCCAGCATCAGAGTATTTTCCAGTGAGTCAGCTCTTCACATGAGGTGGCCAAAATACTGGAGTTTCAGCTTTAGCATCATTTCTTCCAAAGAAATCCCAGGGCTGATCTCCTTCAAAATGGACTGGTTTTGGATCTCCTTGCAGTCCAAGGGACTCTCAAGAGTCTTCTCCAACACCACAGCTCAAAAGTATCAATTCTTCGGGCCTCAGCTTTCTTCACAGTCCAACTCTTGCATCCATACATGACCAGTGGAAAAACCGTAGCCTTGACTAGATGGACCTTTGTTGGCAAAGTAATGTCTCTGCTTTTGAATATGCTATCTAGGTTGGTCATAACTTTTCTTCCAAGGAGTAAGCATCTTTTAATTTCATGGCTGCAGTCACCATCTGTAGTGATTTTGGAGCCCCCAAAAATAAAGTCTGATACTGTTTCCACTGATTTTCCATGAAGGGATGGGACCAGATGCCATGATCTTCATTTTCTGAATGTTGAGCTTTAAGCCAACTTTTCCATTCTCCTCTTTCACTCTCATCAAGAGCCTTTTAGTTCCTCTTCACTTTCTGCCATAATGGTGGTGTCATCTGCATAACTGAGATTATTGCTGTTTCTCCTGGCAATCGTGATTCCAGCTTGTGCTTCTTCCAGCCTAGTGTTTCTCATGATGTACTCTGCATATAAGTTTAATAAGCAGGGTGACAATATACAGCCTTGACATACTCCTTTTCCTATTTGGAACCAGTCTGTTGGTCCACGTCCAGTTCTAACCGTTGCTTCCTGACCTGCATACAGGTTTCTCAAGAGGCAGATCAGGTGGTCTGGTATTCCCATCTCTTTCAGAATTCTCCACAGTTTATTGTGATCCACACAGTCAAAGGCTTTGGCATAGTCAATAAAGAAGAAATAGATATTTTTCTGGAACTCTCCTGCTTTTTTGATGATCCAGTGTATGTTGGCAATTTGAGCTCTGGTTCCTCTGCCTTTTCTGAAACCAGCTTGAACATCTGGAAGTTCATGGTTCACATATTGCTGAAGCCTGGCTTGGAGAATTTTGAGCATGACTTTACTAGCTTGTGAGATGAGTGCATTTGTGCTGTAGTTTGAGCATTCTTTGGCATTGCCTTTCTTTGGGATTGGAATGAAAACTGACCTTTTCCAGTCTTGTGGCCACTGCTGAGTTTTCCAAATCTGCTAGCATATTGAGTGCAGCACTTTCACAGCATCATCTTTCAGGATTTGAAAGAGCTCAACTGGAATTCGATCACCACCACTAGCTTTGTTCATAGTGATGCTTTCTAAGGCCCACTTGACTTCACATTCCAGGATGTCTGGCTCTAGGTGAGTGATCATACCATTGTGATTATCTTGGTCGTGAAGATCTTTTTGTTACAGTTCTTCTGTGTATTCTTGCCACCTCTTCTTAATATCTTCTGCTTCTGTTAGGTCCATACCATTTCTATCCTTTATTGAGATCGAGCCCATCTTTGCCTGAAATTTTCCCCTGGCATCCCTAATTTTCTTGAAGAGATATGCTGAGAACATCATGCAAAATGCCAGGCTGGATGAGTTGCCAGCTAGAATAAAGATTTCCAGGAGAAATATCAACAACTTCATATATGCAAGTGATACCACTCTAATGGCAGAAAGTAAAGAGGAACTAAAGAGTCTCTTGATGGAGTGAAAGAGAAGAGTGAGAAAGACAACTTAAAACTCAAATTCAAAAACTAAACATGTGGCATCCAGTCTCATCACTTCATGGCAAATAGATGGGCAAAGAGTGGAGGTAGTGATTGATTTTATTTTCTTGGACTCCAAGGTCACTACAGACAGTGACTGTAACCACAAAATTAAATGATGCTCCTTGGAAGAAAAGCTATGACAAGCTTAGACTGTGTATTAAAATCCAGAGACATTACTTTGCTGACAAAAATCTGTATAGTCAAAGTGATAGTTTTTCCTGTAGTCATGTATGGATGTGAGAGCTGGACCATGAAGAAGGCTGAGGACTGAAAACTGGCTTTCAAATTGTGTTGGTGGTGAAGACTCTTGAGATCCCCTTGGACTACAAGGAGATCAAACTAGTCAGTCCTTAAGGACATCAAAACTCTGAATATTTATTGGACTGATACAAAAACTGAAGCTCCAATGCTTTGGTTGCCTGATGTGAAGAGCTAACTTGTTGGAAAAGACCCTGATGCTTGGAAAGATAGATGCAGGAGGAAAAGGGAGCAAAAAGACAATGAGATGGTTGGATGGCATCATTGACTTGATGGACATGAGTTTGAGCAAACCTGAGAGGTAGTGAAGGAGAGGGAAGCCTTAAGTATTTCAGTCCATGAGGTACAAAGAATAGGACACAGCTTAACAATTGAGCAAAATTTTTAAAATAAAATAATATACATGTGTGCATTTCAATGGCTTTCATGGCAGTGACCTTGTCACATTGTTGTGTAACTTCTGGAAAACTCTACTGTGCATTCATGAGAAAATGAACTTCAAAAGACTGAAATGTTTTTGGCATCCCCACACTACAACTTGGAACATCTTTGCTTTACATTAATATAAATAACCATTTCATCAGACTCTAACTTTGAATGTGAATAATCTATTTCTATTGGTAGTGATAGGCTATTACTTATGAATAATATATTGTATGATATTTTAAGTAATATTTTCCATAATAGGTCTAAGAGCATGATTTATTGCTTTTAACTTATCTTCTTTGATTAAATGACTGTAATTGAACCAAGATTATGGAAAACAGGCACTTAAGGAAAGGAGTAGCTTTTGTGTAAAAAGGTATAGTTTTATAACACCCAGAAATTTTATACCTCAAGCCCAGATGTAAGAATTTTAAATGCTACCATAATTATTGGGTTCTCTATATAGTTCCAGAATTTCAGTTCAGGTCTACAGGTGTATGCCGACAGATAACATCTATATAATCACTGTATAAGCAAACAAAAACTTCATATTTTTAAATTTGAATATTCATTTTATATATTTTTTAATATATGGAGTACTGTTAATCACTAGCTCACCGGATAAACTGCTAAATAATTTTTTGGCTAAAAGAAGAGGTAAAGCAGTCATACAAATAGATTAGATAAATAGATTGATCAGCAGATGGATAGATAGGGAAAAGTATGGATAGACAGATCAGAGTTGACATTTTATACTCATATGAGAGAAGAAAATTTACATGACTTACTGCATTAAAATTTTTTTTCTCTTTTATCATTGATATCTTAAGCCATTGTTACTAGATTAAGAATAGAATACACTAAAGGCTTGACTCTGGAGTAATCAGAATTGCCAGACTTACTGAGTTTAGGGATTAAAAAGAAAATATACTAAGTGAAGTGCAGGAATTATAAGACCATCTTTTTTTTTAAATTGGAGGCTAATCACTTTACAATATTGTGGTGGTTTTTGCCATACATTCACATGAATCAGCCATGGGTGTACATGTGTTCCCCATCCTGAACCTCCCTCCCCATCCCATCCCTCAGGGTCATCCCAGTGCACCAGCCCTGAGCACCCTGTCTCATGCATCAAACCTGGACTGGCAATCTATTTCACATATGATAATATACATGTTTCAATGCTATTCTCTCAAATCATTCCACCCGCACCTTCTCCCACAGAGTCCAAAAGTCTGTTTTTTACATCTGTGTCTCTTTTTCTGTCTAGCATATAGGGTCATTGTTACCATCTTTCTAAATTCCATATATATGCATTAATATACTGTATTGGTATTTTCCTTTCTGACTTACTTCTCTCTGAATAATAGGCTCCAGGTTCATCTACCTCATTAGAACTGATTAAAATGCATTCTTTTTAATAGCTGAGTAATATTCCGTTGTGTATATGTATATATGTACCACAGCTTTCTTATCCAGTCATCTGCTGATGGGCATATAGGTTGCTTCCATGTTCTGGCTATTGTAAACAGTGCTGCAATGAACACTGGGGTACACGTGTCTCTTTCAATTCTGGTTTTTTTTTTTTTTTTTTTCCTGTAAGACTGTTTAAAAAGAGACCTAATGAATTAGTTTGAGTAACAATTGGTCAGTGACAGGAAACAGAGTCTGAGAGGTGAATAAACAATGGCCAGTATACAGGTGGATGAGTCTTTCTGGCAGAGAAAAAAGTTTATATCTGAGAGCATTCACAAAACGCAAGTAGATTCATGCTATCTAGAGAAGCATTCATTTAGAAAAGGTGATGTGAAATGATGCTGCACAAATGAGCACATACCAGATTCCAAGGGCATGTATATTTCTTTGTATCTCTGTAGTTGAACTATTTAATATAGTTTGTTTTACATGAAAAAATAATTATGTTTTTTTAATGTCAAGGAGGATAATATTAACAATTAATTAAAGACATTTAATGCAAGGTAGGATTGACTTGGGCAAACAAATTCATAAGCCTTGTGGCATAAAGTCACTATTGTCAGTACTGTCATGTTTATTATTTTTATTATGTCCGTAGTATTAATTCAACTGAAATTAATAAGGATTTTTTGGGGGTGGATAGGATATTTATTAGGGAATTAGGAAAGGGATATTAGCTGAGATATATAATATAACTAATATTAAATCCTTGATAGTTTCATCACTTTGTTATTTTTCCAGAAGGTTGACCTTCCCCTTTAAGGCTGGACAAACGAATATAGATTTTACTCATAAAAGGCTAAAATTACATAATTACTGTATTATATTATTTACACATTCAGGTATCAGCAAAGAACTATAGCATATGCCAAGAAGTAGAAAACCAGCAGGTTACAGGACATAGTATTCATTTTCTAGAAAAATAGAATATTAAAGGAAAAAGTATACTCTTCTTCTGACAGTAAGGAACTAATTAGTACTGGATTTCCACTTTCTCTGTAAACAAATAAAACACTGAAAATTATATATCACAACAGTTTATGGATATTGAATTAAAGGCAATACAGGCCTGTTATCACTGAGAGAAGGTAAATAAATGAGGCATAATTCATAATCACAGTTTTTGCCTGGTAATATTTTATGGACAAAAGTTTAAGGAATGATATCCTGAACTGAACACAATAGTCTCACTGAGTTGAGGAAACAGTAATCAGAGTGAAAGATATTAAGGTGTCTGGAGTCCAAGGAATAGAGAACTGGATTCTTAGATTCTTAGAAAAGAAGTCTCAGTAACTGAGGGGGGAAAAGAATTACAGAAGTATACATAAAGGTCCTATTGATTCTGTGGCTGAATAATAGTGTCAAATTGAAACAGCAAAACTTTCTAAGTCTAGACAAAAAATGAGTACTTAATTGTTCACAAATCTACTACTAGACTAGTAAATGGATTTAACAAGATTCAGGATAAATGATTGACATAAAAAAAGTTTTAGTTATATATGCTAGCACTAAAAAACTGAAAAATTATATTTAAAATCCTTTGCATTAACATCAAAGCCAAACAATATATGTATAATGCAGGAACAAGGAAAACTATGAAACGTTCCTAAGAGAAATTAGAAACACTTACAAAAGTAGAAAATATAGCATATTCACGGATTGAAATAGTTACTATTGATAAGTTGTGTGTTCAGTTGCTCAGTAACATCGACTCTGCCACCCCATGGACTGTAGCCCACCAGGCTCCCCTGTCCGTGGAATTTTCCAGGCAAGAACACTGGAGTGTGTTGCCATTTCCTCCTCCAGAGGATCTTCCTGACCCAGGGATTGAACCAGCATTTCTTACGTCTTCTGCATTGGCAGGCGGTTAAACCACCTGGGAAGCTACTATCCCCAAATTGATATATAGGCTTAATACACTCTCAATTTACCAAATCTCTACTCACTTAGTACTCTTTGTAAAAAGTGAAAGTTTTACAGTGAGAGACTAAAGGCTAGAGCTAGAGGTAAAAGTAGATCTAGATATATATGATATATACATATAATTCATTAGATGCATATACATAAGCAAAGGATCTATAATAGAAATAGCTAAGAGGAAAATGTTGGAAAATATCTATATTTGAAGATCTACTTTAAGACTACTCTTATCAAGACAGTGTGATTTTGTATTTTGATAAACATGTACATCAATGGTACAGACTAGACAATCAAGAAATAGACCGATTAGTTTTCCATCATGCCAGAATAACTGAGAAGGCAATGGCACCCCACTCCAGTACTCTTGCCTGGAAACTCCCATGTACCGAGGAGCCTGGTAGGCTACAGTCCATGAGGTCATGAAGAGTCAGACACGACTGAGTGACTTCACTTTCACTTTTCAGTTTCAAGCATTGGAGAAGGAAATGGCAACCCACTCCAGAGTTCTTGCCTGGAGAATTCCAAGGGCAGAGGAGCCTGGTGGGCTGCCGTCTATGGGGTCGCACAGAGTCGGACGTGACTGAAGCGACTTAGCAGCAGCAGTAGCAGCAGCATGCCAGAATAAAGCTAAAAAAACAAAATAGACCCATGTCTTATATGGTCAGTTTACTTTAAGTCATCCCAATGTAATTAGAGAAGAAAGAAAGTATTTTCATCACATAATGCTAGAATAATTGGATATTTATGGGTAAAATATGCCTCAATTTTTATGTCACAACATACACAGAAATTGAATTTAATGAATTGAATTTAATTGAATTTAATACAATTCCATCTTGTATAATTCTGTTTCATTTTAAAGACTTTCCCTTGGCTAGTAGTGTGAGACTACTGGTACCAAATCCCTTAAGATCTCCTTTATATTAGTGTTTTTATTTGCTATAACAATAAGAGTATTTTTTTGAAAGATAAAATTCTAGGTTAAACTTACATTTTTAAACAATTTAAAGTTATTAACCTTTCATTGTCTTCTTTATCATCACTGGTAAGAAAGTAGCCATCATTCATATCTTGGGTTTATTTAGTAGTGCCCATTTTCTCTAAGCACTATCAAGATTTCATCATATTTGTAATTTTTAGCAGTTTTGTGTTATTTGCTTGTTTATTTTTTAATATTCTTTTTCTGTATATGATTCCATTTAGACCACTTTTATGGTTTCCAAAAATGATGAACTTCATTCTAGTAGGCAGATAATTGAAGATTAAATGCCTTAATCTAGGGTACAGTTGGGTTTTAGGTTTTACTGTGGTAAGTTTATTTGAGGTTTAGTCTTAAATTTTATTCCATAATCCTATTCAGTTCAGTTCAGTCACTCTGTCCTCTCTGACTCTTTGGGACCTCTTTGAAGCACAGCACGCCAGGCCTCCCTGTCCATCACCAACTCCCGGAGTCCACCCAAACCCATATCCATTGCGTCAGTGATGCCATCCAACCATCTCATCCTCTGTCGCCCCCTTCTCCTCCTGCCTTCAATCTTTTCCAGCATCAGGGTCTTTTCCAATGTGTCAGCTCTTCGCATCAGGTGGCCAAAGTATTGGAGTTTCAGCTTCAACATCAGCCCTTCCGATGAACACCCAGGACTGGTTGATTCTCCTTGCAGTCCAAGGGACTTGCAAGAGTCTTCTTCAACACCACAGTTGAAAATGAACAATTCTTCTGTGCTCAGCTTCCTTTATTGTCCAACTTTCACATCCATACATGACCACTGGAAAAACCATAGCCTTGACTAGATGGACCTTTGTTGGCAAAGTAATGTATTTGCTTTTGAATATGCTATCTAGTTTGGCCATAACTTTCCTTCCAAGGAGTAAGTGTCTTTTAATTTCATGGCTGCAATCACCATCTGCAGTCATTTTGGAGCCCAGAAAAATAAAGTCAGCCACTGTTTCCACTGTTTCCCCATCTATTTTCCATGAAGTGATGGGACCAGATGCCATGATCTTAGTTTTCTGAATGTTGAGCTTTAAGCCCACTTTTTCACTCTCCTCTGAAATCCTTAAGACATAATTTCTGGGTTTTCACTGACACTGAGCTTTTCACCAAGATCTTTTAACTCAGCAAGTTTTATACTCTGCAACCTATACAGCTCTGGGTAGTTGCTTTTATCCCTGTTCAGAAATCTTAGCCTTCCTAATGTGGTTTCTGGCTATGTTCCTGCAGTGCATAGTCTCCACCTCCCTTTGCACAATTTAGAGTTAGTGATAGTTTTGAGATGAATTTGTGTATTTGGTGGTTCACCCTTCTGTTTCTCCATTCTTGTGAATATTCTCCTCCTCACATATAGCCACTCTTATAAACCCAACTTCATGTTAAGATTTCATAATCCAATAAAGTGGCTTGTATAAATTGGTATGTTTTCTGTTATCCTGCTAGATAAATAGGATTTTCTTTCTTTTGAGCTTTTTTTCCCTCCAGTTTTCTGCCAACTTTTACTTTCACATCAATGTCTTCAAATAATTATATATATATATGTACACACAATTATATGTTATATATTTGTAATAATATATGTAACAGTATATATAGCCATAGATTACTAGTCTATTACTGATATTAGGAGGAAGATTAATTAGATTAATGTATTTTGTTATCCATGGAAGTTGAATTTCTGCAAAACAATCTTTGTTTTAGATTTATTTTTAAATACAAAATTATTGAACATTTTAAAATTTAAATAGTAATTCTAAAAGTTCTTAGTGGGTTTTTAAGACAAAAATCAAAACACTGTTACATTAAATTAAAAACTATGGAAATACATTATGTTAATAATGTTCTAAATGCTTCTCTTTAGAGCTTTAAGTTTGTACTTCTCATTTTATTTAATCTGGCCATAATCTTACAAATCAAACATTATAATCTCTTATATACAGAAGGCAAAAAGTGTATCAGAAAGGCACTTAGCCAAGTTCTATTATTAGCAGGCAGACCTTTGCCTATATTTGTTTTATAGCAAATCCAATGTTGGGCTTCCCAGGTGGCGCCAGTAGTAAAGAACTCGCCCGTCAGTACAGGAGATGGCAAGAAACTGGTTCAATCCCTGCATTGGGAAGATCTCTTGGAAGAGGGCATGGCAACGCATTCCAGTATTCTTACCTGGAGAATCTCAGGACAGAGGAGCCTGGTGGGCTACAGTCCATGGGATTGCAATAAGTCAGACATGACTCAAGTGACTTAGCATGTACACACAAATCCAATATTGAGGCTCGAATTCCAAGGACTTTATCTACAAAGACCTTTTAAGTCTCTTGAAGAAGGGTTGATTGCCGGGGACCAGCCCCGGCTGATCCAGGGTATTCGAAGCGGGGACGGCGTCGGCGACTTATTTATTTATAAATATTTATCAAAGATTTAAAGAATAATAGAATAAGGATAGCTCAGTGAGGAAATTCAGTGGAGAAAAGCGGCTGAAATAAGGATAGCTCAGTAGGAAAATTCAGTGGAGAAAAGAAGCTGAGTGGCTTGGTTTACGCGGAAAATCAATATAACCCGTGACACCAGGTTAGCTCTGACCACGGAGGCCGCAGGCGCCCTCTCGAATAGCGGAAGGTGCCCCACCTTAGACACCTTCTCGAGTGGGTCTTAGAAGCCCAGGCAAATAAATGGTCGCAGAGGACATCCACGCTCCAGATGGACACTCAGCTGGAATTTGGGAGAGAGAGTGACATGGGGAGACCAAGTTTCAGTGAACAAGGCCCGCACTTTATTTTCCAAAGTAGTTTTTATACCTTAAGTTATGCATAGAGGATAATGGGGGAAGGGGTAGAGTCATGCAGCAAGCCAGGCTTTTTTCCTGTAAACTTATCATATGCAAAAGTTCAGGTGATAGACATCATCTTCTGGCCCGGAGGCCTGTTAACATTTTAAGAAACTTATCTTTCTCTAAAGGTGATTATTCCAAAGTCAGGCGCCAGCCTTCCAAAAAGCATTGAACAAAGCTGCATTTTACATTTCTATACACCCATTATATCAATCAATACACTGCCAAAGACACAGTAGGTAAGGAGTATGGAGACTTAGCAGCAAACATTGGCCCAACAAGTGAAAAACCCTTCACCAATATATTTTCTAATCAATCTTTTAACTACTCAAAGGAATCTGTGTTTAGGCAGTTTAGAACATCTCTTGCCTCTCACAGTTGGGAGGCTCTGAACAATCACATGTGGCCAGAAAAACCTATTCAGGCAGGCTAGAGGATTTCCAAAGGAGTTTGTAGGTTAAACACTGTCACACCCAGGAATTATTAACTGGAGCTGTGAGCTAACTCTTTTTTCAGAGAGAGGTAGTGGGGGACAGCCCCCCGTAAAGTCAGAGGTGTAGGTGAAAGCACAAAGCAGAAAGTAGGCAGACTCTGGTTTTGGGGGTAGATGCTCGAGAATTTCCAGGGGGACTCCTGAGGCTCGATCCCGCCTTTGCGTATGCCGAGCCTCCTTCCTCATGACCTTTGTCATGGGCGGAGTTCCTCACGCTGGCTCCCAGCAGTGATAGAATTCCAGTTGAGCTATTACAGATCCTCACTCAATATGCAATATGCCGGCTCCCAGCAGTTGATAAAGCTATGCAATTCAAGATCAATGGCAAAGAGGAATCTCTAGGCTAGGAAATAAGAAAATAGGTCTACTACTTATGATGTCAGGATCTACAGCATTGTAGACCTGCATTATGTAGTTTTTGTAGTGTTAGTGAACATAGAAAATTTTTGCTATTTGCAGTCATTTTTAATATGAGAAAACAGCAATTCAAAATCCCGTTTTAAACCTTTTTTTGTATTTTATATTCTTAAGCACTTGGAACTCTTAGAAAAGTTCTCAGTCTTGCTCCAGATGATGTCTCTCTCCCAGGGTGGAAGTTGACACCCCTAGTCCCTGGTCTTAGAGGTCTTTCTCTTCTAATTTCTCCTCCTGGTATAACCACCTTTATCCAGGATAATCTATGTATCTGAGATAATCACCCTGTGTTACATTCCCTGCAGACATAGACGGACACACACACACACACACACACACACACACATCCATACTTTTAGTTTAGAGAAGAGTATGCTTCAAAACAAACTTATCAGTGTTAAAATCCCCTGTAGATAATGCTTCACCTGAATTATCTTCTTCAATAATTCAGATAATATCACTGCAGTGGCAAGATCTGCCAGTGTAGATTCTCCTGCAAATTCTGTTATGAAAAGCTTTGTTCTTTTCAAGTTTTTGAACACATTCTCACTTTCTAAAATAAAGCATCCTATTGCACTGGCGGTAAAGAACCCTCCTGCCAGTGCAGGAGATGCAGGAGTCGTGGGTTGGGTCCCCTGGGTTGGGAGGGTCCCCTGGAGGAGGGCATAGCAGCCCACTCCAGTATTCTCACTTGGAGAATCCCATGGATAGAGGAACCTGGTGGGCTATGGTCCATAATGTTGCAAAGAGCTGGACATGACTCAAGTGACTTAGTATGCAAGCACACATATCCTTAAAATAAATGTGCTTTCTTCATTGTTTAATTTTTATATAAATTGATAAAAAGACAAAACTAGTTTTTAGGACTGTTCATTAATTATTTTATGATATAAAAGCTTACATTTTGAGTCTCATCTCATTTGAGTCTCAAGATGAGACTCAAATATATCTGAATCTATATTCCTTCTATTATCTTATTTGTGTAGAATTAGGATTATTTTTGTTACTGTAGTTTTGATTTATAGGAAAAGTTAGACCAAATGTTTTAAAAAAACAAATTTAAAATTTTATGTGCAAATGTAAATCAGCATCATTGTACAGCTATCAAAAGTTGATTTGTATGATATCTGGACTATTAGACATGTCCATAAACACATTGTTACTATATTGAAGATATATATGTATGCATTTGAAGATAGCTTAGGAGGATCATAGAATTTAGCTTAAATTAGTTAGCACAGTGTTTCGTGGTCATAAATATATAGAATAAGAGGCAATTCCATTCTTTCCCATTGTAATTGGTTAAAAATACATCTGTTGTTATTGTTGTTTAGTCTCTAAATCATGTCCAGACTCTTTTGGATTTCCCAGGAAAGAATACTGGAATATGGTTGCCATTTCCTCCTCCAGATAATCTTCCTGATCCAGGGACTGAACCCACATCTCCTGCACTGGTAGGTGGATTCTTTACTATTGAACCAGCAAGGAACCTTATACACACACACACATACATGCACACACACACACAAATACATATATATGTATAGGGCTTCCAAGATGGCACTAGTTGGTAAAGGACCCACCTGTCAATGCAGAAGACACAAGACCTGGATTCCATCTCTGTATCAGGAAGATCCACTGGAGGAGGGCATGGTAACCCACTTCAGTATTCTTCCTAGAGAATCCCACAGGCGGAGGAGCCTGGAGCTTTATGGTCCATAGAGTAACAGTGAATTGGACAGGACTTATGAGACACAGCACAGAGTGCACATAATTTATTTAATTGCTCCTCAACCAATAAACACCAAATTGTAACTTCAGTGGTAATCTGGCTTATATATCCTGTGTATTTCATTGGAAATTTTAAATTATAGATAGATGCATGAGACTTTAAATTTGGCCCTCAAAGTGTACATACATTAACTAGAAAGGAATTGACAACTTACTAACAAAATAAAAAACAACTTGTCCCTTCAAGTGTTTAAAAGCTTCCTTTTCCATTTATGTAGAGCAAAACTGATCATGCTGCTGCTGCTGCTGCAAAGTCACTTCAGTCGTGTCCGACTCTGTGCGACCCCATAGACGGCAGCCCACCAGGCTCCCCATCCCTGGGATTCTCCAGGCAAGAACACTGGAGTGGGTTGCCATTTCCTTCTCCAATGCAGGAAAGTGAATAGTGAAAGTGAAGTCGTTCAGTCGTGTCCGACTCCCAGCGACCCCATGGACTGCAGCCTACCAGGCTCCTCCGTCCATGGAATTTTCCAGGCAAGAGTACCGGAGTGTGTTGCCATTGCCTTCTCCAAAAACTGATCATAACAAGTATTAAAATATTTTTGTTTGTCCTATTAGGAGAAAAATGAAAAAAAAATGGGGGTTTATTTGTATTTCCATGGCTTCTATTGAAGCTAAACATCTTTCATTTGTTTTTAGCCTTTTGTGTTTCTTCTGTGAACTCACTGTTGATATAAAGTATCCTTTAATATTTGTAGTTATTTAACTTCAAATATTTAATTCTTTTCTATTATGGAATCATTTCAATTTTAGGACCTCCCAAGAAGCCTTTACATCAGACTTTTTATATATGCAATTTTTAAATAGCAAAAATAGAATAAAAAGTGGAAAATAGTTGTTTCCTTAGTATCCTATTATTGATAACTGATCTTACATTTGTGAAATTAAACAGATGAGTTTCTTCTAGTATCCATGAAATAAAACCACTAACAGCACCTTGATATTACTGAATACAGATTTCTTTTATATCAAATGTTATTATATAAAGAAAAATGACATGGCAGGATGTTAGCAAACTATGTAAATGAACAAATTCTAAATAAGATAATATAATGTACAATTATAATGAGGCCATAGGAACATCCGCTCTAATAAGAAAACTTCATTTCTAGACAGATATTTAGTTATGAGTATGTGGATTGACAATTCTACTACATTTTGGATATAAAGTAGATAAAGAATAGAGATGTCATGGTGAGCAGAAGACTTTCTTGGTCTGGTTTATGAATAAAAGCAGAAGTCTGGCTGCTTGTGGAGAGTAGGCTGTACAGTAACCATTTTGGTGTTGTAGATACATGTTAAAAATATATTAAAATAATGCAGGAGAGAAATGATAGCAACTTGAGTAAGAGTAGTGTTAGTGCAAGAAAGTAGCCAAATTCTAGGCAGTTGCTAAAATTTGATTCAAGATTTGAAAATCAACTTGGATGAGAAAATGAGATAAATCAATTGGTTTCTATATTTATGTCCAATCATAGGAAAAATGGGTTTCCACTTACTCAGTTCAGTTCAGTTGCTCACTTGTGTCCGACTCTTTGCAACCCCATGGACTGCAGCACGCAGGCCTCCCTGTTCATCACCAACTCTCAGAGTTTACTCAAACTCATGTCCATTGAGTTGGTGATGCCATCCAACCATCTCATCCTCTGTCATCCCCTTCTCCTCCCGCCTTCAATGTTTCCAAGAATCAGGATCTTTTCCAATGAATCAGTTCTTTGCATCAAGTGGGCAAAATACTGGAGTTTGAGCTTCAGCATCAATCCTTCCAATGAACATTCAGGACTGATTCCTTGCAGTCCAAGGAACTCTTAAGAATCTTCTTCAACACCACCACATTTCAAAAGTATCCATTCTTCAGTGCTCAGCTTTCTTTATAGTTCAACTCTCACATCCATACATGACTACTGGAAAAACCATAGCTTTGACTAGATGGACCTTTGTTGCCAAAGTAATATATCTGCTTTTTAATAAGCTGTTTAGGTTGGTCATAGCTTTTCTTCCAAGGAGCAAGCGTCTTTAATTTCATGGCTGCAGTCACCATCTGCAGTGATTTTGGAGTCCCAAGAAATAAAGTCTGTTACTGTTTCCACTGTTTCCCCATCTATTTGCCATGAAGTGATGGGACCAGATGCCATGATCTTAGTTTTCGGAATGTTGATTAAAAATTAAGGAACACATTTGGAGGAGAAGAATCAGAGTCTAACATAGAATTAGATAGATAGGAAGGGAGTTCAGGGGGAGCTAAGGATAATAAATATACATTTTGGAGGTATCAATAAAAAATGTATATTTTACCTATGGGGTCAATGAAAAAGAATGCTTCTAGGATAATTTCTTGGAAAGAAAAAATATTTGTTGGTCTGGAAAATGATGTAGAAATAGGAAAGAAGAAATACTACCAATAACATTCAGTGCAAAAATTGAATCTGAAAACTTGAAGAATTGATAGATGTGGATTGACTCAAACCACTGTCTACTATTCATTTCTAATTGGACTAGTTTTTTACTAAAGAAAGGAAAAATAAATTAAC
Source organism: Bubalus bubalis (assembly GCF_019923935.1). Classification (NCBI taxonomy): domain Eukaryota; kingdom Metazoa; phylum Chordata; class Mammalia; order Artiodactyla; family Bovidae; genus Bubalus; species Bubalus bubalis. The sequence continues at coordinate 83,331,595 of NC_059164.1, forward strand.
AACTTATATATTTATGTCAGCTTTATAGCTCATCCTGAATCTGAATGAGCCAAATAACTCTGGAGATATTTTACCTTTTAGCACCTAGCTTCACTTACTTTTCTTTTCCCTCCCTTGTTTCTCCTTCCAAAAATAAAATGGTATCCAGATGAGGAAAGGTGAAAAATGTTTAGGTTCCTAGAGGTTCACTGAATAGAAAGAAACACCCACGTCCACAATACTCAGGTATGCTAACTTCTTTTTGCATTAAGACCATGTCTTCTCAGACTTAGTTATGAAATATATAAGGACTATTTATAAGCAAATATTTATCAAATTATTTCTACTAAGGTGCACAGCTTTCAATGTACAGTGGTAGATATAATTTAAGTGGGGATTTAAGTTTTTACAAAAATTTCAGTCAAATTCCAATGTTTTATAGTGATGTAGATGAATAGGACAATAAAAATTACAGAATTATCAAGATCATTGTCTCAATTTTTAATGTAATTTAGAATACATCAATACAGATGTGACACAAAATAAATTTGCTATATTAGAAATATATAAAATATAATACATATAATGTATATTTTACATCCATATGATAACATTTATATTCACTTTGATGAGTAAGATTTCTCATATACTGTTAATAATTTAATGGTGGCATAAGCATCTAAGACTTAATGGACTTGTGTGAGATTGAAAAATAGTTATTCTGAAGTGGTACTTTAAGAACATACTGTCAAACTTTGCCATTACAGCAAATAGTATTTTTTTAATAAGAAACTTATTAATCAATTTTAAAACCTCCTTTAAGTCTTCATTAATTTCCATAAATCTGAATTTATTATCTGAAACATTAAGATATGTTACTTATCACTTTGAATACAGCTCTCTGAATTACTGAGGACTAGAAAATGCAACGTAAAAAACGCGAATTATAAATCTAAATTTGAGGGAAAGTGGTAATAAGCACTTTCAGTCAAACATGGAAGAAGTAAATCTAAAATGTAAATTTCTACATAATATTCTTTAATATTTATAATATTCTTTAAGTCTTAGCCTATTATGAATATGTTTGTGTGTGATTTAAATCATATACTTTTTCCATTTTCAATTATTTAGTAACCTAGGGTCTGTGATGACACACGAACAAACCTGCTGTACAACTTTAATCCTTTATTTAACAATGCTACACTATACACTAAGATACTTGCTAACAGGGTAAATCTCACATTGTTTTTAACACAATTAAAAGAAAAAAAAGAGCATTTGAGGTACTCTTGCTGACAAATATGAGAAACTAACTGAAGAAATCAGGAAATGATTTTATTTTTATTGAAAATATTAAATTGTGGAATTCTCTGCTCTCTTTAGCCCAAAGTGATCTGGTCCTCAGACAAGGGGAAAACTACTGAGAATGTACTTGTATTTTTAATGCTTACTATATAAAATGATTTTAATTCCATATAACAGAGTGTACTCTAAGTAAATGGATTTTTCATAAAATGTAGCAATCATATAGAACAAATATAGCCCATTTATTTTATGAATGTAATGTATCTATATGTATAAAATGTCTATACATATAATATATATGTGTGTATATAGACATGAATGCAGGCATACGTATTCATTCATACACACACACACATTTTATTACCAATAATAGTAACAATTCCACATTTATTGAACAAGAAAAATGTAATACATGACATGAAGAGTTCTTAGAAGGAAGATTGAATATAGAAAGTACATAATTCATATTTATAGAATTTTGTTACAGAATTTACATTGAACATTTAAATATGGCATGAATAAGTGTTTATAGTAAAGAAATTTTAAGCAAATGCACCTGGTGAAAAAAACATGCCATTAAAAAAAGTTTAAATTTTTAAACCTTTCATAAAAGTTACTAAAATTAGTGTTCTAATTCAGTCTAGTAACAATTTTTTGTATAATTCTTGAGGTTCCTGAACATTCTGAGTAGTTCAAACCAGTTTTTTATACCAACTAAAGATTGTTAAAGAGGCTTATCTTAAACTCATTTTCACAGAGCTACAAAGTCTATATGTATGTACATTTACAAAATTAGAATGACTTTTTAACTGGATTATTGCTCAATTTAGTATAGAAAATAATCAGTAAAAATTTTCTAGCCAAGCTAGTTGTCTGATTTTTTTAACTTTTTGCATTGCAATTATTTAGAAACAAACTGTAATTTCTTGACATCCTTCTAAGGAAATTTTAGCAAATGAAAGGATAAAAAACATGAACAGGACTAAAAAATACTGAATATAGTTGTTGAATGCTTAAAATTCAAAAATTAATAAATGAATTTACTTGTTCCTTACAACTCTGGAAAAATACTCTTTGTGAAATAAAAAATCAAAGCATATTAAATATTTGGAATAAATATCAGTGAGCAGTTAAACATCCATTGGCAACTGAGTTAATGACTCCTTCTGCTTTCTGAGAGGGCCTTGGGAAAAAAGCTAATACTTTATAGCATTAATTTCCAGTGGTCTTTCTAATGTAAGCATTGTGTGATGAAAGTTTAAATATAGTCTCTTCATATTAATTTTTACATTAATTAAGAGTGAATATATTAACTGCAGAGAACACTGTATACATTATTCATTATTATCCTTCTTAAACTTCTGGAAACAGGTCAACTAAAGTTGTCAAAGAACAGCGTATTTGCTAAATAAATGTTCTTTGTCTGGTTTTGGACTCCAATATCCTGGCTTATATAAAGTTCCTTGCTGAGTTTTCACCTAAAATACTTAAACAAAATATAATGGAGAATGAATTCCCCTACTCACACTGTGAGAATATTTCTTGGATACCATGATCTTACCCAGAAAGAGAGACAGAGACCATAGCCAACAATGAGATTTAAAGAATTGAGACATAAGAAATAAAACTAGCGTAAATACTGGGCTACTATTAGTGTTCTATTTTTTAATCCAGGTGCTGGTATGTATTAATAATTGTGTTAAATTAGTGAAAATTCCAGAGAAGGCGATGGCACCCCACTCCTGTACTCTTGCCTGGAAAACCCCATGGACGGAGGAGCCTGGTGGGCTGCAGTCATTGGGGTCACTAAGAGTCGGACATGACTGAGCGACTTCACTTTCACGCATTGGAGAAGGAAATGGCAACCCACTCCAGTGTTCTCGCCTTGAGAATCCCAGGGATAGGGGAGCCTGGTGGGCTGCCATCTATGGGGTCGCACAGAGTCGGACACGACTAAAGAGACTTAGCAGCAGCAGCAGCAGCAGTGAAAATTCACAATTATACTTCAACTAAGAATTTGAAAAAAATACTTGTAGGAATCAGTCTCAAAACTAAAACAAAATTAGTATAAATGATCTATGAAGACTGAGAATAAGATGTAGATTCACATTTTTATATCTTTTATAAATAGGAACAGTAACATCAGAACAGTTAAATATATAACTTCTGGAGAATATTGGGGGGGAAGCTGCCACTGCTGGTGGTTACATAAAACTGTAGCAGTATCTTCACAGGCCTTTGTTATGAATAAAATAATGGACTGTTTTATTTACCAAATATCAAGTTTTTGTCATATCAAGTTTTTCAGGGTGAAATATATTTTTAGAAAAGAATGAGTTGTTAAGAATGAATTTAAGATTTCCATAAAATAATAATATATTAAAAGAGTAACAAAATGATCACCAAGGGATTTTTGTCCATTAAAACTTTTCCTTACATTCCTCAGATAGGATTTTAAAAAATTGTAGTTATTGCTAATTTTGGCCTAAAATCTTCATTACACTTGAATATATATCCATGAATATATATTAATAATATATATTAAATGTATGACATATATGAACTCACACATGTTAATATATACCTATCAAATGCTAGTTTTATTAAAGAGCTCAATAAAATGTTAACGGCTTATAAGGACAACATACACATAAGCATTCAACCTTGAGATTTGCTCACATAAGTGTCTGTGGGCATAAAAGCAGTATTTCTGCCTGCCTGTGTAGTTAATATATTAATAATAAAAATAATGGTAAAAATAACCAAATCAAATGTTTCTACACTGCCAAGTATAAACGTAGTTATAAGAAATATTTCAAGGTAACATTTTCCCTTATTAAATTTTACATTATCAGATAGAATGGTAAGCTATACAATAAATCATAGAAATAAATCATAGAAATATGATTAAGAAATATTTTTAGCCCTGCTTACATGGCTTTCAGTACTTTTCTTGTATATTTTGTAACTTTTTCACTATTAAAATTCAGCCTTTTCATGATTCCAAGACCAACGCATTAAGCAGTATCTCTTCTTTGTTTCCCTTCTCTACCTGTTCAATTTCTATCAAATTTTACCTATTCTAAGAAGACCTCTTTACTACCCATGCTGAATTTATGATTTTGAATCTTTAGAATTCTTTGTCATGGCTTAAGGAGATATGTTTATTTTTAAATTTATGTGTGTATATCCACATACCATAAACACATTGAACATCATTCATATTAGAGACCATGTTGTATTCACATTTAAGTCACCTGAAACTTTTGATGAATACCAGAATGCATTTATGGTACTGGATTCATTTTTCAGACTGATACAAATCTAATTTGCTGTGATTTTAATTTTTGACTATTCTTGAAAATAATTATTTTACGTCAAGTTCTGTTTTAAAAAAGCTCAGCTTATAATGGAATTGACAGAGTAATCTGAACTACACAGCAGTTCAGAAATAAGTCTTCTTATTCTTGAAGATCCCCTGGAGTATGAAATGGCAACCCACTCCAGTATTCTTGCCTGGGAAATCTCATGGTCAGAGGAGCCTGGTGGGCTACAACCCGGGTCACAGAGGAGCACATGACTGAGCACAGTGTATGAAGGTTTTGGATCTTTACTCTTTGTGTCCACTATTAAATCAGCGTGCCATTAAATATGTTTCCCCTAAATCAGCCATTTTGGCTTTTGAGAAATGAAGAATGAAATTTTTGCAAAAGCATGGCTGCCCTTGGCTGCTCAGAATGTCCTTAAGAAAGATCATTGACTGTATTATAAATAGATTGCTGAACTCTGCAACCCTGGGTTGTAAAGCTGTAGTGAACCTTCCAGACATCTGGGCCAAATTAACTTTCCTAAAGCATGTTGCTCTCCAACTGTCTAATCTCACAGAATAGCATGCCAGTCTCTGAAAATCTTCAAGCAAAATAATAATAAATATTATTTTAGCATGTTTATCTAGTGTCCAATAGGTAACCGGCAGTGTTCTAAGTGTTTTACATTGCTAATCTCATACAATAATCACAAAAAAAAAAACTTAAAAAAAACTATGTTTTACTATTATCCCATTTTATAAACCAACTGAAAGTCATAGTGCTTAAGAAGCATCCAAGATCACACTGTTGGTAGGTGTAGTAGAAAACAGAATCTGAACCAAACTGTTTGATTCAGTGGTATAAGTTTAAACCAAGTCTTGATTTTGGTGGGTGGAGAGGAAAGCACTGATTTGTAATATTTGATGATTTCTGTGATCTATATATTCCCATCATTTTCAATTTTAAGCTACCAAGATGATCTCCCTTACACAAGATTTGGTAAGAGATGTATGTAATGGCTCTTAAGAGCTTTAAGTTACTTAGAAAATTAATTATTCTGATCTCCTAATCAAACTGCCCCACCATGGTCTTGCTCCTGTCATTTTCTCTTAAATAATACATTCTTATCCCTGAGAAGCAAGGATAATTTGATATATATATATATATGTTATACATATATATGTTATATATATATGTTATACATATATATATATGTTCATAAATGTGATGCACTATATTAATAGAATGAAAGATAAAAATTGTATGATCTGCAATAAAGTGATATCATATAGTATTGGTCTTTCTCTGTCTGACTTATATGTGGAATATGAAAAATATATAACAAACTAGTGAATACAAAAAAGCAGAAGACTCAAAACAATCTAGGGTCACCAACAGGGAGAGGGAAGGAGTGATGGGCAATATAAGAGTAGGGGAGTAAAAGATACAATGCAAGATAGAAAATAAGCTATAAAAATATATTGTAGAACATGAGAAATATAGCCAATATTTTGTGTGCATGCTCAGTTGTATTGGATTCTTTGCGACCCCATGGACTGTAGCCTGCCCAGCCTCTCTGTTCATGGTATTAGCCCAACAAGAATCTTGAAGTGGGTTGCCATTTCCTCCTCCAAGGGACCTTCCTGACCCAGGGATCAAACCTGTGTCTCCTGTGACTCCTGCATTGACAGGTAGATTCTTTACCACTGAGCTAACTGGGAATCACTAATATTTTATAATAACTATAAATAGAATATAGAGTTAGTCCCTGGGTCGTGTCCAACTCTTTGCGATCCCATGGACAGTAGGATCACCAGGGTCCTCTATCCATGGGCCTCTCCAGGCAAGAATACTGGAACGGATTGCCATTCTCTTCTCCAGAGGATCTTCCTGACGCAGGGATCGAACTTGAGTCTCCTGCATTGCAGCCAGTGTGCCATTTGAGATACAGGGAAGACCAGTAGCATAAACAGAGTATTACCTTTTAAAATATAGCCAATCTTCTATAATAACTATAAATGGAGCATAAACTTTCAGGTGTTAATCACTATATCATACACTTGAAACATGATATTATACAGCAATATATGATATTATATGTCAATGAAGAACTTCATATTATCACTCAATAGAGATAGAAAACGCATATGACAAAATACAGCACCCTTTCATAAAAAGAACAAAACCTCAACAAATTGGGTAAAGAAGGAATATAGCCCAAAATAATAAAGGTCATACAGTTATCACAGGCCTACAGCTAACTCCTACTCAACAGTGGAAGACTGGAAGCCTTTCTTTCCTCTAAGCTCAGGAGCAAGACAAAAGTGCTCACTCCAACCAAATTTATTCAATATAGTACTGAAAATTCTAGCAAGAGCTATCAAGCATGATAAAGAAATAAAATAAAATTTAAAAAAAAAGAAATAAAAGGGATCTAAATGGGAAATTAAGGAGTAAATTTTTAATTATTTGCAGATTATATGATCTTATGTATAGACAGTCCTAAGACTAAACAAAATGATTTTGGAGTGGGCTAGCAAGTTCAGTAAATTTTCAGAATTTAAAAGCAACATACAGAAATCAGTTGCATTTTTATACTCTAACAATGACATCTGAAAAAAAAAAAAGGCACTGCATTCAGAATAGCATCAAAAACAATAAAATACTTACAAATTAATATAACCAAGGAAGTGAAAAATTTGTACAGTGAAAACTGCAATACCTTGAAGGAAAAACAAAAAAACAAAAAACGAACACACACAAATGGGAATATATTCCATGATAACAGGGAGAATTATTATTGTTAAAATGGTAGACAGTACCACTCAATGCCATCTATAGAATAAAAATAATTGCTATCAAAACTCCAATGTCATTTTTTACAGAAATAGTAAAAATTTCTAAAATTTGTATGAAAGCACGCCTCTGTCCATGGAATTCTCCATGCAAGAGTACTGGAGTTGGTAGTCATTCCCTTCCCTAGGGAATCATCCTGACCCAGGGATCAAACTCAGGTCTTCTGCATTGCAGGCAGATTCTTTATAACCTGAGCTACCAGGGAAGCCATGTATGGAAACACAAAAATCCCAAATATCCAAAGCAATCCTGAGAAAGAATGAAGCTGGAGGCATCATGCTTCTTGATTTCAAATTATACTACAAAACTATATTGTAATTAAAACAGTATAGTACTGGCTTAGGCCAATGAAATGGTATGGAGAACCAAGAAATATACCCATGCATACATAATTAACTAATAATTATTTTAAGAGCTATTTTAAATTTATATTTAAATATCGAATTCTCTGATATAATGCTTTCTTTAATGTTCCACATAACTACAAAGCATTGATTTTTTTTATGCTTTATTAAACAAAGCAGGTATTTGTTTCATTTCTTTACATATCATGTATTTGTTAGGAAATAATAGACTTTACTGTGTGATATCCAAGTAGTGAAGAATGGATACATTAAACTATTCAAATATATGATCATCCTTCTGTCAAGGTAAGCAAAGGAGGGCATTTAGGTGAAATTCTATTTTTAATCATTGTGAGGACATAATTAATTTTCTTGACTCTATCCCTTAAGAAGATAAATGGCATCAATCATAAATAATGTTTTTTATTCAAATTAAAACTATTTTATTCATGCACATGTATAGATAATATAGGTTCTCTCAATGTCATTTACGGATGCATTAATCAAGTTCTTTATGCGCTACAAGCACTGCAAATTAATGTCTATTGCATGTCTCATCAGGGCAAGGGTTTTCTTATGCCCATTTTAATGAAAAGCTTGCTTATTGCTTAGGTCCCTGTGTTTGACATGTGGCTTACTAGAGTAAATTTTAGACTACTTTTAGTTTAAAAAGTTAAAATTTATGAATTTTATTGAACATTAGGTTTTGAAATGGATATGGCAATGTACTAAAAAGTAGATAGTATTTTTACAGATTATAAACACTGATTAATATGATAAAATGTCCTATTTCAATAAAATGTTATAAAGTTAAACAAAATAATCTAGAAATGGTAAAAAAAAAAAAAAAAACCTGGCATGTAAACTACCAGCAATCCCTCTTGTTCTGTGGTGGATATTTGTAGTCAATTAGAATCCTGTTTCTGAATGAGCTAATATGCCACCTCCCATTCCTCATCTGTACTGAAATCAAGACAGTCCTTACCTGTTGTTTGGAACTGCCTTGTAAGATGATAAAATCTACTTTATATCTATGATATAGTCTACAGGAAAACTTATCTTTAAAGATTGATTACAAGGTATATTATGTTAATTATAATGTTACAAATAACAGGTGTATGTCATTTGTTATGGTAGCACAAATATATGATGGCATAAAAATGACTCACTTCATTAATTTGGACTGGATTAAATATTATGTCTAAAATGGTGTCATAATTCGAATGTACTGTGTAGTGAAGTACTTAAAATATCATCACAAGTCATATGCGTATGTGTAAATATAATCTGAAATATTTATCAAGACTCAGAAACACTGAACTAAAGAAATGGTCTAGGAAGAGGTTACCTCTACAAAGACAGGAGAGACCAACCTAGATATGCCTTGGTTTCACAACAAGGACGTTTTATGATTTTTTATGCAGATACTATATACTTTTATGCAGATACACACTCTGTGAGATGATGTCACATAAAAGTATTTCATTTAATCTTTAGGAAATCTGAGAAAGTAAAAATTGCTACTTTCAATAGCAATCAGTGCAAAGAAATAAGAGGGGAAAAAAAAAAAGAAATAGAGGGAAATAATAGAATGGAAAAGACTAGCGATCTCTTCAAGAAAATTAGAGATACCAAGGTAAAATTTCATGCAAAGATGGGCACAATACACTATGGGGAACAGTGTGGAGATTCCTTAAAAAAACTGGAAATAGAACTGCTATATGATCCAGCAATCCCACTGCTGGGCATACACACTGAGGAAACCAGAACTAAAAGAGACACATTTACCCCAGTGTTCACTGCAGGATTGTTTACAATAGCTAGAACATGGAAGCAATCTAGGTGTCCATTGGCAGACAAATGGATAAGGAAGTTGTAGTACATATACAAAATGGACTATTATTCAGCTATAAAAAAGAATGTATTTGAGTCAGTTCTAATGAGATGGATGCAACTGGAGCCTATTATACAAAATTAAGTAAATCAAAAGGAGAAACACCAATACAGTATATTAATGCATATATATGGAATTTAGAAAGATGGTAATGGTGACCCAATACGCAAGACAGCAAAAGAGACACAGATGTAAAGAGTAGACTTTTGGGAGAAGGCGTGGGTGGAATGATTTGAAAGAATAGCATTGAAACATGTATATTACCATATGTAAAAAGATGAACAATGCGAGTTAGATGCATGAAGCAGGGCACTCAGGCTGGTGTTCTGGGACACCCCGAAGGATGGGGTTGGGAGGGTGGTGAGAGGGGGGTTCAGAATGGGGAGACATAGGCACACCCGTGGCTGATTCATATTGATGTATGGCAAAAACCGCCACAATATTCTAAAGTAATTAGCCTCCAATTAAAATAAAGAAATTAATAAAATGTTTTTAAATGAATGGGTACATTAAGAGATAAAAACATTATGGATCTAACAGAAGCAGAACATATTAAGTAGTTTAGTTCAGTTCAATCAATCAGTCTTGTCCGACTCTTTGAGACCCCATGAATTGCAGCACGCCAGGCCTCCCTATCCATCACCAGCTCCCGGAGTTTACCCAAACTCATCTCCATTGAGCCAGTGATGCCATCTAACCATCTCAACCTCTGTCGTCCCCTTCTCCTCCTGCCTTCAATCTTTCCCAACATCAGGCTCTTTTCAAACAAGTCAGCTCTTTGCATTAGGTGGCCAAAGTACTGGAGTTTCAGCTTCAACATCAGTCCTTCCAATGAACACCAGGACTGATCTCCTTTAGGATGGACTGGTTGGATCTCCTTGCAGTCCAAGGGACTCTAAAGAGTCTTCTCCAACACCACAGTTCAAAAGCATCAATTCTTCAGTGCACAGCTTTCTTTCCAGTCCAACTCTTATATCCATACATGACTACTGAAAAAACCATAGCCTTGACTAGATGGACCTTTGTTGGCAAAGTAAAGTCTCTGCTTTTCAATATGCTGTCTAGGTTGGTCATAACTTTCCTTCCAAGGAGTAAGCGTCTTTTAATCTCAGGGATGCACTCACCATCTGCAGTTATTTTGGAGCCCCAAAAAATGAAGTCTCTCACTGTTTCCACTGTTTCCCCATCTATTTGCCATGAAGTGATTGGACCGGATGCCATGATCTTAGTTTTCTGAATATTGAGCTTCAAGCCAACTTTTTCACTCTCCTCTTTCACTTTTATCAAGAGGCTCTTTAGTTCTTTTTTACTTTCTGCCATAATGACAGTGTCATCTGCATATCTGAGGTTATTGATATTTCTCCCAGCAATCTTAAATCCAGCTTGTGCTTACTTCAGCCCAGGCTTTCTCATGATGTACTCTGCATATAAGTTAAATAAGCAGGGTGACAATATACAGCCTTGACATACTCCTTTTCTTATTTGGAGGCAGTTCCATGTCCAGTTCTAACTGTTGCTTCCTGACCTGCATACAGGTTTCTCAAGATGCAGGTCAGATGGTCTGGTATTCCCATCGCTTTCAGAATTTTCCACAGTTTATTGTGATCTACACAGTCAAAGGCTTTGGCATAGTCAATAAAGCAGAAATAGATGTTTTTCTGGAACTCTCTTGCTTTTTCAATGATCCAGCAGATGTTGGCAATTTAATCTCTGGTTACTCTGCCTTTTCTAAAACCAGCTTGAACATCAGGAAGTTCACGGTTCATGTATTGCTGAAGCCTGGCTTGGAGAATTTTGAGCATTACTTTACTAGCATGTGAGACAAGTGCAATTGTGCAGTAGTTTGAGCATTCTTTGGCATTGCCTTTCTTTGGGATTGGAATGAAAACTGACCTTTCCAGTCCTGTGGCTGCTGATGAGTTTTCCAATTTTGCTGACATATTGAGTGAAACACTTTCACACCATCATCGTTTAATATTAAGAAGAGGTGGCAAGAATACACAGAAGAACTATACAAAAAAGATATTCATAACCCAGATAACTACGATGATGTGATCACTCACCTAGAGCCAGACATATTGAAATGTGAAGTCAAGTGGGCCTTAGGAAGCATCACTACAAACAAAGCTAGTGAAGGTGATGGAATTCCAGTTGAGTTATTTCAAATCCTGAAAGATTATGCTGTTTAAGTGCTGCACTTTATATGCCAGCAAATTTCAAAAACTCAGCAGTGGCCACAGGACTGGAAAATGTCAGTTTTCATTCTGATCCCAAAGAAAGGCAATGCCAAAGAATGCCCAAACTACCATACAATTTCACTTGTCTCCCACGGAAGCAAAGTAATGCTAAAAATTCTCCACATCAGGCTTCAACAGTATGTGAACCAAGAATTTCCAGATGTTCAAGCTGGATTTAGAAAAGGCAAAGGAACTAGAGATCAAATTGCCAACACCCATTGGATCATAGAAAAGCAAAAGAGTTCCAAGAAAACATCTATTTGCTTTATTGACTATGCCAAAGCCTTTCTGTGGATCACAAGAAACTGTGGAAAATTCTTCAAGAGATGAGAATTCCAGACCACCTTACCTGCCTCCTGAGAAATCTGAATGCAATTCAAGAACCAATAGTTAGAACTGGACATGGAACAATTGATTGGTTTCAAATTGGGAAAGGAGTTCATCATGGCTGTATATTGTCACCTTGCTTATTTAACTTATATGCATCATTCAAAATGTCAGGCTGGATGAAGCACAAGCTTCAAGATTGCCGGGAGAAATATTAATAACTTCAGATATGCAGATGACAACATACTTATGGCAGAAAGCGAAGAGGAACTAAAGAGCCTCTTGTAGAAAGTGAAAGAGAAGAGTGAAAAACCTGGCATAAAACTCAACATTCAGAAAACTAAGATCATGGCATCCGGCCCCATGACTTCATGGCAAATGGATGGGGAAACAATGGGAAAGAGTGACAGACTTTATTTTCTTGAGCTCCCAAATCACTGCAGATGGTGATTGCAGCCGTGAAATTAAAATACACTTGCTCCTGGAAGAAAAGCTATGATCAACCCAGACAGCATATTAAAAAGCAGAGACGTTACTTTGTTGACAAAGGTCCATCTAGTCAAGGTTATGGTTTTTCCAGTAGTCATGTATGGATGTGAGAGTTGGACTATAAAGAAAGCTGTGTGCCGAAAAATCGATGCTTTCGAACTCTGGTGTTGGAAAAGACTCTTGCAAATCCCTTGGACTGCAAGGAGATAAAACCAGTAAATCTCTTTAATTGAGGGTTTAGGAAGTCCGTCTTTGGAAGGACTGATGCTGAAGCTGAAGCTCCAATACTTTTGCTATCTGATGTGAAGAAAAATCACTGGAAAAGACCCTGGTGCTCCGAAAGATTGAAGGCAGAGGGAGGAAGGGAATGACAGAGGATGAGATGGTTGGATGGCTTCACCAACTCAACGGACGTGAGTTTGAGCAAGCTCCAGGAGTTGGTGACAGACAGGGAAGCCTGGTCTGCTGAAGTCCATGGGGTTGCAGATTCAGGCACGACTGATGACTGAACTGATCTGAACTAAGAAACTTCTATCCTCACTTTAAATATGAAAAAAAATATTATGAGGTAACTGATTTGTCATAAATTACAAAAGTAAGATGTGTTAAAATTAGGCACTTTCATTGTTAGTAATATGTATAATGCAGAATTCCCAGAAACACGTACTAAGTCCCTGCTTTAAACCAACATACGTATTCACGGATGATTAAAATAAAACCTCTGTGAGAGATTTTTAATTCAATTTATGTTTATTTGGCACGTTTCTTGTTGGATCTTGGTTTACCCAAAGAATGTTATCGGTAGTGGTATTTCATACAGAGAATAGTTTAAGCTATCCCTTTCTGTCTCATCTGTATAAGCCTCTTAAATTAGATTTACCCCATATCTACACCCTTCCACTCCAGCCAGCCTCCCAGCTCTGATCTCCTGTATACAGACTCACATTCCTTATGGTAAAAAGCAGATATAAAAACAGTGTCTCCACTCAGACCACAACTCTTCTCTTACTGAGCCTTCAACTACAGTAGTAATACTAGGTGAAAAGCAAGGAGCTCAAGAAACTTGAAATTGTTACCTAAGTAGTCAAGAATAAACCGAGCAGTCTTAGGTAGAGGGTGTGAATAAAAATGAAATGTCAAAAAGGGAACTTACTGAAATTTTTCTTCCCTATATTTGGTCTTGACTTTTCTATTAGACTATATTTTAGTTCCACCTATAATAAGTACAATCTGAATAACTTCATGTTCTCACTCTACAATTTCAGAGCTTCTCAAAGTGCCAGGTATAGTATCATCAACCCCTTTGGAATGCTCTATTAATGTCCTTTTTCTTCCTTATAGTATAATTTTTTCTCTTTATTTGGTCATAAATCTCTCTTCTAAGTATACATTTATGATTTTATAGCAATGAAAAATACTTTATTGTTCCATATTGCATGACAATTGCCATAATAATTTGAGTTCCATTTCAAACCTCCAAGCCTAGGGTTATGCTCGTGGCTCAATGGTAAAGAATATACCCTAAATGCAGGAGCCACAGGAGACTCTGGTTCAATCCCTGGGTCAGAAAGATCCCCTGGAGAAGGAAATGGCAATCCACTCTAGTATGCTTACCAGGAGAACTCCATAGACAGAAGAGCTTGGCAGGCTACAATCTGTGGAGCCACAGAGTTGGACAAGACTCAGAGCATACACACACATTTCAAACTTCCAAGACTAGACACTCTACAGAGTCACAAAGCTCTATGAGATTCACACAATGCTGATCATGAGTTAGCAAAGCATAATTCCACTCAAAAATTAAGGCAGAGGTGTTTTCTAAGTTTTCTCCTATTCATCATCACACTGGGAAATACAATGAAGAAAATCATCTTTTTGGAAACAAGTTTCAGCATTTATTTCTCTATGTCTCCAATTTTGTCTCTTCTCTCTCTCTCTCTATATATATATATATATATATTTTTTTGTTCCTTCACTAGGCTTGGGTTTAATTGACTCTGGTTCTTCAAGGTATAAAGTTAAATTATTGATTTAATTTTTATGCATCTTTTATTTGTGGTGTGCTGTATTTTTGTTTTCATTCATCTCTGAGTATTTCTTAATTTAACTTGTGATATCCTGTGGCCCCTTGGTCAATCAATACTGTATTGTATTGATCTCCACATATTAGTGGATTTTCTATTACTCTTATTAATGATGCCTAGGTTCATTCCATTGTAGTTATAAAAGATATTTAATATGATTTAAAACTTTGAAAATTTATTGGAGCTTGTTGTATGGCCTAAATATATCTTAGAGAATGCTCCATATGCACTTAAAAAGAATGTGTACTTGCTGTCTTGGAGTGGGTTGTTGTATATGCCTGTTAAGTCCAGTTGGTATACAGTGTTGTTAAAGTCTTATATTTACTTTCTGATCTTCTGACTATATGCTTTATCCATTATTAAAAGTAGTGTATTGATATCTCCATCTACTATTGTTGTTGTTCTGTCACTAAGTCATGTCCAGCTCTTTGCGAACCCATGGACTGCATCATGCCAGGATCTCCTGTACTTCACTATTTCCTGGAGTTTGCTCAAACTCATTTCCATTGAGTTGGTGATACCATCCAACCATCTCATTCTTTGCTGCCACCTTCTACTCCTGCTCTCAATCTTTCCCTGCATCATCTTTTCCTCATTCAATTTTGTTAGTACTTTTTTCATGTATCTTGAGACTCTGCTTTTTGGCACATGTGTACACTCATCTTCTTGTTTAAATTTCCTTTTTATCAGTATAATATATATATTTTTGTCTCTTGTAAAATTGTTAATATAAAGTCTATTTTGTCTGATATTACTATATTCATCCCAGGTCTCTTTTCCAAAAAGATGCATGGAATATATTTTTTCATTCTTTCGTCTTCAATCTATCTGAGTCTTCATATCTTGAGTGGATCTCTTGTAGACATTGTTATTGAAAATTAAAAAAAAATATTTCCCCAGTATTTACTTTGTGATTGGAGAATTTGATCCACTAAATTTAAAGCAATTTCTAATAATAAAGGGCTTACATGTACCATTTTGCTATTTTCTCTTTGTTTTTGTAAGATACGACTTTATCTTTCACTTGCTTCCTCTGTCACCAACTTCTTTCATGTTGATTTTTTTTTTTTTTGTAGTGAATTATTTGGGTTAGCTTTTCCTTGCCTTCTCTGTATGTTTTTAATATATTTTTTGTGGTTAACATGGAGATTGCATTGAAAAATCCTAAATTTATGACAATCTAGTTCAGTTAATACCAACTGAACTTCAACAACACACAAAAACAGCTCCTATACAGCTCCATTTCCTGCTCATTTTATGATTACAAATTAATAAATCACATTTTGTGCCCAATAACACATATTTGGGCTTCTCATGTGGTGCCAGTTGGTAGATAGTGTGTTAGTAGCTCAATCATGTCTGACTCTTTGTGATCCCAGGGACTATAGACCACCAAGGTCCTCTGTCCGTGGAATTCTCCAGGAAAGAATACTGGAATTGGTTGCCATTTCCTTCTCCAAGTAGTAGAGAATCTGCCTACTAATGCAGGAATTGTAAGAGAGGAAGGTTCGATCGCCATGTTGGGAAGATCCCCTGGTGGAAGGCTGGCAACCCACTCCAGTATTCTTGCCTGGAGAATCATATGGACAGAGGAGCTTGTCTGGCTATACTCTATAAAGTCACTAAGAGTCAGACATAACTGAAGTGACTTAGCCTGCACACAATATTTATAATTATTTTTGTGCTTTTTTGTTTTAAGTCCATTAGGGAATATGAAGTGGAATCACAAAGCAAAAATGCATTAATAATTACTTTCATATTTCCTCTTGTATTTGTCTTCCCAGAGATGTTTATTTCTTCATATGCCTTTGTGTTATTGTCTAGTGACTTTTTATTTCAGCCTGGAAGACTCCCTTTAACATTTCTTGTAGAAAATAGTTTATCTATTAATGAAAGGCAGATTTTCGTAAGTAAAAATTGCTTCTCAATGTTATCTTTGACCAACTTACATTATTGAATACCTATGGATGGAATTTTATTTACTACTTGTCATATACCTGATTGGGCCACTTACTAATGCAACTGCATTATAAAAGAAATCACAAACCTGACATGCAGAAGTTAGTGATTCATAAATCTCAAAGGCAATCTGAAGAAACCACTAAACTGAAGCATTGAGAGTACAGAACAAGGAGCTACAGAATTGGCTAATCAAGGCACATAAGGACAGGAAGAGGGCTATTTACAATTCTCATGGAATAGTGATTGTTTTGTTTAGAGTTTTTGTTTTGTTTTTTTTTTTTTTGGTCAAAGAATGTTGTAGACCACATCAGAAAAAGGCAAAATATTTTAGAAATCATGTGTCTGTGTGTGGGTATTTGCACATCTCTGTGTGGTTTCATTATTAGTATCTCAAACTATTATTCTGACAACAACACAGTCATTTCTATGCTATTTGAACAACTGACTTAAAACTTAATGTGTACTACAGTTTCATTTCCTGTCATATTAATGAACCAATGAAGTTGCTCAGTCATGTCCAACTCTTTGTGGTCCCATGGACTGTAGCCTATCAGGCCCCTCCATCCATGGAATTTAACAGGCAAGAGTACTGGAGTGGATTGCCATTTCCTTCTCCAAGGGATCTCCCTGACCCGGGGATCGAACCCAGGTCTCCCGCATTACAGGTAGACGCTTTACCATCTGAGCTGCCAGGGAAGCCCCCTGTCATACTACAAATTGAATATTACTCTCAACTGCTATATTTATGCTTAAACATCTATTATTTGTAAGAATCTATTCCTTTTTGATGTAGTTATCTAAAAGTTCTATTTTATTTCTCCTGTCAACTATTATTTTAATGAATTAAAATATTATTTCAAACTTTTTCCAACATTTTTGCCACTTCAAATCATTATCATTTCTTTCACATTCACCTCATAGAGAACAATTGCAGATATTATGTGCAAATTACATCAACTTTTCACTATCCAAGCCTATAATCCAACCATTTCCCCTCTATAAATCATATTTCAGTGGAGAAAGTGATTCTCTCCCTACCTGAAGCCAGTCAACCCAGTTATACTTTAAATCTTCCCACATTCCTCTGGGAGGTTATTTTTAAGTTATCGGACGTTTGCCTTGTCTATTTTACTAGTTCTGTTTAACTGAATTTATTCATTATTATTTAAATATAACTTTAAAAATTCCTTTTCTTGAAACTATATATCTCCCTTTCTATGGATTCACATTTTGTCTTTTTAAATACATTCAAATTTCTGAAAATATTTTATTAATAGATCTATTTTTTTCAGTTTGCACTTCAAAACAGCAAGATGAGCAATGACTTTCATGTTGCTACACCCAAAGAACAATTTCTTAAATTCTTTATTTTCTTCCTTCTTTCTTTCTTTCATTCTTGTTTTTAAAATACTCTCATTGGCTTTTGTGAATGCTCTTTCTCTTGTTATTTTTATTGTTTTTATAAAAAACATTAATTTATTTATTTTAATTGGAAGCTAATTATTTTACAATATTATAGTGGTTTTTCCATACATTGACATGAATCAGCCATGGATGTACATGTGTTCCCCATCCTGAACCCCTCTCCGACCTCCCTCCCCATCCCATCCCTCAGGGTCATCCCAGTGCACCAGCCCTGAGCACCCTGTCTCATGTGTTGAACCTGGACTGACAATCTGTTTCACATATGATAATATACACGTTTCAATGCTATTCTCTCAAATCATCCCACCCTCACCTTTGCCCACAGAATCCAAAAGACTGTTCTATACATCTGTGTCTCTTTTGCTGTCTTGCATCTTCTGGACACTCTCTCTTTTTCTCTAAAGGATTTTCTTTATCTTTGAACCATAGAATGTGGAATTTCTTCAGTAATCTGAAGTTGACTCTTTTCTGACTTCACTACTCTATCATTTATATTCACAGTGCATTACAGTAATTAATATAGAATTTAACGGACTGCTCCAAACCTCTCCTGTAAGCCTTGTCAAGTCTCAGTTTTAAATATTTCTCACATGTGTCAAATACTCTCTTCTTCCACCTTAATCCAAACCATTATTATTTCTCATCTTAACTAGAGTCAGAGACCAACAGTTGATTTTCCCCTAGACATATTGACAAACCTGGATTTTTTTTTTCCAGTGAGTATCAGAAGAAGTACATAAATTCATTTGTATTTCCTGTTCAATAATATTAAATGGCTTACCTTCAGGCATAGAACAAAGATGAAGATATTAATATGTCTTAAGTCTTATAGCCATATATGAAATATGTCAGCTCTTTTATCTGGTACCTCTTGTACTATTTTCTGCTTTAATACCCATGATCTGAAATTTCTGGTCAATTTTCAGTTCTTCAAAGGTGCTTTCTCTATAGCACCACATGGTTTCCATCTGCATGGGGAGTCACTACTCATTCTCTACAGTATATCTCAAGGTCTCTACCTTAAGGGAATCAATCTTTGAACCAGTCCTCTCCAACTTTAAGATTTCTTTACTGTAGTCTCTCACACAATGGTATTCCCTACATTTAGGTGAATAGCTTCATTTTTAGTGCGCCTCTATTTTTTAATTTTGTTCACAACTGTGTATGATGCATAACAAACATTCATTAGTGTTTGATGAATAGATGTCTTTCTTAAGCAAAGTTTACTAGTTCAAAAGCAAATGAAGGAATTAATCCCTAATTACTGCAAAGTATATTCTATTTTTCTCAAAATTATGTATTACAAATATAAATATTTTAAATTTCCTCATGATTCACACTTCTTTTCCCAAATTTGTATTGAGAAAATTAAAACAATATTAAGAAATCTCTTCTAGATTGACATGTTATACTATGTAATTTCTATTTGATGTAGTTTCTTCCTTCTGGAATTTATATTCTTCCTAAAATAACAGAGGTAAGACATAAATGTTAAAGAATTTACAATAAAACATGGTATCCAGTGAACAATACAGCTCTATTAAACAAAACACGCACTTATTTTCTACTGTGTGCTTAGAACTATGATAGGCCTTGACATATGTCTTGTCCTGGAGCACCGCACAGTTACAGTAGTTTATAGGTTATTATAGAAGCTGTACAGAAGAGTCTTAGAGTTTATTACAGAAAATCATAACACAATATTTCATATATTGTAGTAGATTAATATAGAAAGTGTTGGAGAGACACAAATAAGAGAAGAAATGAGAGAGAATAAATACTCTGAGTTCAGTTTTAAACAAGAGTAAATTGGGGAATTTTCATGAAACAAAACAGGGATTAGATCTCATATGATAGAATTTGAATACAAAATGAAGATTTTTCTCAAAAAGAAGACACATAGTTTATAAAAAGATGGTAAATGTTAGGGCATATTCAGGGAATAGAGGACAATCAAATTGTTGATTGCAAAGGAACTGTGTAAACAAACTCACAGGAAGTGATATGAGAATATTAAATAGTGCTCACCTTAATGCTATACAAAAGAAATTGAAACTATCTTATGTCAGTGTCAAAACAGAATTTAGGCCCGTTGACTAAGAAAAATATAGTTTTCCTGTGACAGCCTATATATACTCCAATCATATTGCTATATTATGAACATTTATCTTCATATTATATGAGAATGGTATACTGTTACATTCAGTCAGAATAGTGTTTGTCACATGTAAATACTTAATAAATTTTTAATAAATAAGCACACTGTTTGCTCTGCAATAGATACGCAACCAAATATACATTTTGAGTCATACAGGAAACTAAAATTAAAACAAATTATCAATGCCACCTGAAACTACTTAGATTTTAGATTGTCAAAAATGTTTTCTTTATCACTTATCCAAATGACAGCAATAATTTTAAGAACATTCTTCATAAGAATCAAGCTCAATTTATTAAGACCCCCTCCACTAGAATTTTCTGAATAAAACATGGAGAAACTTTTAAGGCAGAATCTGAGTCTTGTTTTTTTTATCAACAAGTTTAAGAAAATATACCTAGTGAAATCATGTTATTGTATTCAATCGTGTGTGTGTGTATATATATATACACATATACATATATATACATATATATACATATATATATATATATATATGTATATATGTATATGCACAACCAGATTATCCTGACCTGAGACCAAGAATGGATATCTAGGTAGATGTCTGGGTTTCAGTGCAGGTTGATCTATGGAAGACGTATAGGCAGTGATGCACAACCAGGGTAATAACCTAGGAAGGAGTAAATGGAAACATCTTATATCCAAATATTAAACCATCAGTAAATGATAACTAAAATGCAACTACCTAAATAAAATAGAATAGTATGATAATATTCTGATCATCAAACTGGGTGGGACATGTAAGTCTTCAGAATTTAAATACCAGGCATCAGAACTATTATCAAATCTAGAATTATGACAATATTCTTAGAGGAAATAAACTTAGGAACCTGTGCGTGTGTGTGTGTGCACTCAGTTCCTCAGTCATGTCTGATTCTTTGCAACCCTTTGGACTGTAGCCCACCAGGTTCCTCTGTCCATGGAATTTTCCAGTCGGGAATACTGGAATGGGTTTCCATTTCCTGTTCCAGGGGATCTTCCTGACCCAGGGATCAAACCAGTGTCTCCTGAGTCTCCTGCATGGCAGGTGGATTCTTTACCACTATGCCATCAGAAAAGCTCTGGAGCTGTTGATTAAAGGTTAGGATACAGTTTCTGGGAAAACAGGTTCAAGGTCAGAGAAATGCCTACAAGACCACAAACTCAGAGATGGATTAGGGAATCATTGTGGTAGAGCATCTTTTATTGCTGATAATTGAGGTTAGTTAATCTAGTAGTCTTATCATAATGTTAACATAAAAATACCACTTTATTAATATACCTTTTCAAAGAGAGTTGCTGTTATAAACTTGAGTTA
This sequence comes from Bubalus bubalis, assembly GCF_019923935.1. Classification (NCBI taxonomy): domain Eukaryota; kingdom Metazoa; phylum Chordata; class Mammalia; order Artiodactyla; family Bovidae; genus Bubalus; species Bubalus bubalis. The sequence goes on from NC_059164.1 coordinate 83,353,281, forward strand.
CTATACTCTATAGTAATTAGTCCTCAGTAAGTATGACTGTATAGTCTGGGAAACAATACCTCTGTTATGTTGTAAAGTACAAAGAATTTAACTCTGAGAGTAAGTAAATTACTGAAGTGAATGTGAAAGTGAAGTTGCTCAGTCGTGTCCGACTCTTTGCAACCCTATGGACTGTAGCAAACCAGGCTAAGCAAAATGGGATATAAGACAATCCAGAGATTAGCAACTGTGAAACCATCACTCTCTCCCTTGAACTAGAGGGATTATAGAAAGAGGTGGTAGCCATGTAGGGAGAGGACTGTCTAATGTTAACTGGAGTCATGGAAAAAGAAAATGCTGATTTTGTTGATAGTACTGCATGCCAGTACTGCCCTCACATCTGGCAAAAAGCATAATTAGGGGAGTCTGAGCAATATTATACAATTTTGTAAAAATACTCAATTTATGTTTAAAATGATGTGATATGGATGAATTTAAATGATGTAAAATAATTATGACTGTGAAAATAATACACAAAATACTCAAATAAAAATTAATACAGCATGAAGGAATACACTTCATACATTTTTCACTGAGAAAATTTATTAACCTGGGTAAGGCTACAAATGCACCAGCTAGGCATTAGGTTCAAAAAATAATCAATAATTATTTGGGGGGGGGCATTGACATTGATTGGTGGTAGTCATCAGGGCTAGATTAAATTCAGCATGGGAAATTAGTCTGGAAGTTTTGACCTTTACCATACAGTCTCCAGCCTTTCCAAGATATGCATGGTTATTTTTGTTGTTTTTGTTACTTTGATTTTGTTTTTTAGAATTATAGATGAAATATATAGCATCATCTTTTTCCATGATTAAATTCATTTTTCTACTTTATATTGGAACTTCTAAAATTGTCCATTTATAAACTTATACCTGTATCTCTTAATAATTGTGTTTGGTATTTTGAGTGTTTCCATGAAGAAGAAAAGTTCTGTGCTTCCCATGGCAGACAAATATCTTCTGTGGCACATGGTATTCCATGAAACAAAGATGTAAGATTCAGAGGTGTTCCATTATTAGAAAGCAACAGCATCACTGACTCAATGGACATGAATCTGAGCAAATTCAGGGAGATAGTGAAGGACAGGAGAGCCTGGCATGTTGCAGTCCATGAGATCTCAAAGAGTCGGACACGATTTAGTGACTGAACAGCAATAACATACTTTCTAGCATTTGTTTAAATTTGCAGCAGAAAGGGAAAAGATGGATTTTATAATGTAAGTACCACAAAAATCTACATGTTAGCATTCTACTATGATAATACTAGAGAGTAACTGTATATAACTACATATAAGCGGAAAAGACTCAATGAAATAGCATATGCTGTAAATTGACATGTAGTAATCCTAGTTCTCATGATTAAAGGGATGTTTGTAAATGAAATATACAGAGTACTCAGATGTGAAAAGACTTAAAGCTTAACAGTTAGTAGAAACACACACACACACATGCAGACACACACTTTCCATTGGAGTTCTTCACAAATACGGCTTCCAAGTGGAGCGCAGTATTCCAAAACACTGCCAGCACCAAATGTTAGCAAGGAGAAAGAGGAACTCTGATTCATTAATGGTGGGGATGCAAAATTATACAGCCACTGTGGAAAAAATATTTGGCAGTTTCTTCCAAAATTATATAGATTCTTATCATATGATCTAGTAATTATCTGCTGTGGCATTTATACAAATGTATTTATACAAACTTCTATCCACACAAAAAAATCTGTGCAGAGATGTTTATAGCAGCTTTATTCATAATTGTCAAATTGGAAGCAACCAAGCTGTCCTTCAGTAGATGAATGGAAAAATAAACTATAGTTCTTGTAGTGTAGTGTACCGGGACTGTCAAGTCATGAGATCCTAAACTAGATAAACTGTAGATCAAGCAGAACTGATGCTGTAGTTCCAGTCTGAAGGCTGGCAGCTTTGAACTCAGGAAAAAGAGATGTTTCAGTTTGAGGCAGAAGACAGAAAATAACATAATATCCCAACTGTAAACAGGAGTTCTGACCTACTCATGGGAGGGTTAGTCTTTTACTTCTACTCAGGCCTTCAACTGATTGAATGAGACCCACCCACATTTGTGAGTATGCTTTGCTCAGTCTACTAATTTAAATATTAATCTCATCCAGTACCATTTTTACAAACATACCCAGAATAATGTTTGACCATATATCTGGGTATCCCATGGCCCAGTAAACTTGACATATAATTAACTATCAGAGGGAGTATCAGGAAAAAGTAATCTATAGAAGGGTAGTGCCAACCTGTAAATGTGAGACAGGTACCATGTTCTAGAGGTCCACAGGTATGCTGGCACATGGGTCATTGAGATGGAAAATCTCTACATATTTTATAAGAAAGTAATTCATGATGCTTCAAAATAGAGGGTGCATATTATTTTCTTAAAGAACCACATTTCTAGGTCATTAACAAATTTTACAAGGCAGTTGTTATATATATGACTGCATATATACATATATATATGACTGAATATATATATGCAGTCCTTAAAAATAACTAAAAGTGAATATTTTCTTTGGATCTTCATTTTCTCTTGTCTTAGTATTCGAATAAGAAAAAAATTCAGAACTCTGATAATGATAATCTTCCATTTTTTCCTCTTTTTAAACCTTGAATTATTTAATGTATTTAATTCTACTTCACTCTAATCTGTACTGCTATATACAAGAACAGATAATCAACATTGAATTATTCACACCAGAAAATCACTTAATATAGCTGTAAATGTGAACATAAAAGGAAAGGGCACAATATGAAGGGAAGAACAAAGGCTATTGTGCTTGTGTACAACTGCTTCATTACTAAATCATATTATTTCAATTTATCTAAAGTAATTTGCTAAACTGATTAATTGCCAATGTCATTTGATCCTGTTTTAAATTGTCTTCATGAACTTGAATATGATTTATACCCTCAATTTTCTTTTCCTACTTTGAAATTTTTGTCTAATTAGTGTTCTCTGGAGCTGCTCTGATGAGACCTAAAAATATCTAGGACATATAATATATAATAAAATCATATCTACCTTTTAATAAGAAAGATTTAAATAATTTAAAAAATTCGAGGTGATTAAAAATGTAGAAACTAATTCCTGCTCAATGATAAGCCTGAAAACTAATTATCAATTTCTCTCAATTGGAAGAGGCATTCTGTGTCATTTATAGACATGTTGGACCCTAATAGATATTTCTCCTTTGCTCCTTGGCTCACAATGATCAATACAAAAGAGAGATGTCAGAGAAAATGGATGGACTCAGTATCAGAATTAGTTCCTACTTGTACCTAAACTAACCAGTAATTTTATTGCTGCTCATCTAATTTACAGTTCACTCTATTTTCTGGCTTTACTTCCCCTCATTGTTTGATTTTAATGCAATATTCAACCTACGCTTCCAGATCCAAAATTTTTGTTTCATGTGCCCAGTTTCAGCCAACTAAATTCCTCCTGATGTTATATCTCCAAACAGTGTTTGCAGATCTTTACTGACAATGTCTCATTCCCCACATTGCAAAATTTATGCCACTATTGTGGTAGTCAGGATAACTTGGAAAGTTCTAGGTTCAGGATATAAGTTAGGTCCCACTCATTTGTAAAGAAAACAATTTTTGTCTTCCCTTCAGGTAACCTCACATGATATTTTTCAGCCATCACAACTGAGCCTTGATAATGATTGCACGACCCTATGTCTGGCAGAAATAATTCACCTACATATAAGAATGATACACTTGCACAGAAACTATAATAGTCACCCAAACCCAAAAAGCAACTAAGGGAGGTAATAGTGCTTTGATCTTTACAGATTTTTAATAATCTCAATTTTTAAGGGCATATGTATTGGAAATACGTTGAGATTTTTCTTGGGCAGTATAAAGCACTAGGCACTCGACATAGTGGTATTCTATAAAATATTGTTATTCTTTGTTGTTCTTAACAGAACTGCACATACAACTAGAATGAAAAAGCTATTATGTCAATTTATGTCATATATTTGTTACTTACATGTCCAGAGTTAGACTTTATAGGTAAATTAATATGAACTACCTTATGATTGACTCAGAGAAGGTAATGGCAACCCACTCCAGTACTCTTGCCTGGAAAATCCCATGGATGGAGGAGCCTTGTAGGCTGCAGTCCATGGGATCACTAAGAGTCGAACATGACTGAGCAACTTCACTTTCACTTTTCACTTTCATGCATTGGAGAAGGAAATGGCAACCCACTCCAGTGTTCTTGCCTGGAGAATCCCAGGGACGGGGAGCCTGGTGGGCTGCCATCTATGGGGTCACACAGAGTTGGACACGACTGAAGCGACTTTTCAGCAGCAGCATGATTATCTGTTAGAGGAACTAGCAAAAGGAAAACACTAACTGAAACCAAGCAATCACATTTGTGGTGCATTGGCTCCAAGCAACTGATTTTTACTGGAGAAATGTGTTCATCCATCCATTCATCTGTTCATTCACACCCTAATACATTAATTCAATAAAGGCTTGTATTCTAGGGGAATACTGAAGGAAGGAAGAAAGACATGATATCTTCCTTTTTATTATTTTTGATAATCAAATAAAAAAACACATAATTATTTTTAGTAGAATATTGAATCAAGGGATTTTATTCTCAGACACAGAAATAATCATTAATATGTCACAATTATCAAATCTGTATGAAGACAAAGTAAGAATTAACTAGCAAGAAGATAAGAGAGGTATGGAAGTATTACAGGTCAAAAAAGAAAAAAAAATGTACGTGTTGAAAAACCCTGAGTTAAAAAAGAACATTATGTTATTGAGAAATGGCAAAAAAAACTGGGGTGTACCTAGAGAAGAAGGTGTGAGATGAAAGCAGTTAAAAAAATGGGGGCCAGATCCTTCATGTTCCAATAGGCTGTGTTAAAGATAGGAAGGATGAAAGATGAAATTGAAAGATGAAAATAGGAATTCATCTATGTTTGTTCAAAAAAGAGCCCTTCAGCTGCAAGTACAAAGAATGCATTAGTGATTGGCAAGATTGGAAGTTGGGAAACATGTCAGGGAATGTTAGTTCAGATGAGATACCAAGTATCTTGGGTTAACATGGTATACATGTGTGCTTTCACTCAGTCGGGTCTGACTCTGCAACTCCATGGACTGTAGCCCACCAGGCTCCTTGTCCATGGAATTTTCCAAGCAAGAAATCCTAGAAGTTGCCATTTCCTTCTCCAGGGGATCTTCCCCACCGGGGGACTGAACCTGCATCTCCTTCTCCTGCATTGGCAGGTGGATTCTTTACCACTGAGCCACCTATGAAGCTCTAATGTGGTATAAATGAACACGTTAAAGAGATAGTTAAAAGGTTACATCAGTAGGAGCTGATGAGGGAGAAGCTGGTACTAAGCAGGATGGTTAAGTATAGATCAATTTTATAACTTCCTATTTAGTCTCCATATTTGTAGTCGTGCCCCATTCTAATGCCATCTTCCCTAAGTAGACAGATATTGAAGATCTTAAACATATACCTTTAAAACAATCATCTCTGTTTTAAAATAAAATTAAAATTCCAATTTGACCTCTAATTATCTATTTCTTCATCTTCCAGATTCACTTCTCCATACACTTCCCTGTTATACTAGGTTTCTGTGAATGTTTTAGTGTTAAGTGTCTTCCAGAATTTAAGATCTCTTGCCTCTCTCCCTTTGTTTGTCAAACTCCTATAAATCCCTCACATTATTCTGAAAAGTTACTGTCTCAGGAGGATATCCTCAAAGTGATTCTTCTGTTATGCATTTTAATAGCATTTTATAAATTCACACACTCACCTTAAAAAGGTGTGTTTTTTTTAACAAAATGATATTAATTTTGCTTTGAAATTTCATAATGTCCCCTTTATTCAGAAAAGATATATATCCTATAATAACCATTATATTGTTCTTTTATATGTGTCATATTTATATAAAATGCACTTAGTCACTTAAATGCTTTTCATGTAGGTTTAAATATATGAAATTCTTTCTTTTTTCATTCTTCTAATCCCATGATATTTCATATCATTGTAGTAATCAGATTTCCTAAGTTTTTCTGGGCCTGGTCAAAATTTGCCTGTGATTTTCATTTCTTTATTTAGTGTTTGAGGGCTTTCCTGATAGCTCATTGGGTAAAGAATCCACCTGCGGTGAAGAAGACACGGGTTCAATCCCTGGGTCTGGGATACTCCCTGGAGGAGGAAGTAGCAGACCATTCCAGTATGCTTGCATGAAAAATCCCATGAAAAGAGGAGAATGGTGGGCTACAGTCCACGGGGTCACAAAGACTCAGACGAGACTGAACATGAGCACAATATAGTGTTTAATTATGCCACTAATGGCCTCCGGAGGTTTTAAAGTACTGGCCTTTCAAAAAAATAAAATTTTCACCATTTCCTAATCTGCTAAATCCCAGTTATATTTATTATTGATGGTTTATAGTATAAGGATTATTGAAGAGGTAGGAAAAATAATCCTCAAGACTGCTGGTTAATATTTTATAGTAATTTGTTCTTAACTAACCTATTTCAACCTATTCTAAAACACAGTGCCTGCTATTCTCCTAGCCATTTGTCTTTGAGAAGTGTATCAGTGGCAAACCATAGATTCAGGGTTAGTTATCAGACCTGAGAGAGCCCTAGGAAAGTAAGAATGAAAGACAGAATGAAGGGCAGAATAGCTAGTAATAGGGTGGCATATGTCTCACAGGATTGTGTAGGTGTTTTATATGAGCTGTTTTATCTCTTATTTCATATCATATTTCTAATATTTTCAATTGTACCCCACCTGCCCATTCTTTTTTTTTATTTTTTAAATTTTATTTTATTTTTAAACTTTACATAATTGTATTAGTTTTGCCAAATATCAAAATGAATCCACCACAGGTATGCATGTGTTCCCCATCCTGAACCCTCCTCCCTCCTCCCTCCCCATTCCATCCCTCTGGGTCTTCCCAGTGCACCAGCCCCAAGCATCCGGTATTGTGTATCGAACCTGGACTGGCAACTCGTTTCATACATGATATTTTACATGTTTCAATGCCATTCTCCCAAATCTTCCCACCCTCTCTCTCTCTCACAGAGTCCATAAGACTGTTCTATACATCAGTGTCTCTTTTGCTGTCTCGTACACAGGGTTATTGTTACCATCTTTCTAAATTCCATATATAGGCGTTAGTATACTGTATTGGTGTTTTTCTTTCTGGCTTACTTCACTCTGTGTAATGGGCTCCAGTTTCATCCACCTCATTGGAACTGATTCAAATGTATTCTTTTTAATGGCTGAGTAATACTCCATTGTGTATATGTACCATAGCTTTCTTATCCATTCATCTGCCAATGGACATCTAGGTTGCTTCCATGTCCTGGCTATTATAAACAGTGCTGCGATGAACACTGGGGTACACGTGTCTCTTTCCCTTCTGGTTTCCTCAGTGTGTATGCCCACCTGCCCATTCTTGACTTAGATATTTTGTTATACATTAGGCAAAATTAAATTAAAATGCATCTTCCTTTAAAACTTGAATTTGAAAGTAAGTTCTACAGTAAGTTCTTATAGGGAATCTCAGGAATCTGTCATTTTATTCTTTTTAAAATATATAAGCTAAATTTAACTATATTCAAAAATACAGAGAGAAGTTCAAAGAGCAAAGTTGAATGTTTCTCTTAGGATTCTTTTTCCATTTCCATTTCAAGATTATATGGAACACAAAATTTGTTTTTGAGATGGGGGCCCTTAGGAATTAATAAATGTTAAGTGGAATCATAAAGATTAGTGTCCTAATATGAAGAGACACTGGTTCACTTTCTGTCTCTCCACCCCCACACACAGAGGGAATGTCAGGTGAGGACATAACTAGAAAGTGGTTGGGGAAACCAGAGCAAGAGATACCAAAAACCGATTTGATTGAGTCTTAATATGAGTAATCTAACATCCAGAACTGTGAGAAAATATATTTCATTTCTTTAAGCCACCTGGTGTATAGTATTTTGTTATGAGAGCCCACATTGATAAATACAGAAAACTGTGTCCTTTTTGCAGGCAAATATCATAAACTTCATCTCTGTTCTTCTTTCACAGACAATGCTTCACTAATTAGGTATCACCCCAGAAAACTTTAGTAGGCTTCAGATGGTAATATACATAAACATGGAGGCAAAAGGTGAGAAAAAACTAGAGATGGGCCATGAAATGGACCATTTGGAGCTTTTATTCAGCTACTTAAATAACTTAACACATCCTCCACAAATCTGCTCTAAACATTTTAGGCAGATTTGGTAAATGCTAAAGTCCACTCGAAAAGACAGCATGCTCTCCATTCATTTCCAACGGAAACCATTCAGCATCACAGTAATGCAAGTCTATGACACAAAGACTAATGCTGAAGAAGCTGAAGTTGAACAGTTCTAAGATGACCTACAAGACCTTCTAGAACAAACACCAAAAACAGATGTCCTTTTCATCAGAGGGCGCTGTAGGAAAGTGAAAGTAGGAAGTCAAGAGGTACCAGGAGTAACAGCACGTTTGACCTTGGAGTACAAAGTGAAGCAGGACAAAGCAAAACAGACTTCTGCCAAGAGAGCACACTGGTCATAGCAAACACCCTCTTCCAAAACACCAGAGACAACTCTATACATGCACATTACCAGATGGGCAATACGGAAATCAGATTGATTACATTCTTTGAAATAGAAGATGGAGAAGCTATATAAAGTCAGCAGAAAAAAGACCTTGAGCTGACTGTGGATCAGATTATGAACTCCTTATTGCAAAATTCAGACTTCAATTGAAGAAAGTAGGGAAAACCACTAGACCATTCAGGTATGACCTAAGTCAAATTACTCACAATTATACAGCAAAAGTGACAAATAGATTCAAGAATTTAAATCTGATAGACAAAGTGCCTGAAGAACTGTGGACAGAGATTCATAACATTGTACAGAAGATGATGAACAAAACCATCCCCAAGAAATACAAGAGGTCAAAATGGTTTTCTGAGGAGGCCTTACAAATAGCTGAGAAAAGAAGTGAAAGGCAAAGGAAAAAAGGAAGACATATCCAACTAAATGCAGCATTCCAAAGAAGAGCAAGGAGAGATAAGAAAGCCTTCTTAAGTGAACAATGCAAAGAAATAGAGGAAAATGATAGAATGAGAAAGACTAGAGATCTCTTCAAGAAAATTAGAGATACCAAGGGAACATTTCATGCAAATATGGGCACCAAAAAAAAAAAAAAAAAGGAGAGAAATGGTGTGGACCTAATAGAAGTAGAAGATATGAAGAAGAGGTGGCAAGAATACACAAAGAACTACACAAAATATTCTTAATGACCCAGATAACCACAATGGTGTGTGTGATCACTCACTTAGAGCCAGACATCCTGGGGTGTGAAGTCAAGTGGGTCTTAGGAAGCATTACTAGGGCCAAAGCTAGTGGAGATGATGGAATTCCAACTGAGCTATTTCAAATCCTAAAAGATTATGCTGTTGAAATGTTGCACTTATTATGCCAGCAACTTGGAAAACTCAGCAGTGGCAACAGGACTGGAAAAGATCAATTTTCATTCCAATCCCAAAGAAGGGCAGTACCAAAGAATATTCAAACTACTGCACAATTGCACTCACCTCACACACTAGCAAAGTAATTCTCAAAATTTTCCAAGTGAGGCTTCAATAGTACATGAACCATGAACTTCCAGATCTTCAAGCTGGATTTAGAAAAGGCAGAGGAACCAGAATTGCCAACATCCATTGGATCATCAAAAATGCAAGAGAGTTCCAGAAATACATCTACATCTGCTTTATTGATAATGGCAAATTCTTTGACTGTGTGGATTGCAAAATACTGTGGAAAATTCATAAAGACATGGGAATACGAGACCACCTGACCTGCCTCCTGAGAAATCTGTATGCAGGTCAAGAAGCAACAGTTAGAACCAGACATGGGGCAATGGGCTGATTCCAAATTGGTAAAGGAGTATGTCAAGGCTGTATATTTGTCACCTTGTTTATTTAACTTATATGCAGAGTATATCATGCAAAATACATGGCTGGATGAAGCTCAGGCTGGAATCAAAATTGCCAGGAGAAATATCAACAACCTCAGATATGCAGATGATATTATCCTAATGACAGAAAGAAAAGAGAAACTAAACAGCCTCTTGATGGAAGTGAAAGAGGAGAGTGAAAAAGCTGACTTAAAACTCAGAACTCAAAAAAAGAAGGAAATGGCAACCCACTCCAGTGTTCTTGCCTGGAGAATCCCAGGGATGGGGGAGCCTGGTAGGCTGCCATCTCTGGGGTCGCACAGAGTCGGACATGACTGAAGCGACTTAGCAGCAGCAGCAGCAGCAGCAAGATCATGGCATCTGGAACCATCACTTCATGGCAAATAGATGGGGAATCAATGGAAACAGTGGCAGACTTTATTTTCTTGTGTTCCAGAATCAAGGTGGACAGTACTGCAGCTATGAAATTAAAAGATGCTTAGTCCTTGGAAGAAAAGCTATGACAAACCTAGACAGTGTATTAAAAAGAAGAGACATCACTTTTCTGGCAAATGTCCGTCAAGTCAAAGCCATGGTTTTTCCAATCGTCATGTATGGATGAAAATTGAACCATAAGGAAGTCTGAGTGATGAAGAATTGATGCTTTCCAATTGTAGTGCTGGAAAAGACTCTTGAGAGTCCCTTGGACAGCAAGGAGATCAAACCAGTCAACCCTAAAGAAATCAATCCTGAATATTCATTAGAAGGACTGTTACTGAAGCTGAAGCTCCAATACTTTGGCCACCTGATGCAAAAAGCCAACTCATTGGAAAAGACCCTGATGGTGGGAAAGATTGAGGGCAGGAGAAGAGGATGACAGAGGATGAGATGGTTGGATGGCATCACTGACTCAATGGACTTGAGTTTGAGCAAATTTCAGGAGATAGTGAAGGACAGGGAAGACTGGTGTGTTGCTGTCCGTGGATGGGGTCACAAAAAGTCAGACACAACTGAACTTCTGAACAACAACAACAATCTATTTCCTTTTTTATTTCTTTTGAAGACTCTATTCCCAAAAGAATTTGCTTTCCTTGATATTTGATTTTGTTTGATATCAAATGATCTCTCCTTTTTGATACTCAGTCTGGTCTTTCCTGGCACATCTGTTAACGGACAAGTCTAACTTATCTATTTTTAAAAGTCCAAAGTTTTAAAAAGAATGGACACAGTTGTTCACACTTAAATTCTTTGATGAAAAAGATATCAAAATGGAAACTCTGATGTTTGTGGATGTGATGTTCTCCCATCTATAAATACAAGTAGGCAAACTCTCCATATTCTGGTGCTCAATCTCATGTTGCTAGATAGTTGTTTAGTTCTAGGATTATGAGTAAAATTTATGTGTTGCAGAAATATGACAATGAAAGCTTGAAAGGAGAGAAAGTCAAGAACACCTATAATAAATCAGTCTAAATATACCATAAAGGCAAAGGTAGAGATCAAGAGAGATATAAAAGCAAGAATAGATGAAAGACTTGAATACTTACAAGCAGGGCACAGTGTTCTAATTATTTTAAGTCAGTTATATGCCACACCATCCTTTATGGGTAGCTCTCTTTCTGCTCTCAGCTTCTGGAAGAGGCAATTTTAGTTAGTATATTCCTATTTTCCCTCTAGCAGAATATGATTGACTTTGCCATCATCAACAAAACTAAATACCACCATCTGGGCAGGAATCAATCTTTCTCACACTCTTGTTAGTCTGACTCTTCACATTCACTTCCTACCATTCCCCTACTTCCCCCTCCCCTCCTCCTCTCCTTTCCCTTCCCCCTCGCCTTCTTTCTCTCCTTTTCCATTTTACTTCTGTCTCTCTCTCTCTCACACACACACACACACACACACTCACTCTCTCTCTCTCAAACTCTCCTCCTTCCACTGTTTTCTTCAAAATTTTAATTTAAGTTATGGGGCCATATGTGGCAGTACACGGTGGAACTAAACCTGTAATGTTAAATGGGAGCTGGACATTCACAGTTAACTATTCACAAGATGAGGAAATTGACAAAAGCTAGTATGAACAGGCAGGAAAGAAATGGATAGCAGATGGATTTGGAAAGAAGCAGGAGAGAGACTGAGCTTAATTACCCGGCCTTGACCTTTGTGAGACAGGAACTTTACCACATTAGTTTCTACTCCTGTTTGCATAATGCAAGACTTGGCTGTATTCATTCCTAAGACCTATATTATCTCATCTTTTTCCTTCTATATGAGCCAATTTAATTGAAGTTGTTTTCTTGCAACCAGAAGATTTTTAAATAAAAAAACATCAGATTCTCAATGGATTTATTTTTATCACCAGAATTTTTCATTTTTAAAGTCAAATGTTATATTTCTCTATTATTTCTGCAAGATGGTTTCTGCTTTTTGCTAATATTCTTTCACTTTCATTTTCAGAGCACTATAAAGGGAGTATTATAGACCAGATTTTGCATTTCATTCTCCTTTAAGAAAGGCATATTTTTCTATTTGTATACTAGTGAGACTGAGAAAATTGAATGTGGTTTGATAACACAGGAGAATCATATTTCTGATTTTACAGTAGCCTTTAAATCATTTGAGAATGTTATTTAAATGGAAAAAAGGAGCCAAAATCCAAGTTTTCATACAGAATGAAAATACAGTTGAATATTAAATACATTTATTTTAAGAGATACTTAGAAACCTGTATGTCAGATAATTTTGCATAGTACTATTCACTTTTCACTTTCATGCATTGGAGAAGGAAATGGCAACCCAGTCCAGTGTTCTTGCCTGGAGAATCCCATGGATGGTGGAGCCTGGAGGGCTGCCATCTATGGGGTCGCACAAAGTCTGACACGACTGAAGTGACTTAGCAGCTTAGCAGTCAGTTTAGTTCAGTTCAGTCACTCAGTCGTGTCCGACTCTTTGCGACCCCATGAATCACAGCACGCCAGGCCTCCCTGTCCATCACCAACTCCCGGAGTTCATCCAAACTTATGTCCATTGAGTCGGTGATGCCATCCAACTATCTCATCTTCTGTCATCCCCTTTTCCTCCTGCCCCCAATCCCTCCCAGTATCAGAGTCTTTTCCAATGAGTCAACTCTTCGCATGAAGCAGCCAAAGTACTGGAGTTTCAGCTTTAGCATCATTCCTTCCAAAGAACACCCAGGACTGATCTCCTTTAGAAGGGACTGGCTGGATCTCCTTGCAGTCCAAGGACTCTCAAGAGTCTTCTCCAACACCACAGTTCAAAAGCATCAATTCTTCGGCGCTCAGCCCTCTTCACAGTCCAACTTTCACATCCATACATGAGCACTGGAAAAACCATAGCCTTGACTAGATGGACCTTTGTTGACAAAGTAATATCTCTGCTTTTCAATATGCTATCTAGGTTGGCCATAACTTTCTTTCCAAGGAGTAAGCATCTTTTAATTTCATGGCTGCAGTCACCATCTGCTGTGATTTTGGAGCCCAGAAAAATAGAGTCTGACACTGTTTCCACTGTTTCCCCATCTATTTCCCATGCAGTGATGGGACCAGATGCCATGATCTTCATTTTCTAAATGTTGAGCTTTAAGCCAACATTTTCACTCTCCTCTTTCACTTTCATCAAGAGGCTTTTTAGTTCCTCTTCACTTTCTGCCATAAGGGTGGTGTCATCTGCATATCTGAGGTTATTGATATTTCTCCTGGCAATCTTGATTCCAGCTTGTGCTTCTTCCAGCCCAGCGTTTCTCATGATGTACTCTGCATATAAATTAAATAAGCAGGGTGACAAAATACAGCCTTGACATACTCCTTTTCCTATTTGGAACCAGTCCACTCCTTGAATTTTTAAAATGAACTTTATTGAGAAATGATTGTCTTAAAACTCACATATTTTTAAGTTGATAAGTCAAAGACCTTGACAAATGTACACACTCATATAATTACCACCTCAATCAATATAAGGATATTTTTACTTCCTCAAAAAAGTTCCTTTGATCTATTAAGTCATTACTCTGCTGCTGCTGCTAAGTCACTTCCGTCGTGTCCAACTCTGTGCAACCCCATAGACGGCAGCCCATCAGGCTCCCCTGTCCCTGGGATTCTCCAGGCAAGAACACTGGAGTGGGTTGCCATTTCCTTCTCTAATGTGTGAAAGTGAAAAGTGAAAATGAAGTCGCTCAGTCGTCTCCGACTCTTCGCGACCCCATGGACTACAGCCTACCAGGCTCCTCTGCCCATGGGATTTTCCAGGCAAGAGTACTGGAGTGGGGTGCCATTGCCTTTCCAAAACCAACATCAGGCAACCAAAAACCTTATTTCTATCATTACAGAATAGTTTTGCCATTTCTAAACTTTCAAGTAAATAGAGGCACATAGAACATACATTCCAAGCCTGTTTCATTATTTTAATCTGCAAAAGTTTGTAGCATTCTTTTATCTTGTTACCTATACCAATACTTTGTTTCTTTTGTATTGCTGAGTAGGGTTCCTTTTTATGAATATAACACAATTTATCCTTATTAATAGCCATGCCCATCCTTCCCAGTTTAGGGCCATTTTAAATTTCAAAGTAGCTTTTGTTTGTTAGAGCCCACATTTTAACATTACAAATGCACCAGGCTCATCTTGTACCATCCCTTTCCTATACCTAAAATCAGCCATATCTCCAAAGAGCCTTTTTGTTAGAAAATAATATTAGAAATCCTGATCTGGACACAAGATGTGCTCATTGCCACTGGGGTGTCATGTCTCTTAGGCCCTCTCTGCTAAAGGAAAGAATATATGTGGTATACCAACCCATGTATAGATATATAAACATAGATGTATTTCATATGATTATTTGCTATTTTTTAATCTTCTGGAGAAGGAAATGGTAACCCACTCCAGTGTTCTTGCCTGGAAAATTCCATGGCTGGAGGAGCCTAGTAGGCTATAGTCCATGGGTTCGCAAAGAGTCCAACACGACTAAGCGACTTCACTTTCACTTTCACTAATCTTTTATGAGATGGCTGTTCAGATCTTTTCCCCCATTTTAATTGAGTTGTTTTCTCATTGTTGAGTTTTAAGCATTATTTCTACATTTTGTACATAATTCCTTTATCAGGTATATATTTTACAAATAGTTTCTCCTACTCTGCAGCTTGTCTTTTTATTCTCTTAAATGTTTCTTCCACACAGTAGATTGCTAAAATTTTAGTAGCCTAATTTATCAATTCTTTTTTTCATGGGTCATGTTTTTGCTATTGTATCTAAAAACTTATCACCAAACCCAAAGTCACATAGATTTTTCTTTTTGTTCTTTGCTACATGTTTTATCATGCTAACATTATTTTTAGATGAAAGATTAATTTTAAGTTACTTTTTATGAAAGATGTAAGGAAGGTCTTTTGCCTTTCCAAACAGAACCCTGAGGGACAGGGAAGCCTGTGTGCTGCACTCCATGGGGTCGCAGAGTCGGGCACGACTGAGCGACTGAACAACAACAGCAAGGAAGATCTGTATTTAGATTTATTTTTGCATTTAAATGTCCAATTATTCTATCTTTGCTTATTAAAAAAAACACCCTTTCTTCATTAAATAGCCTTGCTCTTTTGTCAAAGATGATTTGACTATATTTGTATGGGTCTATTTCTGGGCTCAGCATTCTGTTGCACTGAGGTATCTGTTGTGCTGTGTCACTTCAGTTGTGTCTGACTCTTTGCACCCCACGGACTGTAGCCCACCAGCCTCCTCTGTCCATGAGATTCTCTAAGCAAGAATACTGGAGTGGGTTGCCATTTCCTCCTCCAGGCGATCTTCCCCAGCCAGGGATGAAACCCATGTCTCTTATTTCTTCTGTATAGGCACACGTGTTCTTTACCTCTAGCGCCACCTGGGAAAACATAGAGGTATATATCTATATTTTTACTAATG
The DNA here is from genome assembly GCF_019923935.1 of Bubalus bubalis. Taxonomy (NCBI): domain Eukaryota; kingdom Metazoa; phylum Chordata; class Mammalia; order Artiodactyla; family Bovidae; genus Bubalus; species Bubalus bubalis. The sequence goes on from NC_059164.1 coordinate 83,369,255, forward strand.
ACATGCAGCCTTCATTATTGTAGATGTAAAGTAAATCTTGAAGCTGGATAGCCTGCTTTCCAGTTTTGTCCCTCTTCCTCGGTATTGTGTTGGCTATTCTGAGTCTTTCCATACATATTTAGAATCAGTTCTTCAATATCCAAAAGGTAGCTTGCTAGGATTTTCATCAGGGTTGTGTTGAATCTATAGGTAAAATTAAGAATAATTGACCAGCTTATCAATATATAATATGGCCTCTCTTTGGCTATACCACCCTGAAGATGCCCAATTTCATCTGATCTTGGAAGCTAAGCAGGGTTGGGCCTGGTTAGTACTTGGACTAAGTCTTCCCTGATAGCTCAGTTGGTAAAGAATCTGCCTTCAGGAGATCCCAGTTCAGTTCCTGGACTGGGTAGATCTGCTGGAGAAGGGATAGACTACTCACTCCCATATTCTGGCCTGGAGAATTCCATGGTCCATGGGGTCACAAAAAGTCGGACATGGCTGAGTGACTTTTACTTTATTAATATTGAACCTTCTATTGAATATGTAGGAAATATATTTCCAATTAATCTGTCCTTTAAAAATTTCTTATAGGAGCATTTCTACTTTTCTTTTTTTTGTGTGTGTGTGTGGTTATTTCTTTTTTTTTTTTAATTTTATTTTATTTTTAAACTTTACATAATTTTCTATAAACAGATCCTGAATATATGTTATTAGAGTAATACTTCAGTAATTTTTGTTGTTTTTCTAAGGAATATTTTGTTTTTAAGTTCTAATTCTAATTTTTTACCACTAGTATTTAGGATAGTAATTGATTTTTTTTTTAATAGATCAATCATGTATCCTGAGATTTTGCTGTAACCGGTTATTAGTGGCAAGAGAGTTTTATGTAATCTTTCATATGTTTTACATAGAGGGTCATGCAATCTATAGAGTGAAACAATTTTGTGTCTTCCTTTCTAGTATGAATAAATTCTGTTTTATTTTGTTTTAAGGCCCTGGCAAAGTCTTTTTCACTGCTGAGGATTCCCTATTATGGAGAACACTCTGGGCTTATTTAAATGGGGTTAATTTTCCTTTCCCCCTGACAGAAACAAAAGTTTTTTTGTTTTGTTTGGTTTTTCAATGTGAGATCCTCCTGTGGTTCCTGACATTGTGCTTCCCTAAATAAGCCCCCTATGAATTTCTCATGCTCAAACAATCGATGCTCTGCCTCTGGTAATTCATCACATTTACCATTTACTTTATTGCTTTACTGGCTTTTGCTTCAGGTAAGCAGATCTCAACTATGACTTTCTGAATTCAGCTGTCTCTCCAGATTTATTTTAAGGATGGGAGTGACAGCCTGTAAGCACTTTACATTTGAAACTGAATTTGGAACTACGTTGGAAGATATTTTCATCGACTTGTTGACCATTTATATATCTACATTTCTTAGTGTCTTTTCAAGCATTCTGCATATTTTAATGATTTTTAAGTTTCTAATTTTCAATTGTGTTTGCACATAAGCTCTATACACTTGTGAATAATTTCTCCAAGCACATGGCCTACTTGCTCATATTCTAAACAGTGTCTATAACTGAATAAACTCTAATTTATGTAGTCAGTTTTATTAAACATTTTCTTTGTTTTTTGGTTATAGTTTTTTAACCTAAGAAAAAATTTTCAATCCCCAATTGCTACAATTTTTTCCTATTCTTGCTTCTAGAAATATTATAGGATTTTATACTTAGATCTGTGATCCACTTCAATTCAATTTGATGCAAAGTGTGATAGCGATGTAAACACTGAGGTTTATTATTTTTTCATAATGTACTCAGTGGTTCTAACACAATTTATTAAAAAGATTATCTTTTCCTGACTGAAAATTGCCAAAGCCTCTGTCAAAAATCAATTGATCATATGAGTATGTAGTCCTTATAGGAATAATTACCATCATTTTCTTATGTATTTAAAAAGAAATAAATATGGTTTATATAATTAAAAAAATTATCCATATGAATACATATCATCAATTGGGTATGTGATAGATGTTCTTTTTGTTGTGATCCAATCCCCAAATTTTCAAATAATGGTCAATTTTTCTTATCAGATTGTACATGCCTTTTAAATAATGGTCCATTTTCATAATACAGTAAGAAAAATTAGAATTGTTTTTTAAAGGGTAGATTTTTGTTTATTTTCTACTTGTTCTTTATTTAATTATCTTCTAAGAGTGTTTGGTTCATTCATGGAAAGCACAGTCAACGGAAATATCAATCCTTCTCCTTTTTTGATTTGCTAAGAATTTTTCAAGCTGTTCATGGGGTTCTCAAGGCAAAAATACTGAAGTGGTTTGCATTCTCTTCTCCAGTGTACCATGTTTTGTCAGAACTCTCCACTATGACCCGTCCATCATGGGTGGCCCCACCTGGCAAGGCTCATAGTTTCATTGAGTTAGACAAGACTGTGGTCCATGTGATCAGTTTTGTTAGTTTTTTGTGATTTTGGTTTTCATTCTGTCTGCCCTCTGATGGAAAAGGATAAGAGGCTTATGGAACCTTCCTGAAAGACTAACTGAGGGGGAAACTGGGTCTTGTTCTGATGGGTGGGACCATGCTCAGTAATGGTAATTCTTTAATCCACTTTTCTGTTGATGGGCAGGGCTGTGTTCCCTCCCTGTTGTTTGACCTGAGGCCAAACTATGGTGGAGGTAATGAAGATAATGGTGACCTCCTTCAAAAGGTGCCATGCACATACTGCCCCACTCAGTGCCCCCGACCCTGCAGCAGGCCACCATTGACCCACACCTCCGTCAGAGACTCTTGGACACTCATGGGCAAGTCTGGGTCAGTCCCTTATAGAGTCACTGCTCCTTTCTCCTGGATCTGTTTGTGCCCTCCAAGAGTCTGTTTCCCCAGCCATGTGTAAGTTCTGGTGGGGTTAATGGTGACCTCCTCCAAGAGGGCTTATGCCATACCCAAGTCTGCTGCATCCAGAGCCCCTGCCCCTGCAGCAGGCCACTGCTGACCCGTACCTTTGCCAAAGACACTCAAACATGGATGCTTTTGAACTGTGACATCGGAGAAGACTCTTGAAAGTCTCTTGGACTGCAAGGAGATCCAACCAGTCCATCCTAAAGGAAATCAGTCCTGAATATTCATTGGAAGGACTGATGCTAATGCTGAAACTCCAATACTTTGGCCACCTGATGTGAAGAACTGACTAATTGGAAAAGATCCTGGTGCTCAGAAAGATTGAAGGCAGGAGGAGAAAGGAACAACAGAGGGTGAGATAGTTGGATGGCATCACTGACTTGATGGACATGAGTTTGAGTAAGCTCAGGGGGTTGCTGATAAGGAAGCCTTGCATGCTGCAGTCCATGGGGTCACAAAGAGTTGGATGTGACTGAGTGACTGAATTGAACTAAAGAATTTGGGGGGACTAAAAATAATAATAATAAATCAATATTATATTCATGAAGGTGAGTCTTTGAAGTCAATGATGACTTAAAATACTAGTAATTTTTCAAAGTTATTTTGTCCAAGGTAAACAAAATCTGTAATAACATATTGCTTAACTCACTGTCTTTCTAACAATTTTTGAAATGCAATACAAATCTACTCACTGTATCAATGATTATATATTTTTTACTTTTGTTTCTGAAAATTTCAACTTTAACCTTTTAGAGGATAATATAATAATATTCTCTGTATGGATAAGTACAGGTTTAACAATTATCACCATTCTTCCATTCTTTGCATTCTGTACCTCCACACAACATATTATTACTATTAATTTATTAGTATACATCCCTGAAATACATGACTCTTATCTATAAATTTTGAAAAATTTGTAGAATTATGAAACACATACCCCTATCTTGGTATGAAATATTTAGTTCAACCCCAAATTTCTCATCTGTCACTTTTTATTCAGCCCCAACATACCCTGAAAATTCACTGTTTTAGTTGTAACGCATTATATTTGCTGTTATAGAGCTTCACATAAATTGAATCAAAAGTATGTATTCTACCATGTTTTCCTTTTTTTAAGTAAAACGTCTATGAGATATATCCATGTCATGTGTGAGTAGCTCATTCTCTTTTATTGATATCTACCTATAACATTGTGATATATTCTATTATGTGAATTTATTGCTACTTATTTATCCATAATTCTGATAATAGACATTTTATATTTTGCCTTTGGGGATCCTCACTTGGAACAAGTGTTGCTAGTGTTTTCACATTTTCTTTTTAGCCATTTCAGTATCTATGTAATGGCACTACATTGTGAATACACTTTTTATTCCCTGATATCATGATTTTCATGTGCTTATTGATCATTGGTATATCTTCCCTTCTAAAGTGTATTTTCAAATATTAAGTAGTTTTCTCAATTTTAATTAGTTTTATATCTATTTATATTGAATTTAGAAGACACAATTTCTCCTTAAAATATATATTTTGGAGTATACTCTTTCCCAGTAAGTGACTATCCTACCAACTTTTTCATGGTGTCTTTTATAGGCAGAGCTTTCAAAATATAATCAAATCTAATTTGCCTTTGTTTGTGAAGATTTTTAATGTAGCCTACCAGAGAAATACTTAATTTCTCCTTGGTTGTGTTCATATTCTTTAGGTTTTTCCAAAATTTATAATTTAAAATTTACTTTACAACTCTGGTTAATTTTGAATATTTTTTTTAAGGAGGAAGGTTTTGGTCCTGAGAGTCCTGTACAAATTGGAAGGGGCCAACAGGTACAAAGTGTTTCAGTTCTATTTAAGAGTAGATGCCTATTTCCTTTCTCTCTGCTTTGGGTGATGCTACAGTGCCTTTGAGTAGTTTCAGTTTAATATTTGTCCACATTGTTCAGTGGTTTTTATGTCAGTAAATTAGTACAAATAAATGACTACATCATTACTAGAAATCAAAGTAAGTAAAATTTTAGTATGTATTAGTATAATATAGATTTCATATAGACATTGAAAGAATCTGCTCTGTTTTCTCTCTTTTTGCAGTAGTTTCTAGTATAGTATAATGAACTTCCCTGTATCCATAGTCAGATTCAAAAAGTTAACAAACTTTATCATTTTCTCACCAACAAATATGCACTTGTCTTGGCATTCATATTTCTAGCACATTAGAACTTCTCTAAAATTCAGAAAATCTTAGAAGTCAGAAATTTCCTCCTAGCTTTCACTAACGTGAGTATCTTACATTCTTGGTAGCTCTGCTTCTTTCTTACTAGAATTAGTATTTTGTTGCTATCTATATTTTTTAAATAATATCATGATTTCTTCATTTTCATTCATTTATTATGTCCTCTTTAGAGGACCACTCTGAAGTTAACATACATTTTTGTATCTTCCAGTACATTCACCAAGTTAGTCTTGGATGGAGTCTTGCTTTCTATCTGACATGGAAGCTGGTAATTCTTCCATTTTTAAATTGACATCAACGTCTGAAAAGTAAGTCCTATGTATTCTCTTATGCTAATGATTTATTTTTCAGGCCACTCCTATCTATTCATTTTCATTTATTGATGTCTTTGCCATTGGCATATAGTCTTCCTATTCTCTTCTAAATACTTTAGTGTAATTAACTTGCATGTATTTAGAATCCTTATAAGTGATTCATTTCAGTGCTCTGAAGTCAAATTATTGCCCTCTTAAGTCCTAAGACCTCAGATTTTGACTTATTATTTTTTTTTATTGACACTGAAATTGATACACCACTGAAATGAGAAATTTATATATTTAAAATTCTGACTTTACCTATTTACTGTAAGGACAGTTCTTACAATTCAGTTATTCACAATACTTTTCTTTTTCGTTTACCATTATTTGAAAACTACAGCCTCAGCACAACTCCAGGGTGTTTCTTCCATTTACTTCTGTACTTTCTGTGGTACATTATTTAAACCATTATCTCCTTAATAGCTTTCAAGATGGTTTAGCAACTACACAATCTGCCTGCAATGCAGGAAACACAAGAAATGACACAAGTTTGGTCTCTGGGTCAGAAGATACCCTGGAAGAGTAAATGGCAACCCTCTACAGTATTCTTGCCTGATAAATCCCATGGACAGGGTAGCCTGGCAGGCTACAGTCCATGGGGCCACAAAGAGTCAGACATGATTGAACACGTACTCAGTTAATGATGCCAGAAGAAAGAAAACTTGCTAACGTATGACAAGTGCCAAAAATAAAAGTTTATTTAGAATCCTAACAGACTTTCCAGCCAGTCCATTCTCTTTTCTTCTTCTCATTTCTTTGATGCTAGTGGGTTACTTGGCCATCTTAAAACCTCTATTAATTATTTCCTCTATGTTATTTTCCTTCTTTCTCTTCTCTGATCCCTTCTACATTTACCAAACCTCTACTCTCTACTTTTTTCAGTTTGTCTCCTCCTCCTCCCATTCCCCTCCAATTTATCTAGTATATCTTTGGCAGATACTAAGAACTAAAGATACATTTACTGCAAAATGAATGAGTCTGTTTAGGGCTATAAGCTAAACCTAAACCCCCAAATTAAATATAAACCTTAATGACACAGATTTGATTTAAACCTACATATTAGACTTAGGATTTCCTTTATACACAGCACCTTTTAGTAGATTATTGATCAGAGTATCCAAGTACATATTCATAAATAATTTCCAAGATGATATCCAAATCTTAGCAAGCATGCAGTCCTAAATTGTATTTTGGATGCATGGAATCATTTGTATTTTTCATCTTCAAGTAGAATTTGGGCATTATTGCATTGATTTTAATAATTTTAAAAGCAGTGTCAAGCATTTATAATTATTGATGTTTTAGAAATTATGTTGTTAGTTAAACATATTAATTTAGACATTTAACTATCTAGTGTTCAAGAAAGCATAAAACTCTGATTCAGACCCTTTGTGTGATTCTAAGCCCTTTTTTGTTCATTTATCAAGTTGATAAAATTGATATAGTTTTTCCTTCTTTGTTTAACAACTTTTTTATCTTAGGTAATTACGTATTTCCTTGGAATTTTCAATAAAAGATGCGTATGTGCTGTGCTGTGCTTAGTCGCTCAGTCATATCTGACTCTTTGCAACACATGGACTGTAGCCCGCCAGGCTCCTCTTGTCCATGGGGATTTTCCAGGCAAGAATACTGGAGTGGGTTACAGGCCCTCCTTCAGAAGATCTTCCCAACCCAGGAATTGAACTGGTATCTCCTGCATTGCAGGCAGCTTCTTTACTGGCTGAGCTACCAGGGAAGAACAAAAGATGTGTGCAACGATATCTAATTATGCCTAGTACTTTTAATTCCAAATTCCACCCAATGAAATAAAGCTACATTAAAATGACAACTTCTGAAAAGCAAGAATGAATCCCTTCCTGTATATGTATTTAGTCATAAAAAGATTGGCTTCCTGTGTGGCTCAGATGGTAAAGAATCTGCCTGCAATGCAGGAAACCCAGGTTTGATACCTGGGTCTGGAGTATGCCCTGGAGAAGAAAATGGCTAACTACTCTAGTACTTTTGCCTGGAGAATGCCATGGACAGAGGAGTCTGGTAGTTCACGGGATCACAAAGAGTCAGATACGACTGAGCGACTTTCACTTCACTTCGCGTCATAAAAAGTTATGCATAAAACACACAAAAATATTAAATATCTTGACCCATACCTACTCACAAATGTGTTTCCTTTAATAACTATTAGAAATGTTGAGAGTGGGTAGAATTCTAACATGGCACCAAGATCCCTGCCTTCTGATATACATACCATGTATACATCTCTGATAATTGTGGGAATGATAAACAGACACCCCATAACTAGATTACATTATATGGCATAGTAATATTTTTAAAAGGTAGAATACTCTAGTTGGGCCTGAGCTGACTAAATAAACCTTTAAAAGTGATGGAGATATTCCTGGTGAAAGACATTTTAAGTTATTAGAGAAATTTGGCATGAAGGTTCTCCACTGCTGCCTTTAAGGATGAAACATCCAGGTAGCTAGAATGTGGGTGGAGTTTTAGAGTTCAGAGAGTCCCCTGGCTTACAGCCAGGAATAAAATTAAGATTTTAGTCCAACAACCAAAAGGATAAATTAGCCAAAAACAAAAAGCCTAGAAGATACTGAGTTCTAAATTATTTTGCAACCTGACTGATGTCTGGAATTTATCCTTGTGAGACCTTATAAAGGCATAATTCTGTGAGGCTGAGCCTGGGCTTCTTTCTACTAACAGCTATGAGCTAATATGTGGATGTTGTTTAAGAAGAAAACACAAATAGATTCAAGGGATTAGATCACATAGACAGAGTGCCTGAAGAACTATGGACAGAGGTTCGTGACTTTGTACAGGAGGCAGTGATCAAGACCATCCCCAAGAAAAAGAAATGCAAAAAGGCAAACTGGTTGTCTGAGGAGGCCTTACAAATAGCTGAGAAAAGAAGAGAAGTGAAAGGCAAAGGAGAAATGGAAGGATATACCCATCTGAATGCAGAGTTCTGAAGAATATCAAGGAGAGATAAAAAAAAAAAAATCCTTCCTCAGTGATTAATGCAAAGAAAAGGAAAACAATAGAATGGAAAAGACTAAAGATCGCCAAGAAAATTACAGATACCAAGGGAACATTTCTTGCAAGGATGGGCAGAATAAAGTACAGAAATGGTATGGTCCTAACAGAAGCAGAAGATATTAAGAAGAGGTGGCAAGAATACACAGAAGAACTATACAAAAAAGATTGTCATGACCCAGATAACCACAATGGTGTGATCACTCACCTAGAGCCAGACATCCTGGAATGTGAAGTCAAGTGGGCCTTAGGAATCATCACTATGAACAAAGCTAGTGGAGATGATGGAATTCCAGGTGAACTATTTCAAATCCTAAAAGATGATGCTATGAAAGTGCTGCTCTCAATCTGCCAGCAAATTTGGAAAACACAGCAGTGGCCACAGGACTGGAAAAAGTCAGTTTCATTGCAATCCCAAAGAAGAGCAATGCCAAACAATGCTCACACTATTGCACAATTGCACTCATCTCACACATTAACAAAGTAATGCTCAAAATACTCCAAGCCAGGCTTCAGCAATATGTGAACCATGAACTACCAGGTGTTCCAGCTGGATTTACAAAAGGTATAGGAACCAGAGATCAAATTGCCAACATCTGTTTGATCATAGAAAAAGCAAGACAATTAAAGAAAAACATCTACTTCTGATTTATTGACTGTTCCAAAGCCTTTGACTGTGAGGATCACAACAAAATGTGGAAAATTCTTCAAGAGAAGGGAATACCAGCCCACCTGACCTGTCTCCTGAGAAATCATGAAGGTCAAGAAGCATCAGTTAGAACTGGACATGGAACAAGAGAATTGTTCCAAATAGGGAAAGGAGTATGTCAAGGTGGTATATTGTCACCCTGCTTATTTAACTTATATGCAGGGTACATCATGCAAAATGCTGGGCTGGTTGAAGCACAAGCTGGAATCAAGATTGCCAGGAGAAATATCAATAACCTCAAATATGCTGATGATACTGTCCTTATAGCAGAAACAAAGAGGAACTAAAGAGACTCTTGATGAAAGTGAAGGAGGGGAGTGAAAAAGCTGACTTAAAACTCAGCATTCAAAAAACTAAGATCATGGCATCTGGTCCCATCACTTCATGGCAAATAGATGGGGAAACAATGGAAAGAGTGACAGACTTTATTTTCTTGGGCTCCAAAAGTCACTGCAGATGGTGACTGCAGCCATAAAATTAAGAGACACTTTCTGCTTGGAAGAACAACTATCACCAATCTAGACAGCATGTCAAAATGCAGAGACATTACTTTGCCAACTACTGTCTGTCTAGTCAAAGCTATGGTTTTTCCAGTAGTCATGTATGTATGTGAGAGTTGGACTATAAAGATATCTGAGCACCAAAGAATTAATGCTTTTGAACTGTGGTGTTGGAGAAGACTCTTGAGCATCTCTTGGACTGCATGGAGATCCAACCAGTCCATCCTAAAGGAAATATTCAGTCCTGAATATTCATTGGAAGAATTGATGCTGAAGCTGAAACTACAATACTTTGGCCACCTGATGCAAAGAAAGAACTGACTCATTTGAAAGGACCCTGATGCTGGGAAAGATTGAAGGCAGGAAGGGAAGGGGATGATGGAGAATGAGATGTTTTGATAACTTCACCAACTTGACAGTCATGAGTCTGAGCAAGCTTCAGGAGTTGGTGATGGACAGGGAAGCCTGGCATGCTGCAATCCATAGGGTGGCAGAATCAGACACAATTGAGCAACTGAAGTGAACTGAATTGTTTAATCAGCCAAGTTTATTGAAATTTGTTGCACAGCAATAGATGTCAAATACAGATGAAGTCTATTGATATCTAGAACAATCACGGAAAGTAAAAGTGAGTAATTAAGAGTAATACAATCATATAAATACAGAGATGACTATATACCTGCAAAAATGGATTCATGTGAGATAACAAATACACCAACTAAGCAAATGATATAATTTTCACCAAGCAAATAATTATATTATGAAATTAGAACAAATTGAAGATTCAAGCTCAACAATAAAAATATATATTGGAAGACCACTAGATATTTTATTTAGTCATTTTGCATGTATCTTAAAATATATGAAAGTCCTAATTACCTTGGAGGAAAAACAGATGATACCTAAATGGATGATACATGATTTATAAAGCAAACATCGTTTCAAAGGGACAAAAGAAATCTGTGTTATTTATCAAGAACCAGGAGATAGTGGAGGAGAGAGAAGCTTGGTGTGCTATAGTCCATGGGGTTGCAAAGAGTCAGACATGACTTAATAACTGAACAACTACGGCAAATGTTTTTTAACTGGAAAAAAAATGCTAACTGAGCTAGAAAGCAACTTGTTTTTGATGCATTTGCAATTTCTAGAATAGAGTCTTATATGTAAGATGATGGAATAAATATATTTATGACTGAATGAATAAGAGCCGAGAGAAATATCAATAACCTCAGATTTGCAGATGACACTGCCCTTATGGCAGAAAGTGAAGAAAACAAAAGAGCCTCTGGATGAAAGTGAAAGAGGAAAGTTAAAAAGTTGGCTTAAAGCTCAACATTCAGAAAACTAAGATCATGGCATCCAGTCCCATCACTTTATGGCAAATAGATGGAGAAACAGTGGGAACAGTGGCTGACTTTATTTCTGGGGGCTCCAAAATCACTGCAGATGGTGATTGCAGCCATGAAATTAAAAGATGCTTACTCCTTGGAAGGAAAGTTATGACCAACCTAGACAGCATATTAAAAAGCAGAGACATTACTTTGTCAGCAAATGTCTGTCTAGTCAAGCCTCTGGTTTTTCCAGTAGTCATGTATGGATGTGAGAGTTGGACTATAAAGAAAGCTGAGTGCCGAAGAAATGATGCTTTTGAACTGTGGTGTTAGAGAAGACACTTGAGAGTCCCTTGGACTGCAAGGAGATCCAACCAGTCTATCTTAAAGAGATCAGTCCTGGGTGTTCATTGGAAGGACTGATGTTGAAGCTGAAACTCCAATACTTTGGCCACCTGATGCGAAGAGCTGACTCATTGGAAAAGACCCTGATGCTGGGAAGGATTGAGGGCAGGAGGAGAAGGGGACAACAGAGGATGAGATGGTTGGACGGCATCACCAACTCAATGGACATGAGTTCGGATAAACTCTAGGAGTTGGTGATGGTCAGGGAGGCCTGGCATGCTGAGGTCCATGAGGTCGCAAAGAATCGGACATGACTGAGTGACTGAACTGAACTGCACTGAGTAAGTGCAGAGGAAAATTAAACTGTAAAATAAAATCTTAAAAATACACACATGCTATTTTGCCATATCTACTTATTTTCTGGGATTGTAATGTCTGTCTCTTCCATATGTTGCCCAACACATTTTCAGCCAATTCCTAAGTGTGTTAGCACAATCATGTAAATACACTTAATGTGTATGTATTTTCCTATATCTTGGCTTTTCTCCTGATGTAAATTATTTTAGCATCTAGCCTATATTACATATCTTCTAGAGACCTTTGATACTTTTGTTTAAGATAGATGGTGATTGACTTTCTGTGAGCATCATGTCTAGACCTCCCTACCCAGATTCAGTTCCTATTCTCAAGAAAAAAACTTTCCCTCAGATGAATTTCAAATTAAGATACCAATATTTTTTATATTAATGTTTGGTTTACTTCTTGCAGATTCAGTCATAAAACAATATCTTAATCCTATATGAAATATGCCATTCATGTAGTTGAGTAGCATACATATAGCAAAAATAAGTTATTGAGAAAAATCAATGGAATTCAATGGATGATATATTTTTTCAAAGATGGAAACTCAGAAAATATTCCCTCTACCAGAAAATATGAGTCTCTTCCTATGATTCCTCAATTAGAAATTTCAAAATGATTTCCTAACATAAAAAGATGTTTAAATATATCAACAACTTCCAGCTACCAAACATTGATTTACTACTAATAATAGGGATACTTTTAGTACCTACGAAGAATTACTCTAAAGATAAAATTTCAGCAATAAGATCTTTTTAAATATTAAAAACATTACAAAACATAAGTGGCTGATACTTCATTTCCTTTGTGTAATAAACCTGAACCCACAAATTCTGTCAGTAACAGCAAACAAGCCAAACTGTGAATTCTTACACTGGTAATTTCAACACTAAGCAATCATTCACATGACTCATAAATCATTTCCAAAATCCACTGAAAACAAGAAACACAGAAAGTAAGACAGGAAATCCTAAACTTAAACTAACCATACTGTCAATATCTGTCCCCACCTGCTGTTGCAATACATATGCATGTGAGTATATGCCTCAGGAAATAAAACAAGAGCATTAAGTACTCTAATGAACACAGCAAGATTTCATTTTTCCTGAGCCTTAGCTAAGCTTCAGTTTCAGGAATAACTTAAACATTTCATGTGAACTTGGAAAATAAAACAATGGAAATTCCGTTACATGCATACAAACTACAAATCTTATTTTTATCCAAGAAAGAGAATTATAATATTAATATAAAGAGACATATTTGTATTAAGAATTGAGAAAATTATGTTAGCTAATATGTTTAATAGAACAGCTTTTTAAAAATATGGAATTTGCTCCTGCTTGAAAATTTCAGATAAAAATTTTCAATTATTTTTTATTTTGTTTTAATCTCAGATTGTTAATAATTATTATACTATTTGCTACAACAGATGCTCAACTTGGGGCACAGTAGTTTTCTATAGCCCTGGGTAGCTCAGATGTAAATATGTGTCTTCTTTCTTCGCTGGTCTCTTATAACCATCTGAAATGATATCAGTGATAAAAACATGTTATCAAGTGAAAAGCACATTTATTGATATGAAAGGTAAAGCAAAAGCATAATGAGAACTATCACTGTAACAATCAAAACAATGTTTAGTTTCTGCTTACTCTGTTTGGGTGCTTCAGAATAATTTCATGAGTCCAAATATCCAGGTCTATAGACGGACACATGGTATTCGCCTTTTCATTCAATAGTCATCTCATATGAAATGTGGAGAACCATTTGGGCAATCAAAGAATTTGCTTTCACCTGGCAGAATGGGTGTGAGAAACAAAATGGTATTCTAAATCTACAATCATTTCCCTACTCTGGAAGATTTATGTCTACAGTGTTTTATTGATACAAACATATTCTGTTTAATATCTACAATTAATAATATATATTTAACAATATTTTAGCATTGGTGATGAACTAAATTTGATTCTTACTATATGATAGTTATAAATGCTTATATCTTATTTCTATATATAAAGGTCAAATCACGCCAATCATATTTCTAGTGTTAGTCAAGTGAAAACATTCTGAATTGTCATTTAAATTGGAGTCCAGCATGTCTGGTCACCTGAGACAAAATGTTAGTGACCAGTGTCTACTATGTAGATCTCTAAAACTCAACCATGAGAAAAAGTATACTATTACAATGAATACCAATATGAAATCATTTTTATTGCAATATTTTGCACAAATTAGAGATTAAAGACAAAGAAGGAGGTTTAATAGAGAGTTTCTAAAAAGATTTAGAAACTTTGTGAAAGTAGTGAGAAAAGGAGATATGAAAATGGATAAAAAGAGCAAAGCCTAGGTTTTGTACACACACACAAACGTGATATTTGGGAAAAAATAATGGTATATTAGGGCTTCCTTGGTGGTTCAGCTGGTAAAGAATCTGCCTGCAATGTAGGAAACCTGGGTTCGATCCCTGGACTGGGACGATCCCCTGGAGAAGGGAATAGCTATCCTTTCCAGTATTTTGGTCTGGAGAATTCCATGGACCCTATAGTCCATGAGGTAGCAAAGAGTCAGACACAACTGAGAGCTTTCACTCACTCACTCACAATGGTATATAATCAGAAATTTCACAATGGAATATCGGGCTTTATGAAATTCACAGTTTCTTTGAATAACAAATGGGTTCTTTTGTATCAAACCATCAGGTGGATATATTTCAATCATTATAATAAGAGATTTATTTTTTAAATAACATCTTTCAACTAATATTTTAATTTTTGTTTTCTAATTCATTATCATATCAGAAGTAATATAGACTACACAGTGGGAAGTCATTCTGAGCAACCTCAATCAGAGCCCCACCTTTCTCCTTCTAGACAAAACAAAGTATATATACTTGTTTCTTTATTTCCTGACACACCAGAAAAAAAGTGGGAACAGTAGCACACCTGTGAACACATTATTCAGTTCAGATCACTCGCTCAGTCGTGTCCGACTCTTTTTGCGACTCCATGAATTGCAGCACGCCAGGCCTCCCTGTCCATCACCAACCCCCGGAGTTCACTCAAACTCACGTCCATCGAGTCGGTGATGCCATCCAGCCATCTCATCCTCTGTCATCCCCTTCTCCTCCTGCCTCCAATCCCTCCCAGCATCAGAGTCTTTTCCAATGAGTCAACTCTTTGCATGAGGTGGCCAAAGTATTGGAGTTTCAGCTTTAGCATCAGTCCTTCCAAATACCCAGGGCTGATATCCTTTAGAATGGACTGGTTGGATCTCCTTGCAGTCCAAGGGACTCTCAAGAGCCTTCTCCAACACCACAGTTCAAAAGCATGAATTCTTCGGCGCTCAGCTTTCTTCACAGTCCAACTCTCACATCCATACATGACTACAGGAAAAGCCATAGCCTTGACTAGACAGACCTTTGTTGGCAAAGTAATGTCTCTGCTTTTCAATATTCTATCTAGGTTGGTTATAACTTTCCTTCCAAGGAGTAAGCATCTTTTTATTTCATGGCTGCAATCACCATCTGCATTATTGGAAATGTACAGATAGGATGGAAAGGCCGCTTCATAGAAACCCAGCCAGAATTATTGAGTATGTATGTATCAATCTCCATATCTATCCTTATCTCTATCTGTCTATCTAATCTATATACCTATAATTCTTAAACTATTTGTCCTGGAATTACCTAAACACTAGTACACAATTATAGTTTAAATCAGAATTACATCATTAGGCAATTTCCATACTGAATGAAAATATTCACATGAATGTCTGTCAAAATAACTGTATAGGACTCTCAATACCCATGTATGTGTTTTGCTACTGTTACTGGACTGTGAATTTCTCAGAACGACACACAACAGCTATTTATCTTTTGTTGTTGTTGTTGTTTTGTAATTGAAGTACAGTTGATTTGCAATATTTTGTAGTTTTAAGAGTACAGCAAAGTAATTCTCTACTATTCAGTAGGTAGGACCTTGCTTTTTGTATATTTTATGTAAGAGTTTGTGTCTGCTAATCGCAAACTCCTACTTTATCCCTTCCTCACCTTTTCCATTTAGTAACCATAAGTTTATTTTCTTTGTAAATCTATTTCTGTTCCTATAAATAAGTTCTTATGTATCATATATTAGATTCCACATGTAAGTGATATACATGGTATTTGTCTTTCTCTGACTTAGTTCATTCATGATGATATTCTCTAGGTCCATCCATGCTGCTTAAAATAGCATTATTTCATTTATTTTTGTGGCTAAATATATTCCATTATGGTGTGTACCACATCTTCCATTAATCTGTCAGTGACTATTTAGGTTACTTTCATGTCATGGGTATTGTAAATAATGCTGCTATTAACATTAGGATGTATGTATCTTTTATAATTAGAGTTTTTGCATTTGAGGGATATATGCCTAGAAAAGGGATTACTGGATCATATGGCAATTATATTTTTAGTTTCTTATTAACAAGAGGTGGCAAGAATACCAGAAGAACTGTACAAAAAAAGATCTTCACGACTTAGATAATCATGATGGTGTGAACACTCACACTCACTTAGAGCCAGACATCCTAGAATGTGAAGTCAAGTGGGCCTTAGTAAGTATCACTATGAACAAAGCTAGTGGAGGTGATGGAATTCCAGTTGAGCTATTTCAAATCCTGAAAGATGATGTTCTGAAAGTGCTGCACTCAATATGCCAGCAAATTTGGAAAACTCAGCAGTGGACACAGGACTGGAAAAGGTCAGTTTTCCTTCCAATCCCAAAGAAAGGCAATGCAAAAGAATGCTTAAACTACTGCACAATTGCACTCATTTCACATGCTGGTAAAGTAATGCTAAAAATTCTCCAAGCCAGGCTTCAGTAATACGTGAACCATGAACTTCCAGATGTTCAAGCTGGTTTTAGAAAAGGCAGAGGAACAAGAGATCAAATTGCCAACATCTGCTGGATCAATCCTTGGTGTTCATTGGAAGGACTGATATTGAAGCTGAAACTCCAATACTTTGGCCACCTGATGCGAAGAGCTGACTCATTGGAAAAGACCCTGATGCTGGGAAAGATTGAGGGCAGGAGGAGAAGGGGATGACAGAGGATGAGATGGCTGGATGGCATCATCGACTCGATGGACATGGGTTTGGGTGGACTCCGGCAGTTGATGATGGACAGGTAGGCCTGGCGTACTGTGGTTCATGGGGTCACAAAGAGTTGGACAAGACTGAGCGACTGAACTGAACTGAACTGAAGGAACCTCCATACTGTTCTCCACTAACAGTGTAAGAGAGTTCACTTAATCCAGCATTTATTATTTGTAGACTTTTTGATACTGGCCATTCTGACCCTGTTAGTCAAGAGTGTTAGGTAAAACCTCATTATAGTTTTATTTTGCATTTCTCTAATAACTAATGATGTTGAACATCCTTTCATGTGCCTATTGTCCATTTGCATGCAATTTTGTTGTTGTTGTTGTTGTTTTGGTGGAGAAATATCTATTTAGGTCTTATGCCCTTTTTTTTAACTTGGTCTTTGCTTTTTTGATATTTTTGCTATATGAATTGTTTGGATGTTTCAGAAATTAAGCCCTTGTCAGTTGCATCATAGAATATTTTCTTCCTATTCCATTTTTGTTCGAATTAGATCCCATTTGTATATTTTTTCTTTTATTTGTTTTTTCTTGGGATACTGACCTAAGAATATATTGGTACAATTTTTGTCAGAGAATGTTTTGCATTAATGCACTTCTAGGAATTTTATAGTGTAATATCTTATACTTAGGTCTTTAGTATAATTTGAGTTTATTTTTGTGTATTTATTTTTGTATTTTGTAAGGGAGCGTTCTAATGTCATTGATTTACATAGAGTTGTCCAGCTTTCCTAAGACCACTTACTGAAGCCACTATCTTTTCTCCATTGTGTTTTCTTGCCTCCTTTGTCAAAGATTAATTGATTGTATGTGTGTCTGTATATTTCTGGGCTCTCTATTCTGTTCCATTGATCCATGTGTCTATTTTTGTGCCAATATCATGCTCTTTTGATTACTACAGTTTGGTAGTATTATTTGAATTATCAGCAGTTGATCTTTGCTTTCCAAAATCAAGTACAGTGATTGGCACAGGTAGATATGTTGAAATTTGTTTCTTAACTAAGCCAAATTTCAAGTTACAGTTAGATGTAACAGCAGGGCCACAGAACTGGAAAGTATCAGTTTTCATTCCAATCCCAAAGAGGAGCAGTGCCAATGAATGTTCATACTACTACACAATTGTGCTTATTTCACATTCTAGTAAGGTTATGCTCAAAATCCTTCAAGCTAGTCTTCAGCAGTATGTGAACTGAGAACTTCCAGATGTACAAGTTGGGTTTAGAAAGGGCAGGGAAATGACAGAGCAAATTGCCAACATTCCTTGGATCATAGAGAAAGCAAGGGAATTTCTGAAAAATGTCTACTTCTGCTTCATTGACTATGCTAAAGCCTTTGACGGTGTGGATCACAGAAAACTGTGGAAATTTCTTAAAGAGATGTGAATACCAGACCACCTTACCTGTTTCCTGAGAAACCTATATGCAAATCAAGAAGAAAGAGTTAGAACCAAACATGGAACAATGGACTGGTTCACAATTGGGGAAGGAATAGGAAAAGGCTATATTTGCCACACTGTTTATTTAACTTATATGCAGAGTACATCATGGGAAATGCCAGTCTAGATGAATCACAAACTGGAATCAAGAGTGGCAGGAGAAATATCAACAACCTCAGATATGCAGATGATACCACTCAAAAAGGCAGGAAGTGAAGGGGAACTCAATAGCCTCTTCATAATGATGAAAGAGGAGAGTGAAAAGGCTGGCTTAAAACTCAACATTCAAAAAGTGAAGATCATGACATATGGTCCCATTACTTCATGGCAAGTAGATGAAAGAAAAGTAGAAACAGTGACAGGTTTTATTTTCTTGAGCTCCAGAAAGCATTGCAGATGGTGACTGCAGCTATGAAATTAAAAGATGCTAGCTCCTTGGAAGAAAAGCTATGACCAGTCTAGACAGCATATTAAAAAGCAGAGACATCACTTTGCTGACATAGTTCTGTATTGTCAAAGCTATGGTTTTTCCAGTAGTCATTAATGGATTTGTGAGTTGGACCATAAAGAAGGCTGAGCCACAAAAATTGATGCTTTCAAACTGTGGTTCTGGAGAAGACTCTTTAGAGTCCCTTAGACAGCAAGGGGATCAAATCAGACAATCCTAAATGTAATTAACTTTGAATATTCATTGGAGAGGCTAAAGCACCAATACTTTGGTCACCTGATTCAAAGAGCCAACTCATTAGAAAAGACCCTGATGCTGGGAAAGATTGAGGGCAGGAAGAGAAGTGGGCAACAGAGGATGAGATTGCTGGATGTCATCACAGACTCAATGGACATGAATTTGAACAAATTCTGGGAGACAATGAAGGACAAGGAAGCCTGGAATATTGCAGTCCTTGGGGTCACAAAGAATTGGACACAACTTTTCACTCTACAACAACAGCAGTTAGATGTAATAATGGCAAAGAATAATGAGCAGAGAACTGTCCATGCCAAGATTTTCAACTCATTAATCTCCTAAGCTTACTCATTTTAAAATTAACTCTAATCCATAAAAAAATGAAACTTTCCTAAACTTTTTTTTTTGATGAAGGGTTAAATAAAATGGTACATTTTAGTACTGATATGATTTTATTGATATTAAATTTACATAAAATAAAATATACCATTTTAACCATGTGACAGTGTATACTCACAGTGTTTTACAATTATCACCACTATATTCAAAATATTTACACTACCCCAAGAAAAAAAAACCTATAGGCTTTGTTTCTCCTTCCCCAACTGTCTCTATGGATTTGCTTATTCTTGACATTTCATATAAATGTGATAATAAAATATGCCTTTTAAATCTGGCATTTTCACTTAACATAATGTTTTCATAATTTATCCATGTTGTCACATGTATCAGTAATTCATTTTTTGTGGCTGAATAATAAACTGTTGTATTAATTTGCCATATTTTGTTTATCCATTTATCAAATGATAGACACGGGTCATTTCCACCTTCTGGCTATTATGAATGATGTTTTGAATATTTATGCACAAGTTTTTGTGTGAATTATGGCTTCAATTATCTTGTGTATATAACTAGAAGTAAAAATGGCATGTCACAAGGTAACTCCATGTTTACCTTCTTAACAATTTACATTCCCACCAGCAATGTAGGAGGATTCCAGCTTATAATTATTTGCCAACAATGCCAACTCTTTCCATTTTGTTTTTCATTAAAACTATTCTAGTGGATGTAAAACTATTCTAGTGAGCTTAAAGTGGTACCTCACTGTGTTTTAATTTGCTTTTCCTTATGAGTAACATTGAGCATCTTTCCACGTGTACCATATTGGCCAATTTTCAAATTTTCTTTAGAGAAATATCTGTTCAAATCCTTTGCTCATGTTTAAATTAAGTTCCCTATCTTTTTATTGCTGAGTTAAATTTTAATATTCATTATAAATATTTTGATAAATATTGATACTAATTTAGAAGTAAATATAACAAGATGAACAATTATAGGAATAAGCCTCACAGTAGGTATTCTTTATGTTCTTCCTCATGTTCTAGCATTGATCATAGGAACTTACATTAGAAAATATGCCAGAAAGTCCGTAAGTCTTGATTTTAATCAACCTTCTGAGTCATAAGGACAATTCTTGCTCCTAAGAACAATTCTTGCTCCTAAGAACAAGATAGCAAGAAAAATTCTTTTAAAATAATATGTTTTGTTAACAGTCTTCTTTAAGTTATAGGCTTTTATTCTGATGCTAAGTTTTCATGTACCCTGATCAGTATTCAAAAGCAAAAATGTTGCCCACAATTCCATATTGTTTCCTTGTACCTATGTTCTTTCCCAGCAGTGTTTTTCTTTTTTTCCTCTGTTCCTCATCATAGAAAAATATCTGTGAAGAGTTAAAGTATTATCTCTCCATTCTAGCCCTATTTCTTCCCTTTACCCACTCTATTAAGACTTTTATTCCCATCATTCAAAAGATATTCCCCAGAGTCATTAACAAACTTTCCCTTTTAGAATTATGTAGTAGTTATCGGACTTCATATTATATGAAACTGTGGCAGGGATGGTCATTCTCTTACATTAGAAGTTATCTTTTTTTTATGTTTCTGTGATAACTTACTCTCCCATTTTTGTCCTACCTCCAAGGCCAGTCCATTTAAGTATCCTCTACTGAGTTCTTTCTTAAACTAATATTGTATTTTATTTCTTTATAGAACTTATTTTATGTGAAATTACTTTATATATATGAATTATTTATCCATGTTAGCTTTCACTAATGATTTAGGAGAATGCACGTAAATATTTCTGTACAATTTGTTTATATCCTTAGATAACAGCACTGTGGAGCCTGCTGTTCAGTATCCCTTCCAATAGTCATTATAAAATTACTAGATCTAGATAAAATCTCAAAATGACATTGAATCTAAATTTCCAAGAGTTGGTTCAGAAACTGAAGTGACTGAATTTATCTTACTTGCAAACTAATGAGTTAGCCTGACACTGTTGTATGTACTCATACTGACAGAAGACACAATATCCCTGGGTCAGAGACATAGGCCATTTTTTACTCACAATACAAATAACAGCCAGGGTAATATCTTAGCACTGCTTCCCTAACATCCCACTCCTACCTATCCATGTGATTCCACATTTTAGGAGTGCCAGAGTTTTTATAAGCTGCTAACACATACCCTTATTCTCCCTACTAGAGAATAAGAGAGATTACTCACTAAGAACATTTCCTCTGGATTAGAGGAGAAATGTGTCCCTTGATTTACTAACTTGACATCTAAGCAAAAGTATCCAGGAGGAGGAAGGAGAGATTCGCATGATTCCAAGTCTTCTCAGAAGTGTTTAACCTTATAGAAAAGTTCCTTCAATCTTCTAAAGCATGTTTTCTGTTCACGAGTGTCCTTTCACGTCAAAGATCAGGACCATGAAGAAAATTGAAAACATTCAAGGTGATTTGTCTCCCAGCAGATCCACTCCAGACCTTTGTGAATATTTCATGCAAATACCACTCCATCAGCCTCTCCAATGGCTCTAATGCTAGTATAAAATCCATTGTTTGCCTCTGTAGCACTTAAAGCTACTGTCAGCAGAAATCTGGGCATCAGAATGAGGTCAACCTCCGAAGATGACCTCAGTCATGACCCCTAGGGTCATGGATCTAGCCAAATGAAGCATGCCAAGCTTCCCTGTCCATCACCAACTCCTGGAGTTTGCTCAAATTCATGTTCATCAAGTCGGTGATGCCATCCAGCCATCTCATCCTCTGTCAGCCCCTTCCCCTCCTGCCTTCAATCTTATCCAGCAACAGGGTCTTTTCCAATGAGTCAGTTCTTCCCATCAGGTGGCCAAAGTATTGGAGTTTCAGCTTCAGCATCAGTCCTTTCAATGAATATTCAGGACTTATTTCCTTTAGGATTGACTGGTTTGATCTTCTTGCAGTCCAAGGGGCTCTAAGAGTCTTCTCCAACACCACAGTTAAAAAAAACAACAACAACAAAAAACAGAACATAAAACTTACTTCTTAGAGATGGTTATAAGAGTGTTTTTCCTTACAGTATGAAAAGGCAAAAACACTCTTATAAGCATCTCATTATGTTTTTGAGAGGAAAGAAGATAATACCTGGCCTCTAAACAATAAATATGATCCAAAGGGCACACATGTTGTATTAATATTTAGCAAAAATTACTGTTTATATGGTTGGGTCCCCTTTGTAAGACATATATCAATAAGGGATATAGGTTGACAGTACCTCCAACCTACCATCTTATAGGGTCTTCCTCTGGGATTTCCTAGCTAGTTGGTAAACCTAGGGTTCCCAATTAAGCCTGAGTATTGACTCCAATTTCTTGTTTTGGGGAGGAACTCCCTGGGGGAAGTCAGTGCAACTGGTACTGTTTGTTTACACTATCAATGATGTGGTGTGGCATTCTTCATTATTTGTGAAATCAATATGAGGAAGCATCTCAAGGTGTTATACTTAGGACTTAGAGAAACTGGAGTCATTAACATGTGGTCTCATGGTCAGAGATGACTTGAGGGAGGTAGCTGACTCAGCATTACTTAAATACAAAGGCATTCATGACAGTTGGTGAAAGTTGCACTAAGGTATTTTATTTGGATGAAGCCTCCAAGCCCAGGTTTGAAACATAATGCACATTAATGCTACCTCCTGACAACACATACACTTATACACACCTCTCTCCCAGGACCTAAACACTCCCACTCATGTTTGTGTTCTCTCTCCACCTGTATAAAATATGAATACTCTTTTCAGGAAAATAAAACCTCATCTTTTATCAATCATCTCTACTCTCATCAAGACCATGCATATGGAAAAGTAAGGTGTAAGAGGGAAGCGAAAAGAACTTCTACATAAAACCTACCCAGAATGAAGGTAACATCCATGAGTACCCTCTTGTCCAGAACAGCATCCAGAGGGTGTGCCATCCACTGGGGATGGTTGAAGTTAAAAAATAAATAATTATACTCAGGAATGGCAGGGGGAATCCTCAAATTATAGTGCTGGTCCTCATAGCTCCCTTAATTCTTCAAATTTTTGTCTTAATCATTGTTCTTACATGAGACAATCCTTTTTGGGGAACATCTGCTTTAAATAAAAAATCTGCCTACTTAGCTGCATGTCCCTGAAAAAGTAAGGGGGTAGAGTCGGATTTTAGCCCATTGTTTATAAATTTTTCCCATAAATACAAATGGTTTTCAAAGCTGAACATATAGCAAAGATTTTTCTGAGGGGTCACAGTGGTATGGCCATGATTAACTAATTAGTATTTTGAAAAAGTCAAAAGTCGGTTTGGAGACAATGGCAGCCTGCAAAGTGTCCTCCCCTCTCAGACCCTGCCCTGTGCACCTCTCCCAGGTGGCTGTTCCTGAGTTGTATCTTTAGTAATGAGCCAGCGATCTACACTTCAAGCCCGGGAAGCAGCATCTCAAGTGACCCTGAGAGAACTGCTCCAAGGAGGCAAAGGAGGAGCTGGATTATATAGAAGTTTTGCAACAAAGGGCAGATAATCAGAACATCAAAAGATGATTGCTAATTAAAGAAAACCAGATACCCCAAGGTAACTAGTGGAGGAAGAGATATTGGTTCTACGTACAGAGAAATATGCAGGATAATTCGGCCACGTGAGGAAACTGTAAAACTTAAGGACTTCATGGGGAAGGTGTCCATCACTATGGAGAAACTTTACATCATTAACCTAGATGTTTTATCATCGGTGCTGTATAGATGGAGAAGTCTTGAGGCTACTGTAAGAATACGACTGAAAACCAGAGGCAGGAGGCTTAAGTCCAAATCCTGAGAACACCAGAGAACTCCTGACTCCAGGGAACATTAATCGATAGAAGCTCATCAAACGTCTCCATACCTACACTGAAACAAAGTACCACCCAAGGGCCAACAAGTTTCAGAGAAAGACATACCGCACAAATTCTCCAGCAATACAGGAACATAGCCCTGAGCTTTAATACACAGGCTGCCCAATGTCACAGCAAACCCACTGACAGCTCAAAACTCATTACTGGACACTTCAGTGCACTCCAGAGAGAAGAAATCCAGCTCCTCCCACCAGAACACTGACACAAGCTTCCCTAACCAGGAAATCTTGACAAACCACATGTCCAACCCCACCCACAGCAAGGAACTTCCACAATAAAGAGGAACCACAACCTGCCAGAATACGGAAAGGCCATCCCAAACACAGTAATATAATCAAGATGAAAAGGCAGAGAAATACCCAGCAGGTAAAGGAACAGGATAATGCCCACCAAACCAAACAAAAGAGGAAGAGATAGGGTCTACCTGATAAAGAATTCCAAATAATGATAGTGAAAATGATCCAAAATCTTGAAAACAAAATGGAGTTACAGATAAATAGCCTGGAGACAAAGATCGAGAGGATGCAAGAAATGTTTAACAAGGACCTAGAAGAAATAAAAGAGAGTCAATATATAATGAATAATACAATAAATGAGATCAAAAGCATTCTGGAGGGAACCAACAGTAGAATAATGGAGGCAGAAGATAGGATTAGTGAGGTAGAAGATAGAATGGCAGAAATAAATGAAACAGAGAGAAAAAAAAAAAGGATTAAAAGAAATGAGGACAACCTCAGAGACCTCTGGCACAATGTTAAACACCCCAACATTCAAATCATAGGAGTCCCAGAAGAAGAAGACAAAAAGAAAGGCCATGAGAAAATACTTGAGGAGATAATAGTTAAAAACTTCCCTAAAATGGGGAAGGAAATAATCACCCAAGTCCAAGAAACCCAGAGAGTCCCAAACAGGATAAACCAAAGGCAAAACACCCCAAGACACATATTAATCAAATTAACAAAGATCAAACACAAAGAACAAATATTAAAAGCAGCAAGGGAAAAACAACAAATAACACACAAGAGGATTCCCATAATGATAATAGGTGATCTTTCAATAGAAACTTTTCAGGCCAGAAGGGAATGGCAAGACATACTTACAGTGATGAAAGAAAATAACCTATAGCCCAGATTACTGTACCCAGCAAGGATCTCATTCAAATATGAAGGAGAAATAAAAAGCTTTACAGACAAGCAAAAGCTGAGAGAATTCAGCATCATCAATCCAGCTCTCCAACAAATGCTAAAGATCTTCTCTAGACAGGAAACACAAAAAGGGTGTATAAACTTGAACCCAAAACAATAAAGTAAATGGCAAAGGGATCATACTAATCAATAATTACCTTAAATGTAAATGGGTTGAATGCCCCAACCAAAAGACAAAGACTGGCTGAATGGATACAAAAACAAGACCCCTACATATGTTGTCTACAAGAGACCCACCTCAAAACAGGGGACACATACAGACTGAAAGTGAAGGGCTGGAAAAAGATATTCCACACAAATAGAGACCAAAAGAAAATAGGAGTAGCAATACTCATATCAGATAAAATAGACTTTAAAACAAAGGCTGTGAAAAGAGACAAAGAAGGACACTACATAATGATCAAAGGATCAATCCAAGAAGAAGAGATAACAATTATAAATATATATGCACCCAACATAGGAACACCACAATATGTAAGACAAATGCTAACAAGTATGAAAGGGAAAATTAACAATAACACAATAATAGTGGGAGACTTTAATACCCCACTCACACCTATGGATAGATCAACTAAACAGAAAATTAACAAGCAAACACAAACTTTAAATGATAGATCAGTTAGACCTAATTGATATCTATAGGACTTTTCCTTCCAAAGCAATGAATTTCACCTTTTTCTCAAGTGCACATGGAAACTTCCCCAGGATAGGTCACATCCTGGGCCATAAATCTAGCCTTGGTAAATTAAAAAAAAAAAAAAAATTGAAATCATTCCAAGCATCTTTTCTGACCACAATGCAGTAAGATTAGATCTCAATTACAGGAGAAAAACTATTAAAATTCCAACATATGGAGGCTGAACAACACACTGCTGAATAACCAACAAATCACAGAAGAAATAAAAACAAGAAATCAAAATATGCCGAGAAACGAATGAAAATGAAAACACAACAACCCCAAACCTATGGGACACTGTAAAAGCAATGCTAAAGGGAAGGTTCATAGCAATACAGGCTTACCTCAAGAAACAAGAAAAAAGTCAAATAAGTAATCCAATACTACACCTAATGAAACTAGAAAAGGAAGAAATGAAGAACCCCAAGGTTAGTAGAAGGAAAGAAATCTTAAAAATTAGGGCAGAAATAAATGCAAAAGAAACAAAAGAGACCATAGCAAAAATCAACAAAGCCAAAAGCTGGTTCTTTGAGAAGATAAATAAAATTGACAAACCATTAGCCAGACTCATCATGAAACAAAGGGAGAAAAATCAAATCAACAAAATTAGAAATGAAGATGGAGAGATCACAACAGACAACACAGAAATACAAAGGATCATAAGAGACTACTATCCGCAACTATATGCCAATAAAATGGACAACGTGGAAGAATTGGACACATTCTTAGAAAAGTACAACTTTCCAAAACTGAACCACGAAGAAATGGACAATCTTAACAGACCCATCACAAGCAGGGAAATTGAAACTGTAATCAGAAATCTTCCAGCAAACAAAAGCCCAGGACCAGATGGCTTCACAGTTGAATTCTACCAAAAATTAGAGAAGAGCTAACACCTATCCTACTCAAATTCTTATGAATAATTATAGAGGAAGGTAAACTTCCAAACTCATTCTATGAGGCCACCTAATACTAAAACCTGACAAAGATGCCACAAAAAAAGAAAACTACAGGCCAATATCACTGAAGAACATAGATGCAAAAATCTTCAACAAAACTCTAGCAAACAGAATCCAACAACATATTGAAAAGGTGATACGTCATGACCAAGTGGGCTTTATCCCAGGGATGCAACTGTTACTGTAAGTCACTTCAGTCATGTCCGACTCTGTGCGACCCCATAGACGGCAGCCCACTAGGCTCCCCCATCCCTGGGATTCTCAAGGCAAGAACACTGGAGTGGGTTGCCATTTCCTTCTCCAATGCATGAAAGTGAAAAGTGAAAGTGAAGTCGCTCAGGTGCATCCAACTCTTAGCAACCTCATGGACTGCAGCCTACCAGGCTCCTCCGTCCATGGGGTTTTCCAGGCAAGAGTACTGGAGTGGGATTCCATTGCCTTCTCCACCAGGGATGCAAGGATTCTTCAATACCCACAAATCAATCAATGTAATACATCACATTAACAAATTGAAAAATAAAAACCATATGATTATCTCAATAGATGCAGAGGAAGCCTTTGACAAAATTCAACATCCATTTATGAATAAAACTCTCCAGAAAGCAGGAATAGAAGGAACATACCTCAACATAATAAAAGCTATCTATGACAAACCCACAGCAAACATTATCCTCAATGGTGAAAAATTGAAAGCATTTCCCCTAAAGTCAGGAACAAGACAAGGGTGCCCACTCTCACCACTACTATTCAACATAGTTTTGGAAGTTTTGGCCCCAGCAATCAGAGTAGAAAAAGAAATAAAAGGAATCCAGATTGGAGAAGAAGTAAAACTCTCACTGTTTGCAGATGACACGATCTCTACATAGAAAACCCTAAAGATTCCACCAGAAAATTACTAGAGCTAATTAATGAATATAGTAAAATTGCAGGATATAATATCAACACTCAGAAATCCCTTGCATTCCTATACACTAACAATGAGAAAGCAGAAAGAGAAATTAAGGAAACAATTCCATTCACCATTGCAACAAAAAGAATAAAATACTTAGGAATATATCTACCTACAGAAACAAAAGACCTATATATGTGAAGTCGCTCAGTTGTGTCCAACTCTTTGCGACCCCATGGACTGTAGCCTACCAGGCTCCTCTGTCCATGGAATTTTCCAGGCAATAGTCCTGGAGTGGATTACCATTTCCTTCTCCAGGGGATCTTCCCAACCCAGGGATCAAACCCAGGTCTACTGCATTGTAGATAGATGCTTTACCATCTGAGCCACAAAACTATAAAACACTGGTGAAAGAAATCAAAGAAGACAAAAATAGATGGGGAAATATACCATGTTCGTGAATTGGAAGACTCAATATAGTGAAAATGAGTATACTACCCAAAGAAATCTATAGATTCAATGCAATCCCTATCAAGCTACCAATGATATTTTTCACAGAACTAGATCAAATAATTTCACAATTTATATGGAAATACAAAAAACCTCGAATAGCCAAAACAATCTTGAGAAAGAAGAATAGAACTGGAGGAATCAACCTGCCTGACTTCAGGCTCTACTACAAAGCCACAGTCATCAAAACAGTATAGTACTGGCACAAAGACAGAAATATAGATAAATGGAACAAAATAGAAAGCCCAGCGATAAATCCATGCACCTATGGACACCTTATGTTTGACAAAGGAGGCAAGAATATAAAATGGAGAAAAGACAATCTCTTTAACAATTGGTGCTGGGAAAACTGGTCAACCACTTGTAAAAGAATGAAACTAGAACACTTTCTAACACCTTACACAAAAATAAAGTTAAAATGGATTAAAGATCTAAACATAAGACCAGAAACTATAAAACTCCTAGAGGAGAACGTAGGCAAAATACTCTCTGATATAAACCACAACAGGATCCCACCTCCCAGAATATTGGAAATGAAAGCAAAAATAAACAAATGGGACCTAATTAAAATTAAAAGCTTTTGCATACCAAAGGAAACTATAAGCAAGGTGAAAAGACAGCCTTCAGAAATGGGAGAAAATAATAGCAAATGAAGCAACTGACAGAGAATTAATCTTAAAAATATGCAAGCAACTCCTGCAGCTCAATTCAGGAGAAATAAACGACCCAATCAAAGAGTGGGGCCAAAGAACTAAACAGACATTGCTCCAAAGAAGACATACAGATGGCTAACAAACACATGAAAAGTTGCTCAACATCACTCATTATCAGATAAATGCAAATCAAAACCATAATGAGGTACCATTTCATGCCAGTCAGAATGGCTGCCATCCAAAAGTCTACAAGCAATAAATGCTGGAGAGGGTGTGGAGAAAAGGGAACTCTCTTACACTGTTGGTGGGAATGCAAACTAGTATAGCCACTATGGAGTACAGTATGGAAATTCCTTTAAAAACTGGAAATAGAACTGCCATATGACCCAGCAATCCCACTACTGGGCATACACACCAAGGAAACCAGAATTGAAAGAGACACGTGTACCCCAGTGTTCATCACTGCACTGTTTATAATAGTGTGACATGGAAGCAACCTAGATGTCCATCAGCAGATGAATGGATAAGAAAGCTGTGGTACATATACACAATGGAGTATTACTCAGCCATTAAAAATAATACATTTGAATCAGTTCTAATGAGGTGGATGAAACTGAAGCCTATTATACAGAGTGAAGTAAGCCAGAAAGAAAAACACCAATACAGTATACTAATGCATATATATGGAATTTAGAAAGATAGTCACAATAACCCCATACAAGAGACAGCAAAAGAGACACAATTATATAGAACAGTCTTTTGGAGTCTGTGGGAGAGGACGAGGGATGGATGGTTTGGGAGAATGGCATTGAAACATGTATATTATCATATGTGAAATGGATTGCCAGTCCAGGTTCGATGCATGATACAGGATGCTCAGGGCTGGTGCACTGGGAAGACCCAGAGGGATGGAATGGGGAGGGAGGAGGGAGGAGGGTTCAGGATGGGGAACACATGTGCACCCATGGAGGATTCATGTCAATGTATGGCAAAATCAATACAATATTGTAAAGTAATTAGCGTCCAAAAGTAAATTAATTAATTAAAAAAATAAAATAAAGAAAAAGTCAAAAGTCACTTCTGGTGAAGTACCACAATAGCCTTGCCATTGATTTAGTCATTGTGTCAGAGTTAGCATGGACCACCCTCTATATGATGTGAATTCCCCCATCAATGGTTCAGTGGCTAAGCAGGTCCCTTTGGCAGGAGTCACAAGATTGGCATGCAGTTTATTATATGCCTCAGAAATATAGAGTCATTTCCTTGTGCTCAGACTATTATAGGTGGAAGTATATTGCCATGTCCAACTATTGGCATAGTGATGAATTCTTACAGTGATTGTAGCAATTTGGATATTGAAGGTTTGATAGCATTTAGTCTCATCAGAGAATAGACCCTTGCCATGAGCATCTAAATTAATAGCCTAGATAATTTGGCAAGCAACCATATCTTTTAACACAGTTCTTGGTCCTAAATAAGATGCCTAGAGTCTCTAATCTTTAATCTGCAATAGTCTAAAATGTTGAGTTCTCCCCACTGAGTGCAGCAATCATGTCCAATTTTGTTTTTGCACAGCTGCTGGTGTTGATTGAACAGCCACAGCAGACATCATCAGTTTTACGCTGAGCTGAACCATCTATAAACCAGGCCTAGGCATTAAAGAGAGACTGAATCTGGGGCACCAAAAAAAAAAAAAAAAAAAAAAAAAAAAATCAGTGACTCTAATTTGACTTAGGCAGCACAGTGGGAAATCATGTTTTCCTGCATAGGGATAGCTGTCACTTTTTCACTGAAAGCCAGTGGACTGCTGGGGCCAGCCTGGATGCATTCGTCAATATAATACATTCATTTGACAAAGGAGACTCTTAAAACTCATCCCACTGTGCCATTCATACAATGTAAGTTGGCCAACCTCCAAAATAGGCCTATCAAGCTGAAAAATCCCCAAACTCTGTGAATCAGGCATTCACTTTAAGTAAGAACTCAGTAGGAAAATCAACAGTTCCTTTTCAAAAGTGGTATTATCTAGTAGGCATGCCAAAACTCAAAGTCCAAAATCGCAAAGACAGACTTCCAGGTAGATACTGCCTTCCATTGGTTTCTGCCTCCCTTGCAAAGGCTTTAAGAGGAAATAATCATTATTTTCAGAGTCTTAAACTATCTCCAATTAGAAAAGAGTTCAATGTAGTGAGAAGCAGTCACACTAAATCCTGACTCACTGGAAAAATGGCAAGGTGATTTGTATGAGTCAGAAGAAACAAACTTCTCTGTTTGCTGCTCTCCCCTAGTCAGGATGGTGATTTCCTCTGACAGTTATGAGGTAGGAAGTATGGCATTAACATGCTGGACTGCAGGCTACCAGGCTCCTCCGTCCATGGGGTTTTCCAGGCAAGAGTACTGGAATGGGGTGCCATTGCCTTCTCCGACAAATTCTTAAATACATCCAGATGTAGACACAGTGAAACCATGAAATAGAGCAAAGGACTCCACCTATAGTCATCCAATAGTCATTGCAGCCTTTTTCTTTTTTCCACTGTACATTTCTAGAGTCTCCTTTCTCAACTGTACTCTCCCCAAAATCTAAGAACTATCTGGGCTGAACTCTATCATCTTTCATTATATCCTTTTACATGTTCATTTCAGTTCAGTTCAGTCATCCAGTCATGTCCTATGATTTGTGACCCCATGGACTGCAACATGCCAGACTACCCTGTCCATCAGCAACTCCCAGAGCTTGATCAAACTCATGTCCATCGAGTCGATGATGCCATCCAACCATCTCATCCTCTGTCTTCCCCCTCTCCTCCCATCTTCAATCTTTTCTAGCATCAGGGTCTTTTCCAATGAGTCAGTTCTTAACATCAGGTGGCCAAAATATTGGAGTTTTAGCTTCGGCATCAGTCCTTCCAATGAATATTCAGGACTGGTTTCCTTTAGGATGGGCTGGTTGGATCTCCATGCAGTCCAAGGGACTCTCAGGAGTCTTCTCCAACACCACAGTTTAAAGCATCAGTTCTTCAGCACTCAGCTTTCTTTATAGTCTAACTCTCACATCCATACATGACTACTGGAAACACCGTAGCCTTGACTAGATGGACCTCTGTTGGCAAAGTAATGTCTCTCCTTTTTAATATCCTATCTCGACTGGTCATAGCTTTTCTTCCAAGGAGCAAGCATCTTTTAATTTCATGGCTGCAATGACCATCACCAGTGATTTTGCAGTCCAAGAAAATAAAGTCTGTCACTGTTTGCATTGTTTCCGCATCTGTTTGCCATGAAGTGATGTCACAGGGTTGCAAAGAGTCAGACACAACTGAGCGACTGAACTGAACTGATGGACCAGATGCCATGATCTTAGTTTTCTGAATGTTGATTTTTTAAGCCAGCTTTTTCTCTCTCCTCTTTCACTTTCATCAAAAGACTCTACTTCTTCTTGATTTCTGCCATAAGGGTGATGTCATCTGCATATCTGAGATTATTGATATTTCTCCTGGCAATCTCGATTCTAGTTTGTTCTTCATCCAGCCCAGCATTTCACATGATGTACTCTGCATATAAATTAAATAAGCAGCGTGAGGCTTAAGTGTACATTCCTTGGTATATTCAGTCAGTTCTGGGCCCAGGATCCCTTCCCCCAACAAGACCATTTATACCATATTAACAGAGCTATGAAAGGATGAGATTCTCCCCTCCTTGAAGTTCCACCAGCATATTCAAATGATTTGTAGGACCTTATGTCCTCCTTAAGGGTAAGGAGATCTTGATTCCACCCCTGATCTTAAAGTAGCTAAGGTCAGCATACAGAAATAACAAAAAATCTGGGATTCTCTGAGAAAGTTTGCCCATGTCAGTCGGCAAAACATATTTGCTTTCAGATCTGCCTGAAATTGCTGAATCTTTTCTCCTCCTACCTAGAGGAGAGAAAAAAAAAAAAAAAACAACACAAATGCACTAGTTGGACTGCTTGTGACCGACCTTATTTCCTTCAGTTTAATTAACCTTTAGGCAGGTTTCTTCCTTATTATAGCCTCCTGACCCTCCTTTTCATAGAACGTTTTGAGAAATCTTGAAATTGCAAAATTTATCTCTGCCATTCTGTAATGTAAATACATTGTCTCTCCACGTCTTACCAGTTTTCCTACCTAGAAGTTTCTCACTCAAGTGTCTGGGAGCAAACTCTTTGAGATATAATTATCAAGGAATTTAGTGCCTCTATCTCCCAGTGTCTGTGAGATTGCAATAAATGCTAACTGGCAAACACAAAAGATCTAATCACATTGACCAAATTCCAATTCAGCAGCCTCCCACACTTTCCCACTAGTTCACCCACAGCTTAAAAACCCTCTGTGTTTTGCTTCAGTGGAGTTAAGTTCAATTCCTATTTCTTATTGGAATAGTCTTGAATAGACTCCCTTGCCTGTTTAACTTTGTAGAGTGCAATTTTTGTTTGACATTTATTTCAAAATACCTCTCAGTACTGCTTTTAACCTCTTCTGTAAGTTATTGTCATTAAAATACAATGAAGTAGAGGACTACATATTGTCTAACGCACCATACAGGTTGGTCAACATGTCATTGATTGCCAAGAACTGCCTGAGTCAATGGATCCACAGATCCATCCTTGTCATCAGGTTGAATAGTCTGAAATTCTGTAGAATCTGAGATTATGCTGCTGCATTCTAGCTGGCAAATTAGGTTGACAAAAGAGCCTCTTGATGAAGATGAAAAATGAGAGTGAAAAAGTTGTTTTAAAACTCAACATTCAAAAAACTAAGATCATGGCATCTTGTCCCATCACTTCATGGCAAATAGATGGGAAAAGAGTGGAAGCAGTGACAGGTTTTCTTTTCTTGGGCTCCAAAATCACTGTGGACAGTGACTGCAGCCTTGAAATTAAAAGACACTCTCTCCTTGGAAAGAAAGTTATGACAAACCCGGGCAGTGCATTAAAAAGCAGAGACATCAATTTGTTGACAAAGGTCCATATAGTCAAAGCTATAGTTTTCTAGTAGTCATGTACAGATGTGAGAGTTGGGCCATAAAGAAGGCTGGGCACGGAAGAACTGATGCTTTCAAACTGCGGTGCTAGAGAAGACTTGTGAGAGTCCCTTGGACAGCAAGGAGATCAAATCAGTTAATCCTAAAGGAAATCAACCCTTAAAATTCATTGGAAAGACAGATGCTGAAACTCCAATACTTTGGCAACCTGATAAGAAGAGATAACTCATTTGAAAATACCCTGATGTTGGGAAAGATCAAAAGCAGGAGCAGAAGGGGAAGACGGAGGATTAAATGATTGGATGGCATCACTGACACAATGGACATGAGTTTGAGCAAACTCCGGGAGATGGTAAAGGACAAGGAACCCTGGCATGCTGCAGTCCATGGGGTCACAAAGAGTCAGATATGACTTGGTGACTGAACAACATTTTATGTACATATGTTTACAACTTTATTTCTCATAGGAAAAAAAATTGTTAGAATAGCATTTTAGCACCCATTTCCCACAGAATAACATAAATGTAGACTGTATATTTCCTGTATACACAGTGAAATTACATTGCAAAAGAGGAGCTGCAAAATTTAAGAAACTCAGTTTTTTAATAGATTGCAATAATATTGCCTTTCCTGTGAAAAAGAAGGGAGGGATGGAAGAAGAGGGAGATAGGGAGAGAAACAGATTACTCATTAAGTAAATTTCTTCTTCCAAGTGACAGAGGGAAAATATCTGTTGCTTTAGTAATCTAGAATGTAAGAATATAAGCATGGTGTCTCCATTCAGAGAAGGAAGGAGAAGGCTTCAGGCCTCTCTGGAGTTCTTTGTCTTTAAGAAAATTTGTCTCTAGTTTGCAATGTATGTTGGCTGTTCAGACATGCCCATTGCTATGAAACAAAGTGAAACTATCCAGTTAGACTGATCATGTAATACCAAAACAATGTTAAATTTTACTTTTATTCTTCAAAATGTCATTGTTCATTAACTTATAGGTCATAAAATATAGTCTTCATATTTAAATATCCAAATCATTGATGTGTTTATTGATACATTATGGCATAGGTCTACCATGTCTAATGCATTTAGCTAATCTCTGAGGAAGATATAAAAGCAATTATTTGCAAATCTTAATTTAAAATGCTATTCAGAAATATATGTATCAAATTTATACATATGATTAAAATGAACTGAAGAAAGTAGAGAATAGAAGATATCTGAGCACCATTTAATAGAAATAATTTTTGAGAAATGCCCTTAAAGTAAACAAGGATTATCATTCACAGATTGTGTAATGAAAAAATATTTTTTAAAATGAAAATTGGTGTACTATAGATGATGTTGTTTTGAATGCCACATTTATATAACAAAAAATATGTGAGCAGATTACATTAATTTAAAACACATTTACTAATGGTATAAAATTAGATTTATATTACTAATGACTTTTTACATTTGGATAAGACTCTTGAGAGTCCCTTGGACTGCAAGGAGATCCAAACAGTCCATTCTAAAGGAGATCAGTCCTGGGTGTTCTTTGGAAGGAATGATGCTAAAGCTGAAACTCCAGTACTTTGGCCACCTCATGTGAAGAGTTGACTCATTGGAAAAGACTCTGATGCTGGGAGAGATTGGGGGCAAGAGGAGAAGGGGACGACAGAGGATGAGATGGCTGGATGGCATCACCGACTCGATGGACTTGAGTTTGAGTGAACTCCGGAAGTTGGTGATGGACAGGGAGGCCTGGCATGCTGCAGTTCATGGGGTCGCAAAGAGTCAGACACGACTGAGCGACTAAACTGAACTGATATTAATGAAGTCTAATAAGAATTACATTTTATAGGTTTAAATAACTTTTACAGTTATTAAATGTAATATTTTTAACAGTTCTAATTTAGCAAACTACTAAGAAATCTTTGGAAAATAATTTCAATTGAAATTATTGGAGTTGTACTCAAAGTCTTATTTTTTTAATATATGTGTCTATATGCAGTTGCTCAGTTATGTCCCACTCGGCAACTCCATGGACCGTAGCCTGCCAGAGTCCTCTGTCTATGGGATTTTCCAGGCAAGAATCCTGGAGCAGGTTGTCATTTCCTACTCCAGGGGATCTTCCTGACCCAGGGATCCAAGCTGCATCTCTTTTGGCTTCTCCATTGGCAGGCAGATTCTTTACCACTGAGCCACCTGGAAACCGCATTTATTTTTATACAATATTCAAAAACCATCTTTGAATCTCATTCCTTCTGAGTATATCTTTCAAAAATTTGAAATTTCTCCCCTGCCTTCTAATGCAGGAGATGTAAGAGATGTGGATTTGATCCCTGGGTGGAAAAGATCCCCTGGAGGAAGAAAAGGCGACCCACTCCAGTATTCTTGCCTGGAGAATCCCATGGAGCGAGGAGTGTGGTGGGCTACTGTGCCTGGAGTTGGACATGATGGAAG
This sequence comes from Bubalus bubalis, assembly GCF_019923935.1. Taxonomy (NCBI): domain Eukaryota; kingdom Metazoa; phylum Chordata; class Mammalia; order Artiodactyla; family Bovidae; genus Bubalus; species Bubalus bubalis. Next base: position 83,405,856 of record NC_059164.1, read on the forward strand.
CAATTTAGCATGCATGCAGCACAAACACCATCTTCTGTGTTTCCTTCTTTTTTCTTCAGGATCTATTTATACTGTATCTACTTACCTGGAACTTTGCTATAGTTTTTGTTTGTTTGTTTGTTTTGTTGTTGTTGTTGTTGTTTGCTTTCCATATTTTCTATCACTACCAAAAGTTTGAATTTTATTTCCTCATTGTCCATTGCCCAGATCTCAGGATCAGCATGGAAAGGCTACTACCCAGTTTCATACTGTTTTCTCAGGAAAAGAAATTAGACAACTCTCTGCCATTTTCAATCTTATTCATTCACAAAGCACACACTTTTATAATAATGTATTCTTATTTTTTTCTCCCATTTAAATGTCTTAATCACATGGTCCTTAACCTTATACATCTTTGAAAGCATACTTTAGTGAGTATATATTGGGAGCTCAACATTCATAAATTAGACTCCAGTGTTTCAATGAATTAGAAATTAGATAAATTTATGTTGTCATAAATTTAGAAGTGCATAGAATTATAAGTTTATGAAAAAATGAAATATACCCCCAAATAAAATTTCAGACTCATTACATTCTATAAACTAAACAATTAGCCAAGGACAAATAATCCTTGCAAAGCAATTTGTTATTGATTGGTTGATTTCAAAGGAAGTCTTCCAAATTAAATGATCTTTCTTTAGACATTATCTCTGTGTATAAAAGCTTTACACTGTATGTAAAACCTGTAAACTTCTATATCTGCGGATGCATCTATTGTACACAAAATTCAAGAAAATGAATAACATATGCTTTGATCTGGGAAATACTTAATATTAATTATTATTAAAATTCAGTATTTGAAGTAATTTAAACAGGGAGAGCACAAGCTGGAATCAAGATTGCTGGGAGAAATATCAGTAACCTCAGATATGCAGATGACACCACCCTTATGGCAGAAAGTGAAGAGGAACTAAAAAGCCTCTTGATGAAAGTGAAAGACGAGAGTGAAAAAGTTGGCTTAGAGCTCAACATTCAGAAAATGAAGATCATGGCATCTGGTCTCATCACTTTATGGGAAATAGATGGGGAAACAGTGTCAGACTTTATTTTTTGGGGCTCCAAAATCACTGCAGATGGTGACTGCAGCCATGAAATTAAAAGACGCTTACTCCTTGGAAGGAAAGTTATGACCAACCTAGATAGCATATTGAAAAGCAGAGACATTACTTTGCCAACAAAGGTCCGTCTAGTCAAGGCTATGGTTTTTCCAGTAGTCATGCATGGATGTGAGAGTTGGACTGTGAAGAAAGCTGAGCGCCGAAGAATTGATGCTTTTGAACTGTGGTGTTGGAGAAGACTCTTGAGAGTCCCTTGGACTGCAAGGAGATCCAACCAGTCCATTCTAAAGGAGATCAGTCCTGGGTGTTCTTTGGAAGGAATGATGCTAAAGCTGAAACTCCAGTACTTTGGCCACCTCATGCGAAGTGTTGACTCATTGGAAAAGACTCTGATGCTGGGAGGGATTGGGAGCAGGAAGAGAAGAGGACGACAGAGGATGAGATGGCTGGATGGCATCACCAACTCAATGGACGTGGGTTTGAGTGAACTCCGGGAGTTGGTGATGGACAGGGAGGCCTGGCCTGCTGTGATTCATGAGGTCGCAAAGAGTCAGACACGACTGAGCAACTGAACTCAACTGAAACAGGGAATCCCATTGTGCAGGATAAATATATTATTACTAAGCATACTTTACATACATTTTGGATATCCATAACTGAAACTGCTGTTTTTGCAGATGAATTATGATGCTTCTACCATGATGTGAAAGACTTTTGTAGTTTGAATCAGGCATCAATCTTGTTTTTCATGGCATTTATCGTATTATATGTAGTCTTACTCAAATGTAGATGAGGCTGCTCCTTAAGTACTTAACCACACAAAATGAAAACTTCAAGGCAATTGCAGTGCTTCAAAATGAGCTAGCCAATAACCTACACACAAGGCATCTGAAGACATCTCCCAAAGATCATCTCTCCAACTATTGACTGTTTTAAAAATGGCATCTGACTCACATCCTCTGGTTGACATTACTATAAATATGAACACATAGTGAAGGCATATTATTATGTGTCATATACAACTATAAGAACAAAGGATGAAGAAAAAAGGAAAAGCAAAGCATTCAGAGTTTAACTTTCAGTTCAGTTCAGTTCAGTTCAGTTGCTCAGTCGTGTCCGACTCTTTGTGACCCCATGAATCGCAGCACGCTAGGCCTCCCTGTCCATCACCAACTCCAGGAGTTCACCCAGACTCATGTCCATCGAGTTGGTGATGTCATCCAGCCATCTCATCCTTTGTCGTCCCCTTCTCCTCCTGCCCCCAATCCCTCCCTGCGTCAGAGTCTTTTCCAATGAGTCAACTCTTCACATGAGGTGGCCAAAGTACTGGAGTTTCAGCTTTAGCATCATTCCTTCCAAAGAAATTCCAGGGCTGATATCCTTTAGAATGGACTGGTTGGATCTCCTTGCTATCCAAGGGACTCTTAAGAGTCTTCTCCAACACCACAGTTCAAAAGCATCAATTCTTTGGTGCTCAACTTTCTTCACAGTTCAACTCTCACATCCATACATGACCACAGGAAAAACTATACCCTTGAGTAGACGGACCTTTGTTGGCAAAGTAATGTCTCTGCTTTTCAATATGCTATCTAGGTTGGTCATAACTTTCCTTCCAAGGAGTAAGCGTCTTTTAATTTCATGGCTTCAGTCACCATCTGCAGTGATTTTGGAGCCCCAAAAAATAAAGTCTGACACTGTTTCCACTGTTTCCCCATCTATTTCCCATGAAGTGATGGGACCAGATGCCATGATCTTTGTTTTCTGAATGTTGAGCTTTAGGCCAACTTTTTCACTTTCCTCTTCTACTTTCATCAAGAGGCTTTTTAGTTCCTCTTCACTTTCTGCCATAAGGGTGGTGTCATCTGCATATCTGAGGTTATTAATACTTCTCCCAGAAATCTTGATTTCAGCTTGTGTTTCTTCCAGCGCAGCATTTCTCGTGATGTACTCTGCATATAAGTTAAATAAACAGGGTGACAATATATACTCTTTACGTACTCCTTTTCCTATTTGGAACCAGTCTGTTGTTCCATGTCCAGTTCTAACTGTTGCTTCCTGACCTGCATACAAATTTCTCAAGAGGCAGGTCAGTTGGTCTGGTAGTCCCATCTCTTCCAGAATTTTCCACAGTTTATTGTGATCCACACAGTCAAAGGCTTTGGCATAGTCAATAAAGCAGAAATAGATGATTTTCTGGAACTCTCTTGCTTTTTCAATGATCCAGCGGATGTTGGCAATTTGATCCCTGGTTCCTCTGCCTTTTCTAAAACCAGCTTGAACATCAGGAAGTTCACGGTTCTCATATTGCTGAAGCCTGGCTTGGAGAATTTTGAGCATTACTTTACTAGCGTGTGAGATGAGTGCAGTTGTGTGGTAGTTTGAGCATTCTCTGGCTTTGCCTTTCTTTGGGATTGGAATGAAAACTGACCTTTTCCAGTCCTGTGGCTACTGCTGAGTTTTCCAAATTTGCTGGCATATTGAGTGCAGCACTTTCACAGCATCATCTTCCAGTTTAACTTTAGAGAGATGAAAATTACTTATTTACATAGCACTGTTTCAAAATTTATACACCTATCCTGATCTGGACTATATTTATGCAAATATAGATACCTAGCAAATAATTGAGAAAAATAATTAAAACTTAATTAATTTTCCAATTTAGATTTTGTTTTTCATTAAACGCAATGGAGATTGCCACGGATACTCTGAGAATGAAATTGATCTAATATTTGTAATAAAGTGAACTGTCTTAGACAAACTGATATATAAATTAACTAGGATTCATGGAAGATAAATTATCCTTTTGATGTAACCATTTTCAAATGTGTTCTTTTTACAAAATTCCATTTCTTTCCAGGCATTTAAAATTGAGAAACAAATTATTTCATTGTTCTAATCTGTCATTTTCTTTTTCTCTTAATGTGCTGTTGTTCAGTTGCTCAGTCGTGTCTGACTATTTGTGAACACACCAGGCTTCCCTGTCCTTTGCCATCTCCCAGAACTTGCTGAAACTCATGTTCATTAAGTCACTGATGCCATTCAACCATCCTCTGTTGTCCCCTTCTCTTTCTGCCTTCAATCTTTCCCAGTGTCAGGGTTATTTTTTTAATGTATTGGCTCTTCATATCAGGTACCAAAGTACTGTAGCTTCAGCTTCAGCATCAGTCCATCTAATGAATATTCAGGATTGATTTCCTTTAGGATTGACTGGTTTGATCTCCTTGCAGTCCAAGGGTTTCTCAAGAATCTTCTCCAACACCACAGTTCAAATCATAAATTCTTCAGCCTTCAGCCTTCTCTATGGTTCAATTCTCACATCCATACATGACTACTGGAAAAAACATAGCTTTGTCTATACAGACCTTTGTCAGCAAAAGTTACGTCTCTCCATTTTTAATACACTGTCTAGATTTCTCATAGGTTTTCTTCTCTTAGGCAAGTGTCTAAGTCTTGACAGTCTAAGTAGTCACCATCTGCAGTGATTTTGGAGCCCAAGAAAATAAAGTCTGTCACTTTCTCCATTGTTTCCCCATTTATTTTCCATGAAGTGATGAGACTGGACCTTAGTGTCTTGAATGCTGAGTTTCAAGCCAGCTTTTTCACTCTCCTTTTTCACCTTCATCAAGAGGCTCTTTAGTTCCTTTTTGCTTTTGCCATAAGTGTAGTATCATTTGCCTATCTAATGTTAGTGATATTTTTCCCGGAAATCTTGATTCCAGCTTGTGCCTCTTCCAGCCCAGCATTTCTCATGATGTACTCTGCATATCAATTAAATAAGCAGGGTGACAATATACAACCTTGATGTACTCATTTTCCTATTTGGAACAAGTCTGTTGTTCCATGTCCAGTTCTAACTGTTACTTCCTGACCTGCATACAGGTTTCTAAAGAGGCAGTTCAGGTGGTCTGGTAGTCCCATCTCTTTCAGAATTTTCCACAGTTTTTTGTGATCCACACAGTCAAAGGCTTTGGCATAGTCAATAAAGCAGAAATATATTTTTTTTTTCTGGAACTCTCTTGCTTTTTCAATGATCCAGCGGATGTTGGCAATTTGATCCCTGGTTCATCTGCCTTTTCTAAAACCAACTTGAACATCTGGAAGTTCAAGGTTTACCTATTGCTGAAGCCTGGCTTGGAGAGTTTTGAATATTACTTTGCTAGTGTGTTAGATGAGTGCAATTATGCAGTAGTTTGCACATTCTTTGGCATTACGTTTCTTTGGGATCAGAATGAAAACTGACCTTTTCCAGTCCTGTGGCCACTGCTGAGTTTTCCATAAGTTTTCTAAAATATATATCTTATACATTTTATATATAAATATAAATATAAATAAATAAATATATATATATATATATACCTTGTTGTTGTTCAGTCACTTGGTCATGTCCAATTCTTTGTGACCCCATGGAATGCGACATACCATGCTTCCCTATCCTTCACCATCTCCCAGAGTTTGCGGGAATTCATGTCCATTGAGTCTGTGATGCCATCCAACCATTTAATCCTCTGTTGTCCCTTTCTCCACCTGTTTTCAATCTTTTACAGTATCAGGGTCTTTTCCAGTGTGTCAGTTTTTCACATCAGATGGCCAAAGTGTGTGTGTGTGTGTGTGTGTGTGTGTATATATATATATATATATATATATATCAGTTCAGTTCAGTCTCTCAGTCGTGTCCGACTCTTTGCGACCCCATGAATCGCAGCACACCAGGCCTCCCTGTCCATCACCAACTCCCAGAGTTTACCCAAACTCACGTCCATTGAGTTGATGATGCCATCCAGCCATCTCATCCTCTGTCATCCCCTTCTCGTCCTGCTCCCAATCCCTCCCAGCATCAGAGTCTTTTCCAATGAGTCAACTCTTCACATGAGGTGGCCAAAGTACTGGAGTTTTAGCTTTGGCATCAGTCCTTCCAAAGAACACCCAGGACTGATCTCCTTTACAACGGACTGGTTGGATCTCCTTGCAGTCCAAGGGACTCTCTCTCTCTCTCTCTCTCTCTCTCTCTCTCTATATATATATATATATATATATATATACATACACACACACACGCAAAAGCTTTTCTACTATGCTTGTTAAAGGCTTGAGAAAGAACATTAAAAAAAAGGAAGAGATGGAGAAACTGGAAAACATAAACTAAATGAAAAAATGAAATAAGAACATTGGATATGAAATAGAAAAAGTGAAACAAACCAGATAAAAGTAAAAGATCATTTAAAACATGGCTGCTCATTAGAAACATATCTGGAGTTTTAGATATAAAAAAGCAATACTGAGGCATTTGTATTTTTCAAAAAGTTCCATGATAATTCCAAGATGCATCTTTATGACATGGGGAGAGGGGAGGAAAGGATGAAATGTATGGAAAGTGTAACATGGAAACTTACATTACCATATGTAAAATAGGTAGCCAGTGGGATTTGCTATATGGCTCAGGAAACTCAAACAGGGGATCTGTAACAAGCTAGAGGGGTGGAATGGGGAGGCAGATGGGAGGGAGTTTCAAAAGGGAGGGAATATATGTATACCTATGGGTGATTCATTTTGAGCTTTAGCAGAAAACAGCAAAATTCTGTAAAGCAATTATCATTCAATAAAAAATAAATTATTTAAAAATCTAAACGGGGGAAGAAAGTAATTACAGCTTTTTCTATGAAATCGTAGTTTTGGTGATATAGAATTTTATCGTTTTTCTGTTAACCATCACGGTACAATGGTATTGAGTAATAATTACATAATTATAATAGTAGAAGATGTTTAGCTGTTTTCAAGTATTCACAATCAATAATCAGACAAAAAACAAAAGATAATTACAATTGCAAGCCATAATGGGAACATGATTAACCTAACAAAATAATTACATACAATTTGGGGGGTCAAGCATAGTGATATCTTAAGTGGGAGTATATACATTCACATGTTTTCATCTGCCCAGCCAGTATGTCTTTTAGCTAATGCATTTAATGCATTTATATTTAAGGTAATTGATATGTGTGGTCCTATTACCATTTTCTTAATTGCTTTGTGCTTATTTTGTGTAGGTCTTTTCCTTTGCTTGTGTTTCCTGCTTAGAGAAGTTCCTTTAGCATGTTGTAAAGCTGGTTCGGTGGTGCTTAATTCTCTTAACTTTTGATTGTCTGGAAAACTTTTGATTTTTCCATCAAATCTGAATGAGAGTCTTGTGGGGTAGAGTATTCTTAGTTGTAGGTTCTTCCCTTTCATCACTTTAAATATATTATGCCATTCCCTTCTGGCTTGTAGAGTTTCTGTTGAGAAATAAGCTGATAACTTAATGGGAGTTCCCTTGTATGTTATTTGTCCTTTTTCCTTTGTTGATTTTAATGTTTTATCTGTCTTTAATTTTTCTCTGTTTGATTGCAGTGTGTCTCAGTGTGTTCCTTCTTGGGTTTATCTGACCTGGTACTCTCAGCGCTTCAGGGACTTGGCTGGCTTTTTCCTTTCCCACGTTCAGGAAGTTTTGAGCTATTATTTCTTCAAATATTTTCTCAGGTCCTTTCTCTCTTTCTTCTCCTTCTGGGACCCCTATCATGTGAATGTTGGTGCATTTAATGTTGTCCCAGAGGTCTCAGACTTAATTTTTTTTAATTATTTTTTCTATATTGTGTTCTGTGGCAGTGATTTCCACCATCCTGTCTTCTAGGTCATTTATCTGTCTTTCTGTCTTGGTTATTCTGATATTGATTTCTCCTAATGTATTATTCATCTCTCTTTATTCTTTAGCTCTTCTAGGTCTTTGATAAACTTTTCTTACATCTTCTCGAGTGTTTTCCTGAGATCCTAGATCATCTTCACAATCATTATTCTAAATTCTTTTATCAGAATGTTGCTTATATCCACTTCATTTAGTTGTTTTTCTGGCATTTTATCTTGTCCCTCATTTATGATATAACTTTCTTCTTTTTCATGCTGATTAACTTTCTATCATTTGGTTTTTGTTCTAACCACTGTGGGATTGTTGTTCTTGCTTCTTCTGTCTGCCCTCTGATGAAGGAGGCTAAGCAGCTTGTATAAGCTTCCTGAGGGGAAAGACTGGTAGTGGGAAAATCTAGGACTTGCTCTGGTGGGTAGAGCCTTGCTCAGTAAAGCCTTAATCCAATTATCTGATGCTGCACTCCCTCCCTGCTAGTTGTTTGGCCTGAGACAACCCCACTCTATGGTAAAATTAATGGTAACCTCCAAGAGGGCTTACACCAAGGGACTTGCTTTAAGTCCTTCTAGGACTGCTGCTGCCAGTGCCCCCATCCCTGTGGTGAGCCCCTGTCAACCCACTTCTCCACAGGATACCCTCCCACACTAGCAAGTCGTTTCAGTTCAGTCTCTTGTGGCGTTATTGCACCTTTCCTCTAGGTCTTGGTGCACACAAGATTTTGTTTATGCCAATACTGGAGTCTCTGTTTCCCCTAGTCCTGTGCAAGTCCTGTAATCAAATCCTGATGGCCTTCATCAGGAATCCATTAGATTCACTGGGGATTCCCAGTCCCTTTCTCAGATCCCCAGGATGAGATGACTGATGTGGCATTTAGAACCTTCACAAGAGTGGAAGAACTTCTTTGGTATTATTGATCTCCAGTTTGTGGGTCACTCACCTGGCAGGTATGGGATTTGATTTTATCATGATTGTGCCTCTCCTACAGTCTCACTGCAGCTTCTTCTTTGTCTTTGCACATGGAATATCTTTTTTTTTGGTGGGTTTCAGCATTCTCTTGTCGATGATTGTCCAACAGCTGGTTGCAATTTTGGTGCTCTCATAGGAGGAGATAAGCGCATGTCCTTCTCTACTCCATCATCTTGAACTGGAAGCTCTGTCATTTTCAACTATTAAAAATTTACTACTTAGATTTCCTATCTAGTAAAGTAACATGTTCTTCAATGGAACACTAGTATTTAAAAGACTAGGAGAAAAAATCACATACTAAAACCATCTGTCCAAAATATAAATGAAATGGTATGTTACAAGATAATGGACCTAATATAAGACAGCACAGAAAGTGAGATAACATGAACAAAGTACTGTAACTAGAAAAAAATCTATTATGAATTGTAAAGACAAGACTACAGATACAATTCCATTGCATGGAATATATTTCAATTTAATTAGTAGAAAATATACCATAAAAAAGTAGAACTGCATATATCATTACAGAAATTAATACCCTTGCAATGAAAAGATAATTTCTAGACAACCAAAAGTTTGGGACTTTGAAGGGTTTTTTGTTTTTGTTTTTTTTTTCCAGTATAGGTATACACAGTCCACATTTAAGAAAATTGAGTGATTTTCTAAAAAGTGTGTGTAGAATATAAAAATCTGGCAAACACTATTCACTTGTTGAAATTTTAGAAGGAAAAAAATCTCACATGATATTAGATATGAGCCTTTCTTATAGGAATACATCAATGATTTCTTATGTTTATTTTTAGTTCTATACAATTTGATTTGTATGATCATATAGAGTATTAAATCTTCAATTCTTTGATATGTAGTTTGAAACCTGCTTAAAACATATGTTGCTGGAGGAGCTGTGAGATCTGACTATTAACGGCCTTCTGATTTACAAATCTAGAAAATTTCAATGGGGCTTTAGAGCATTACTTTGTTAGATCTCATTAAACTGCCTTTTCTCCAATGCAATTTCAGAAGTACTCAATTTGAGTGTAAAGATATTCCTAATGAAATTATTCATTTTGCTTGGTTATCATTTACATTCAATCATTATTCAGTTATTCATTATTGTGATGGGTTATGATGCAATTGTTAAGTGAATATGGCAGTTAATCTAATTTTTAAATAGTCATGCACTGCATCATAATTTAATATATAGAATTTTTATGAAGAAAGCCAAAATAAGGAATGAGAGTACTTGAGTGGACTGTGAATTTCAATGTCACAAGAATATTATTATTCACAATTAATCCTAGCTAGAACTTTTAACTGATTTTGGGATAAGCTACTCTAAATTTCTAGGAAATAATTATCTATCGATATAATTTATGATATATTAGGTACCCTAGGAATAAACACAAACACAAAAGGCTTTTGAATCTTTTTACGTGAATTCTGTTAAAGACTGATTTTTTTCCTGATAGATGATGAGAAATAGTATTTAAGATAAAATCTGAGATTTTAAATAATAGTTGTGCATATTAAAACATGCATAAAAAGTTGTGCATAAAAAACTGTATTAAAACATCATAAAGTGATTTCTACTAAATACAATATTAAGCATAATTTACTTAGTAAGGTGGAAATATTAAACAAAACAGTAAATCAATATTATTTTGATATGTATTTCATTTTTACTTATTTTTCTCTTGTTCTAAACAATTGATCAATAGAAATCACATTTGCGTTTTTGGACATATTCAATCGGCCAAAACTTTTATCTTTGCAATACACCTATATTTATTGTTGTTCCTTGGCCTCTATACTTATCCAGTGATGCTTTTCAAAGAGGCTTTAAAGTTGTGGCTTATTTTGTAGCATGTGGAATTCATTTTCAATATTAACTTCATGTCACGAATGGAAGGCAGCACAGTTGCACAATGTAAAAAATCAGTACTTCCTCAGATCCCACTTTCAGAGCTTATCACTATGTCATATTTGGGTTTCTGCCTCTAAGAAAGCATAGCATTTTCATTTTCAACTCAGCTGCTCATTTCTCAATTTCTGCATTCCAGCTCAGTCAGGCATCTTGTGACCCTGTCTGCTGTTGACAGCTGGGTTACACTTCCACAGAATTTATTTCAGTGCTTTTGAATCTTTACTCATATCTGACTTGCTGATTTCAGATAAACATAAAATCTGATGCCAAATGCCCAGATGTCAGTATTTAAGAATTCACTTATAACTCTATTGTTATTGACACATAGATTTGGCACCATATAGCTTTTTGTGTAGAAGTTGAAAGAAACATCAAAAGCATTTATGTATCATGAAACCTGTAGTTTTTTGTTTCAGACCTAGTAGGATTGTGAACTCAAATAAAAAATAAAATTAAAATACATAACTTGTACTTTCAAAACAGTTTTAAATGTAAGGCAAAGTAACTCTTAAATCATGTAGTTGTTAGTAATCATTATTAAGAGTAAAAATATATACATATATCGTAAAAGCTATGGGAGAATTTAGTTCTCATAACAGACCACTTTATTTTAGTTCATATATTTCTCAACTTCTACTGGTCAGCAATTCAGTTCTTACAATTGGTTTAATTGCAATGTTTCCAGTATACTTATGTCAAATAAATTAAGCTAGAATTTAGATGAGAAAGTGCCACCACCCAATATTCATCAAATGAAACAGTTTTACAAGTCACTTACTTTTCACTTAAAACTGAAACCAAAATATCATCATTAGTATATCAAAATCATTATGCTTAATGTGTCTTACTTTAACTATTTTATCTATAATTCTTATAGCTAGAAATTATTGCATAATCATACTAATTGCATCACTCAAAGTATTCATATTCTACGGGCTAGGAGTTCATTTTCTCACCATTATTGAATAGAATTTCTTATTATCTCCATAGACTAGTTTGTAAGTACTATAAAAAAGGGTTTTTAAAAATATATTTTTCTTTCTTCTCAATTGGCATCTTATTCTGGTTTCATGACTTTAAAAACAATGGTAGGCGCTATTTGGATACATAGGTAGATAAGCAAATGCAAAAGCACATTTCTATCATTATTACACAAATGTGAATGGACATTAGTTAAGCATGATGAGGGAATGTGAATGTATAAGCCCAGTAAAACTGGTTGTGAAGGAGAAGTTTATAAAACTTAATAGAGAGGTTGATATTTTAGTTATATGTTGGTGAATAATGAAAAGTGTGTTTGTAATGAATGGCTGCTTATGAGAGAACATGTTAGGCATTTTTCAGAATTGTTACTGAAATGAGCTGAGTAAGGTTCAAATTACAGGGATGTGTGTGGTATACTAATTAAGACATTTGAAATATTACATGTAATGAAGTAAACCATTGAACAATTTTAAGTAGATAGTATCTTAAGTTTTATTGCAAGGAGATCAAACAGTCAATCCTAAAGGAAATCAACCCTGAATATTCACTGGAAGGACTGATGTTGAAGCTGTAGCTCCAATACTTAGGTAACCTGATGCAAACAGAAGACTCATTGGAAAAGACAATGATGCTGGGAAAGACTGAAGGCAAATGGAGAAGGGAGTGCAGGGGATAAGATGTTTAGTTAGCATACGACTCAATGGACATGAATTTGAGAAAACTCTGAGAGATAGTGAAGCCCAGGGAAGCCTGGTATGCTGCATTCCATGGGTTCACAAGGAGTTGGACATGATTTAGTGAATGAACAACAACAAAAACTCTTAAGTTTTTAAAAGATGTGTACAATGGGAGATGAAATGGAAATGTAGATGTAAAATTTTGCACTAGACAGAGATAACTTTTAAAAGACTAGAATACCATTGCTAATGTCCAAGACATAATGGTGATTGTGACATGTAGTTCTTTGGCTTGAGCACTCAGGCCAATGGTGATTTTCACTGAGTTCATCTATCTCTGGCATGAATACATCTGCAACAAAAAATAATGAGTTTGAGGTAAATGTAAGATACCCATTTCACATAGATAGCCAATGATTAGCTCTGATGTACAGATATTGGGTTTAGGGGTGAAGAGAGCTTGACAAGGGAGCATTTGAATTGACTGAACCCACTATACATATATATATTTTTATGTATTTATTTATTATTATTATTGAGATGCTAGGAAAGATTGAGGGCAGGAGGAGAAGGGGATGACAGAGGGTGAGATGGTTGGATGGCATCACCAACACAACAGATATGGGTTTGGGTGGACTCTGGGAGTTGGTGATGGACAGGGAGGTCTGATGTGCTGCAGTTCATGGGGTCACAAAGAGTCAGACAAAACTGAGTGACTGAACTGAGCTGAACTGATTATTGAGATAAAACAAAATAAGAAAATCTGTGAGATACAAAAATTGACATTATGATTAAAAGATGAAATCTCAAAGTAGGTAAATAAGAATGTTACATTCAATATCACAGTAAACCAACCAGAAACACTGAAGAAGCTAAAGTTGAAAGGTTCTATTAAGACCTACAAGACCTAGAATTAACATCCTAAAAAGATGCCCTTTTAATTATAGGGGACTGGAATGCAAAAGTAGGAAGACAAGAAATACCTGGAATAACAGGCAAATTTGGCCTTGTAGTACAGAATGAAGCAGGGCAAAGGCTAATAGAGTTCTGCCAAGAGAACGCATTGGTCAGAGCAAACACCCTTTTCCAACAGCACAAGAGAAGACTCTACACATAGACATCACCAGATGGTTGTACCGAAATCAGATTGATTATATTTTTTGCAGCCAAAGATGGAGAAGCTCTATACAGCCAGTGAAAACAAGACCAGGAGCTAACTCTGACTCAGATCGTGAACTCCTTATTGCCAAATTCAGATTTAAATTGAAGAAAGTAGGCAAAACCACTAGACCATTCAGGTATGACCTAAATCAAATCCCTTATGATAATACAGTGGAAGTGACAAATAGATTCAGGGGTTAGATATGATAGGCAGAGTGCCTGAAGAACTATGTACAGAGGTTCATGACATTGTATATGAGGCAGGGCTCAAGACCAGCCCCAAGAAAAAGAAAGGCAAAAAGACACAATGGTTGTCTAAGGAGGCCTTACAAATAGCTGTGAAAAGAAGAGTAGTAAAAGGCAAAGGAGAAATGAAAAGATATACCCATTTGAATGCAGAGTTCCAAAGAATAGCAAGGAGAGATGAGAAAGCCTTCTTCAGTGATCAGTGCAAAGAAATAGAGGAAAACAATAGAATGGCAAAGACTAGAGATCTCTTCAAGAAAATTAGAGATTCCAAGGGAACATTTTATGCAAAGATGGACACAATAAAGGAGGACCTAACAGAAGAAGAAGATATTAAGAAGAGGTGGAAAGAATACACAGAAGAACTGTACAAAAAGATCTTCATGACCCAGATAGTCACGATGATGTGATCACTCACCTAGAGTCAGACATCCTGGAAAGCAAAGTCAAGTGGGCCTTAGGAAGCATCACTACGAACAAAGCTAGTGGAGGTGATGGAATTCCAGGTAAGCTATTTCAAATCTTAAAAGATGATGCTGTTGAAATGCTGCACTCATTATGCCAGCAAATTTGGAAAACTCAGCATTGTCCACAGGACTGGAACAGATCAGTTTTCATTCCAGTCCCAAAGAAAGGCAATGCCAAAGAATGCTCAAACTACTGCACAATTACACTCATCTCACATGTTAGCAAAGTAATACTCAAAATACTCCAAGTCAGGCTTCAACAGTACATGAACCATGAACTTCCATATATTCAAGCTGAATTTAGAAAAGGCAGAGGAACCAGAGATCAAATTGCCAACATCTGCTGGATCATGGAAAAAGCAAGAGAGTTCCAGAAAAACATCTATTTCTGCTTTATTGACTATGCCAAAGCCTTTGACTGTGTAGACCACAAGAAACTGTGGAAAATTCTGAAAGAGATGGGAATACCAGACCACCCAACCTGGCTCTTGAGAAACCTGTATGCAGATCAGGAAGCAACAGTTAGAACTGGACATGGAACAACAGACTGGTTCCAAATTGGGAAAGGAGTATGTATGTCAAAGCTGTATATTGTTACCCTGCTTATTTAACTTATATGCAGAGATCATCATGAGAAACACTGGACTGGATGAAGCACAAGCTGGAATCAAGATTGCCTGGAGAAATATCAACAACCTCAGATATGCAGATGACACCACCCTTACGGCAGAAAGAGAAGAACTAAAGAACCTCTTGATGAAAGTGAAAGAGGGGAGTGAAAAAGTTGGCTTAAAGCTCAACATTCAGATAATTAAGATCATGGAATCTGGTCCTACCACTTCATGGCAAATAGATGGGGAAACAATGAAAACAGTGACAGACTATTTTTGGGGGGCTCCCAAATCACTGCAAATGGTGACTGCAGCCATAAAATTAAAAGACTCTTGCTCCTTGGAAGGAAAGTTATGACCAACATAGACAGCATATTAAAAAGCAAAGACATTACTTTGACAACAAAGGTCCGTCTAGTCAAAGCTGTGGTTTTTCCAGTAGTCATGTATGGATGTGAGAGTTGGACTATAAAGAAAATGAGCACCAAGGATTGATACTTTTGAACTGTGGTGTTGGAAAAAACTCTTGAGAGCCCCTTGTACAAGAAGAAGATCCAACCAGTCCATCCTAGAAATCATCCCTGAATATTAATTGGAAGGACTGATGCTGAAACAGAAACTCCAGTACCTTGGCCACCTGATGCAAAGAACCGATTCATTGGCAAAGACCCTGATGCTGGGAAAGATTGAAGGCAGGAGGAGAAGGGGATGACAGAGGATGAGATGGTTGGATGACATCACTGACTCGATGGACATGAATTTGAGCAAGCTGGGAGTTGGTGATAGACAGGGAGGCCTGACCTACATCAGTCCATGGGGTTGCAAAGAGTCAGACAGGAACTGAGAAACTGAACTGAATAATGTTAAGGAAAATAAATGAAGGTAGTTCAAAAACTTGTAAATATATCATGGAAGTTAAAAAAAGTTTTAAAGCAAACCATGGTCACTAATTCCTAGTTTAGTAGAGAATGTAATTACTTTGCCACTGACTTTAAATGAGTAGTTGCGAAGTTGTGTTATGTCATCTGCTCTGGATAGGTAAAAAAGGTCATATTATACAAAGGTGATGGTATATAGAAATAGACAAGAGCTTATAAATAATTATTTGTAATAATAATAGAATTATTAAAATAAAAATGAAATAGTTGAGAGCAAGAACTGTTTGTAATTCAAGGCAAATATTATGGTGCTGGACTTTATAATTTTGAAGTTGGTACACCTTCAACTATAGACAAGTTTCAAGATGAGGTATTGAAATTGAGCAGTAGAATAGAATAGAAATTAAGAACATTGGAAGTTAAAATTGGTAAAAGTACCAAGCATAATTTTTGCATTTTACTTTATAATTAGCATAACTTTTGATGTTGCCTTGGATGATGGTAATGGTGGAAGCTTAGGTACTATGAGCCACATGTGAAAGTTTTCAATAGATGATGGAAAATACATGGACAGATGTTAGATAGCAATAGCTACATGTCAAAAACAAAAGAAAAACACACTACAAAGGAGTTAATTAGAAAATCAAAGAAGTCATTAGATTTAGATTGGCTTGGCTTTAAGTCTTACCTCTACCACTTGCTGACTATAAAATCTTCAAGACATGGTAATTTTCTCTCCAAAAATGTATGTTAATCCACCTGCAAACTCAAGCAAATTTCTATACAAACAAAATAACATTTTTACCTAGAGGCCATAAAAAGATAATAACAAAGAAAAGAAACTTTCAAAACATAAAACTTCAGTTTCTAGTATCCATTTTTCTTATAGTAGCATACATACATATAAAATCTGGTAAGAACAGTATCCTTCACTGTGAAATTGTATACACTGATATTCACATCTACAGAATGACTAATTAGAAAATTATATACAACTAACACATTTTTTTCATTTTCATTCTTGTTAGGACATTTTAGTCTTAAAACCTGCCATCCTTTAATTCCAAGGTAAGCAGTTTACTAACTGCCTGAAATTTTAAACAAAAAATGTTGACTTTTTCAGCTTCTAATCGTGAAATGTTGTTTTAGAATAAGACTAATATCCTCACTGAAAATAAATCCAATGAAAGTAGAAGGAAAAGACAATGTAAAGCAGAAATCAAGAAAAAGAAAACTAATAGTAATTGTCCATTAGAAAAAATAATTAAAAGCACATTTGTTGATTAAACTGATTCATCATATGTAAACAATATTTATAATTCAATATATTAAAAAGTTGAAGATTTAAATGTTCATCTGACTTATTGCAGATGAACTATGCCAAAGCCTTTGATTGTATGGATCACAATAAACTGTGGAAAGTTCTGGAAAAGGTGGGAATACCAGACCACCTGACCTGCCTCTTGAGAAATCTGTATGCAGGTCAGGAAGCAACAGTTAGAACTGTTAGAACTGTTCCATTTTAGAACATGGAACAACAGACTAGTTTCAAATTGGGAAAGGAGTACATCAAGGCTGTATATTGTCACCGTGCTTATTTATCTTATATGCAGAGATCATCATCTCTGCATCAAGCTGGAATCAAGATTGCTGGGAGAAATATCAATAACCTCAGATATGCAGATGACACCACACTTATGGCAAAAGCAAAGAGGAACTAAAGAGCCTCTTGATGAAAGTGAAAGAGGAGAGTGAAAAAATTGGCTTTAAGCTCAACATTCGGAAAACTAAGATCATGGCATCTGGTCCCATCACTTCATGGCAAATAGATAGGGAATCAGTGTAAACAGTGGCAGACTTTATTTGGGGGGGGGGCTCCCAAATCATGGCAGATGGTGACTACAGCCATGAAATTAAAAGATGCTTACTCTTTGGCAAAAAGTTATGACCAACCTAGACAGCATATTAAAAAACAGAGACATTACTTTGCCAATAAAGGTCCATCTAGTCAAGGCTATGGTTTTTCCAGTAGTGTTGTATGGATGTGAGTATTGGACTATAAAGAAAACTGAGCACCAAAGAATTGATGCTTTTGAACTGTGGTGTTGGAGAAGACTCTTGAGAGTCCCTTGAATTGCAAGGAGATCCAACCAGTCCATCCTAAAGGAGATCAGTCCTGGGTATTCATTGGAAGGACTGATGCTGAAGCTGAAACTCCAATACTTTGCCCACCTGATGTAAAGAACTGACTCAAAGGATAAGACCCTGATGCTGGGAAAGATTGAAGGCGGAAGAAGAAGCTGATAGCAGAAGATGAGATGGCTGGATGGCATCACCGACTCAATGGACATGAGTTTGAGTAAACTTGGGGAGTTGGTGATGGACAGGAAGGCCTTTTGTTCTGTACTTCATGGGGTCACAAAGAGTTGTACATGACTGAGTGACTGAACTGAACTGAACTGATTATTGCTGTATTTGTCTAATATATTAGAGAGTGTACATGAACATATAGACATTACTAGAGAACATCAAGGTAATAAACTGAGTAAAGAAAAGTAATTAAATAGAAAATGTGAAAAGAAATGTATGTATTGTTAACTTGTTAAAGTATCATGTGATCTGTTTTCACTGGGGCTTGTTTCCCCCTGTATTCCCCTTTGGGCATACCAAAATTTATGAAGCCTGCTTTGAGAAATCAAATGTTTTTGGGTTGTAAATGACTGTATTTGAATAACTTTACTCTGAATATTTCTTTAATTTATGTCACTTCTGTTTTTATTGTTCTTGAAATTTTCCTGTCCGTGGCATTAAAGTTTCTTATATTTACTATTATGTTTCGAATTTCCTCTATTTGTTATTTACCTCCCTTCTTCTGCCTACTAAAATGGTCAGTGACCAATTTGTTCCCTTTTCCCTATGGTAACTCTACTACTTGATAATCAATCTTTACCAGTTCAGTAATTACATTTATTCTAAAAATTATATCTCATGACGAAGTCCTTCGTAAGAATCTACACGTACTTTAGGTGTGCATACTCTGTCACTTCAGCCATGTCTGACACTTTGCGACCCTGTGCTTCATGTTCCGCCAGGTGGCATTCTGTCTGTGGGATTCTCCAGACAAGAGTACTGGAATGGGTTGTCCTGCCCTCCTCCATGGGATCTTCCTGACCCAGGGATCAAACTCATTTCTCTTGCATTGCAGGTGGATTCTTTACGTGCTAAGACATTGAGGAAGCCCCAAATATATTGTGTACTCATGAGATATTGTTTTTGTTCTCACTTCAAAATCCATATGTTTAAAGCTGTGCTCATTATCTCTTATACCAAACTGACTTCCCTTCCTTCCTACATTTTTTTTTTTATCATAGTACTATGATAATATTAGTTCCCAAGCTAACCATTTTTGGAACAGATATGTTTGATTCCTTCTTCATTTCATTACTTTTATGATGATAATCTAGGCAATAGACTAGTGAAAGGCACTAAGCAGGTCTAGATCACAGTTAGCTATGATTAGGTGGTTGATGTTGATAAATCAGTTCACATTATAGCTCTTAATATTATCATATCAGAAACAATGACAGTAGACTAAACTGTTTTTCAAAGAGCTGACATTACTTAAATTTTCAATCTTTAATATTTTAATAAAAATAATAGCTTAGTTTTTATTTAGTTTAGTTCATCAGAGTTCTTATTTATGGTTAGTATTTGTGTGGGTGGGTGTGTTCTGTTTAACATTTATCCACTTCAAGGTAGATAGAGTGCATGCCTAAGATTTCTCCTCCATATATATGCCTTGCCAAAATGGGCAAGATATACTGCTAAGTTTACTTTTAGTAGTTTATAGAAGATGTAAACCCATTTAGAATAGTTCTTTATTTATGGAACATGATCAAAGTTTATTTTTAATAATTATTTAATTAAATACTTGTATTTGAAACACTCTGATCTCTCCATTGTACTCCAGTGATGCTTTGCTATAAAGTCTATTGTTGGTCTATTTTCTACCCTTGACAGCACCACATTGTTATTCTCTTTCATCTTACACAAAGTTAGCTAACTTATACAAAATGAGATAGTAGAAGTCCAACTTTATCCTTCCTCAGGATTGTCTTGGCTATTTTTAGTCCTTTGACTTTACATATTCATTTTAAGATCAGAGTTTGGAATTTAAAAAACAGTCAAAAAATAAAAATGCTTTGCACAATTCCTGATAGGATTTCATTGAAGCTGTGGTAAGTTTGGGGAAAATTGACAGTTTTAAAATACTGAAACTTCTATTAAATTATATGGTATAAAAGTTTCTCTTTTCAAATATTTTTAGTTGTTTTTAGTAATATTTTATAAGCTTCTGCAGATACATCTTGCCCATTGTTTCATTAACTTTGCTTCATACTTCTCTCACTACTATCCTCAAACCTACTGGGATCACCTTTTCCCTGTCTTGGATTATATCAGCCAGATATTCTATACTTTTTCCCATTAGTTTTGAAATATTGTAACAGCTTTATCTTTCAGTATTAAAAAATAATTATTATTATTATAAGTCAAATAATTCATTAAAAAAATTTTCTTTTAGCTAAATTCCAGACTGACTCTTGGTTTAAAAGTCCTCAATGAAGAAAAAAGTTTCCCTCTTTTCTTTTGATATCCTTAATCTAGGCCCTCTTTTCTCAGCTATTCCTTGATGTACACATTATTCCTCATAGTTGTACTCTTTTAACTCTAACTCTGCTTTTGACCAGAGTCTATGATCTTAGGTTCCTTACTTCATCAGCCAACCCTGTTTGGTGGGATATTTTCCAGATAAATTAAGCCTGACTACCTTCTTCATTGTGTGTATGGTTTACCTAAAAGAAAAAATACCACAATCTGGAAAAGCAAACCATACTCATTTATGTACTCATTTCTTTTCATGCATTGAAAGCTGATACAGACAGTCTGTGCCTTTTGAATTTTCCAGGAGAGAGTCAGACAGCAGTTTCTAGGCCTCTCAAATTTCAAGGACATATGCCAGTTTTTATTGATAATTCCCTTATATTCTATGCAAGGAATCAATGTAAGAGTTTCTGAAGCTTATCAGGCTTTGACCCAGGGATAAAATGCAGATTTCCCTCTTGGATATCATCTTTCCCAAAATCTCAAGGACCTGTCTTGATGCTATTTTACTTGGCTTGGAGGTAGATGTGAGTGCAAGAATGGAAAGGGAAAGGCAATTGTTTAGCATTCTCTACTCACATCAGTTAATCAATAAGTCTTCTATTAGCTCTTTAGCCTTCTCTCATATGGACTAGATTTGGGTGATTATTGCTTAATTAATTTGCCTACCATTTAGCATATCTTACATAAAATTATTAGCAAATTATTGTTAGATAATATATAAAAATTCACACTTAATATCATCTTGTATAGCAAAATGCATAGCTCATATTAAATGCTCAATAAATATAGATGCAATAATCATATTATTAACACTCTGAGCTAAAAATAAGTAATCATGTGTATTAGAAAGAAGATGGAATTTAAATTATTTTTACAAAACTTGGTGTTGATCAGGTCAGTTGACTTCTGCTTATCTCAGTTTATGTATATAAATACACCATCATGCATAACGTGTGTGGGAAACACTGAGCTTCTGTCCACCTATAATGATCTAGAATTCCACCCACTATTCAATCAATACAAAATAATTGTTGAATTTAATTTAACATTTAGAAATATAAAAAGAGCTTTGTTTCAGTCTTCATCCTCTCAAATAGGGATATACTTTCCACTGATGAATGCAGATTCAAATCCCATGAAATCCCATTCAAATACCAGATTCAAATCCTTAGATAATATACTAAGGGAATCCCAAGCTTATTAACTCATCTCAGTCAGGTCCAGGTTTGTTCAGCATGAGGAACCACTTATGCTATGCTATGCTATGCTAAGTCATTTCTGTCGTGTCCGACTCTGTGTGACCCCATAGACGGCAGCCACCAGGCTCCCCCGTCCCTGGGATTCTCCAGGCAAGAACACTGGAGTGGGTTGCCATTTCCTTCTCCAATACATAAAAGTGAAAAGTGAAAGCAAAGTCGCTCAGTTGTGTCCGACTCTTAGTGACCCCATGGACTGCAGCCTACCAGGCTCCTCCATCCATGGGATTTTCCAGGCAAAAGTACTGGAGTGGGGTGCCATTGCCTTCTCCGAGAAACCACTTAGATACACATCAAAGAATAATATATTTAAGTTTAATTGCACATAATACCAAGCCTAGAATGTTTTATTCTAAGACTTGGATATCACTCTTCAGAGTTCCACAGTTAAAGGGGAGTGTCACATTAGGAGATAAGAAACCAAAAAAAAAAAAAAAAAAAAAAGGGCACTAGAAATGAAATGGGATAAGACCCATTTCTACCTTTGTCTCATTTAAATTAAAGGGGTTTCATACATCTTCTCACAATATTTCATAAGCATTAAATCTTGACAATAGTTGGACTTCTGCATCCTTTGAAAAGAGAGATAAAGCTGAAAGCTGAAATCCATTAACCTAAGCCTCTTGTATTTCTAAAAAGCAATGCAATTAGTGTTTCCCTAGGTTGGCTGATCAAATGAAAACAATTGTTGACTCCATTAAACACACAGGACTAAACTGTATCTAGCCACATGTTCACTCTACTGAATGTGTCAGGTATGATGTTTATAGATCCCGGATTTTGATATAACCCAAAGGGAAAAGCCTGTTTCTCTTTGTAACTCAGTGTCACTTCTGAAAAAGTCATTTGTGTTTCTATTGTGCATAAAAATTTAGGGCATTACTAGGAAGCACAATCATATTTTCTTTAGTGTAAGGTGAAATACTTTCCCAAAGTAGGACAGTAATTCAAGTAAAACTCCAAGAAATAATGCATGTATACATCTCTTTAAGAAATCTATAGCCCCACATATCTTTAAAAAAATCTCTCATCTACTGAAATGATCAATTCAGAGAAAAGAGTACCCAGATAAAAATCAGACTTCTTCTTCTGTTTAACAAAAATTTTCTCAAAACCAAAATACCATGAGATACATGTCTTATTAAGATTCAATATAAAATTCCAGGCAAGCTATTTTTAATTTCATTGAAAATGTCATAATGTCATCGTAAGAATTGAATTTGAGACACAGTTTGAACATAAAAAAGAGTCTTAGCTTTCAGAAGTCCTAGGAGAAGGAGGTCTTTTGGGTGACCTCATTATTCAGTTTTAAATTTAGCAAAGGAAGAACTGACAGAGTAACAAAGACTATGGACAGAAGTGGCAGCAGTGGAAAGCAGAGACTTTTGGAAAGAATAGACTCTGTCATCATAGCGAAGAGCTCAAAACTAGAGGGCCATAGCTAAAATTTGGAGAAATCCAGGGGTTTTATATATTTTGTCCAGAAATGACAGCATCCACAGTCTTCTGCTTTCCTTTGAGATTGTTTTTTTAAAAAATGTATCCAACTTAAACATGCTAATTACAATGATGGAAGAGAATGTGTTAAAATAAAGAAAACATGTTTTTAAAACAAAATTTGAATTCAAATCATGTCATTGGAGTATTATTCTTTTTTAAATGTTATTAATGTTTTAAATTTGAAAACAGTACATGATATAAAATCTTCTGGGGTGGCTTAGACAGTAGAGAATCTGCTTGTGATGCAGGAGACCAAGATTTGATCTCTGGGTCAGGAAGATCCCCAGGAGAAGGGAATGGCTATCCACTCCAGTATTCTTGCCTAGAGAATTCCATGGACAGAGGAGCCTGGCAGGGGTCACAAAGAGTCGGAAATGACTGAGTGATTAATGTACATAAACACACATATGAAATAAAAACATCCAGATAAAAATAAAAATTACTATATTACTGTGATATTTTTGTAAAAATTCAAATTGACATGCTATCTTAATACTTATGCATTTTGAAAAAAAGATTTTATTCTCCCAAATTTACTCTTGGAAGAGCATAATGCACACAACTCTATTTTACCAATATAAAACCTAACAATCAGAGTATTTAAATTATTTAATTTAAAAAATTGTTGGACAAAGACCACAAGTAGGATATTCTTACAGATCTTATCAAATTTAATAGGTTTTGTTATATTCTCTAGGAGAAGGAAATGGCAACCCACTCCAGTGTTCTTGCCTGGAGAATCCCAGGGATGGGGGAGCCTGGTGGGCTGCCGTCTATGGGGTCGTACAGAGTCGGACACGACTGAAGCCACTTAGCAGCAGACTTAGCAGTTATATTCTCTAATGGAAATATTCATCATGGAATCGAATTTGAATATTTATAATTATATGTCTACATACGAACTTCTTGGACTGCATTAAAACTTAGAATGTTTTCTCTTTCAATGCTTGTATTAAAATTAAAACTGATAACAAATTGTACATAAGAATTTTAGACAGATAATAGGTGTCCATTAGAATTTCATAGCATAAAATGGAGTGTGTATATTTAATGAAAAGTGCTGCAGGTTTCTAGAAATCAGCTGTTTGTGAATCTCATTTTTTTTTAATATAGCCATGCATGCAGGAGGAGTAGTTACTTATCAGTAGGTCCCCTGAGCATAGCACCTTGCTGGAAACATGGTATATACTTAGTTCAGTTTAGCTCAGTTCAGTCGCTCAGTCATGTCCAACTCTTTGCAACCCCATGAGTCGCCGTACACCAGGTCTCTCTGTCCATCACCATCTCCCAGGGTTCACTCAAATTCATGTCCATTGAGTCGGTGATTCCATCCAACCATCTCATTCTCTGTCGTCCCCTCTTCCTCCTGCCCCCAATCCCTCCCAGCATCAGAGCCTTTTCCAATGAGTCAACTCTTCACATGAGGTGGCCAAAGAACTGGAGTTTCAGCGTAAGCATCATTCCTTCCAAAGAACACCCAGGGCTGATCTCCTTTAGAATGGACTGGTTGGATCTCCTTGCAGTCCAAGGGACTCTCAAGAGTCTCCTCCAACACCACAGTTCAAAAGCATCAATTCTGGGGAGGGAGGAGGGTTCAGGATGGGGAGCACGGGTATACCTGTGGCGGATTCATTTCGATGTTTGACAAAACTAATACAATATTGTAAAGATTAAAAATAAAATAAAATTTAAAAAAAAAGCATCAATTCTTCTTCACTCAGCCTTCTTCACAGTCCAACTCTCAACATCCATACATGACCGCTGGAAAAACTATAGCCTTGACTAGACGGACCTTTGTTGGCAAATTAATGTCTCTGCTTTTCAATATAATATCTAGGTTGGTCATAACTTTTATTCCAAGGAGTAAGCGTCTTTTACTTTCATGGCTACAGTCACCATCTGCAGTGATTTTGGAGCCCAGAAAAATAAAGTCTGACACTGTTTCCACTGTTTCCCCATCTATTTCCCATGAAGTGATGGACCAGAGATCATGATCTTAGTTTTCTGAATGTTGAGCTTTAAGCCAACTTTTTGACTCTCATCTTTCACTTTCAAGAGGCTCTTTAGTTCCTCTTCACTTTCTGCCATAAGGGTGGTGTCATCTGCATATCTGAGGTTATTGATATTTCTCCCAGCAATCTTGATTCCAGCTTGTGCTTCTTCCAGCCCTGCGTTTCTCATGATGTACTCTGCATACACTCTCAAGGGGAATTTAAAAAGTGATTAAAAAGTAAAAGATTATAATCAACCAAATGAAGGATGGCCTGTATTTGAAACCAAGTTTACATGAAGATGTTCATGAAGTGGTTACATGGAAAAAAATCAGAATTATATGTCAGCCAATAGGAGTGTTGCATCCTATAGAAAACAATGAAATAAAGAAACTTTAGATTTTTTTTTAATGTGAAAGGTTGTTTCTGTTTATAGGTAATCTCAAAGCTACTTGTTTCCTGATTAAAAAAAAAAATTGGTTCACTCCAACACAAATCAGAGAGCCAATACTGATAAGTCAGAAGAAAAATTAGGAAGCATGACTGGTAGCATCAATTCTTATTAAGTAGATGCAACTTGGCACTTTGAAAAAAAAAAACAGAAAGAAACAAAATTATTTAAATTTAGCATTTTGTAAATCTGTGCAAAACAGAATAGCAGTATGTGGATCTAAAAAGGATTAAAATAACAGAACACTCTGCAGACATGGAAACTGAGAATTCTTTGAAAGTGATATTATAAGTCTAAACACAAAGAATTTATCATCACAACATATATTCCTTACAATATCCTCAAGGAGAATCAATAAAAACAAAGGAAAATAAGTTCATTTGTCTAAGACTCCTATTATTTCCAAATCTGAGGAGGTTTGTTGTATTACTATCAATACCATAAAGTAGGAGATCTTAAAAAATGATCAAATTTTAAGACAAAAATATCATTGGGGATAAAAGACATTTTAGAATGTGAAAGGGTTAATTTATATCAGGAAGATATAAAACTTATGAATATATGTGCATCTAACAAAAGAGCCCCAAAATGTATGAAACAGAACCTGGCAGAACAGGTTGAAATAACAGGTAATTCAACAATACTACCAAAAGACACAAATAATTCCATTCTAAAAATAAGTAGAAGCAGGTAGACAAAAAAATCTGTAAGTGTAAATATTGTTGTTGTTGTTCAGTCTCTCAGTCATGTCTGACTCTTTGTGACCCTATGGACTGCAGCATGCCAGGCTTCCCTGTCCTTCACCATCTCCCAAAGTTTGCTCAAATTCATGTCGATTGAGTTGGTGATGCCATCCAACCATCTCATCCTCTGCTGCCCCCTTCTCCTCTTGCGTTCAATCCTTACCAGCATCAG
The DNA here is from genome assembly GCF_019923935.1 of Bubalus bubalis. Classification (NCBI taxonomy): domain Eukaryota; kingdom Metazoa; phylum Chordata; class Mammalia; order Artiodactyla; family Bovidae; genus Bubalus; species Bubalus bubalis. The sequence continues at coordinate 83,432,318 of NC_059164.1, forward strand.
GCTCTTTTCTAATGAGTTAGGTGTTCACCTCAGGTGGCTAAAGTATTGGATTTTCAGCTTCACATCCGTCCTTCTAATGAATATTCAAGACTGATTTTCTTTAGGATTGACTGGTTTGATCTCTTTGCAATCCAAGGGACTCTCAAGAGTCTTTTCCAACATCACAATTCAAAAGCATCAATTCTTCAGTGTTCAGCCGTCTTTATGGTCCAACTCTCACATCCATACATGACTACTGGAAAAAGCATACCTTTGACTATATGGACCTTTGTCAGCAAAGAAATGTCTCAGTTTTTTTAATGTGCTGTGTAGGTGTGCCATAGCTTCTCTTCCAAGAGTAAGTACGTTTTAATTTCACGGCTGCAGTCACCATCTGCAGTGATTTTGGAGCCCAAGAAAATAAAAAGTCTGTCACTGTTTCCGTTGTTTCCCCATCTATTTGCCATGAAATGATGGGACCAGGTGCCATGATGTTAGTTTTTGAATGTTGAGTTTTAAGTCAGATTTTTCACTCTCCCCTTTCACTTTCATCAAGAGGCTATTTAGTTCTTCACTTTCTGCCATATGGGTGGTATCATGTGCATATCTGAGGTTGTTGATATTTCTCCCTGCAATCTTGATTCCAGTTTTTGCTTGATCCAGCCTGGCATTTCACATGATGTACTCTGCATATCAGTTAAATAAGCAGGGTGATAGTATGCAGCCTCGACTTACTCCTTTCCCAATTTGAAACCAGTCCATTGTTCCATTGTTTCAGTCCGGTTCTAACTGTTGCTTCTTGACTTGCACACAGGTTTCTCAGGAGACAGGTAAGGTGGTCTGGTATTCCCATCTATTGAAGAATTTTCCATAGTTTGCTGTGATCCACACAGTCAAAGGCTTTTGCATAGTCAATGAAGCAGAAGTGCATGTTTTTCTGGAATTCTCTTGCTTTTTCTATGATCCAGCAGATGTTGGCCATTTGACCTCTGGTTCTTCTGTCTTTTCTATATCCAGCTTAAAGAACTGGAGTTTCTTGATTGACATACTATTGAGGTCTCACTTGGAAAATTTTGACCATTTCTTTGATAGCATGCAAAATGAGTGCAATTGGTGGTAATTTGAACATTCTTTGGCATTGCCCTTCTTTGGCATTGGAATGAAAACTGACTTTTTCCAGTCCTGTGGCAACTGATGAGTTTTCCAAATTTGCTGGCATATTGCATGCAGCACTTTCACAGCATCATCTTTTAGTATTGGAAATAGCTCAGCTGGAATTCCATCATATATCCTAGCTTTGTTCATAGTGAAAGGTAAAACACTATCAACCTAAAGGACCTAACTCACCTGTATAGAACTCTCTACCGAACAATAGCAGAAAGCACATTATTCTAAAGTTGATAAAGAACTCTCCATATAAATGTAAATAAATATAAATATAAATAAGGTGGCAAGCCAAAAAACAAACCTCAATAAATATAAAACCATTGAAATCATACAAAGTATGGCCTTTGACTAAATTAGTGTTAAATTGGAAAGCAACAACAGAAGGAAACGGGGAAAATCGACATGTAAATATGGAAAATAAACAACACATTTTAAAATAATTTATAGGTTAAGGAGAAAATCATGGAGAATTTAGAAAATGTTATGAGCTAAATGAAAACACAACCACAACATATTACAATTTGTAGGATTCAGCTAAATGTAAAGTTATAGGGAAAATGTGGAGCTTTGAATTAGTCTTCTGGGACTGCATACAAAATACCACAAAATGGGTGGCTTAAACACCACAGGTTTATTTTCTTACAGCTCTGGAGACTGAAGATACAACTGTTGGAAGATTTGTTTTCTGCTGAGGTCTCTCTCTTTGGTGCATATGGCTATCTTCTGGCTGTGTCCTCAAGGGGCATTTCCTCGTGCATGTTACATCTCTGTTGTCTCTTCCTCATCTTAAAGGACTCCAGTTCTTTGGGATTAAGTTAAGGCTCCATCCTTTTACTCTCATTTAACCTCAACTAGGCCATTCAGGTATGACCTAAATCAAATCCCTTATGATTATACAGTGGAATTGACAAATAGGTGCAAGGGATTAAATTTGATAGAGTGCCAGAACTATGGACAGAGGTTCATAACATTGTACAGGAGGCAGTGAACAAAACCATCCTCAAGGAAAAAAAAATGCAGGAAGGCAAAACGGTTGTCTGAGGAGGCATTACATATAGTGGAGAAAAGAAGAAAAGTGAAAGACAAAGGATAAAGGGAAATATATACCCAACTGAATGCAGATTTCCAAAGAATAGCAAGGAGAAATAAGAAAACCATCTTAAGTCAGCAATGCAAAAAAATAGAGGGAAACAATAGAATGGGAAAGACTAGAGATATCATCAAGAAAATTAGATAAACCAAGGAAACATTTCATGCAAAAATGGGCACAGTAAAGAACAGAAAGAGTAAGGACCTAGCAGAAGCAGAAGAGATTAAGAAGTGGCAAGACTTGGTGACTGAACAACAGCAATAACAACCTCTTTAAAAGCCCTATCTCTATATACAGCCACATTTGGGATTAGGGTTTCAATATATGAGTTTTTATAGGATACATATTTGAGTTCTTAATAAGCTCTAAATGCCTATGGTTAAAACAACTAAATAAATAATCTCAGTAGCAGTCTTGAGATACTGGTAAAAGAAGAACAAACTAAATCAAATATAAGCAGGAAAAGAAATATTAAAGATCAGAATAGAAATCAATAGACAACAGAAAAACAATAGAGAATATAAACGAAGTTCACACTTTGTAAACATCAAATAAATGAATTACTAATTTAAAATCTCTTCATAAACTCTCCCAGGTGCAAATGAGTTCGTTGCTAAAATACAGAAGATATTTAATGATAAAATAACATCAATCCATAAAATTTAAGCAAAATGGAAGAAGAGGATATAAATCTGTATTATTCTACTAAGTCGGTATTACCATGATAACAGTGCAAAACCAAGACAAAACAAGAAAAATAAAAGTGACCGATATCCCTGATAAGTATAGACAGGGTTAGAAAAATACAGACAAAATATTATAAAAATACTATAATAAAAATATCAAAGCAAATACAGCAATAGATTAAAAGATTTTTAAAACTATTGCTACATATTTATCTCAAGAAGACAAAGATGGTTTAACAAACAAAATAATTTCATGTTATATATCATATTGCTTCAATGAATGACAAAAGCCACGTGGTCATCTCAAAAGAGGAAGAAGAAGCATTTGACAAACTCTATTGAAGACAAAGACAAAATTCATAACAAATTAGAAAAGAAAAGGACCTTCTTAGTCAACATAAAAACCATATGGAAAACAAACAAAAAACTAGAGCTAATGTCATACTAGCCAATGAATATTTTCCAACAGAACAAGGAGGTCCACTGGTCTCACCAACTCTACTGATGTTGCACTAAAGGTTCTAGTCAGTGCAAAGAGGCAAAAAGAGAGAGAAAAAGAAAACAGAAAGAAACACCCATAGAAAGGAAAAAATAAAACTGGCTTATTTCACAAATGATATGTGTTTACATGAGTACTTCTGTAAGAGAGAAGATTAATATGCAAAGAAGTCTTCCTATGTACTAGCAATGAGTCATTTGAAAATAAAAATTAAGAAAATATTTTATTCACAATAGCACCAAAAAAAAATATGTCTTGAGAATGAAATTAACAGAAGAAATGCAGAGTTGTACACTGAAAACTACAAAACAATTATGGCAGAAATTGAAATTCTATGTATAAAATGTTTTTAATTAAAAGTTAAAAATTAAACTACTGTACATCTAGTAATTTCCACTCCTAGGAATATAACCAATTAAAATGAAAACACATTTCTATATGAAGACATGTATGTCTCCAGAATCAGGAAGAACAGAGAATAGGAACAGAGACTTATTAAGCATGAGACCCAGGAAGAGACTTCTGTTGAACTACAGATATATTTTGTAATTGTTAGGCTATTGGTCTTACCAGATTAATAAACCTTATCCAGACATGTTCACTGGAGCTCAGAAAATCTTTCTAAATAACTATATATCTGTAATTGAATACCTGTAAATTCAACAACTAATTATCTGTAATTTCCTTAATAAAATTATTTCTCAAGTTATTTGTTAATGAACTCTTATGTAAACATAGATTTAATATTTTAATAATTTGCCATTAGCCATCTCTAAAATTTTTAATCCTATTCAGTATATTTAAACACTAACTACTGTTAAATTAATTAAACAAGGAAGCTATTAGATGAGGAAGCTCTGATGCCATGAAGACCTACTGCTGCTGCTGCTGCTAAGTCGCTTCAGTCATGTCTGACCCTGTGCGACCCCATAGACGGCAGCCCACTAGGCTCCTCTGTCCCTGGGATTCTCCAGGCAAGAACACTGCCATTTCCTTCTCCAATGCATGAAAGTGAAAAGTGAAAGTGAAGTCGCTCAGTCGTGCCCAACTCTTAGCGACCCCATGGACTGCAGCCTACCAGGCTCCTCCGTTCATGGAATTTTCCAGGCAAGAGTACTGGAGTGGGGTGCCATTGCCTTCTCTGAAGACCTACTAAGCAAACTGAAATCTAAATCTGTAAATGCCTCAAGGTTAAAAGATGGAAACCTAAGTACAATCAGGCTCAGACAACAAGGCTCTTAAGCCATAGGCAAACAAATAACATCCCCCCTTTGTTTCCATAGGGCTGCTGAAGTGGTGCAGTGGTAAAGAATCTGCCTAACACTGTAGAAGATGCAAGAGATGTGGGTTCCATCCTTGGCTGGGGAAGATACCCTGGATTAGGAAATGGCAACCCACTCCAATATTCTTAAGCTGGAAAATTCCATGGACAGAGAAGCCTGGCTGGCTACACTCCATGGGGTAGCAAAGAGTAAAATACCACTGAGCATACATTCACTACATTTGCTTCCATTACTTCTCTAATCATCGCTCTAGCTCCTATGGAAAAAGTGTTCCTAAACACTCCCAGTTAGATGCTTCCCAGTTCCAATGGATTTTTATTCAAATAAACCCCTCAAATGTTTAATAGGGCTCAGTATATTTTTTAACACTACTTAAACAAATAAACAATATTATATACACATATATCACACTCTCTATATGCAGTATTTCAAAGTAAATTATCACATAGGAAATTTAAACACAAGCACTATGGAAGGTTCCCATATTAATAAAATGTTTAATGATATGTAATTCAATACTTTGGGAAATAAAATGAAACATCCCATATATCTCGATTCTCTTTACTAGTGACAAATTAGGTTTTTGACTATGTGCTTGACCTTGGTGAAATTTTGGCCTTGAACATTCTTCACAATTGATTATAAGATGCATCAAATATGGAAGACTGGGTAAAAAGCACTTTAAATTCAGAACATCAGTCAATAATCCATATTATTTGCTCCATCATTTTCCCTTTCCCTTTCCCCCTCTCAGTCTCTTCCCCTTCCTCTCCCTGTCTCTCTCTGACAGACAGACACACACACACAGTATAACATTACATGATCAGTGGCTCAGTGAAATGAACTTCTACTTAATTCCTGCAATTTTAAATGTTCTAAATTGTAGCTTAAGAACTATATCATTTCCAAACTACCAATAAGTATTTCTAAAATGCCTTTTTAAAAATGCCAAATAGATTACTACAACATTGGGTTGTATTTCTAAAGCTTGAAATGAGATTACATTTAAAAGCCCAAGAAATATTATTATAGCTGACATTAATTCATAAGTATGTACACTTTTATGACTAAACATAGTGATAGTGAGCTATGATTTAAAATACAAGGCCATAACTTGATAAAACATATATTTAGTTTAAAAACCTAAAAAAAAATGCTATTGCAGAACTTCCTGTAATTTTGCCTGGCTTTATTTGTAAAGGAAAATTGGAAACTATGATATTAGTTGTTCAGATCCTTGATTATATAATATGCTTGTTTTTGCCATAAAAAGATTTAAAACCACAATATTTGAAACAAGTTCAACTATGTTTAATTATTCATTATTTATCTGAGTCAACATTAGCTTTCTACTGGGCTCAGAAGTGATAAGTGATATTGAATAGTAGCTACAGAGATATTTCAGGACCTACTTTATTCTTTGAAGATCAGGCTCTTACATATAGCCCACTTCCTGAGAGAGAAGCTGATGTTAATAGATAAGCAGAAATGGAAATGACGTTGAGGTAATACAGCAAATGATGAAGTGCTGAAAGAAAACCTGAAGCTTAAATAAAATATGCACTAAAAACAAACTATGAAGAGAGAAATGGAATAGTTATTTGACATTGATTTGCAAATTATTATGACATTTCCGTTTTAACAGATTTTTCAATGATATAAAACATAAAGCTTTACTTAAAAAGAAGTTTAAATTTTGGTTGAAAATAGCAGATACTCTTAACTGCTATTAAAAAAACAAAACCAAAATCAGAGTCATAAAGGAACTTAGCCTGAAACAGTGTTTTAAAACATATGAGGTGATGTAAGGGAATATTTTTATCCATCATTTTAAAAAGTGGCTATTTTATTGTACAAAGGAATTGCACAAAAAATGCTCAAGTGCAATCCCTGTTTGTAGTAATGGGAACATTACTATTTAGGTTGGAATGGTATTTGTGAGGTATTCAGAAAACTAATTTCCATGGACTCAATTAAATGAATAAGTAAATACCTTTAATGGGGAAGGAAATAGCAACCTACTTCAGTATTCCTAGGGACTGTTCTAGATTTCCCTGGTGGCTCAGTTGGTGAAGTGTCTGCCTACGATGTGGGAGACTGGGGTTCAATCCCCGGGTCGGGAAGATCTCCTGGAGAAGGAAATGGCAATCCACTCCAGTATTCTTGCCTGGAAAATCCTATGGACGACGGAGGAACCTGGTAGGCTACAGTCCATGGGGTCGCAAAGAGTCAGACACGACTGAGCAACTTGACTTTAACGTTCTTCCAGTATTCCTGCCGGGAAAATCCCACTGACAGCGGAGCCTAGCCAGCTACGGGGGTCCCCAGAGTCAGACACGACTGAGCAGGCACACACGCAAACATCTTTAATATGAATATATAATGTGTGAAACATTGGAAATGCATAAGGAAATTAAATGTTGGACACTGAAGGGAAAACAACAACAACAGAGTAGATGGAACGAATTCAGCATTCTCATGAAAATGCTGAGGTTATCTGGTAATATACTGGGCACTTTGAGCATTAACTTTCTTCCCTTTCTCCTTCTCTCCCTCCTCCCCTTCCTTCCTTCCTTATTAAAGTAACATTGACTTATAGCTGACTTATAGCATTATGTAAGTTTTATGTATACAATATATTATGTTTCTACTTCTGTATACCCTAAAATGCTCACTACAGATAAATTAGTTTCCTTCCACCACCATAGAGTTGATTCTATTTACCATTTTACCGTCCAACCCCCTTGCCCCCTCCCCTCTGCTAGTCACTTCTCTGCTTTCTGTATCTAAGTGTTAGACCATTTGTTTTTATTTTTTGTTTTTTTTTATTAATAAATGTATTGTCTATAACTTTTCTTCTAAATATTAAATAAACTCTAATGTAAAATGCTGTATTAATTTGAATTATTTTTTAATTTCTATATATGTTATAATTAGCATCATAATTCCTCTGTTGACCCAAAGATTAGAGATTTTATTTTATGTAATGTATTTTAGTTTTCTCTTTGTTTCTGAGTATTACCATTTTGGCAATGTATTCAGAGTTTTATTATCAAATAAGCTGTTTTTTTTTACATTTTTTAAAATTAATTTTATTGCCAGGAATTTGGTCAAATGTATAAATATTTTATGTCTATTTGAGTTAAATCTAATAGACCCTGCATCCAAAACTGAATAGTGCATTTGGCATTTTGATCAAGTTGGCGTGAGTGTTGTCATTTCAGTCGTGTCTGATTCTTTGCGACCCCATGGCTCGTAGCCCGCCAGGCTCCTCAGGCCATGGGATTCTCCCAGACAAGAATACTGGAGTGGGTTGCCATGCCCTCCTCCAGGGGATCTTCCTCACCCAGGGACCCAACTGGTATCTTTGCATCTTCTGAATAGCCGACAGATTCTTTACCACTGAGCCACTGGGGGAAGACCTTTGATCAAGTTTATGTTTTTGTTATTCAAACAGTACATATACTTCATCTTTTACTATTGATATTTTGGTGGTAGATGTGTATATGTTTAGAAAACTTACATGTTCCGAGACAGTTTAATCACTTGTCAAATATATGTGATCATTATCCTTTATTTCTGGCATGGTTTTTTTCACTTTAATTCTATTTTGTCTATTATTAATGTACTAACTGTCATTTTGTTAATTTTTACCTAGTACACTGCTTTATTCCTATCCATTTATTATTACTTTTCTGAACTTTATGTTTTAGAAGTGTCTGAAATATAGCAGGTTTTTAAAATATACAGTCAATTTTTGCCATTTCTCTTAAGTTATCTACAAGAATTATTATTTCTGGTATATATAGATTTATTTCTTAAAATTTGCTCTTAATTATCTTTGTCTTGCTTCACTTTTATTTAATTGCTTTTCCAGATTTATATAGTATTTGCTCAAGATTTTAGTTTTATTGCACTTCTTGATTTATAAACCTACCAAAAAAGAGGATTGTTTTCAAAGTTGTACTAAATTCTCTCGGTTTATGTTTGTCCGAAAATGTCTTATTTTTACCCTCATTATCAAATCATATTCATTTATATAAAATGTAATAATAATGAATAAAGAGTATAGGAAGACATTTTTGGTGGTGATATATATGTATGTGTTTATGACATAGATTGTGGTGATGGTTTTATGAACGTAAAACTATACACAAACACATAAAGCTGTATAAATTAAGTATCCACAAAGTTTTGCGGGTCAATCATAACTCACTAAAACGGCTTAAAAATAAATTCTAAGAATATCATCCTTTATTGTGTAATCATTCTTTTCTTTCTAGAAGCTTTTAATTTTTTTGTTTGTTTTCATTTTGACTCATTGGCTTCTTACAATTAAGTGCATGTAGAGATCTTATTGTTACTAATAATTAGGAGGATTTGGCTTTTTAAAATGAGAAAAGATATTTTATATTTCTAGAAAAAACTCTTATCTTTCATATATTCTCTACCCAATTATTTCTAGTTACTTTAAAAAAATTAGACATATGTAATGCCATCTAACTTAGTTCTCCATGCTTTGCAATCTTTTTCATGCATTCTTTGTCTCTGTGCTACGTTTTTAATATTTTATATTGATTTGTCAGGCTTCCCTCGATGACTCAGCAGTAAAGATTCTGCCTGCAGTGCAGGAAACAAAGGAGATGTAGGTTCGATTCCTGGGTCAGCAAGATCCCCTAGAGGAGGAAATGACAACCCACTCCAGTTCTTGCCTGAAAAATCCCATGGACAGAGGAGCCTGGCAGACTATAGTCTGAAGGGACACAAGGAGTCGGCCGTGACAGGAAGCGCAGAGCACGTTGATTTGTCAGTTTACATATGCATATACATGTATATAAACACACACACACACATGCTCTTCAGCTGTGTCTAAAATTTCATACACACACACACACATAAGTACATTGTATGTTAGATGTGGGAGGGGTGTGTGTATGTGTGTTTTACTTTGCCCATTTGTGGGTTTTCCTCAGAAATTTTCAATATTCCATTATGGAAATAAAATCTTATTAACAATTTAAGTTGGGACTAGTTAGTAATATGCACTTTCAGCAGTCTGCATAGGCAACTTCTCATGCTGCATATTTTATCCTAATACTTATTATTCATTTTAATTGTTGCTACAAAGACTTGCATATCCCGCTAGCAGCCTGTAGCCTTAACAAGAAGGTGCTTGCTGGCCTTGTATTCCAGGATATTGGAGTCAGCTGTATCTAGTTCTAGCTGAACTGGTAAAGACTGGATAGGATGACCCACCCTCCCACTGGGCACGTAGGAGAATGTGGTGCAGAGCCTGTAGTGTAGTTATACCTATGAGCAGAATGGCCATTACCTCACCTGTTTCCAATTACCTTCCCCCATGTTCTCCATGGTCCTCACGCTTCTACGCTCCCCAGATCCCAGATGGACTGGTTTCTTTACTCTATCTCACAAACACCCAGAGTCCCTTGACTTAAAGGAGGTGGCTCTGAGTGTTCTTCAATTTCCTTGCTTGGCTATCTGTTGACTAAATCTCTGCTTCAAACCTCGGCATCTTGGCAGTTTGGCTTGCTGCATATCAAGCAAAGCAAACCTGCTTCGGTAATACTATGATTCACTTATTTTGCAAGTGGAAGTTTGTACCTTTTAATCTTTCTCAACTATTTTTTTTCTCTCCCCACCCTGACCCTTGGCAACTACCTATTCTCTGTATCTATAACTCTGTTTCTGTTCTGTTTGTTCATTTGCTTTACTTTCTAGATTCCACATATAAGTTAGATCACAGAGCTGCAACATCAAAAATGCAAGCAGGTCCAATAGAAAATGGGCAGAGGATCTGCATAGACATTGTTTTCAAAGAAAATATACAGATGGCCAACCGGTACATGAAAAAAGGCTCAGCATCATTAATTATCAGGGAAATGCAAATCAAAACCACAGTGAGATATCACATCACACATGTGAGAACAACTCTTATCTAAAAAACAATAATAATGGTGATTAGGATGTGGAGAAAAGGGAACCCTTGAGCACTGTTGGTGGGAATATAAATTGGTGCAGCTGCTATGGAAAACAGTACGGGTTTTCTTCAAAAACCCATAGTTGAACTATCACTGTTGTTGTTTAGTCACTAAGTTTTGTCTGACTCTTTTGCGATCCAATGGATTATAGCATACCAGTCTCCTCTGTCAATGGGATTTTCCAGGTAAGAATACTGGAGTGGGTTGCCATTTCCTTCTCCAGGGGATCTTCCTGAACCAGGAATCGAACCCACATCTCCTGTGTTTGCAGGTGGATTCTTGATCACCGAGCCACCAGGGAAGCCCTGAATTAGCATGTTATCCATCAATTCACTTCTGGGTATTTATCCAAAAATACTAATTGGAAAAAAAAATCTGCACCTGTCTGTTCATTGCTGCATTATTTACAATAGAGAAGATACAAAAACAATCTGCCATTAATAGATGAATGGGTAAGGAAGATGTGTGTATTTATTTATGTATGTATATATAATGAATATGATATTTACATATGTAATGAAATATTACTCAGCTTTAAAAAGAATGAAATACCATTTGCAACATCATTGATGGACCTAGATTTTACCTTATGTAGGTAAAATAAGTCTGACAGAGAATGAAAAGTACTTTGTGAGTTCACTTCCACGTGGAATCCTAGATAACTTTCATGCCCCTGCAAATGCCCCACTTCACTGGAAATGCAGTTTATTCAGTCAGCAAATCCTCAAACTCCAAGCTCACTGTGGGCTCTATACTTATTTCCTCATTCCTTCTTATCCCAAACAAGGTTGACTATGTAGCCCCAGCAAATCAGATATTTTCTATTTTCCTCTTCCTTGTTCTTTATTCTTTATCCTGTAAAAGCTTTCTGCCTTTCATCCCATTTTGAAGTTCTCTGAAAGGAGACTTTGCACTTCATGAAGTATTAAATAAAATTTGTTTCTATCACTGAAGTTGTTTTCTTGAATCTTTTTCCAACAGTTGTTGGTGATGAGGGTGGAATCTGAAGCTGACTACTAAAGGTCTATGGGATGAAGAGATGCGTAGGTAAGGTGACCATTAAACCCTTTGTGCTGTGTTCCTCTTGTTGTTCCCATGGACTGTGGGTAAGTCATTCTCAGATTTCAGTTCCCCTTCCTTGTGTGCAGCAATCTGATCCAAACAAACTGTATTTAAAAAACATATTTAGCTAGATCCTAGGATGCTTTCAGAGTTTGTTAAAACTTCCAGGGTCCTGGAAAGGTTCTGGGGTAGTTAAATTGGGAGTCTGTGACTGTGCTGTGTAACAGGTGCTCGTCATTAGGGAACTCAAAAAGCTTTGAGGTAAATCAGCAGCATTTAGTTGGAGGATTCAGGAAAATAAAGACAAGAAATTCAGACACACTTGATTATCAGAATCAAAATACAGTCACAAGTCAAACTATAATGGGGAGGGAGGAGGGAGGAGGGTTCAGGATGGGGAACACATGTATACCTGTGGTGGATTCATTTTGATATTTGGCAAAACTAATACAGTTATGTAAAGTTTAAAAATAAAATAAAATTTAAAAAAAAAGAGAAAAAAAAAATAAAAAAATAAAATCCATTAGGGCATCCACAACTATAAAGAAATCCTCCATTGAAAGAAGTAACAGAGCCATTGCTGGTGGGACTCTCAGAAGCCAAAGCAGCAAAATTGGTGGGTACAGATTAAGCACTTAAAAGATGTTAGAATCCTTGCCTCCTAGCCCTAAGGCTCCTGTGCCAGGAAAAGTTGGTCATGGAATGGGTTGGATTGGTACTAGGTCACTCATCAACCTAAACATGTCAGTGCAATAAAGGATATTGTAAAACAACAAAAAGTCCCCAAACTAGTGGTACGTCCAGCTTAGACATTCATTTGGCTCCAGAAGATCCAAGGCTTGGACAAGGATATGGATCCTCAAGTTTCAAAGAACTGTGTGTGCCAGCTTCCAGAAGACCTGCTTATTTTATGTCTAGAAACATGAAAACTAATAGACAACCTTGACACATTCTGGTGGATACTGGGGCTAGAGTGTCTTCTTTGAACCCCTCTTGGTTAGGAATCTGCAGATGAGACCCTGGAAAACCTGGCAGAAGCCAGCAAAAAGTGAGCATTCTTATCAGTTAGCTCCCCTAGATCTCTGAATGTAAAATTTCTCGTTATCCCTTCCTTTCTAACCCAGCCTCTTGTGAATTTGGTTTTGGGGTTTTCATTGGTTATCAATCTTTTCTCTCCCAAGAACAGCTTTTGAAGTCTTATTTGTCTGATTTTATGTCGTGAGAATTTGGCTTGGCTTTCTGCCTGCCTGGGGCACACAGGTTGTTGATTCTTGCATATGCAGGCAACGAAGCTATCAGCTAGCAACTTGAAAACCACAAAAATAACATACAACCTTTTGGCCAGACAAAAATATGAGTTGCGCTTGTTTTGTGGCTAGGGTCCTACCAAGTGTTGCCAGTCTTTAGGGGAATTGTCATTGTCTTTAGGAGTGGCTCTGGATCTTCGGAGGAAGGTATCTTTTGTTATCTCTATTTCAGAATTTGTCAGCAACAAAGTTAAGATGATGGTTAGCTTTTTAATGTTTCATCAAATTTTCAGAAGCAGTCTAAACATAATTGTTAATGACAAGTAAATGCTTACAAATAATAGTTTATAAATGAACTTTTCAACAATAATTATGTTTGATAGTATATTTATTTTAAAAGATTCCAAAATCCTTTTGATGACCTTAAAAGTACAAAGCTAAGCTAATTGATAGATATTTATTAAACATTTAGATCATTTCCAAATTAGATAAAATACTGCAAATTAATTACTGAACATAGTTTTATCCACTTTTGGCTTCATAGATATTTTGGTGTTTTAGCAAACATTTTGTGCAACATTGAAAAATTTACAGGGAGGAAGAATATACTGCTAGAAATTATGAAATATATTTATAAATTTACCAAGTCTATAGAATGCTAGTATAACAGACAATCCACAATTGCTTACTACTCAGTTTTCACTATAGGTAAACAATTCTATTTAGAAATGATAAGGTTAAAATGAGACAACCGTGTGTGAAAAGTAGATAAGAAATGTAAAATGACCTCGTTGTTTCAGAATGAGAAAAACAGGACAAAATCTGAATGGATAGAAAAAAAGCTGTAGAAGGTTTCTGGAAAAGGAATCATGGGAAGGAAATTTTATGTGTGGTCAGGCTAAGATTGGAATGGATTTAAGTTTTTTTAAAAAAATGAGTTTTAATATCTAACTATGCTGGTGCAAAATTGGAATTTCCTTTTTTCTCTGTTAAAAGGCCAGTTTTCTCAGGTTATTGGTCTATTATTAATAAATATATATATATAAAGAAATTTTCCTTTAGCTTTTAAGTAATCTCCCTGAAGAGCAAAGATTTTATGTCTTACCAAAATAATTTACTGTGCTTCATGTTGAATTTATCAAATCTTTGATTACTTACTTTCTTGTCAGTATTAAAAGAGCTAAGTTTTGTTCACAACTATGAAACTTTCTGTATTTGCCTTTGAGATATTTGCCACTTTGCTTATCTGGATGTTTTTGGCAAACTCCACCCCACCCCACCCCAAAAAAAAATCAAGCTTTAAATGAAGACTTTTTGACCTTGAAATAAATATGCCATTCTGTACAGGGCCTCTGGGGCACCTCACAGGATTTCTGTCTTGTGTCCTTAAAATGGCCTAAAATTATCTACATATTCTGGATTCCCATTAGCTCTGTGATATTTTCTCCCACTGTTCTCCCTTTTAAGCACACCTTTTAAGCTATCCTGATTTCCACGGAAAACATGGCAATATTCGCTTGTTGTTCTTGCCTGAAAGAACTGCTAAACTATCTCTGCAAGAGCTTTCAAATCTGCTTTGTCTCCATTCTTCATGGAGGCTTACTCTGAACACTCTATATTTCACCTGGTTTCTGTATGACTTGCAGTTGGAAACCTCAGGTTGTAAGATTTATCAATACTTCATTCCTTTTTACAGATGTAAGATACTTCATCATAGGTTTATTCAACAATTTGTTTATCAGTTCATCAGATTATGGACATTAAGGTTGCTTCCACTTTTTTGGATATTGTAAATACTGCTGCCATGAACTTGTGTACACTTGAATGAGTATGTGCTTTTAGTATTTCAAAATGGAGTTCCTGGGTATATGTAATTCCATGTAAACTTCGTTGAAAGAACTCCAAGCTGCTTTCTTCACAGCTGAACCATTTTTCATTCCCAATAGTAATGTATTACGTTTTCAGTTTCTCCACTTCCATGCCAACACTTGTAAGATTCCATGTATTTTAAATTTTGTTTGTTTCAGTCATCCTAGATTGAAGTAGTAGTTAACTGTTATTTTGATTTGTGTTTCCCTAATAACTAAAACTGAACATCTTTTCAAATGTTGGCCACTTGGATTTCTTATTTGGAGAAATATATTCAAGTTATTTGCCCATATTTAGATTGAGTTGGTAGCTTTTTACTACTCAATGATAAAAGGTTTATGTATGAATATTAGACCATTATCCTTTTCAAATATTTTCTCCTATTTTATAGGATGTTTTACATTTTCTTGATAGTGTCCTTTGATATACAAAAGTTTTGATTTTGATAAAACACAGTTTATTTACTCTTGTTACTTGTACTTTTTGTTCCATAACTAAGAATTCATTGCCCAACCCAAGGTGCTAGTAATTGATACAGAATTTATTATAATATTCTTATGGATTTAGGTCTTGCACTTATACTGTTAATCCAACATAGTTAAGTTTTACATGATATGAGGTAGAGGTCCAATTTTATTCTTTTGCATGCTGATATCCAGTTGTCCCACTACAATTTGTTGAGGATAATATTCTTTCCCCATTGAATGATCTTGGTACCCTCTTAGAAAGTTAACTAACCATATATGTGTTATTTTTTGACTCTCAATTCTATTCCATGTTTATGTCAGTACCACATTTTTTTGATTACTGTAGCTTTGTATTAAGTTTTGAAATTAAAAAAAAAAAGTCCTCCAAATTTGATCTTTATAAGTCTTGTTTTGATTATTTGGTGTCCCTGTAAATTCCATATGAATTTGATAATTGGGTTTTTCATTTCTACAGAAAGATTGTTGAAATGTTGATAGGGATTGAGAGTATTTGGTGCATATTACCTTGTAAACAATATTATCTCTTTCAACAGATGAACATGGGTTGCCTTCATTTATTTAGGCCTTTAATTTCTTTCAGCTATTTTTGTAGTATTTAGTGTACAATTACTTCATTTCATTGACTAAATTTATTCCTAGGTATTTTGTTCACTTGGATGCTATTAATTAAATCGCTTTTGTAATTTTCTTCTCAGATTGCTCACTGCATGTTTTCAGAAATATAATAGATTTTTGTGCATTGATCTTTTACCCTGATATTTTTCTGATTTTTTCATTAGCTCTAGTGCTATTTGTTTGTAGTCATTGCATTTCCTGTATTTAGGAATATGTCATCTGTGAGTAGAGATTATTTTACTTCTTCTTTCTCATTTTGGGTGTCTTTTATTTCTTTCTGTTTTCTAATTGTTCTGGCTAGAAGTTCCAGTACAATATTGAATAGCAATGGTTCAAGAGGCAACCTTGTGTTGTTTCTGTATATATAATCTTCTCCCATATTATACAAAAGGGGAGAGGTAATTTATAGAAGTATTTAAATATGTGAAATAAAATTGAAAAATACAAATATATAATCAGTGCAGGGAAAGTGTATATAAGATAGAAAGTATCATTAATGAGGGGGGCATGTAGATATGCTCTTACAGTATTCTAGTATAGGGCTACAAATTAGGCTCTGAACTATCCAAAGTTAAATGGGGAAAATCTCAATTATGTTACTTAAGGAAAAAATTGAAACAGATACTGAGATGAAGGAAAAGATGTCCTTTATGTCTCAGTATATAAAACCTTTTACTTTTATAAATTGTTATATGCTGCTGCTGCTGCTAGGTCGCTTCAGTAGTGTCCGACTCTGTGCGACCCCAATGAGGGCAGCCCACCAGACTCCCCCGTCCCTGGGATTCTCCAGGCAAGAACACTGGAGTGGGTTGCCATTTCCTTCTCCAATGCATGAAAATGAAAAGTGAAAGTGAAGGCGCTCAGTCGTGTCTGACTCTTAGCGACCGACCCCATGGACTGCAGCCCACCAGGCTCCTCCATCCATGGGATTTTCCAGGCAAGAGTACTGGAGTGGGGTGCCATCACCTTCTCCAAAATTGTTATATAAGACATTGTAAATAATATGGTGGTAATATTACCTAATATACATTACAATAATTCTATAGTGAATATGTGATACATTATTATAGAAATTTTTAATGTAGGATAAACACTCAAACTATTAAGAGCAATGCAAGAATGGAGTTAGAAGCAGCAAGGTAAAGCAGTTTTAAAAACAGAAAACATCTTTGTGAGGATGCCCTGATGAGAAAGAGAAAGTGCTCAGCAGTCATGGATTGGACTATGGCTAGACCAGATCATCTGCTTTCAACAGAGTGAGAACAATCAGTTTCAAACTATCAGAGACCAAGATGTTGTGTGTCAGGGGAAAAGGGGCAGGGGATGGAGAAGAAGGTTATTCATAAGAGGCAGTAAATCTGGGCCTTTCATTAGTAAAATATCCTTCACTTTGGTACTCAAAACCTGGGGAGTGTAAATTTTGCAAAGTGTATCAATTTCTTAACATATATTGCTCATTAAACTTTGCTAATTTTGAAATGACAAACTCACCATTCATGTGTGCATGTGAATGCACATGTTGTTTTTGTTGTTTTAGTTGTTTTTGTTTTAGCAGTGACATTTTGCTGGTACACCTGAAAATCTAAGCATCTAGACTACTATCAAATTCACAGTAAATAAGTGTGATTTTTAGGATGCTCTTATCACTGCATTTAAAGCAGAACTGTATGAAATAATGAAAACATCGGTTAAACATTTCATTCCTCTCTGAAGCATAGTCGGAAATAGTAGTAAATATTAAGTTCAACAGTATATAGAATGCATGCTAAGCTGCTTCAGTCATGTCCAACTCTTTGTGACCCTATGGACTGTAGCCTGCCAGGCTCCTCTGTCCATGGGATGTAGATTAGTAACAGTTATTATTTTATTTTTAAAAGTAATAAACAATTCTGATGCTCATCTGCTTTTCCCTGCCTGACTTTCGCTGATGACTTACCACGGTTATTTGTATGATAGCTTCTAGACAAATCAGGGAAGAGTCATATGTTCTTATCTCCTTGTCTAAGCTCATTAAATAAAGATAATTTCTATTTGATCCCCTTTAATTATGTGACTAATCAAAATTAATAAAATGTGATATGTTCTCCCTCAAATTTAACAAGCTACATTTTCATAGGACTCTGAACTCATGGGTCAAGGGAGAACAATGTGTACATTTCAGTAAGGCAACTGCATGGGTTCTTCAACTTAAGTATATAATAAGCTACAGAAAGAGGTAGAGATGACTAGGAATGTGTATGATTTTGGCAGCATTTTTTTATTTATTTTTGTAAGTGAAAGAAATACTGGTTAATTTTGGCTCTATTTTTTTTTTAATTATGTCCCCAGTTAAAATATTGAAGATCTCTGGTATTATTTGCTTTGTATCTTATTTTACTTGTTTCATAAAGCAAAACTGATTAAATTAGTGCTTTTTATGAATTTTATATATATTTCAACATATTGCCAGGAGAAATATCAATAACCTCAGATATGCAGATGACACCACCCTTATGGCAGAAAGTGAAGAGGAACTAAAAAGCCTCTTGATGAAAGTAGAAGAGGAAAGTGAAAAAGTTGGCTTCAAGCTCAACATTCAGAAAATGAAGATCATGGCATCTGGTCCCATCACTTCATGGGAAATAGATGGGGAAACAGTAGAAACAGTGGCAGACTTTATTTTTCTGGGCTCCAAAATCACTGCAGATGGTGACTGCAGCCATGAAATTAAAAGACGCTTACTCAGAGAAGGCCATGGCACCCCACTCCAGTACTCTTGCCTGGAAAATCCCATGGACGGAGGAGCCTGGTGGGCCATGGTCCATGGGGTCGCTAAGAGTTGGACACGACTGAGCGCCTTCACTTTCACTTTTCATTTTCATGCATTGGAGGAGGAAACGGCAACCCACTTCAGTGTTCTTGCCTGGAGAATCCCAGGGAGGGGGGAGCCTGGTGGGCTGCAGTCTATGGGGTCGCACAGAGTCGGACACAACTGAAGTGACTTAGCAGCAGCAGCAGCAGCACTCCTTGGAAGGAAAGTTATGACCAACCTAGATAGCATATTCAAAAGCAGAGACATTACTTTGCCAACAAAGGTTCGTCTAGTTAAGGCTATGGTTTTTCCTGTGGTCATGTATGGATGTGAGAGTTGGACTGTGAAGAAGGCTGAGCGCCGAAGAATTGATGCTTTTGAACTGTGGTGTTGGAGAAGACTCTTGAGAGTCCCTTGGACTGCAAGGAGATCCAACCAGTCCATTCTGAAGGAGATCTGCCCTGGGATTTCTTTGGAAGGAATGATGCTAAGCTGAAACTCCAGTACTTTGGCCACCTCATGAGAGGGTTGACTCATTGGAAAAGACTCTGATGCTGGGAGGGATTGGGGGCAAGAGGAGAAGGGGACGGCAGAGGATGAGATGGCTTGATGGCATCACTGACTCGATGGACATGAGTTTGAGTGAACTCCGGGAGTTGGTGATGGACAGGGAGGCCTGGCGTGCTGCGATTCATGGGGTCGCAAAGAGTCGGACACGACTGAGCGACTGATCTGATCTGATTGCAACTTATTGAACATGTTCAGTCTAAAACCGTTAGTAACTATAAAGATAAGATCTTGCTCTGTCCAAATATATCTAGGAATAGTAAACAGTTGTCCGATAAGCATGTTTCTTTCTTGTCCATTCAGACATATGTGTGTATATATAGAGAGAGACAGAAAGAGAGAGTGCAGTATTTATATATATACATATATACACACACACATATAGGTATTGCACTAGAATCTTGCATACGGTCTCCTCCTTACATATAGTCTCCCACCACTCCATGTCATAAAAATATACAAGGTTACTATGAAAATATGGAGACAGCAATGGTAACCCATTCCAGTGCTCTTGCCTGGAAAATCCCATGGGCAGGGGAGCCTGGTGGGCTGCAGTCCATGTGGTCGCAGAGTCGGACACAACTGAGTGACTTCACTCACGTCACTCACTTCATACTTTATCACTGGAGAAGGAAATGGCAACCCATTCCAGTATTCTTGCCTGGAAATCCCCACGGACAGAAGACCCTGGTGGGCCATGGTCCATGGGGTCGCAGAGAGTCAGGCACAACTGAAGTGCCTGAGCACGCATGCACTGTGAAAATATAGGGTATTTTTACTGTTGCTCCCAACACAAGGACACTTAATTCTTAAAATTCAAGGAGACAGTATATAGTCATAGCCTTACGGTCATTTTTGAATTGCAATTAGTCATTGCCAACCACATAGACAAAACTATAGAAATCACACGCCTAAGGCAAATTGTAGACCTACTTAATCAGAAAAATCCTGGGGCAATTAATTATAGCATGTGCATGTTGAAAAGAGGTTCTTCAGATGTTTTGGAATGATTAAGAAAACCCTCGAGCTGGTATTTAATAATATTCTCAGGAGAGGAAACAGGATTAGAAGGTGCAATAAAGCATGGAGATGGGGATAGATGATAAAACAAAAAGAAGATATAAATCATAGACTATACAATAAGAAAAGAAAAGAAGAAACACATAAAGTAGTCTGACATAGAGTGAAGCTGAAAGTAGTATGATATGAAGTAACTGAATTACCAGACCAGAAGTAGGCCTGATAAGGAAAACATCAAAGTGGATTTAAATGTAAAGCTGGACAAAGCATTCATCTTAAATTAGAATAAAACTTGCAGAGGTCAGGATTCCTGTCTGTATCCAACTTCTTCACCACCACATTGTTCCACATATTTGATACTCAGTACGTATTTCCAGGGTGGAAAAATGCTCTCTAACTAGTAAAGTATAAGTAAATTCATGCAGAAGTGGAGAAGGTACTGACTGTACTTGCGTCACTGTTCCAGGTATACACAGAGCCCATCTGTTGTACCAGATGCCTGGTGGATGATTGGACAGCAAATGTGTGGGAGGCAAAATGTATCTCTTTCCAAGAGGGCCACCAGGAAAGAGTCCAATGCAACTGTGCCAGGACTACTCCTAACTTCCATCAATAGCCTCGCAGTCATATTGAGTTCCCTAATTTAACCAGAAAGTTTCTGCAAATCAGTGGAAAGATAATTGGCTGCATCTTACAGTTTAAAATAAACAATCCTTGAACATTCTTGATAAAAGTTAATTTACTTGTGCTCTAAGCAAACACTCTGTGTTTGTTATGCCTTCCTTTAAATATACTAAGATATCAGTTGTTTCTATAAATATTTCCGTATGCAGTATTTCTAAATTAACCCTTAATTTTCAAGTGTTTGATGTAGGTAGTTTATATGTTCTCCAAAGTTTAAATATATTTCATTTAGCCATAATTATAAAAATCTATGGCTTGTAAAATAACAATCTAATGCATTAGTTTTCTATTTCAGATTATAATTTCTAACCCATAAATGATAGGATTCTGAAAAAAAAATGTAAATAATTGCACTAAATTTAGCTATATGTTCTCTAGATTATTAAATAAATGCCATTGTTGCAAAAATATGTTTGCTTAAATAGAAAAACAAACATCTGTTATCCTGAAAAGCTATCTATATGTGCTTTTTCACCCTTTAACTTATTTTTGTAGGACTGATGACTTAAAATAATGTAGTATAACCCTTATGATATAAGTTCAGTCAGTTTTCTGACTTTAAAGCTGAGTTTTTTCCTTTGTTTTCTTTTCTTTATTTTTTTTTTCTAATCAGATTTTTTTTAATTTTATTATTATTATTTTTTTTTTACTTTACAATATTGTATTGGTTTTGCCATACATCAGCATGCATCTGCCACGGGTGTGCACATGTTCCCATCCTGAACCCCGCCTCCCACCTCCCTCCCCATACCATCCCTCCAGGTCATCCCAGTGCACCAGCCCCAAGCCTCCTGTATCTTGCATAAGGGAATTGCCTCCTATGTCTTTCGAGTCACACCATGGTCTTATCCTCATGCAGTTGTGAATGTTGGCATTATTGACCAAAGTGGGAAAAATAGTGTCAGTACAGTTCAATTGCTCAGTCCTGTCTGACTCTTTGTGACCCCGTGAAATGCAGGATGCCAGGCTTCCCTGTCCATCATCAACTCCCGGAATTTACACAAACTCATGTCATTTGAATCAGTAATGCAATCCAATCATCTCATCTTCTGCCAACCCCTTCTCCTCCCGCCTTCAATCTTTCTCTGCATCAGGGTCTTTTCTAATGAGTCAGTTCTTCACATCAGGTGGCCAAAGTATTGGAGTTTGAGCTTCAGCATCAGTCCTTCCAATGAATAATCAGAACCGATTTCCTTTAGGGTTGACTGGTTGGATCTCCTTGCAGTCCAAGGGACTCTCAAGAGTCTTCTCCAACACAAGTTCAAAATCATCAATTTTTTGTGCTCAGCTTTCTTTATAGTCCAACTCTCACATCCATATGTGACTACTGAAAAAGCCATAGCTTTGACGAGATGGACCTTTGTTGCCAAAGTAATGTCTCTGCTTTTTAATATGTTGTCTAGGTTGGTCGGAGAAGGCAATGGCACCCCACTCCAGTACTCTTGCCTGGAAAATCCCATGGACGGAGGAGCCTGGTGGGCTGCAGTCCATGGGGTAGCTAAGAGTTGGACACGACTGAGCAACTTCACTTTCACTTTTCCCTTTCATGCATTGGAGTAGGAAATGGCAACCCATTCCAGTGTTCTTGCCTGGAGAATCCCAGGGACGGGGGAGCCTGGTGGGCTGCCGTCTATGGGGTCACATAGAGTCAGACACGACTGAAGCAACTTAGCAGCAACAGCAGTCTAGGTTGGTTATGGCTTTTATTCCAAGGAATAAGCGTCTTTTAATTTCATGACTGCAGTCACCATCTGCGGTGATTTTGGAGCCCCCCCACAAAGGTCTGCCACTGTTCCATTGTTTCCCCATCTATTTGC
The DNA here is from genome assembly GCF_019923935.1 of Bubalus bubalis. NCBI lineage: Eukaryota > Metazoa > Chordata > Mammalia > Artiodactyla > Bovidae > Bubalus > Bubalus bubalis. The sequence goes on from NC_059164.1 coordinate 83,455,181, forward strand.
CATGAAGAGCTAAGACCGGATGCCATGATCTTAGTTATCTGAATGTTGAGTTTTAAGCCAACTTTTCACTCTCCTCTTTCACTGTCAAAAAGGCTCTTTAGTTCTTGTTTGCTTTTTCCGTAAAGGTGGTGTCAACAGTATATCTGAGGTTATTATTTCTCCTTTCAATGTTGATTCCAACTTGTGCTTTATGCATCCCAGCATTTCGCATGATGTACTCTGCATATAAGTTAAATAAGCAGGGTGACACACTCATATCCTGATTTGGAACCAGTCTGTTGTTCCATGTCCAGTTCTAACTGTTGCTTCCTGATCTACATACAGGTTTATCAAGAGGCAGGTAACGTGGCCTGGTATTCCCATCTGTTTATAAATTTTCCACAATTTGTTGTGATCCACACAGTCAAAGGCTTTGGCATAGTCAATAAAGCAGAAGTAGATATTTTCCTGGAACTCTCTTGCTTTTTCAATGATCCAGCCGATGTTGGCAATTTGATCTCTGGTTCCTCTGCCTTTTCAAAATCCAGTTTCAACATCTGGAACTTCATGGTTCATGTATTTTTGAAGCCTGACTTGGAGAATTTTGAGCATTACTTTACTAGCGTGTGAGATGAGTGCAATTGTGTGGTAGTTTGAACATTCTTTGGCATTGCCTTTCTTTGGGATTGGAATGAAAACTGATCTGTTCCAGTCTTGTGGCCACTGCTGAGTTTTCCAAATTTGTTGGCCTATTGAGTGCAGCACTTTCACAGTGTCATCTTTTAGGATTTGGAAAAGCTCAACTGGAATTCCGTCACCTCCTACCTTTGTTCCTAGTGATGCTTCCTAAGACCCACTTGACTTCACATTCTGGGATGTCTGGCTCTAGGTGAGTGATCACACCATCATGATTATCTGGGTCATGAAGATCCTTTCTCTATAGTTCTTCTGTGTATTCTTGCCACCTCTTCTTAATATCTTCTGCTTCTTTTAGGTCCATACCATTTCTTTCCTTTATTGTGCCCATCTTTGTGTGAAATATTCCCTTTGGTATCTCTAATTTTCTTGAAGAGCTCTCTAGACTTTCCATTCTACTGTTTTCCTCTGTTTCTTTGCATTGATCCTTGAGGAAGGCTTTCTTATCTCTCCTTGCTATTCTTTGGAATTCTGCATTCAAATGGGTATCTCTTTCCTCTTCTTCTTTGCCTTTTGCTTCTCTTCTTTTCACAGCTATTTGTAAGGCCTCCTCAGACAACCATTATGCCTTTTTGCATTTCTTTTTCTTGGAGATGGTCTTGATCACTGCCTCCTGTACAATGTCATGAACCTCTGTCCATATTTCTTCAGACACTCTGTCTATCAGATCTAATCCCTTGAATCTATTTGTCACTTCCCCTGCATAATCATAAGGGATTTGATTTAGGTCATACCTGAATGGTCTAGTGGTTTTCCCTACTTTCTTCAATTTAAGTCTGAATTTGGCAATAAGGATTTCATGATCTGTGCCACAGTCATCTCCAGGTCTTGTTTTTTCTGACTGTATAGAGCCTCTCCATTTTTGGCTACAAAGAATATAACCAGTCTGATTTTGGTATTGACCATCTGGTGATGTCCATGTGTAGTCTTCTCTTGTGATGTTGGAAGAGGGTATTTGCTATGACCAATGCATTCTTTTTTTCAAAACTCTGTTAGCCTTTGCCCTGCTTCATTTTGTACTCAAAGACCAAACTTGCCTCTTGCTCCAGGTATCTCTTGACTTCCTACTTGTGTGTTCCAGTACTGAAATGCAGTATTTGGATGCAATCTCTGGATGCAATCTCAAAAACGACAGAATGACCTCTGTTGGTTTCCAAGGGAAACCATTCAGTATCACAGTAATCCCAGTCTATGTGCCAACCAATAATGTTGAAGAAGCTGAAGCTGAACGGTTCTATGAGGACTTACAAGACCTTCAGAACTAACAGCCAAAAATGATGTCCTTTTCATTATAGGGGACTGGAATGCAAAAGTTGAAAATAGTATCATCCACAACTATCAGTTCAGTTCAGTTCAGTCACTCAGTCGTGTCCGACTCTTTGCGACCCCATGAATCACAGCACACCAGGCCTCCCTGTCCATCACAAACTCCCAGAGTTCACTCAGACTCACGTCCATCGAGTCAGTGATGCTATCCAGCCATCTCATCCTCTGTCGTCCCCTTCTCCTCCTGCCCCCAATCCCTCCCAGCATCAGGGTCTTTTCCAATGAGTCAACTCTTCACATGAGGCGGCCAAAGTACTGGAGTTTCAGTTTTAGCATCATTCCTCCCAAGGAAATCCCAGGGCTGATCTCCTTCAGAATGTCTACAACTATAGGGATGGTTAATATTGTCTACCATGTATCACTTACCCTAGAATCTTTCTGTGCAGTAAGAGGTTAGGATATTTTTCTTCATGTTTTGTTTTACTTCAGTGAAAACATAGTATCTCATCTATTCTATGGTAGTAAAACAGACAGAGTATAAATTTGGTTTTTTAGAGGTATTTTATTTTTATAGGTCCTTTATAAGTATTTCACAGGTTAACTTACACAGTATCAGTATTGAAGTCTAAGAAATTTACATAGTGGTCTGAAACAAAATGAGACATACCAATCACAGTCTTTGCTTGGAAGTAGAATAGTTAGAAGAGGCTATTACAGAAATGTGCTATTTGGAGAGTTTAAACCAGAAAACCTATTGTTTCTCACAATGAGGAAAAGTATTTAAATTGTATTTTATTTATTTTTTTAAAGTATTTTGTTTTATTTTTTAACTTTACAATATTGTATTGGTTTTGCCAAATATCAACATGAATCCACCACAGGTATACACGTGTTCCCCATCCTGAACCCTCCTCCCTTCTCCCTCCCCGTACCATCCCTCTGGGTCGTCCCAATGCACCAGCCCCAAGCATCCAGTATGGCGCATCAAACCTGCACTGGTGACTCGTTTCATATATGATATTATACATGTTTCAATTCCATTCTCCCAAGTCATCCCACCCTTAGTTTTCTAAGAACCTTTTTTACATTGTCTAGAGATATTTTAAAATAAAATGACATTATTCTATTCAGAATGGTTTAGAGATAATTAACCAAAAATATTTGAAAGATATATTTTAACAGGATATTTTTAGTATTAGTTTTATAAAAATTATTTTTTTTACTAAATTTATATATGATATTATATAGCATAAATTTTAAAATAAACCTAGAAAATAATAGTAATAGCAGACAGTATACATTTTTTTTCTTGAATCCATTTTGCTTTCTTTTTATTTTGAGGGTACAAAAGCATGTGCAGGGGTACTGCATCAAAATTTGGTCAGTTATATGGACATTGAAACATTCAGATCTGTGTTGAAATGGCTTCTTCTAACAATATGTGACCTTGGTTAGGACACTTCATACAGACAAGGCTCAGTCTCCTGAGCAGTGAATGATCTATGTAAGCAGCCTGGTGGGCTACAGTCCGTGGGGTTGCAAAGAGTTGGACATGACTCATATATACATACATATATATATATATATACATATACATATATAAATATACATACATATACATATATATATATACACACACACACATATATATACACACACACACATATATATTGACCCATCTGGAGCTAAATTATTATTATCCTGAATGATACTTTGTCTATGTTCATTTTTTCCCTCCAAATTTATTGATATTTAATAGACATATTAAAGTCCATAGCTTAAGATAAGTCTGTAGCTTAAGGTGCACAATGTGATGGTTTGATACAGATGTTATGAACTGATCTCTACAGTAAGGCTGGTTAATACATCCTTCACCCTGCATAATTTTACCATTATGCTGTTGTTTTTAATGATGAGAACACAAAGTTGTACTCTTCTAGCAACTCCAAAGTATACAATGCAGTGTTATTATCTGTAATCACTGTACTATGCTTTAGATCCTGGGATTTATTCATCTTATAACTTCTATTGATCAGTATCTTCCCATCTCCTGCATCCACTAGCTATTGGCAACAACTATGCTTCTTGTTTCTATGAATTTGGTATTTTTTAGATTCTGCATGTGAGATGATAAAATATTTGTATTTCTCTGTCTGACTTATTTCACTTACCATAATGCTCTTGACATATGTCTATGTTGCAAATGGTAGGATTTAATTTTTATAGCTAAATAATATATATCATATTACTCTATTCCACATATATCAATGTATCATATATATTACATTTTATAGATATAAATTGTATAGAGTATATATACTGAATGGTAAAATCTTGGGGGCCATCTTTGAATTCTATCTACAATAGAGAATTTTAAACTCACTTGCTTTCAAATGTAGCATTCCAGTTCAGAAATGAATCTGTTCATTATTTCTAAAACTCATTTCTTTGTATAAATAAATGAGTATAGATTTTGGCATTTGTTAATATTAGCACTTATCTTCAAAATGATAGATACTATTTATATCACCCAACTATAAAATCAGTACTAGAGATAAAATCACATATAAATACAGCATTATCTTATATCCTTAGTTACTGAAGCTTGGCAAAAGGTCTTGCATACATACTATGTTGAAAAATAATATATATTCTTTGTATTATAGCATCTCAATGGCACAAACACCTGTTACACAGAAATGTAGGTGAAAACTCAACATTATGATATAAAAAGATAAGGGTTTTGAACCAATACATAGTTTTTAAGTTCTGCTGTTTTACATGTTAAAAGATAATTAAATTTTATGGTTACTTATTAGTATATAGTGATTCCCAGGTAGCTCAGTTGGTAGAGAGTCCACCTGCAATGAAGGAGACCCTGGTTCAATTCCTGGGTCAGAAAGTTCCCCTGGAGAGGAGATAGACTACCTACTCCAGTATTCTTGGGCTTCCCTGTTGGCTCAGATGATAAAGAATCCACGTGCAGTGAGGGAGACCTGGCTTCAATCCTTGGATTGGAAAGATCCCCTGGAGGAAGATGTGGCAACCTACTCCAGTATTCTTGCCTGGAGAATCCCTAGGGACAGAGGAGCCTGGCAAGCTACTTAATAATTTACTCTGAAAATGTCATAGAAACTCATGACTTCAGAACTAAAGTTTACTCATCCTAATACTGGTCTCAGATGGTATCACTGTCCTACGGGAGGCAAAGTAATTTACCTCTAGAAGTTTAAGTTTAAACATACTCTCCTGGAGTGTCTTCTGTTTATTTGTTTATATAACATTTTTAGCACTTACCCTATCCCAGGCACTGGGCCAAGCACATTAAATGAATTAACTCATTTAACCTTCACCATATGCCTATGAAATTATCCATATTATGCCATATCATAATATGAAATGTTACTGGTATGATTTTCCTTCTTACTATTAAAATAAATAATATTCCAAAAAATTACATGAAAAAGCCAGATATGTTAAGAATTTTTCCTTATTAAAAGTTCTGATTAGATTTTAAGGAAATTAAGTAACCTGCTGGTGGTTACATGCTGACTGAAACTGAGTGAACAATTGGAATTTTCTGCATATCCTTCTCATTCATTTTCTTTTCCTTTCTCCCTCCTTCACTGTACAATTAACTTCCCCAAAATGAAAGGTAGAAAATGGAGAATGGAAAGCCCAAACCTAAGAATATGCATTTTTTCCCTCTACTACATGATCTGCTCCTGTATGCCTTTGTTCAGTGTCTACCCTGAATGTTTTTAATCCAATTTTGGCTCCTTCCTCACAAATAGACAAAATATTTTTCAGTTTGACAGGGACATTATTAATGTGTCCCCTAAAATAACTTTGAAAAAATATATTCTATGTTTTAGTTGACTTCTATAATGTTTCATTATTAAAGTTTCAGTTCAGTTCAGTTCAGTCACTCAGTCGTGTCCGAATCTTTGTGACCCCGTGAATCGCAGCACGCCAGGCCTCCCTGTCCATCACCAACTCCCGGAGTTCACTCAGACTCATGTCCATCGAGTCAGTGATGCCATCCAGCCATCTCATCTTCTGTCGTCCCCTTCTCCTCCTGCCCCCAATCCCTCCCAGCATCAGAGTCTTTTCCAATGAGTCCACTCTTCGCATGAGGTGGCCAAAGTACTGGAGTTTCAGCTTTAGCATCATTCCCTCCAAAGAAATCCCAGGGCTGATCTCCTTCAGAATGGACTGGTTGGATCTCCTTGCAGTCCAAGGGACTCTCAAGAGTCTTCTCCAACACCACAGTTCAAAAGCATCAATTCTTCGGCGCTCAGCCTTCTTCACAGTCCAACTCTCACATCCATACATGACCACAGGAAAAACCATAGCCTTGACTAGATGGACCTTTCTTGGCAAAGTAATGTCTCTGCTTTTGAATATGCTATCTAGGTTGGTCATAACTTTCCTTCCAAGGAGTAAGCGTCTTTTAATTTCATGGCTGCAGTCACTATCTGCTGTGATTTTGGAGCCCCCCAAAATAAAGTCTGACACTGTTTCCACTGTTTCCCCATCTATTTCCCATGAAGTGATGGGACCAGATGCCATGATCTTCATTTTCTGAATGTTGAGCTTTAAGCCAATTTTTTCACTCTCCACTTTCACTTTCATCAAGAGGCTTTTGTGTTCCTCTTCACTTTCTGCCTTAAGGGTGGTGTCATCTGCATATCTGAGGTTATTGATATTTCTCCTGGCAATCTTGATTCTAGCTTGTGTTTCTTCCAGCCCAGCGTTTCTCATGATGTACTCTGCATATAAGTTAAATAAGCATGGTGGCAATATACAACCTTGACGTGCTCCTTTAAAAGCTTCTAATTCAGGCATATTGTGCATGTGTGTGTACGCAGCTGCTCAGTGCTACCAGACTCTGCAACTCCATGGACTGTAGTCCTCCATTTCCTCTGTCATTGGGATTATTCAGGCAAGAATACTGGAGTGGGTTGTCATTTCCTCCCTCAGGTTATTTTCCCCACCCCGGGGTCAAACCCATTTCTCCTGGAAGTCTCCTGCATTGCAGCAGAGTCTTTAACACTGTGCCAACTGGGAAGCCTACACATGTTATAATTGATGATAAATATAAACTGCCACATTTCTTTTTAAGATTGAATAATGATTTCAGTAGACTTTTAGACAATTATGTGGTGTTAAGTATTTCAGAGATCTTCAGGAAAGCATGGTGAAGAATTGGGGAAGTGAGGCAAGGGAAGGAAGGAATCGGTGTAGGCTGTTCATGTGATGAGTGCCTACTGTGGGTAACAGGAGTAACTGTTTCAGATTCTATTGAAATCATTTGGAGAGACTAACTAGTAAAATACCATAATTATCTCACTGAAAGGCAAGAAATATGACTTGTTTACCCACCTCCTTCCCTCACTGGGAGATTTCTCCTGGAGACAATAATTCTAGGGCACTTCCCCACCGCCCCCATTTTGAGTCAAGAAAGCTGCAACACTCAGAAGAAGCTCATAGGCAGAGAGATACAAGTCTTGAGGCAAGAAGCTGTGACTGTGGATGAAATATGTACATCAAAGTGCAGAAGACCCTGAGGTGTGCAAAAGGTCAAGGGTCAATCTCTGATCGTATCTGATTTCCCTCTCAGTTCAGGTCAGTCTTCAGTCCTGTCCAACTCTTTGCAAACCCATGGACTGCACCACACCAGGCCTCCCTGTCCGTCACCAATTCCCAGAGTTTACTCAAACTCATGTCCATTGAATCGGTGATGCCATCCAAGCCTCTCATCCTCTGTCATCCCCTTCTCCTTTTGCCTTCAATCTTTCCCAGCATCAGGCTCTTTTCAATGAGCCAATTCTTCGCATCAGGTGGCCAAAGTATCAGAGTTTGAGCTTCAGCATCAGTCCTTCCAATGAATATTCAGGACTTATTTCCTTTAGGGTTAACTGGTTGGATCTCCTTGCAGTCCAAGGGACTCTCGAGTCTTCTCCAACACCACAGTTCAAAACCATCAATTCTTTGGTGCTCAGCTTTCTTTATGGTCCAACTCTCACATCCATACATGACTACTGGAAAAACCATAGCTTTGACTAGATGGACCTTTGTTAGCAAAGTAACATCTCTACTTTCTAATATGCTGTCTAGGTTGGTCATAGCTTTTCTTCCAAGGAGCAAGCGTCTTTTAATTTCATGGCTGCAGTCACCATCTGCAGTGATTTTGGAGCCCCCCAAAATAAAGTTTGTCAGTTTTTCCACTGTTTCCCCATCTAAAGTGATGGGACCAGATTCCATGATCTTAGTTTTCTGAATGTTGAGTTTTAAGCCAACTTTTTGCCTCTAATTACCACAAAATTCAATTCAATCAGTTATTTTCTCTGATATTAAAAATATGTTTCTTAAAGTAAACTTTTAGAATTTAAATATAACCTGAATTGAAATCAGTATAAAAATAGTAAATTTTTAAAAATCTTTTCTTAACATAAAACAAAAACATAAAATTTTATGCCAAATTCTTCTAATTGAATAAATGTAGCTTTTCTTCGGAGAAGGCAATGGCAACCCACTACAGTACTCTTGCCTGGAAAATCCCATGGGCAGAGGAGCCTGGTAGGCTGCAGTCCATGGGGTCGCGAAGAGTTGGATATGACTGAGCAACTTCAATTTCACTTTTTACTTTCATGCACTGGAGAAGGAAATGGCAACCCACTCCAGTGTTCTTGCCTGGAGAATCCCAGGGACGGGGGAGTCTGGTGGGCTGCCATCTATGGGGTCGCACAGAGTCGGACATGACTGAAGCGACTTAGCAGCAGCAGCAGCAGCAGCAGCAGCAGCAGCAGCAGCTTTCCTTCAATAAATCATAAATCATGGCCGAATATGAAATTCTTGCTAGAAATAGAAAATACCCAGCATTACTCTTATTTTTCACTTATGTAGTAAGCCTTTTACATATAAGTAAGTATATTTAATAGAGGGAAATCTTCATTGCATACTATTCAATTATTTAAAATGTCTTTTGATTTATAGAACAAAATTCTTAAATTGATATTACTAAAAGTAATTTTAATAAGATATCTACTCATTGTTTTATTGTGATATCTTTCAATTTTATTGAAATCAAATTACTGAAAATTACTCAACTTACAAAATATTTATTACTTCATCTCTAGAGCAATTCCCTATCTTAATTTCTCAGAACTAAGCCAAAAGTATTTTTTATAAGGTTTATCAATAAAATGATAATTCTACTTATTATTCTCTACTGGGGCAACTCTTTTAACTCAATATCACATCACCTTTAAGTGCCTTAATGACCAATACATGACAAATATTGAAAAAATAAAAATATTTCACCTATTTTATTTAGAAAATTCAAGAGACACAGGGATATATTCAAATTATTACTATTTCACTTAAATAAGCATCACCAAATGAATTCTTTCCCTTTCAACTGTACTTTCTAATGACATATTCTAGAAACAAACCCATGCGTTTGGGTGTGTATGTGTTTGTGTTGGTACATTCAGTTCAGTTCAGTTCAGTCGCTCAGTCATGTTCGACTCTTTGCGACCCCATGAATCGCAGCACGCAAGGCCTCCCTGTCCATCACCAATTCCCGGAGTTCAGCCAGACTCGTGTCCATCGAGTCAGTGATGCCATCCAGCCATCTCATCCTCTGTCGTACATTAAGTATGTTTTATTGATACTGTCTTTGCTTTGTCTCAGAGGCTTCTCTCTCAAAAGATTTGTTTTTATATCCCCAAGTGGGAGATGTAAACTTATTAAAATAAAATTTTCTTTACTTGAACATTCCTATGCTGCCAAATATCTGAATTCAGAAGACTCTGTTTTTATGTTCAGACTTTGTCCTTAACAGACATATGTAAAACTATGAGAAAATAGAAATATTTTAGTTATTCATTAGAAGAAGTATCTTTTATTGAATCCCCTATAGATTTGTGTGTGTGTGAGTGCAAGTGTGAGTGTGTGTGCTCAGTCATGTCCAACTCTTTGCAACCCCTTGGACTGTAGCCCCCCAGGCTCCTCTATCCATGGAATTTTCCAGGCAAGAATACTAGAGTGGATTACCATTTCCTATTCTAGAGTGTCTTCCTGACCCAGGGATCCAGCCCGTGTCTCCTGCATTGCAGGCAGATTCTTTACCACGGTGCCACCTGGGAAGCTCTATAGATTTGTGCACCCAAGGTAAATAGATTTGGTATTACTTGGGGTAGATAAATGTAATGAAACATTTGACTCTATTTTTGATGTTTGACTGTTAATGGGTTTCAAGCCCCACCACTCACCTTCCACTTCTCTCCCATCTGACAAAGCTGATGTCAAAGTATGAGGACTCTCTGTTTTCATGCTAGAGGGAAGTTCAGACAACATCCATTCTGGCTCCCATTCTCATAAACCTCTAACCACAATGAAAGCCAAGCTAGTCTCTCTAGTCACATTTGGACTTGCTTGGGAGGCTGCCCTTATGTCTGCAGAGCTCCTCATGCGCAACATGTATTTTGTTATCAGCTTTAGTAACATTCTGCAGAACATGTAATGGTGAGAAGGCAATATGGGACAGATGTAGGTTAATTTGACATATCAGGAGAAATAGTATTTTGCCCTCAAGATACTTAAATATAGCCTTGATTCTTGAGAGGGTAATCCACAACTTTGTGCTACAGCCATTGAGAGTCCTGACTTTCAAAGGCAGTTAAGTTGTACTGTTGCTATTTCAAAAATATAATAGTTTCATCAGTGTAATAGTCTCTCTCTGAGTAGATTATAATATCTAAATCTTGGATACCTATCAATCAAAAAGCAAGCAACTCAAATGGCTCATTTTAAGCAGATTTCAAAACAACTTGGACTTGTATTTGAGGGTTTCATTTTGACTCATCTAACTATTATGGGTTACCTGTTTATAAGAATGTCCACAAAAAAATAGAAATGATATGAAGAAGCTCAGTAATGATAATTTTTGCCTCTGTTAAAAATATATTTAATAAAAATGATTACAGAAACAAATAGGTCTCATTTTGTAATTAAATTATGGAAAGGAAGTTATATAGGCAAAATTTCTCTAATACCAGAAATTTATATCTGATAGAGAAAAAATACAATATCAATAAACAGAAAATATGAAGTACTCATCTCACTGTACATTTGGAGATTTCACTAACGTTCCTTACCCCTCTATAGATCTCAGTCTATTTATAAAATAATAATTTATCTGTCAGAATGACACTTCATTATCCCTTTCCTATCTAATACATAAGGTTCTGTGATACATCTTTAGACATTAAAGATTGATTAACTTAGCTAAATACATAGGGGGTGTGTGTGGTGTATACATGTGCAAATTACAAACTTTCAAGCTACTAAACTAATATTAGCATGCAGAAAATTATCTAATAACCCAAGGATTCATAGAATTTCTAATGCTCCTAGGCTAATTTCTGTTAGAACTACTTTTTAATGATGATATTGTCTATATTGGCTTTTATGAGTATATATTTGTAGAACCAGTTTGCCAATGTACTCTTTAATTGACCTCTTGGTCAAGTTTACTCTCAAAGATATAGGAGCCACCTGTTATTTTTCTTCTGTAAAAATTAAGTTTTGAATGCCCTCTAACTCTGACTCCTTTGTATCTTGAATAAAAAGAAGTCCTGTTCATGTGAATTGGTTGACTCATCAGTTAACTACATCACTATTCAGACAGCCATCAGTTCAGTTCAGTAGCTCAGTCGTATCTGACTCTCTGAGACCCATGGGCTGTAGCACATCAGGCTTCCCTGTCTATCACCAACTCCCAAAGCTTGCTCAAACTCATGTTCAAATGAGAGTCAGTGATGCCATCCAACCATCTCCTCCTCTCTCGTCCCCTTCTCCTGCCTTCAATCTGTCTCCCATCAGGGTCTTTTCCAAGGAGTCAGTTCTTCACCTCAGGTGGCCAAAGTACTGGAGCTTCAGCTTCAGTGTTAGTTCTTCCAATGAATATTCAGGACTGATTTCCCTGAGGATTGACAAATTAGATCTCCTTGCAGTCCAAGGGACTCTGAAGAGTCTTTTCCAAAACCACAATTCAAAAGCACAATTCTTTGGTGCTCAGCTTTCTTTATAGTCCAACCTCACATTCATACATGACTATGGAAAAACCATAGCTTTGACTAGACGGACTTTCGTCAGCAAAGTAATGTCTCTGCAAAATAATTTTTGTGCTCAGACAGCCGTAGTTTCATTAAATGAACAGAGACCAACAGGTTTGCAGTAACTAGGGAAATTCACTGGACTCATCCAATGAGTCCTCAAGAATGATTTCTGATCATTATTGTTTCATGCTTTATCTGACGGGGTTTGGTAGTTGTTTCAAAATTTTTAATTTTAAGACCTACAGACTATATTAATATTCATCTTAAAATGGGATAGAACAAAATATCAGATTGCATACTTTTGTTGTCATATTTTTATTTTGTAAAATATCCCATATCTCTTTCAATGAGTATTTTCTGCTTAAGACATATTTTAGTTTATAATTCAGGGATGTTTCTGCTATAATTAACACCAAATGCACTTCCTTTTAGAAAAATGCACCTGCCATCCCTAAATGAATGGGTCAGAACTAGATACATTCTGGTTACTGAGGATCAGCTAAGTACATGATGGAGTTTCCCTGGAGACTCAGCATTAAAGAATCTCTCTGCAATTCAGGAGTCACAGGAGATGAGGGTTCGATCCATGGGTTGGGAAGATCCTCTAGAGGAAGTCATGAGAAGCCACTCCAGTATTCTTTCCTGGAGAATCCCATGGACAGAGGAGTCTGGCAGGCTACAGCCCATGGGGTTGCAAAGAGTCAAACATGATTCAAGTGACTTAGCACAACACAAAACAAGTACATGATACCAGACATATGCTACAGGCTTACCTTTTAGTATACCTTCTATTTATTATACAAGGTTGATGGGATGAATTATTCTCAGCTTAGAAGACTATACAGAATTTTTTTAAATGACTTTAATATGAGAACTATTGCAAAACTTTGTTTGCCCTGAAGTATTATTTTATCCCTAATATTCTACTTTAGCACTTTATTTTCATCAGGGTCCTTTCTTTTGACCAAAAATACCTGAAAGAATTGTAAAATAACAAAAATAAAATAAAATTAAAAAAAAAGAAATAACATAAATAATTGTTCTATTTATGTCAGTGTGTGGTATCAAATGCAAGCTCTAATTGTTTTACATGAATTCTTGTTTTTTAATTCTCAAAAGAAAAACCCAACAGGATAGATTGAATTTACCATAGACTCAGTTTTACAAATCAGTAAAAATAAACTCAAGCTTAAACCCTTCCACAGCCACAAGATGGTGGCTAGAGTTCTGTTCATTGCATCCGAATATCCTTACATGCTTTGCTGCTTCCCTCATAACCATTAATATTGCCTAGCAAGATTGGCACATGCATATGGGGTTAATCTGCATAACATCATTAGACTATAAATAGATTGATAGAAGAGTGGGCAGAAAGAAGAGGAAACTGCCTTTGGAACTCTTCTTTCTCAAACTCAGTTGCTGATCTGTTCATCTTTTCAATTTCTCTGAGTAATGAAACCTCGAAAATAATTACAGAAAAGTGAACCTGCAGTTGTGGTTGTTAGTTGCTCAGTCGTGATGAATTCTTTTGTGACCCGATAGACTGTAGCCCTCCAGGCTCTTCTCCATGGGATTTCCCAGGCAAAATACTGGAGTGGGTTGCCATTCTCTCTCCAGGGGATCCTCACAACACAGGGACTGAACCAATGTCTCCTGCATTATAAGGCAGATTCTTTACCATTGAGCCACTAAGGAAGCCTGAACCTGAAATTACTAAATGGGTAATTATGAAGTAGTTCTAGAAGACTCCTTCATATTTCTTTCCAGCTAATTAAGCTGTGGAAAATTTGATTCTTTCTCTTAGAATTAATGTGGCATTACATATAGCTACAAGTTTGTTACTTAAAGATAAGTTAATATATATTTTAAAGATAACTTAAAAGTTTAGTGGATGTGTTTCATAATTGTACATGTACTTATTTTGCTCCAGATTTCTTAACATCATGCTTTTTATTTATTTAGCTTTTTATTTATTTATTTATTTTTATTTAGCATTTGTCTTGTTAATAAAACAATAGGTCTCATATATAGGTTAAAACCAAAATGTTTACTTTCGTGTTAGAGCAAGAAGATACAAATTTACCTATGTTTTTGTGATAACAAATGGTATTAGCTTACAGTGATTTTTTTAATAATAAAGTTTATTTGAGAATACTAAAGTTCTGCTTAACATGAAAGGGAATATTGACATAAAGCAATGAGTTTAGGACAATTTAGGAGTCAGACTGCTTGAGTTTGATTCCTGTTCCATCACATCCCAGCTATGTAATATTTGACACCTAGTATTTCCATTTCCTCCTGTAAACTGGGGAAATAATATTACCCAATTCATGATGTCCTTGTGAAAACTACAAGAGATAATGCATGTTAATTCAGAGGTGACACATGATAAATATCTTAGAAATCTTGACAGTGTATTATTACCTTCATTTTCTGAATAATTTAGAATTTTCAGCTTAAATGAAATTATGATTATTCTTTAGACTTCGAGATAAAAACCTGTGATTTCATAAAACAAAATTGTAATAAGACACATTTTACCTCATACATGAATGAAAGAAGTTTTGAAACCTGTCAATGTTTCTATGTTTACAAATATAGTTTCTCTATTATATATATATATATATATATATATAATATATAAAATTGTTGTATATCTCTTGGGGAGAAATATCTTTCTCAGCTAACTGAATTATGGATCACTAAAATTCTTCATTCACTGAGTTTTCTCTTTGCTCTTAAATAATCAAAGACCTTATGAAATAGCTCTAACTAGAAGCAAAAGGGAAAGAAGAAAATGAATAACTTAATGGAGAAACCATGCAGCTTGACCTATCCTAGAGTCTCTCTGGGAGACAGTCATTGCCTGGGTAGATGCTGGACACTTTCAGCAAACAGCACTGCCCATGGACCTTCAGTGTGCCCTGCAGCATGGTCAGGTGGTGGGCAGTGGTGGTTGCTCTTTGCTATTTGCACCTCAGCTGAGCTGGCTTACTCTGCAATTTACTTCAAACCCATGAGGTCCATAGCACTGCTATTATTGCATCAGTTTGGACAGAGAGAGTCAATTTTGTTTTTTTCTTTCATTATTTATACAGTAAAACCCTTGAGTCTCAAGGCAACAGCCAGGACCTTTGTCATCAGTAGCTGTTTATAAACAATCACAGTCAGTCTTCTCAGGGATGTTATACACTGAGTAGAAAGGGGCAAAGGCAAATAAGTATCAAATCACAGATTAACTCCTTTTCTGTTCTGATATGCATGTGGTTTCTTCCAGGTTACCCTTCATATAATTCCCCTCAAACTGACATCTTACATGTCTCTAGGACACTTCCTATAACTAAGAAATCAGCATCATCATAACTAAACTACACATTTTATTTGAATTTGACCACTTTTTCCACTATTACTCTTTTTCTGCTATAGGATTCAATGGCTAAATTTTTAATATCAATTTTCAGTACTGTTATACAACTTGTGAAGACTGTTATCACTAATATAATGCTGCTGAAACTGAGATTCAAAGAGATTAAACAGCTTGCTTATATATCCAGGAGACATTGATCCTATGTCCCTAAGTCCTGGGCTCTCTCCTTTCAGTCAGTTCAGTCGTTCAGTCGTGTCCAGCTGCTTGCGTCCCCATGGAATGCAGCAGGCCAGGCCTCCCTGTCCATCACCAACTCCCCGAGTTTACTCAAATTCATCTCCATTGAGTTGGTGATGCCACCCAACCATCTCATGCTCTGTTGTGCCCTTCTCCTCCCACCTTCAATCTTTCCCAGCATCAGGGTCTTTTCAAATGAGTTCTTTGCAACAGGTGGCCAAAGTATTGGAGTTTGAGCTTCAGCATCAGTGCTTCCAATGAATATTCAGGACTGATTTCCTTTAGGATAGACTCCTTTTAGGAGTCTGTCCTTGCAGTCCAAGAGATTCTCAAAAGTCTTCTTCAACACCACAGTTCAAAAGCATAGATACTTTTCAGCTTTCTTTATAGTCCAACTCTCACATCCATACATGACTACTGGAAAAACCAAAGCTTTGACTAGATGGACCTTTGTTGGCAAAGTAATGTCTCTGCTTTTTAATATGCTGTCTAGATTGGTCATAGCTTTTTTTCTAAGGAGCAAGCATCTTTTAATTTCATGGCTGCGGTCACCATCTGCAGTGATTTTGGAGCCCAGGAAAATAAAATCTCGCACTATTTCCTTTGTTTCCCTGTCTATTTTCCATGAAGTGATGGGACTGGATGCAATGATCATAGTTTTCTGAATTGTCAGTTTTAAGCCAACCTTTTCATTCTCTTCTTTCACTTTCATCAAGAAGCTCTTTAGTTCTTCGCTTTCGTCCATAAGGGTGGTGTCATCTGCATATCTGAGGTTTTTGATATTTCTCCTGGCAATCTTGATTCCAGCTTGTGCTTCACGCAGCCCAGCCTTTTGCATGATGTACTCTGCATGTAAGTTAAATAAGCAGGATAACAATATACAGCCTTGACATACTTCTTTCTCGATTTGGAACCAGTCTACTGTTCCATGTACAGTTTTAAATGTTGTTCTCTCCTTTAAACCATACTCTTTTCCAGCATAAAAAAATACATTTACAACAGAGTCATTACTGTTTTTAATGCAAACAAAAGAAATGAGCAGTCTTCTTTTTAAAATATCTTTGTCTACATAGGTGAGTAATTTACAATTGTTTTGAAAAGCATACATTTAAATTCATTTGGCAAAAAGCTAGTGATTTGTTTTAAAAGATGGACAAAGGATTGATAATTATATCATACCAGTACATGTATCTCTTCCTAAAAAACATATTTTCAAATTTTCACATATGAGCTTTTAATCTGGAACTCAGTATTTGTAATGTTAATATTAAAATGTCAAGAGTTCCATAAAGAACATTTCAAATTAACTTCTTAATATACTGTTTTACACTATTTATTTTAATGTAAAAGTTACAATAAAATGAATTTTAATATTAATTCAAATTAATTTTTTTTTAAGAAAAACAACCATTTTCTTTCTTTTGCTTATACCAGTTAACCCCAAATTATATCACTGTTACAGAGTTTCTTAAGAATGCTTTTAGAAAAAAGGCAACAATATTTTTTCTCCTTTGTACTTTTTCCTTGTTACAAACATTTCAATAATTTATACATAGAATTATTTTTTATACATTCTATTCTATTGTCAGCTATGTCCTCCATTTATGGACATGCTGTTATTTACTTTACAGGTTTTAAGTTCATAGTCCAGTTTTATTTATTTTCATTTTTTTCAAAGCCATAAATGCTGACAGATTATGCAAGAGATCTGTTAATAAAAATGTGTAGAGGTTATTTCTAAGAGTTGGGAAAATGATAAGTGCATTTAATTTCAGTTTGTTGTTGTTGTTACATCTCTAAGTCGTATCTGATTCCTTGCGACCCCATGGACTGCAACATGCCAGACTCCTCTGTTCTTCACTATCTTCCAGCATTTGCTCAAATTCATGTTCATTGAGTTGGTAATGCTATCTAACCATCTCATCCTCTGTTGCTGTCTTCTCCCCTTGGCTTCAGTTGTTCCTTCAAAGCATCAGAGTCTTTTCCAATGAGTTTGCACTTCACATCAAGTGGCCAAAGTATTGGAGCTGCAGCCTCAATCCTTCCAATGAATATTCAGGGTTGATTTCCTTTAGGATTGATTGGTTTGATCTCTTGGTTGTCCAAGTGACTCTCAAGAGTCTTCTTCAGCACCGCAGTTCAAAAACATCAGTTCTTCAGCACTCAGCTTTCTTCATAGTCCAACTCTCACATCCATATATGACTACTGGAAAAAGCATAACTTTGATTATATGAAGCTTTTGGGCAAAATGACGCCTCTGCTTTTTAATATGCTCTTGAGGTTTGTCATAACTTTCCTTCCAAGGAGCAAGCATCTTTTAATGTCATGGCTACAGCCAACATCTTCAGTGATTTTGGACCCCAAGAAAATAAAATCTTTCACTGCTTCCACTTTTTCCTCTTCTATTTGCCATGAAGTGATAGGACTATATGCCATGATCTGAGGGGTTTTTTTAATGTCAAGTTTAAAGACAGCTTTTTCACTCTTCTCCTTTACTCTCATCAAGAGGCTCTTTAGTTCCTCTATGCTCTCCACCATTCAAGAGGTTGTTGCTGTTGTTTAGTCACTCGTCATGTCTGACTCTTTGTTACCCCATGGACTACAGCACATCAGGCTTCCCTGTCCTTCACTATTTCCCTGAGTTTGCTCAAACTCATGTCCATTGAGTTGACGATGCCATCCAACTATCTCATCCTGTCACCCCCTTCTCCTTATGCTCTCAGTCTTTCCCAGCATCAGCATCTTCTCCAATGAGTTGGCTCTTCCCCTCAGGTGGCCAAAGTATTAGAGCTTCAACCTCAATCCTTCCAATGAAGGGTTGATTTACTTTAGGATTGATTGGTTTGGTCTCTTTGCTGTCCAAGGGGCTTTCAAGAGTCATGGCTGCAGTCACCGTCTGCAGTGATTTTGGAGCCCAAGAAAATACAATCTGTCACTATTTCCATTTTTTTCCCCATCTTTTGGCCTTGAGGTGATGGGACCAGATGCCGTGATTAAGTTTTTGAATGTTGCACTTTAAGCTAGCTTTCTCATTCTCCTCTTTTAGTTTCATGAAGAGGCTCTTAGTTCCTCTTCACTCTCTGTCATTTGTATGGTATCATCTTCATATCTGAGGTTATCAATATTTCTCCCAGCAATCTTAATTCCAGCTTGTGATTCGTCCAGTCCAGCATTTTGCATGATGTAATCTGCATATAAGTTAAATAAGCAGGGTAACAGTATACAGCCTTGATGTACTCCTTTCCCAATTTTGAGCCAGTTTGTTCTTCCATGTCTGCTTCTTGACCTGCATACAGGTTTCTCAGTAGACAGGTAGGCGTTCTAGTATTCCTATCTCTTTAAGAATTTTCCAAAGTTTGTTGTGATTCACACAGAGGCTTTTGCATAGTCAGTGAAACAGAAGTAGATTTTTCTGGAACTCCCTTGCTTTCTCTATGATCCAAAGAATGTTGACAGTTTGATCTCTGGTTCCATTGCCTCTTAGAAACCCAGATTGTATATCTGGACGTTCTCGGTTCACATACTGCTGAAAACTAACCTTAAGGATTTGGGGCATAACTTACTAACATGTGAAATGACAGCAATCGCATGGTAGTTCTTTGGCATTGTGCTTTTTGGGGACTGGAATGAAAACTGAACTTCTCCAATCCTGTGGCCACTGCTGAGTTTCCAAATTTACTTCTGACTTAGGGGACTCATCTTCCAGTGTCCGTGGGGTTCTCCAGGCAAGAATACTGTAGTTGTTTGCCATTTCCTCCTCCAGTGGACCATGTTTTGTCAGAATTCTTCACTATGACCAATCTGTCTTGGGTATCCTTGCACGTCATGGGGACATAGCATCACTGAGTGCACCTTCACCAAGACAAGGCTGTGATCCATGAAGGGGTTAATTTTAATAACTATTGACAAATTATCTTTCAAAACAATTCCAGAAAATGTTGACCAAGACATCTGAAATATTGACTTACTACAGGCTAATAAACCTCAAAAAATTATATTTATCAATGCTGCTGCTGCTGCTGCTGCTGCTGCTAAGTCACTTCAGTCGTGTCCGACTCTGTGCGACCCCATAGATGGCAGCCCACCAGGCTCCCCCATCCCTGTGATTCTCCAGGCAAGAACACTATAGTGGGTTGCCATTTCCTTCTCCAGTGCATGAAAGTGAAAAGTTAAAGTGAAGTCTCTCAGTTGTGTCCGACTTTTAGCGACTCCATGGACTGCAGCCTACCAGGCTCCTCCGTCCTTGGGATTTTCCAGGCAAGAGTACTGGAGTGGGTTACCATTGCCTTCTCTGATATTTACCAATGAGGTTACTGTAAAAGGGATCAGGATTTTTGTTTATACAGATTTAATTACAAGGTGGCACATCTTTTCAGATCCTTATTGACCGTTTGCATTTCTTGTCATAAAAACATTATTTTTGTGTTTAATTTTTTCCTAATGATTTTGCTACTCTATTTCTCATTGATTATATTATTAAATATATAGCTAATTATCTCATAGGTACTTCATTCTCCTCCCCTTATATGTAACTTTATGTATGGCATTTTTTTATGCAGAAGAATTTGCTTTTATTTGGTAGTTATTTTAGGGTGTCAAAATAATCAGCTGTTTCCTTTCCAGCTTCTGGACTTGTGGTCAGGCTTAGAAAAATTTTACTCATTTCAAAATATAAAAATGTAAATTGCCAGATGTTGCTTTATGTAAGTGGGTGTCTGGGTATTTGGCAGCTTCATTAAAGTATTGTTCACTTGCTATAAAATTCACTTATTTCAGTAATTGTGCAGTTCAGTACCACGATTCAATATGAGAACATTTTTATCACCAATGAAAGGTGTCTTGTGTTCATTTGCAGTCTGTCCCATCCCCATTCTTAATTTCTGAAGAGAATTATCTTTTCTGGATATTTCATATTGATAGAATCACACAACGTGTGACCTGAGTTTCATCCACATAGTACGATGTTTTGGAGATTCATCTGTATGCTAACATGTAGTAAGTCTTCCAAACCATGAATATATATGTTTAAATGTTAATTTAGATTTTAAAAGATTTTTCTCAGCAGTATTTTATAGTTCTCTGTGTACACATTTTGCATTTCTTTTGTTAAATTTGATCCTAAGTATGTTTTTTTAAGATATTGTGAATGGAAATTTTTGCTTTCAGATTTTCATTGCTATTATATAGAAATGTAGTTTTTAAAATTTATTGTGACCCTGGTATAAACCATATATATGGAATTTAGAAAGATGGTAACAATAACCCTGTGTACGAGACAGCAAAAGAGACACTGATGTATAGAACAGTCTTATGGACTCTGAGAGAGAGGGAGAGGGTGGGAAGATTTGGGAGAATGGCATTGAAACATGTAAAATATCATGTATGAAATGAGTTGCCAGTCCAGGTTCGATGCACGATACTGGATGCTTGGGACTGGTGCACTGGGATGACCCAGAGGGATGGAATGGGGAGGGAGGAGGGAGGAGGGTTCAGGATGGGGAACACATGTATACCTGTGGCGGATTCATTTTGATATTTGGCAAAACTAATACAATTATGTAAAGTTTAAAAATAAAATAAAATTAAAAAAAAATGCTCCAGTATAAAAGATGGTTTATATTGGACATTACACTGAATTATCTGTAGCAGTAATATATGTGTTATTTGAGTTAAAATGTGTGGATTTACATTTAGATGATTCTAGCAAGTTTTTGATGTCTGTGAATGTTTGGCAAGTTATTCAAAAATTTGTATGGTAGAGAACATTTATGTTGGATTTGGTAGAATATCTGGTGTCCTTGGTTCTAGTATACCAAGTTCTAGAAGCATCCTCTCACTAATCTTTATGGAAACCCCATAAGACTGTATTTTTTTTAATTCTCCATATATTATCATGCTTTGCTGTAAATCTTTCTTTGCTGTAATTAATGTCTGACCCTGTGTGTTCCCAGAGAGGTGGTGTGTCTTATTCTTTCTAGTGCCTAGCACAGTACATGACATCCAAGCATTCAGTATGTCTATTAAATTACTGTATCTGAATGAAAAAATAACTGTCACTTAGTCAAGTGACAAGAGTCAAAGAGACAAGTCAAAGAGTCAAGTACGACTCTTTGCGACCCCATGGACTATACAGTCCATGGAATTCTCCAGGCCAGAATAATGGAGTGGGTAGCCTTTCCCTTCTCCAGGGGATCTTCCCAACCCAGGGATTGAATGCAGGTCTCCTGCATTGCAGGTGGTTTCTTTACGAGTTGAGCCACAAGGGAAGCCCATTATGAATGAAACCTTGGATAAATTTAAAATTAGCATATTGTTGAGATGAGTTAAGGGGCTCATGGACTTCATTTTAAAGCTTGAGAAAATGAAGACCAAGGGTTAAATGGCAGAATTTTTTTTTTTTTTTCGTTGAAAGAGTATCTCAGTTTGACTTTAAATGTCTTTGAATTCATAGAGATCATGGACATCATTTAGTTTAATTAATCAATTAAAAAATACCCCATCTATAGAATGACTCACATGGTTATCTGTGAAGTTTAAACCCTCTACTCATGGTTAATAAACTTAATAGACATGAGTACTTGAGAAGGCAGCCCTTTGTTTTGTTGGGAAGCCATAAATATTTAAATAGTTAATTTAAGCGTGTCTACTTTTATCTAATCATATTTAGTCATATGTTTACCCTCTAGAGGAGTATAATTTGCTTCCAATATTGAAATAATAGCTTGTTATATATGCAAACTCAGCTATAATATTTCCCATGGCATTCTCTTCTTCAGGCACAAAAATCCCATAATTTTAATTTTCTTAGTTTAATTGTTAATCCTTAATCAGCCTGGTCACCTTCTTCTGAACTATTTAAAATTTCAAACAGATCAGATCAGATCAGTTGCTCAGTCGTGTCCGACTCTTTGCAACCCCATGAATCGCAGCACGCCAGGCCTCCCTGTCCATCACCAACTCCCGGAGTTCACCCAGACTCATGTCCATCGAGTCAGTAATGCCATCCAGCCATCTCATCCTCTGTCATCCCCTTCTCCTCCTGCCCCCAATCCCTCCCAGCATCAGAGTCTTTTCCAATGAGTCAACTCTTCACATGAGGTGCCCAAAGTACTGGAGTTTCAGCTTTAGCATCATTCCTTCCAAAGAAATCCCAGGGCTGATCTCCTTTAGGATGGACTGGTTGGATCTCCTTGCAGTCCAAGTGACTCACAAGAGTCTTCTCCAACACCACAGTTCAAAAGCATCAATTCTTCGGCAATCAGCTTTCTTCACATCCAACTCTCGCATCCAAACATGACCACTGGAAAAACCATAGCCTTGACTAGACGGACCTTTGTTGGCAAAGAAATGTCTCTGCGCTTGAATATGCTATCTCTGTTGGTCATAACTCTCCTTCCAAGGAGTAAACATCTTTTAATTTCATGGCTGCAGTCACCATCTGCAGTGATTTTGGAGCCCCCAAAAATAAAATCTGACACTATTTCCCCATCTATTTCACATGAAGTGATGGGACCAGATGCCATGATCTTCATTTTCTGAATGTTGAGCTTTAAGCCAACTTTTTCACTCTCCTCTTTCACTTTCATCAAGAGGCTTTTGAGTTCCTCTTCACTTTCTGCCATAAGGGTGGTGTCATCAGCATATCTGAGGTTATTGATATTTCTCCCAGCACTCTTGATTTCATCTTGTGCTTCTTCCAGCCCAGCGTTTCTCATGATGTACTCTGCATAGAAGTTAAATAAGCAGGGTGACAATATACAGCCTTGATGTACTCCTTTTCCTATTTGGAACCAGTCTGTTGTTCCATGTCCAGTTCCAACTGTTGCTTCCTGACCTTTAAAAACTATCAATTGAAGTTCTCTGTAACATATGGTTTTGCAAGGAAAAATTATGTAATATCAGTACATTGAACAGATACCAACTTTTTAGATATGTCAATTCTTGTCCATATTTTATTCTTTGTCATGCGCTTCTCTAAACCTTTGTCAGTTCTAAGACTTCTTCTTTGATACTAGCAACTTTTGGCAAACTTTCTATGAGTATCTGCAAAACTTGCACCTGCTGATCTTTGGAACAATGAGAAACTCTCCTGTTTGTGTCCTTTGTTCAGATGATGTTTACTGAAAAAGATCTCTCTTATTTTTTCAATTCAGTTCAGTTGCTCAGTCGTGTCCAACTTTTTGCCACCCCATAAATCGCAGCACGCCAGGCCTCCCTATTCATCACCAACTCCCGGAGTTACTCAAACTCATATCCATTGAATTGGTGATGCCGTCCAGCCATATCATCCTCAGTTATCCCCTTCTCCTCCTGCCCCCAAAACCTCCCAGCATCAGGGTCTTTTCCAATGAGTAGACTCTTCCCATGAGGTGGCCAAAGTATTGGAGTTTCAGCTTTGGCATCAGTCCTTCCAAGGAACACCCAGGACTGATCTCCTTTAGGATGGACTGGTTGGATCTCCTTGCAGTCCAAGGGAATCTCAAGAGTCTTCTCCAACAGCACAGTTCAAAAGCATCAGTGTTTCATTGCTCAGCTTTCTTCACAGTCCAAATCTCACATCCATACATGACCACTGGAAAAACTGTAGCCTTGACTAGACAGACCTTTGTTGGCAAAGTAATATCTCTGCTATCTAGGTTGGTCATAACATTCCTTCCAAGGAGTAAGCGTCTTTTAATTTCATGGATGCACTCACCATCCACCGTGATTTTGGAGCCCCCCAAAAATAAAGTCTGACACTGTTTCCCCATCTAATTGCCATGATGTGATGGGACTAGATACCATGATTTTAGTTTTCTGAATGTTGAGCTTTAGGCCAACTTTTTCACTCTCCTCTTTCACTTTCATCAATAGGCTCTTTAGTTCTTCTTCACTTTCTGCCATAAGGGTGGTGTCATCTGCATATCTGAGGTTATTGATATTTCTCCCAGCAATCTTGGTTCCAGCTTGTGCTTCCTCCAGCCCAGCATTTCTAATGATGTACTGTGCATATAAGTCAAATAAGCAGGGTGATGGTATACAGCCTTAACATACTCCTTTTCCTATTTGGAAACAGTCAATTATTCCATGTCCAGTTCTAACTGTTGTTTCCGGACCTGCATATAGGTTTCTCAAGAGGCAGGTCAGGTGGTCTGGTATTCCCATCTCTTTCAGAATTTTCCACAATTTATTGTGATCCACACAGTCAAGGGCTTTGGCATAGTCAATAAAGCAGAAATAGATGTTTTTCTGGCTCTCTCTTGCTTTTTTGATGATCCAGCAGATGTTGGCAATTTGATCCCTGGTTCCTCTGCCTTTTCTAAAACCAGCTTGAACATCAGGAAGTTCACAGTTCACATATTGCTGAAGCCTGGCTTGGAGAATTTTGAGCATGACTTTATTAGCATGTAAGATCAGTGCATTTGTGGGGTTGTTTGTGCATTCTTTGGCATTGCCTTTCTTTGAGATTGGGATGAAAACTGACCTTTTCCAGTCCTGTGGCCACTGCTGAGTTTTCCAAATTTGCTGGCATATTGAGTGCAGCACTTTCACAGCATCATCTTTCAGGATTTGGAATAGCTCAACTGGAATTCCATCACCTCCACTAGCTTTGTTCATAGTGATGCTTTCTAAGGCCCACTTGACTTCACATTCCAGGATGTCTGGCTTTCAGAGAGTGATCACACCATCGTGATTATCTGGGTAATGAAGATCATTTTTTGTGCAGTTCTTCAGTGTATTATTTCCACCTTTTCTTAATATTTTCTGCTTTCTGTTAGGTCCATACCATTTCTGTCCTTTATTGAGCCCGTCTTTACATGAAATGTTCCCTTGGTATATCTAATTTTCTTGAAGAGATTCGTAGACTTTCCCATTCTGTTGTTTTCTTCTATTTCTTTGCACCAATTGCCGAGGAAGGCTTTCTTATCTCTCCTTGCTATTCTTTGGAACTCTGCATTCAGATGCTTATATATTTCCTTTTCTCCTTTGCTTTTCACTTCTCTTTTTTTCACAGCTATTTGTAAGGCCTTCCCAGACAGCCATTTTGCTTTTTTGCATTTCTTTTGCATGGGGATGGTCTTGATCCCTGTCTCCTGTACAATGTCTGGAACCTCTGTCCATAGTTCATCAGGCACTCTGTCTATCAGATCTAGTCCCTTAAATCTATTTCTCACTTTCACTGTATATTCATATGGGGTTTGATTTAGCTCATTTCTGAATGGTCTAGTGGTTTTCTCTTCTTTCTTCAATTTAAGTCTGAATTTGGCAATAATGAGTTCATGATCTGAGCCACAGTCAGCTCCCAGTCTTGTTTTTGCTGACTGTATAGAGCTTCTCCATCTTTGGCTGCAAAGAATGTAATCAGTCTGATTTTGGTGTTGACCATCTGGCGATGTCCATGTGTAGATTCTTCTCTTGTTTTGTTGGAAGAGGGTGTTTGCTATGACCAGTATGTTCTCTTGGGAAAACTCTATTAGCCTTTGCCCTGCTTCATTCTGTACTGCAAGGCCAAATTTGCCTGTTACTCCAAGTGTTTCTTGACTTCCTACTTTTGCATTCCAGTCCCCTATAATGAAAAGGACATCTTTTTTTGATGTTAGTTCTAAATGGTCTTATAGGTCTTCATAGAACCGTTCCATCTTCAGCTTCTTCAGCATTACTGGTTGGGGCATAGGATTGGATTACCGTGGTATTGAATGGTTTGCCTTGGAAATGAATAGAGATCATTCTGTCATATTTTGATTGCATCCAAGCACTGCATTTCAGACTCTTTTGTTGACCATGATGGATACTCCATTTCTTCTAAGGGATTCCTGACCACAGTAGTGGATATAATGGTCATTATTTTTAAGATATCCTTATCTTTTTTAAGAAACTGTATTTTTCTTGTACTTCCTACATCCAATAGTGATGCTTCCTCCAGACTTAGCATTTTGCTATTGGACAGGGATGTTGAGATATTTTTTCCATTGTCTTCTTTCTATTCAGTTTTGCATATGTCTCTCCCGGAGTATCGGTCAACTCATCTGACATAAGCAAAATTATCCCCTTTAGTCAACAATGGTTCTCATGATTAGGGTAAAACTACCACATTTGTGTGCAAGAGCAAATTAGGGGATCCTAATATTCCTATGAAGCTGAAGACGCGACCAGCAGGATCAAGAACGGTTTTATAACAAGCTGCTATTATCATTTAACTCTTCTTGTGACTTCGTTAAACACAATTTTTTAAGCCAATGGAGATAATGACACTTACTTTCCTAGGAGTTTGAGTGTTAAAAAGCATAAGGTGAAGAGGAATTATTTTTCATTAGTGGAGGAAGTGCAAACAGCATAGCCACTAGCAAAGATAGTATTGTATGTAGTTTCTTACAAAATTAAACATATTCTTGCTCTATAGCATATGGATTATATCACAGCAAGCAATTTTTAAAAATTAAAAAATAAAGTGAAACAAGATCTTCAAAATATTTTATAGCCGATAAATTATGCATAAATGCACCTTATTCTTTTTCCTTGCTGGAAGTAACTGTGGGCTTTTGTGAAAATTTACATTTTAAATACTATAAGTAATCCTCATTTAGTCTTCCATTGTATCATTTTCTTGTCACATTTTTTTGTTTTTTTTATTCCTCTTCTTGCTACTACTATTCCTACAGAAGAACAGGAAATTAATTTGGTTCTTTCTAATTTGTTCAAGTCTGTTACCCATAAAGCCATGTAATAAATCACAGAATCAAATATTTATTTGATTTTTTGTTTGTGTTTGGAGTTCATTTTTTAACAAAAATAACTTTTTTATTTTTAATTTAAATATTATAAATCACTATCAGTTGTAGAAAACTAAAATTGAGTTGCAAAGTTCAAACTCTAAAAATGAGTTTAAGATATTCAAATTTTGACTAAATTAAGCTCCTATAAATTTAATAGGCAAAAAGTGATTAGGCCATAACCAGAAAGACCATCATTATACTTACTTAGAATCTTTCCCAATGATCTAGAAGAGAGAATAAGCACCCCAGAAATTAAATGTAAAGTTCATAATAAATAGGCATATTAAATACACCAATAGAGATAGAAAAGATAATATTAATTCAACATAAGCCAAATATAAAAATATGCAAATAAAAATTAAATTGAGTTAAATAGTCATTTCTATAAATACCTAAGGAAACAATGTCTATCACTGTTTAGCCTTCAAAACAGGCTCACTTACCCTTTTTGCAAATACACTAGATTTAGAAAACCGTGATCATAAGCCGCAGACTCTCTAAGTTTTCACTTTCTGTTTGTAGCAGATAAGGAAATTTATGAATGAAGTCCTATTTGTTTTCACTTGTAATAGGTTTTTTTTTTTTTTTAATAAGCCACTGTTTTCAAATCAGAGTAGCTCCACAGTGATCAGAAATTCTTTTCTGTCTTCTTTTTTCCTTTGTGTGTCAGTGGACTCTGTGAGTAGGCAGGGACATTCTTTTTGTTTGATTTGTATTTTCTTGTCTCTCAGGAAATGCGTGAATCCCTATTATATTCTCTTCCTGGGAGAAGTAAGACCAACCATGAAAGAAGGGGAAGATGCATAAATGGATCCAGTAAATAAGAACATGTGGCCAAGTGTAGGGTGAAAGGGCATGTGAAATGTATTGGGTCACATATTACATCTATTTTAATGCAAGGGAAATGTAGTGACCCTTTCAATATTTCCTGAGACAATGCTTTGGTCACATGAGCTTTATTCATTCTTATTAATATCAGTATTATTTATAGGAGTTGAAGTCAGCATAATTAGAGTTGACGATGTGTAAGTTCCTGATGTTCAGGAAAGAATGATTCACCTGAGTGTTCAAATTTGTGTGAAAAAAAGATCATCACACTTTCCCATAGATATTCAAGTTACTGATTATAAGTAAGATTGTCCTTTATTATTAATGCCTATCCATCCAAGTTGTTACTAGTGTTAACAACTAGTTGTAATCATATATATGGAACTCTAGCATTATAGAATGGTGAAGGTTTTTGCTTTTTTCTGTTTTTGGTATTTTTTTTTCTGTTTTTTTTGTTTGTTTGTTTGCTAAACTCTGACATTGCGTCATTTTTAGAATGGCAAAGTTCACAAGATTGAGAACAAATAGAGAGCAACATAATCTTTTGAAAAAAATGGTAGCTGTGTCATCCCAGAGGCAATTAAATCTGATGAACAGATCACCGTCAAGTACATGATACACTGGGGATCGATCTAATCTTAACAGGGGATTCAACAGCCTTCATTAGATGACGATAATTTGATTATTTTCTTTAAAGAGCTGGCTCTTAAATTTATTCCCAGATCTGTGTTAGATATTGATACTTAAAAAATTTACTTATCAACTGAAACTATTAATGTAGTAAGAGGGATAAATATGTGAACCTAATCTTGTTTATCTTCAGATCAATTCTTTCTTTTATCTGTATTTGATTGGAATTATCTTTCTCAAACTTTTCAGAGTTATATTTATTTGTATACATTGTTTTTACAAAGAAAATGTGATTTACACTTAGGGGAAAATCTTTGAAAATACACATAAAATCATTTAAATATATCTTTAAAAATACTATATATTCCTTAAGTAGGCCTGTCTTGGAAAAATAATGAATTTAAAAATACCTGTGGTTTTGTGCTCTATTTTGAATAGTTTTACATGTTGTTCCAGAGGTTTGTATTTTTATCCCTGAGTGAATATCTGAATGTGTTTATGCAGTTTCAAAGCCCAAATCCAGTTTTCATTAAAGTCTAAAATCCAAACCTGAGTGGAAAATTTCATCTTGTCAGTTTCTCACATAATTTGTATTTACTTTACCCAGCAGGTTTAAAATATCACAAGAAATCAAGACAATAATTCCTGAAAAAAATGCAATACGCTTTACTCTGTCCTCAAAAAGTGACTTTATTTACTATAGTGTTTGGTAAGCCACATTTCCTAAATTTTTCTCTCTTATGATACCTTGGGAACAAATATAAAGCCAACCACATAAAAACAAAGAAACTTATGTTTATATATTCAAGGATCTTTTGAAACTGGAAGTTCATTTTAGCAGAGATATTGACCAATATTAAGTAAAATGGAGATTTTATTCAAGTGAGTTTAATTACAATCTCACAAATGGACCTTGGATAAAGTATTGAATATCATTTCAAATAAAATTTTTATTAGGCTACAGCAACAGAAATAGGAATATAATGTGAACCACATATCTAGTTTTAAATTTTCTAGCAGCTATATCCAAAAGTAACAAAAAATTAAATTATTTTAAAATAAAATCAATATATCCAAAATATCAATAGTACCATTCAAAATGTAAACAATGTTAAAAACTCTTGATAAAATAATTTTTATATCAAGTCTTTGTACAGCCACTATGGAGAACAGTGTGGAGATTCCTTAAAAAACTGGAAATAGAACTGCCTTATGATCCAGCAATCCCACTGCTGGGCATACACACCAGGGAAACCAGAAGGGAAAGAGACACGTGTACCCCAATGTTCATCGCAGCACTGTTTATAATAGCCAGGACATGGAAGCAACCTAGATGCCCATCAGCAGATGAATGGATAAGAAAGCTGTGGTACATACACACAAGGGAGTATTACTCAGCCATTAAAAAGAATACATTTGAATCAATTCTAATGAGGTGGATGAAACTGGAACCTATTATACAGAGTGAAGTAAGCCAGAAAGAAAAACACCAATACAGTATACTAACGCATATATATGGAATTTAGAAAGATGGTAACAATAACCCTGTGTACGAGACAGCAAAAGAGACACTGATGAATAGATCAGTCTTATGGACTCTGTGGGAGAGGGAGAGGGTGGGAAGATTTGGGAGAATGGCATTGAAACATGTATAATATCATGTATGAAACGAGTCACCAGTCCAGGTTCAATGCATGATACTGGATGCTTGGGGCTGGTGCACTGGGACGACCCAGAGGGAGGGTATGGGGAGGGAGGAGGGAGGAGGGTTCAGGATGGGGAGCATGGATATACCTGTGGCAGATTCATTTCGATATTTGGCAAAACTAATACAATATTGTAAAGTTTAAAAAAAAAAATATATATATATATATATTAAAAAAAAAGTCTTTGGAATCTATTGAACAGTGGAGGATTAGAGTTTAAAAAAATATATTTGTGTTTGCTCAGTTTTTTTGTTTGTTTTTATTCCAGTTTTATTGAGATATAGTTGATGTACAGCCCTGTAAGTTTAAGGTGTAGAGTATAATGATTTGACTTCCATTCATCATGAAATAATTATCACAATAAGTTTAGTGAGCATCCTTCATCTCATATAGATACAGAAGAAAAAGCTTTTCCCTTGTGATGAGAGCTCTTATTTACTCTCTTACCTTTTATATATAAAATTCAGCTCTGTTTAGTTTTATTAATGATGTTGAATATTATACCTTTAGTATTTCTTTATCTTATAACTTATTTATCTTGTACCTTTTGACTACTTTCATCAAAAATATACCCAAAACTACATAGTCAGAGTTCTTTTCACTGTGTCACTGATTCTGTTTATAAATTGGTTGCGTGACTATTTTCTGAAGATTAAAAAAAAATTTAGAAACCATTCATGTAAGAGCAGAAAAAAAATCAAAGCTCATTTCTCACTGCTGTTCCTTAACCATTGGCTTTCTTCCTTGGCTTGCATCGTATCTCTGAGAAACCTTCAGGAAATACAGTTTAAACTCTCTCTTTTCCTTTGATAGAGGATTAGAATGTTTGAAAAGATAAATAATTTAACTTTTTAATAATCATATTTTCCTAAAAAGTTGATTGCTTTCCATAGTGATACTCTAGAAAGTGGAGGCAAGGAGCTTGCTGTCCTAACCAAGTCTTTCAGAACCACACTGGGACTTTTGAAAGTACATATTACCATGTGCTCCTAATATTTTAAGAAGCACTTGAGGCCCAGAAGTTGTTTAGAAGTAGACATTCCACTGGGGTTTAATCTGGGGGCTCTGTCATTAAGAAAGCATGATAAGAAGAAATAATTTAGATACAAATAAAACATTTTTTGTGCATTTTTGATAGGGTGGAAATACATAGTACATAGAAAATCTTATGAACAATTATTTTGTTCCTCCCTGTCTACCCAAATCCCCTCTTCTCCCCAAAATCCTCTCTCCTCAAATTTGGAAATATCAAGAGCTGGGCTTACAGAGTTCACAAATCCATGATTTTTTTTTTTTTTTTTTCTTTTCCTTATATATCCTCCTGCTCAATTTTGGTAGATCCCAGATAAGAGAAGACCAATATCTTATGTCTCCCATTCTCATTTTCTCTTTCATTTCTTCAAATTCACTTTTAGTTCTACACTTCCCTTTGCTTCTTTAGCTGAAGAATGCAATCCACTTCTACCTGCAGGTATTTCTTAGATGGGGGAGGAGGGGTTTCTTTAAAACTTGGGTCTAGAAAATGGGTGATATCTTAAGGAATGGACACTTTACAATGGCATTTAGTTCACTCCTCTTACTGTATATGAGGTCATCATCCTCCTTATTGTAGTCTCTGAATCACTTAAGAAAATAGTGTCTTAATGACCAAGGCAGTCTCCCTTATGAACCACACTGTTATACTGGAGGGCATGTTAGGAACTCCTGTCTTAAACTTACCCTGACTCTGAGCTCTCCTGACCAAATTCAGGGATCTCCTTCCTTCCGCTTGCATGACTGTTTTAACTGAAGTGTTGATTTAAGGGAAGGAGCCATAGTAGCACCAATCTAATTGATCAGCTCTTCTGAATGTCTTATATAGCTACACCATTAGCTGACTTTATTCCTAATGGTAAATTAAGCTTTCTCTCCTATGCCCAAATCATACCCAACAACAGCAAGAATTATTCACTACATAATTTATATTAACACTATTCAAGTTCAGCTGATGTAATTTCTGGTGTTCCAAAAGTGCCCTACAACCATGGTGGCAGGTTGTGATGGTTTCATTTAATGAAAAATACAAAGGCAGAGTTCTTTTCACTGTTTCACTAATGCTCTTTATAAATTGGTCACATGGCTTTCAATTTTTTAAGACAAAAAAGTATAGAAACCATTCTTTCAAGACAGAAAAAAATTTCTAAATCAAATCTCATTTCCTACTACCATTGCTTAAACATTTTCTCTTCTTTATTTGTTGCCATAAGCAAACATATTCCCTTCCCTGAGAAGCCTTCTGGGAAATACAGCATAAGCTTTCTCTTTTCTTGTGTGTCTTCCTTCCTCCCACCCCACCCTCATAGGAAACACTCACTGGAGAGCTAATCTTTCCCTTCCCTTCTCTTTCCACTTTTGGCCCCAGGTGGTGGTGATGGGGTAAATCTTGAGTGAATTCAGCTCAGTCATTTTGCTCTCATTTTTATATAATATACCTAAAGCCAGAAGAGTTGATTCAAGAAACTTCCAAACTCCTTAATGAAGACTCCTCACACTCTTACTAAAAAGGACCTAAATGAGTTTTCATTCCTTGTACATTTTTAGAGATGTATTCCTGTTATGGTTTAAATTGTGTCTTCACAACATTCATGTAAGTCCTAATCCCCAGTTCCCCAGGAGGTGACCTTGTTTGGAATACAGTAGTTGAATTACATAATAGAGCAGTTGAATTAGTAATTAGCTAACTTAAGATTAAGTCATATAGCAGTAGGAGAGGAGGGGGAGAAGGAGACTCAAAGGAAAGGGATATATTTATAATTATGCTTGATTAATATTGCTGTAGGGCAGAAACCAGCACATTGTGAAGTAATTT
Organism: Bubalus bubalis; assembly: GCF_019923935.1. NCBI lineage: Eukaryota > Metazoa > Chordata > Mammalia > Artiodactyla > Bovidae > Bubalus > Bubalus bubalis. The sequence goes on from NC_059164.1 coordinate 83,488,619, forward strand.
TCCTCCAATTAAAAAATAAATATTAAAAGTGATGTTACTGTTTTTTAAAACAATGAAATGTTACAGATACAAATAAAACCTATGACCACTGATTTTTTTTCCTCTTGAAAAGTAACCATAATCTTAAAGTCACAATATATCATTTAGTTTTATTTGTAAGTTAGTAAAACAATCATCAAATATTTACTAAGTTTTGCCATGTGCCAAAAATTATTCTAAGTATTTTATATCATTATTTAAGTTCATTAAACTAGCAGCTGTAGTATTCTCCTCTTAACATATTAGGAAATAGATCTTAAAGAGTAAGGAACCCTTTGAAGTCACACAGTCAGTAAGACGTGTGTGACTGAAATTTGAGCAGACTGGCATTTTGGTTCCACAGATTCTACATTTAATTTTTCCCTTACATAGTCTGGGCACATAGTATATATGTACGTGCTTGTGCTTAGTTGATCAGTCATGTCCAAATCTTTACACCTATATGGACTGTAACCTGCCAGGCTCCTCTGTCCATGGAATTCTCCAGCAAGAAGAATGGAGTAGGTTGCCATTTCCTTCTCCAACATTTTTTTGTATCTGTAAATCATTTATAATACTATCTTAGGTTTGAAATGTTTATATAAATGATAATATCCTGCAGGAATTCTCAACAACTTGCTTTAAATTTAACATTAATTTGGAGATTTATCTATTTATATGAATAGGTTTACCTCTTTATATTAATAGGTCTATTTTATCTATTTCCTAACAAGATCATCAATATTTCTGAGTGTTGTAGAAGATTTCTATACCCTGAAACAATGTTCCCTATGATTTAGATTGGGTAAGTAAAAGGAAAATATGAAAAAAAAAAAAGAGAGAGAGATCTTCCAGGATATCAGATTAATTCTTAGAATAGTAGGAAGGTGGTACACATAAGATATGAGAATGTGGACATTTTTCTATTAAAACTGGCCATACCTACATATGTATATCTTGGAAAGTCTTTGCATGTTCTCAGGTACATGAAAAATATATTGAAGAACTCTGTTTTAGATGATCAGTCTTTAGACTTCAGTATGGTTCAGCAAAATGATGATGATAATCTATTTGTAAAACTTCAACCAGGTGCATAAAGATATTTACAGTAATGGCTTGTCATGAAGACTCTTTTTCAAAGTACTCATGAATTTGGATTTAATTATCTGACCAATGAATAAGCAAATTCAATTTATTTTTTGTTTTCTTCCATTCATTTTGATCCATTATTTACCAATCACATTGTGTGGTGTATAGTTAAAAATATATGCAAAATCATAGTTTACACAGAGGATGCTTTTGGAGAAAAAAGAAAGTAGAGGAAATAGCACCATTTTGAAGATTAGTATAGTCACTCAGGCAAAGAAAGATTAGACATGTGCATATGGACAATTGATATTTGAAACTGGAAGGTCTGAAAAATGTTTAAAAATAAAAATCAACAAGGAAGAGTGACCAGTTGTTTGTGGTAAGAGTGCAGAAAAGAGTCATTAATGACTCTTAACATTGCCAAAGAAATGTATCTGTGAGTCAGTGTCAATAATTCTTTAATAATGAATTGTGGGAGTTTCAAAGAGAGTAATTAGTGGAAGATTCATTATAATGAAATTGACTTTAAAATGGATAAGTATTTTTTTTTGTACTCAAGAATATTGCTTATCCTAGTTTCCTTATCAACAGGAATCATATATTATTTCTTATGATAAATAGTATCCATTGTATGCTGCTGCTGCTGCTGCTAAATCGCTTCAGTAGTGTCCGACTCTGTGCGATCCCATAGACGGAAGCCCACCAGGCTCCCCCATCCCTGGGATTCTCCAGGCAAGAACACTGGAGTGGGTTGCCATTTCCTTCTCCATCCATTGTATAGAGCTCAGTAAATATGAAAAATACACAAAAGGAAGCAAAATATGCCAGTATGCCTTAAAAAAACCTGCGATGCAGGCATATGGCTGTATAAGACATTAGAATCACACTGTGAACATATTATTTTAACATTTAATATTATAAACAATATTTTAACTATAAATTATTATTTAATATTATAAGCAGTAATGTATTTTAATATTATAAGCCTATTATAAATGGGTTATTTTAATGTGCTTAACAATCCAATTAGTTGCCAATCTAAAATTACTACACATATACAGAATTCAAATTTTGATTTGCTTTCATAAATAGTACCAGGAGGAAGAATAAATAGCATTTTACATACACATACACACACACACAAGAAAAATATAGTAGAATCAGTGAAAAAACATAAGAAAGGCACAGAGAAATAATAAAGACTTAAAATACATAAAACACTATAATTTTCCTTGAGCACAGAGATTTTGAAAGCTAAGAGAAGTTAAGGCTGGGAAAAAAAGCTGACATATCATGATGACAGATGATGGAGTTTGTTCCTCACTTGGTTATAAATATGAAACCAATGCATTTGCTAAAATATAACTGAGTAAAATGAGCATTTCCCTTGGAGGATTATATAAAATGAATACGAGTGGATAAAGGCTGAAAAAAGGAGGCCAGTTAGAACACTGAATAATCAAGGAAACGGGCATGAAAGCTTGAACTAGAATGTTCTTTTTAAAGGAAGAGAGAAAGAACTGGAAGTGATTTGCCTCGCTAAAAGAAAATGATAATTATTAGATGGATATAAGCAAGAAGGGAATGCTAGGAATCAATGTTTCAAGCCTGGGAAATGGTGAATTTTGCTGTTTCTGGAGAAGAATCATATTTCATGGGATAAGATCATGTGTTCAGTTTGGATTGCAAGTTTCTGCTGCCAATGAGCAAACAATAGACAGACTCTAAACCTGAAGGACTATGAGATGAGCACAGAACATCATTACAGATAAAAATAGAGACTCGTTTAAAAGGAGGGAATGACAGGAGAAAAACTATTAAAAATTCCAACATATGGAGGCAGAACAACACGCTGCTGAATAACCAACAAATCACAAACGAATTAAAAAAAAAGAAATCAAAATATGCATAGAAATAAATGAAAATGAAAACACAACAACCTAAAACCTATGGGACACTGTAAAAGCAGTGCTAAGGGAAAGGTTCATAGAGATATAGGCTTACCTCAAGAAACAAGAAAAAAGCTAAATAAATAACCTAACTCTACAACTAAAGCAACTAGAAAAGGAAGAAATGAAGAACCCCAGGGTTAGTAGAAGGAAAGAAATCTTAAAAATTAGGGCAGAAATAAATGCAAAAGAAACAGACTATAGCAAAAATCAACAAAGCCAAAAGCTGGTTCTTTGAGAACATAAATAAAATTGATAAACCATTAGCCAGACTCATTAAGAAACAAAGGGAGAAAAATCAAATCAACAAAACTAGAAATGAAAATGGAGAGATCACTCCAGACAATGCAGAAATACAAACGATCATAAGAGACTATTATCAGCAACTATATGCAAATAAAATGGACAACTTGGAAGAAATGGACAAATTCTTAGAAAAGTAAAACTTTCCAAAACTATACCAGGAAGAAATAGAAAATCTTAACAGACCCATCACAAGCACGGAAATTGAAACTGTAATCAGAAATCTTCCAACAAACAAAAGCCCAGGTCCAGACGGCTTCACAGCTGAATTCTACCAAAAATTTAGCGAAGAGCTAACACCTATCCTACTCAAACTCTTCCAGAAAATTGCAGAGGAAGGTAAACTTCCAAACTCATCCTATGAGGCCACCATCACCCTAATACCAAAACCTGACAAAGATGCCACAAAAAAAGAGAAAACTACAGGCCAATATCACTGATGAACATAGATGCAAAAATCCTTAACAAAATCCTAGCAAATAGAATCCAACAACATATTAAAAAGATCATACATCATGACCAAGTGGGCTTTATCCCAGGGATGCAAGGATTCTTCAATAACTGCAAATCAATCAATGTAATACACCACATTAACAAATTGAAAAATAAAAACCATATGATTATCTCAATAGATGCAGAGAAAGCCTGTGAAAAATTCAACATCCATTTATGATAAAAACACTCCAAAAACCAGGAATAGAAGGAACATACCTCAACATAATAAAAACTATATATGACAAACCCACAGCAAACATTATCCTCAGTGGTTAAAAATTGAAAGCATTCCCTCTAAAGTCAGGAACAAGACAAGGGTGCCCACTCTCATCACTACTATTCAACATAGTTTTGGAAGTTTTGACCACAGCAATCAGAGCAGAAAAAGAAATACAAGGAATCCAGACTGGAAAAGAAGAAGTAAAACTCTCACTGTTTGCAGATGACATGATCCTCTACATAGAAAACCCTAAAGACTCCACCAGAAAATTACTAGAGCTAATCAATGAATATAGTAACTTTGCAGGATATAAAATCAACACACAGAAATCCCTTGCATTCCTATACACTAACAGTGAGAAAGCAGAAAGAGAAAATAAGGAAACAATTCCATTCAGCATTGCAATGAAACGAATGAAATACTTAAGAATATATCTACCTAAAGAAAAAAAAGACCTATATATAGAAAACTATAAAACACTGGTGAAAAAAATCAAGGAAGACAGAAATAGATGGAGAAATATACTGTGTTCATGAATTGGAAGAATCAATAGAATGAAAATGAGTATACTACCCAAAGCAATCTATTGATGCAATGCAATCCCTATCAAGCTACCAACAGTATTTTTCAGAGAACTAGAACAAATAATTTCACAATTTGTATGGAAATACAAAAAGCCTCAAATAGCCAAAGCAATCTTGAGAAACAAGAATAGAACTGGAGGAATCAACCTGCCTGACTTCAGGCTCTACTACAAAGCCACAGTCATCAAGACAGTATGGTACTGGCACAAAGACAGAAATATAGATCAATGGAACAAAATTGAGAGCCCAGAGATAAATCCACATACCTATGGACACCTTATCTTTGACAAAGGAGGCAAGAATATACAATGGAGAAAAGACAATCTCTTTAACAAGTGGTGCTGGGAAAACTGGTCATAACAAGTGGTGCTGGGAAAACTGGTCAACCACTTGTAAAAGAATGAAACTAGAACACTTTCTAACACCTTACAAAAAAATAAACTCAAAATGGATTAAAGATCTAAATGTATGTAAGACCAGAAACTATAAAACTCCTAGAGGAGAACATAGGCAAAACACTCTCCAACATAAACCACAGCAGGATCCTCTATGACCCACCTCCCAGAATATTGGAAATAAAAGCAAAAATAAACAAATGGGACCTAATTAAAATTAAAAGTTTCTGCACAAAAAAGGAAACTATAAGCAGAGTGAAAAGACAGCCTTCAGAATGGGAGAAAATAACAGCAAATGAAGCAATGGACCAAGAGTTAATCTCAAAAATATACAAACATATCCTGCAGCTGAATTCCAGAAAAATAAATGACCCAATCAAAAAGTGGGCCAAATAACTAAACAGACATTTCTCCAAAGAAGACAAACAGATGGCTAACAAACACATGAAAAGATACTCAGCATCACTCATTATCAGAGAAATGCAAATGAAAACCACAATGAGGTACCATTTCACGCAAGTCAGAATGGTTGCTATCCTAAAGTCTACAAGCAAGAATGCTGGAGAGGGTGTGGAGGAAAGGGGACCCTCTTACATTATTGGTGGGAATGCAAACTAGTACAGCCACTATGGAGAACAGTGTGGAGTTTCCTTAAAAAACTGGAAATAGAACTGCCATATGACCCAGCAATCCCACTGCTGGGCATACACACCAGGGAAACCAGAATTGAAAGAGACACATGTACCCCAATGTTCATCGCAGCACTCTTAATAATAGCCAGGACATGGAAGCAACCTAGATGTCCATTAGAAGATGAATGAATAAGAAAGCTGTGGTACTTATACACAATGGAATATTACTCAACCATTAGAAAGAATACATTTGAATCAGTTCTAATGAGGTGGATGAAACTGTAGCATATTATACAGAGTGAAGTAAGCCAGAACGAAAAACACCACTACAGTATACTAATGAATATATTTGGAATTTAGAAGGATGGCAACAATAACCCTGTAAGTGAGACAGCAAAAGAGACACAGATGCATAGAACAGTCTTTTGGACTCTGTGGGAGAGGGCAAGGGTGGTATGATATGGGAGAATGGTATTGAAACGTAAATTATCACATGTGAAACAAATTGCCAGTCCAGGTTCAATGCATGATACAGGGTGCTTGGGGTTGGTGCACTGTGACCCAGAGGGATGGGATGGGGAGGGAGGTGTGAGGGGGTTTCAGGATGGGTAACACATGTACGCCCATGGCAGATTCATGTCAATATATGGCAAAACCCATACAATATTGTAAAGTAAAAAATAAATAAAACTGAAAAAATTTAAAAATAAACAAAACAAAATAAAAGGACGGAATGCTAAAACAAAAGAAAAATCAAAAAATAAAAGATTTTAAATTGTTATGAGTATACAGAAAACAGAATATGATCTATGCTAAAACTTATCAGTATACTAAATGTATAAAGTGAGTAAAGAGATTTAATCAAGTATAAGGAATGTTCACAGAGAAAAATGACTTAAATGGTTGTTATATTTTAGGACAAAGTGGTTGGTCAACTATCACAAATACTATGAGGACGTTTTGGAGGTGGAAAGACATTTGAGTTGGCCATTATATTCATGATATATTTTACATTCAGCGAGACTTTCTTGTTCATACCATGTGGAAATGACAGTGAATCAGTGAAGGACTGACACTCAGGTGATCATCATGAGATTTTTTTTTTTTTAATTTAACATTTGGCTCTTTTATTTTTTAATTCTTTATTCTTTGGCGGTGCTGTATTTTCACTGCTACACGCAGGTTTACACTAGGTGGCCAGTGGGGTTTACTCTTTGCTGTGGTGTGTGGGCTTCTCATCGCAGTGAGTTCTATTCTTGTGATGCACAGGGCTCAGCAGTTGTGGCACATGGGCTTAGTTGTTCCACAGCATGTGGGATCTTCCTGGACCAGCGATGGAACCTGTGTCCCCTGTATTTCAGGAGAATTCTTAACCACTGGAGAACCAGGGAAGTCCCTCAGGAGATCATTTATCAGAGACAGAAGCACATACCTAACTTAGATCCACTTGGGGAATGGTTACTCCACCTGAAGAAGTTGCGATATTTCCATTTAAACCCCTTAATTAGTATTCTATGTTTTGAAGTTTTCTAGCAGAAAACCAATTATAATATTAAGATGCTTTTAGAATGAAAATCTGAAAACAAAATATAGTTTTGAAAGACTGTTATATCAGTGTTGTTAAATTTGTTCTGCACAGTAAACTCTACACTGTCACTTTATTTCAAGTGAAGTAAGCCAGAAAGAAAAACAGCAATACAGTATACTAACACATATATATGGAATTTAGAAAGATGGTAATGATAACCCTGTATGTGAGACAGCAAAAGAGACACAGATGTATAGAACAGTCTTTTGGACTCTGTGGGAGAGGGTGGAATGATTTGGGAGCATGGCGTTGAAACATGTATAATATCATATATGAAACAAATCGCCAGTCCAGGTTCGATGCAGGAAACAGGATGCTTGGGGCTGGTGCACTGGGATAACCCAGAGGGAGGTTGGGGGGGGTGGTTCAGGATGGGGAACACGTGTGCACCCATGGCAGATTCATGTTGATGTATGGCAAAACCAATACAATATTGTAAAGTAATTAGCCTCCAATTAAAATAAATAAATTTAAAAAAATTCTTAAAAAATTCTACAGTCCAAATTTAATATAATTGCTCTAATCACTTGTAAGATTTATGTTTAATCATAATACTTTAATATTAGTTTTTATTTAAATATTTGAACTGCATTTAAACAAGGTAAGTACTGAAGAATACATTAATTTTTTTTAAAAAGTTGTCTAACCACTAACCTGTAATTTGATTATTGGCTCTAGTCACCATTATTATTATGTTTGAACACAGAAGGCAATGGCAACCCACTCCAGCACTCTTACCTGGAAAATCCCATGGATGGAGGAGCCTGGTGGGCTGCAGTCCATGGGGTCGCACAGAGTCGGACACGACTGAAGCAACTTAGCAGCAACATGGAATATGTTTAAGCTGAATGGTAAAATTTTCTAGATCATAGGTCTTCTTAATAGACTACAATACAGATTTAGTAATTAGGAAACTATATTATTTAACAGATTTAGCCACACTATGATATTAAATGTACCTTTAAAGTACAACCACTCTACAAATGGCTTGGAATTCTTGTAAAGTGAAACACACACTTACTAAAACACTCACAAATCTTATTTTTAGATATTTAACCAAGAGGAATGAAATTTATGTTCAAACAAAAATCTTCCCACAAATTTCAGAGTTGCTCAATTCGTTATCATCAAAACTGGAAAAATCCTTCAATGGGTAAATAAATAAACTGTGATAAATCCATGAAATGAAATATTTATTCAGCAATGAAAAGGAGCAAGCTACTGAAACATGCAACTGCATGCACAAATCTCCACTACAATATGTTAAGTGAAAATGCCAGATTTAAAAAGCTGCATTTACATGATTCCAATTATATGACATTCTTGAAAAGGAAAAAGAAAAGCTGTAGGAAGAGAGAATATATAAAAACAGATCAGTGGTTATTATGAGATGGAGGTGAGGATAATGGTTGAAACATAAAGAGGCAGAATGAAATATTTTGAAAAGGTAGAACAGTTCTGTGTCTTAACTGTGGTGATAGCGGCACTTCAGAGTATGTTTTTCAAAATTCACAACACTGTACATCAAAACGAATGTTTACTCTATGGAAATTAGATTTTAAAAACCATTTTTCTCTAAAATTATCACATCAACTACTAAATGATCTATCATAAAATATATATTTAAACACCTCTCTTTTAACAAGATCAATTTAATATGATAACAGATACGTAAAGATTTTATACCAGTGAATACAAATTTGTGGTCATTATATCAAAGGTATGTAAACTATTGTTTAAGAAACCAAGGTTGCAACACAGCAGAAAGTAGAACCTTTGCAGTTAGAAGGAAATCAATCTAATACATAGTTCCAAAACATAGTTGCTGTAAGTCATCAAACAAAACATACTGCCTTTTGGGGACTTGCTTTCCTTGGAAATGGCATTAAAATACTCACTTGCTTTGTTTATTAGAATAATTAAATGAGATAATGCTATCTTAGAACCTCAATAACAATTTTTTCCTTAAAATATTATTTCCTTCCTTTTCTTAAACAGTGTTTTCTGAAGCAATTTCAAAGTCCCAGGGGTTTCTAAGTTGCTGGCAATTTTTGCATATGTTTTCAAAAAGGCCCAGAAATTTGGACTAGCATATACTATATATACTAAAATGTACTAAATCACACAGTTGGCTCAAATTAAATATAATTATTGACAAAATTCATTTTAGCTACTTGTATTGGTACTTTATCCTTTAAGACCAATATGATTAAGTAGGTTTTGACTTGAAGGTAATACTTATACAATATAAGCTCAGGAACAGAAATTTAAATTTATTCTTTAAGTGACTATACATAATCATAAACAGATTTCTTATCTCAACATTTTTTTCTGAAACTACATTATTTATTTTTAGTCACTTATTAAAAGGAAAAGGACCACTAAATTTGCTTAAATGTCTGCATTATTATTATAAGAAATATATATTTTCATTAGGAAAAAATAATTAAATAATACTTAAAGCACTTCATCCAGGGAGTGAGAAATGTTCAAAAGAGGAAAGAAATGGTAGGAGATAAAGTCAAGGAGCTATAAGAAAGACTCAAATCATTTTGGACATTGGTGGCCATTTTAATTCATTTGTCTGTATCTCTGGGAGACACTGGAAGCCATTGAATTAGAGAAATTTCAACAAATGAGAGATACTGTTTGTTTATTCATTTATTTATTCTCACACCATATGCCACGTTACAAATAGATTATACAGGAAGAACAAAAATCAGAAAAGCCAGTTAGGAGCCTGCCATCATAATTTGGGTGAGAGAAAGTGGAGCCTTGACCAGGAAGGCATACACAATCAATCAACCAATTACTGAGGGGAAAATTACATGGGCTCAATAGGGAAAAGTTTTGCACTGTTATATATGAGTAAGTACTTGATGTCAGAGAAAATGTAGGGAAAATGAAGAGAATAGAGAAATATAAGGATAAATGATAAAGATATTTTTTATCTCCCTATAAAGATAGGAGTCATTAAAATACTAGATGTTTGCATGTAGATAAGTAACAAAAAGGAAAAATAAGACAAGGGATACTAATGGTTCCCTGGTGACTCAGATGGTAAAGGCTCTGCCTGAAATGGGTAGATCTGAGTTCAATCCCTGCATTGGGAAGACTCCTGGAGAAGGGAATGGCAACCCACTCAAATATTCTTGTCTGGAAAATTCCATGGATAGTGGAGCCTGGAGACCTAAGGTCCATGGGGTCGCAAAGAGTCAGACTGGACTGAGCAACTAGCGTATGCACACACAAGACATATTTTGCCATAAAGGAGAATTTAAAATATGCAGATCAAGCTTTACACCAGATGTCACTTCAGGAGATCTCCCTACCATAATTAAAACTGATGGACTCTCTTGTCCATAATCATGGTTCCAGTCATGTCCACCTATCTTTGTGGTCTGACTCACATCAGTGTTGCCAGATTCATGAGCCATTAGGACAACCCAAAATGGGTTTGAGGATTATTCTGAGAATATAGAAAGTTGCCAGAAAGCAGTAGTGAAGTATGTTTTTCCCTTAAGATTTCCAGAGTGAGTTTTGCAAAAACTTTTGAATCTCTGTGAAAATAAACTGAACGATGTTATGTTCTGTTTCGAGTTTGAACCCCTTGAGACCTATAGGAATCGCCTAACAAGCTCTTACTGTCTCCATTGCCATATCATTTTTAGAAAGACCAATTTGTTGCATCCCTGGGAAATGCACTCTACATAGATATCTCTGTTTTATGTTTCTTTCCTAATTTGTCTCAGCACAGCCTGAACTATTGAAGTGTTTGGGCCTTTATCTGGTAGAAATAGGGAAGTCAAGAAGCACTTTGTTTCATATTTGGTTTTATGAAGTTTTCTAGTGAAAAGTTAAGGCTATTTACAGCTGTTATACTATACACCTATTGTAGCTATTCATGGTTAATCTAGACATTTTAACAAGTGGGTTATTTTGTATTTATAATATATCATAATTGTATGTAAAATATCAGTTCAGTTCAGTTCAGTCACTCAGTCTTGTCCGATTCTTTGCACCCCATGAATTGCAGCACTCCAGGCCTCCCTGTCCACCACCAACTCCCGGAGTTCACTCAAACTCACCTCCATCGAGTCGATGATGCCATCCAGCCATCTCATCCTCTGTCGTCCCCTTCTCCTCCTGCCCCCAATCCCTCCCAGCATCAGAGTCTTTTCCATTGAGTCAACTCTTCGCATGAAGTAGCCAAAGTACTGGAGTTTTGGCTTTAGCATCATTCCTTCCAAAGAACACCCAGGACTGATCTCCTTTAGAATGGACTGGTTGGATCTCCTTGCAGTCCAAGGGACTCTCAAGAGCCTACTCCAGCACCACATTTCAAAAGCATCAATTTTTCAGTGCTCAGCTTTATTCACAGTCCCACTCTCACATCCATACATGACTACTGGAAAAACCATAGCCTTGACTAGACGGACATTTGTTGGCAAAGTAATGTCTCTGCTTTTGAATACACTGTCTAGGTTGGTCATAGCTTTCCTTCCAAGGAGCAAGCATCTTTTAATTTCATGGTTGCAATCACCATCTGCAGTGATTTTGGAGCCCAAAAAATAAAGTCTGAGACTGTTTCCACTGTTTCCCCATCTATTATTTCCCATGAAGTGATGGGACCAGATGCCATGATCTTCGTTTTCTGAATGTTGAGCTTTAGGCCAACTTTTTCACTCTCCTATTTCACTTTCATCAAGAGGCTTTTTAGTTCTTCTTCACTTTCTGCCATAAGGGTGATGTCATCTGCATATCTGAGGTTATTGATATTTCTCTCCACAATCTTGATTCCAGCTTGTGCTTCTTCCAGCCCAGCATTTCTCATGATGTACTCTGCATATAAATTAAATAAGCAGGGTGACAATATACAGCCTTGACGTACTCGTTTTCCTATTTGGAACCAGTCTGTTATTCCATGTCCAGTTCTAACTGTTGCTTCCTGACCTGCATACAGGTTTTTCAAGAGGCCGGTCAGGTGGTCTGGTATTCCCATCTCTTTCAGAATTTTCCACTGTTTATTGTGATCCACACAGTCAAAGGCTTTGGCATAGTCAATAAAACAGAAATATATGTTTTCTGGAACTCTCTTGCTTTTTCAATGATCCAGTGGATGTTGGCAATTTGATCTCTGGTTCCTCTGCCTTTTCTAAAACCAGCTCGAACATCAGGTATATCTCTTTATTTCTATAACTTTTCTACTTCTTTTTAAACTCTTGGATAAAAAGTAAAATGTGATACCAAGTTGATGAATTTTTTAAAGTTAAAAATAATAGATGTATTATATATCAGAATATAAAGACATTTTAAGGAAGTGACCAGACAAAAATTTATAGCCTTAAAAATTGTTGTCAAAAACATTAAAAATATAAATTAATGAAATTTCAAGCACCAAAAAAAAGATGGACAAAGAAACACAAGTGGAATGAAACAAGAAAAGAGTTAAGAATGAAGATAAAGACAAAATTCAATGAAGTAGAGACTGGGAAATAGCTAATATATAAATACTGAAAATTATATTTTTGGGAAAATTCACAAAAAAGACAAATTACCATATAACTAAAGGGAAAAATTAACCATAAATAAAAAAAATAATAAAGGAAAAAGGGCACAGATGTAGTCACTAAAATGGAATAATAACATTTGTACATTTATTTCTGCAAAGAAAACCATGTCATCTGCAAAGACAGCTTTAAGTTTTCCTTTCTAATTTGAATGCATTAATACCAAAAATCTTTTTAAATCAGTATACACGGAGAGTTTCATCAATTTGATAAAATACCTACAAAAACCCCTACAGCTAATATAATTCTTAAGGGTGAGAAACTTGAAACTTTCCCACTAAGACCAGGTATAAGGCAAATATGTCCACCTTATCACTACTTTTCCACATCATATGGAAGTTCTAGGCAATGCAATAAGAAAAGGAATTAAACTGTATTAAAATTATAAAGGAAAACTTATAACTGTCTTTGCAGGTGATATGGTTTTCTTTGCAGAAATTCTGGGGGGGGAAAAAAAAAAACCTAACCAAAAAAGAAAAAACCATCTGAAATATAGTAAGATTTCAGTACACCAGATTAACATACAGAACTGTAAATGAAAAACTGGAATTTGAAATTAAAACTGTTTACCATAGTACACATAAAAAATGGGCTTCCCTAATGGCTCAGCAGGTAAAGAATCCACCTGTAATGCTGGAGACACAGAATTTATGGTTCAAACCCAGGGTCAGGAAGATCCTCGGAATGAGGAAAATGGCAGCCCACTCCATTATTCTTGCCTGAAAAATCCCCTGGACAGAGGAGCCTGGCGGGCTGCAGTCCACAGGATCACAAAGAGTAAGACACGACTGAGCCACTAAGCACAAGCACACATGAAACGATATTCATGGGAATAAATCTGACAAAACGTGTATGATTTATAATAGGAAAATCAAGAAACTCTGATGAAGGAAATCAAAGAACAAAATAGAGATATGGCCCATATTCATGTACATGAAAACTTAATGTCAAGATGTCAGTTCTTTGCAATGTGATCTATAGATTCAATTCAATTACAGTTATACCAGAATAAAGTGATAGTATATGATGATTTAGCACTTTCAGTTCAGTTCAGTTCAGTCACTCAGTCTTATCCGACTCTTTGCAACCCCATAAATTGCAGCACGCCAGGCCTCCCTGTCCATCACCAACTCCCGGAGTTCGCTCAAACTCATGTCAATCAAGTCAGTGATGCCATCCAGCCATCTCATCCTCTGTCATTCCCTTCTCCTCCTGCCCCCAATCCCTCCCAGCATCAGAGACTTTTCCAATGAGTCAACTCTTCGCATGAGGTGGCCAAAGTACTGGAGTTTCAGCTTTAGCATCATTCCTTCCAAAGAAATCCCAGGGCTGATCTCCTTCAGAATGGACTGGTTGGATCTCCTTGCAGTCCAAGGGACTCTCAAGAGTCTTCTCCAACACCACAGTTCAAAAGCATCAGTTCTTTGGCACTCAGCTTTCTTTACAGTCCAACTCTCACATCCATACATGACTACTGGAAAAACCATAGCTTTGACTAAACGGACCTTTGTTGGCAAAGTAATGTCTCTGCTTTTGAATATGCTATCTAGGTTGGTCATAACTTTCCTTCCAAGGAGTAAACATAAGAGAAGACTGTGTACATGGACCATCACCAGATGGTCAACATGAAAATCAGATTGATTATATTCTTTGCAGCCAAAGATGGAGAAGCTCTATACAGTCAGCAAAAACAAGACTGGGAGCTGACCATGGCTCAGATCATGAACTCTTTATTGCCAAATTCAGACTTAAATTGAAGAAAGTAGGGAAAACCACTAGACCATTCAGGTATGACCTAAATCAAATCCCTTATGATTATACAGTGAAAGTGAGAAATAGATTCAAGGGCCTAGATCTGATAGATAGAGGGCCTGATGAACATTGGACTAAGGTTCATGACATTGTACAGGAGACAGGTATCAAGACCATCCCCATGCAAAAGAAATGCAAAAAAGCAAAATGGCTGTCTGGGGAGGCCTTACAAATAGCTGTGAAAGGAAGAGAAACAAAAAGCAAAGGAGAAAAGGAAAGATATAAGCATCTGAATGCAGAGTTCCAAAGAATAGCAAGGAGAGATAATAAAGACTTCCTCAGCAGTCAATGCAAAGAAATAGAGGAAAACAACAGAATGGGAAAGACTAGAGATCTCTTCAAGAAAATTAGAGATACCAAGGGAACAGTTCATGCAAAGATGGGCTCGATAAAGCACAGAAATGGTATGGACCTAACAGAAGCAGAAGATATTAAGAAGAGGTGGCAAGAATACACAGAAGAACTGTACAAAAAAGATCTTCATGGCCAATATAAATCACGATGGTGTTATTTAGCACTTTAAAGTTTCTAAAGTTTAATTTTTATTTACTCTATACTATAGAATGACATCATTGAGGGATGTCTTATGAATCTTGCTGCATAATTGCATCTTGTTTTACTGAAATGCTGCATAGTTAGTAAATCCTTCTTGTAAGGAATGAGAGAGTCATTTCCTAGGCAGGTTGATAGGAAATCTAGGGGTCCCCAAGGAGAGAGGGCTCTGGAATTCTCAAGGAGGAAGAAAGGACAAACTTTTCACAGTCTTTGTAGACCAGGACCTGGGAACTGGAGTCGATGAAAATGAGGGGGTAACAGGCAGGAAGGCCAGGGGCCTCCAAATGGAGGAAATAGCCTGCAAGTGTCAGACATTTTTATCTCTCTTAAGCGGCAGGAGGAACAAACTAGCAATATTTTTTTCCTTCTCTATACAAATTTAAAGGGAGGTTTCTCTTAAAATACTGTGTTGCCATAATGACACCTGGTTTCCCCTGAAGTTAGCTATTCTTGAGCCTAGAGATAACCAATGCCTTTTTCTTATGGAAATGTTTGTCTTAAGCTATGCTAATGTACTATGCCTTTACCCCAAACTCTGTCTCCAAGTCGGTTCCGCCTCTTGGCCCAGAACCTACTTGACAAACCAGTATGTTATACTCAGATATTGTTCCCCTAATCTATGTAAATGAAACTATTTGTATGGTGATCTGCCCTTCTTCAAGATTCAAGTTAATCATTTTATGGCCCAGGATAAACCATTTGGTGCCAAGATTATCCCAAAATGCATCTTATAGGTGAGGGGCCTGGTGCCATTCTGAATTTTAAGACATTCCTTTCTTTCATTAACAGACTGCTAGTGACTATATAACATCCAGCTGAAGACTAGCAGGGGGGTACTCTTTCTGCCCCCTTCTGATGCCTATGTCAGAAGCTTTCTCTATCTCCTTTATACTTTAATAAAACTTAATTACACAAAAGCTCTGAGCGATCAAGCCTCATCTCTGGCCCCGGATTGAATTCTTCTCCTCCGGGGGCCAAGAATCCCGGTGTATTCGCGTGATTCAACAACAACCTTTCAGGAATATGTATACAAATTTCATTGCACTATTTCCTAAATTAGAGTTTTGTTTTTTTTTAATTTAGAACTTTTAGTAAAATAATATCTCAAAATTGTTAATTTCATTTATTATAATGTTGATGAACATCAATATTCTTTACTTTCATTTTCTTTGAGACAGAATTATTTTTAAAATTTTATAATTATAGGTAGGCACATTAGATGCCTAATTTAATTCATTTAAACTCAGTTGCATTTTTCTAGACAAATGAATTATTAAAACAAAGATTATTCAATAAAAAATGATCTTTAATACTATTAATATTTTAAATGCATTTAATTGTATTCCTTGTACATTTGTTGAGATTTTACCTCTTAGTTTTAGAACATAAAAATGTTTCTTGTCTTATCAAAGGGATGTATGTCACTTTGGGATCAGATACTTCACAGAATATGACACTTTAATGAGTATGACACACAAGCCCTTACAAGACTGATTTTTAACAGATCAAGTTTAATAACAGAGACAGGTGCCATATGGTGAGGCTCCCTAGGAGAAATTAAAGTACACTGCTACTTTTATGATAATGATTTCTCATGCTCATTATTGTATGAAAGAAGAGAACATGAGCAATCATTATGAGTAAAGAAAAAAGCATGTTAGAGAACACTGTTAGACTTAATGAAACCTATATTCTTCCACTTATCTAATTTAAGAATTTGTGGAGGGCTATGGCTAGAATATAGTAAAGTAATATGCAATGTAAAGATCCTCTTGAACTTATACCTCTAGTGTTTCCAGCTCATTAATACTAGAATTATTTTATAATACAGAAGACCTTTGTCTGGCTTTCAATAACATTCAGTTCATTTCAGTCACTCAGTTGTGTCCGATTCTTTACAACCCCATGAATGGCAGCACACCAGGCCTGCCTGTCCATCGCCAACTCTCTGAGTCAACCCAAACCGTGTCCACTGAGTCGGTGACGCCATCCAACCATCTCATCCTCTGTCATCCCCTTCTCCTCCTGCCCTCAATCTTTCCCAGAATCAGGGTCTTTTCAAATGAGTCAGCTCTTAGCATCACGTGGCCAAACTATTGGAGTTTCAGCTTCGATATCAGTCCTCCCAGAAAAACACCCAGGACTGATCTCCTTTAGGATGGGCTGGTTGGCTCTCCTTGCAGTCCAAGGGACTCACAAGAGTCTTCTCCAACACCACAGTTCAAAAGCATCAATTCTTCGGCACTCAGCTTTCTTTATAGTCCAACTCTCACATCCATACATGACCACTGGAAAAACCATAGCCTTGACTAGACGGACCTTTGTTGGCAAAGTAATGTCTCTGCTTTTGAATATGCTGTCTAAGTTGGTTCTAACTTCCCTTCCGAGGAGTAAGCATCTTTTAATTTCATGGTTGCAATCACCATCTGCAGTGAGTTTGGAACATGGAAAAATAAAGTCTGACGCTGTTTCTCCATCTATTTGCCATGAAGTGACGGGATAGAATGCCTTGATCTTAGTTTTCTGAATGTTGAGCTTTAAGCCAACTTTTTCACTCTCCTCTTTCACTTTCATCAAGAGGCTCTTTAGTTCTTCTTCACTTTCATAAGGGTGGTATCATCTGCATATCTGAGGTTATTGACATTTCTCCCAGCAATCTTGATTCCAGCTTGTGCTTCCTCCAGCCCAGCATTTCTCATGATGTACTCTGTGTATAAGTTAAATAAACAGGGTGACAATATACAGCCTTGACGTACTCCTTTCCTATTTGGAACCAGTCAGTTGTTCCATGTCCAGTTCTTACTGTTGCTTCCTGACCTGCATACAGGTTTCTCAAGAGGCTGGTCAGGTGGACTGGTATTCCAATCTCTTTCAAAATTCTCCAGTTTATTGTGATCCACACAGTCAAAGGCTTTGGCATAGTCAATAAAGCAGAAACAGATGTTTTTCTGGAACTCTCTTGCTTTTTTGATGATCCAGCAGATGTTGGCAATTTGATCTCTGGTTCCTCTACATTTTCTAAAACCAGCTTCAACATCTGGATGTTCACAGTCCACATATTGCTGAAGCCTGGCTTAGAGAATTTTAAGCATCACTTTACTAGCATGTGAGATGAGTGCAATTGTGCGGTAGTTTGAGCATTCTTTGGCATTGCCTTTCTTTTGGATTGGAATGAAAACTGACCTTTTCCAGTCCTGTGGCCACTGCTGAGTTTTCCAAATTTGCTGGCATATTGAGTGAAGCACTTTCACAGCATCATCTTTCAGGATTTGAAATAGCTCAGCTGGAATTCCATCTAGTTTTGTTTGTAGTGATGGTTCCTAAGGCCCACTTGACTTCACATTCCAGGATTCAATAACATTGCCTGTCTCAATTGATATGAATCTCTTCCTCAGCCCTTCTTCTACCAGACTGTGTATCAAAACACTCCAAACCTCCCTTCATTATCTGAATAGGTAATATCTCAAGTCTATGCTTTTTGCACATTCTTCTTAGAATGTCTTTCCCATCTGGATTAGTTTTCCATTGCTGCTCTGACCAATGACTGCAAATTTGGTGACTTAATACAAATTATTGTTTATCATTCTGGAGAAGTTTAAAATGGCTCAGAAGGGCTGTGTTGCACTGGCATTTCCTGAGAGTGCTGCTTCAGAATGGTCCTTTCTTTTTTCAACCTTTGGCCAAAAGAGTATCCTTCTCTTCACCCCACATCTTGGACATGAGCCTCTTGCCTGAGGGCTGAAAAGACTAACTAGATTAGTAATGGAAAACTAAGCACCAACAAAATTGTCCCAACATGCCAGTCTATTATTTCAAAGGTGTTAATTCCGGAAGGAAAATGGGTCAAGCTTGAAGAAACTGTATATGGGTCTTACTGGTAAAATTAGAACTTGGGAAAGTTGAAACATGTACCTGGGAAGGATAGTCAGCTGATCATGTGGCAGTTATCCCAGTGCTGCAAAGAACTGTTCATTAAGGATATATCATGGTGAAGCATCTATGACTGTCAATGGGAGGCTATGGCCTAGAATTCCCCACAGATCTCATAGCTGATAATGAAAGTCCAGAAGCACCTGCACTTTGGGAGCTTAAGGAAGAAACTGACAATAAAAGGTAATACTGACTGTTCTCCAGCTGTTGGTATGGATCCAAGGTTGTCAATGGTACTACATACATTGTGACAATAACTATTAATGGGAAGGATGCTGAAAATGTAAAACTGTAGGCCAAAGCCAGGGAATGGAGAATTTGTGGAAGTAAATATTTTGCCAAAAAAATAACCTCTTGAAGAGACCTGATGCTAAAGTGGCTGAAAAACATGTGACAGTGGATGTCAGCATCTTTCCTGTGCTCTGGAGCTGAAACATGTAAACATGAAGCTGTTTGAAGTTCCGTTCCTGAAATTTTAAGTGCAAAGAGCAGTTTTTCTATATGAGTTTTTGTATATATATGCTTTTGTATATGAGACCAACAGGCCTCATTTATTAAGACTTTGTATTCAGCTTAGTTTAATGTTGGTTTGATATAATTTTCCATAAAATAAAAGCAACACAGAATGCAAAAAAAAAGAAGAAGAAGAAAAATTAAAAAAAATCCAAAGATCCTCAAGTAGAGTGGTAGCTGAAGCAATGACAGAACATAAATATTAGTCCCTGAGAAGACGCCAAAATGATGAGATCATGTTTGAGAAATTATTTGTTGAATCTGGCTCAATGCTAAGCTAGCACTGAAAACACAGAAGGAATGGGAAGGATGTTGGCTGCTAGTAGACAAGGAAGTGTATGCTTCTGGAGTGAAAAAGAAGGCACTGACAGATACTTGAGTCATTTAGAATTTCTGCCTAAAATAAAGTTAATAAAGAACAAGAACAGGGCTATATCTTCAGCTTCAGTGTAGGAAAGGTACCCAGAAATCTGGTCATAGAGAGAGAGACATTCTACAACTTGAGAGAATGAAAGAGATCACTAACATCTTTCAGAGTTATACAAGAGTAAACACATATTCCAAACATTGGCTTATGTATGAATGCTGGCAAAGCATTGATTGTCCTTGTTATAAGCAATGATCTAATAGAACATTTACCTGTAGCAGGAAGCCTTGAAGACAATTTAGACTTTTTTGAGAAAGACATCTTAATTCATGCAGCACTACTTGTGAATGACATATAAAACCTTTTTATATTAATGTGTTTATCCAACACAGTATCCCAGCCTATCAGCCTTAGATAATGATTGACCATCGGACTCTAGTTTTGAACAATTAAATTTTACCTTCTAGGCACATTCATACTGTTCATGGGGTTCTCAAGGCAAGAATACTGAAGTGGTTTGCCATTCCCTTCTCCAGTGGACCACATTCAGTCAGACCTCTCCACCATGACCCATCCATCTTGGGTGGCCCCACACAGCATGCTTACTTTCATTGAGTTAGACAAGTCTGTGGTCTATGTGATCAGATTGGCTAGTTTTCTGTGATTATGGTTTCAGTGTGTCTGCCCTCTGATGCCCTATAGCAACACCTAAAGTCTTACTAGGTTTGAACAGTATGAAAAGGCAAAATGATAGGATACTGAAAGAGGAACTCCCCAGGTTGGTAAGTGCCCAATATGCTACTGGAGATCAGTGGAGAAATAACTCCAGAAAGAATGAAGGGATGGAGCCAAAGCAAAAACAATACCCAGTTGTAGATATGACTGGTGATAGAAGTAAAGTCCAATACTGTAAAGAGCAATATTGCATAGGAAACTGGACTGTTAGGTCCATGAATCAAGGCAAATTGGAAGTGGTCAAAAGGAGATGGCAAGAGTGAACATTGACATTCTAGGAATCAGCAAACTAAAATGGACTGGAATGGGTGAATTTAACTCAAATGACCATTATATCTACTACAGTGGGCAGGAATCCCTTAGAAGAAATGGAGTAGCCATCATGGTCAACAATAGAGTCTGAAATGCAGTACTTGGATGCAATCTCAAAAACGACAGAATAATCTCTGTTCGTTTCCAAGGCAAACCATTCAATATCACGGTAATCCAAGCTTATACCCCAACCAGTAATGCTGAAGCGGCTGAAGCTGAACGGTTCTATGAATACCTACAAGACCTTTTAGACCTAACACCCAAAAAAGATGTCCTTCTAATTACAGAGGGCTGGAATGCAAAAGTAGGAAGTCAAGAAACACCTGGGGTAACAGGAAAATTTGGCTTTGGTGTACAGAATGAAGCAGGGCAAAGGCTAATAGAGTTTTGCCAAGAGAACACACTGGTCAAAGCAAACACCCTCTTGCAACAACATTAGAGAAGACTCTACACATGGACATCACCAGATGGTCAACATTAAAATCAGATTGATTATATTCTTTGCAGCCAAAGATGGAGCAGCTTTATACAGTCAGCAAAAACAAGGTGAGGAGCTGACTGTGGCTCAGATAATGAACTCCTTATTGCCAAATTTAGACTTAAATTGAAGAAAGAAGAGAAAACCACCAGACCATTCGGGTATGACCTAAATCAAATCCCTTATTATTATACAGTGGAAGTGAGAAATAGATTTAAGGGACTAGATCTGATAGACAGAGTGCCTGATGAACTATGGATGGAGGTTTGTGACATTGTACAGGAGACAGGGATCAAGACCATCCCCAAGAAAAAGAAATACAAAAAAGTAAAATGGCTGTCTTACAATTAGCTGTGAAAAGAAGAGAAATGAAAGCAAAGGAGAAAAGGAAAGATATACCCATTTGAATGCAGAGTTCCAAAGAATAGCAAGGAGAGATAAGAAAGCCTTCCTCAAGATCAATGCAAAGAAATAGAGTAAAACAATAGAATGGGAAAGAGTAGAGATCTCTTCAAGAAAATTAGCGATACCAAGGGAACATTTCATACAAAGATGGGCTCGATAAAGGACAGAAATGGTATGGACCTAACAGAAGCAGAAGATATTAGGAAGAGGTGGCAGGAATACACAGAAGAACTGTACAAAAAATAGCTTCACGACCCAGATAATCATGATGGTGTGATCACTCATGTAGAGCCAGACATCCTGGAATGTGAAGTCAAGTGGGCCTTAGGAAACATCACTATGAACAAAGCTAGTGGAGGTGATGGAATTCCAGTTGAGCTTTTTCAAATCCTGAAAGATGATGCTGTGAAAGTGCTGCACTCAATATGCCAGCAAATTTGGAAAACTCAGCAGTGGCCACAGGACTGGAAAAGGTCAGTTTTCATTCCAATTCCAAAGAAAGGCAATGTAAAAGAATGCTCAAAATACCGCACAATTGCACTCATCTCACATGCTAGTGAAGTAATGCTCAAAATTCTCCAAGCCAGGCTTCAGCAATACGTGAATGGTGAACTTCCAGATGTTCAAGCTGGTTTTAGAGAATGTAGAGGAACCAGAGATCAAATTGCCAACATCTGCTGGATCATTGAAAAAGTAAGAGAGTTCCAGAAAAACATCTGCTTCTGTTTATTGACTATGCCAAAGCCTTTGTGTGGATCTCAATAAACTGTGGAAAATTCTGAAAGAGATGGGAATACCAGACCACCTGACCTGCCTCTTGAGAAACCTATATGCAGGTCAGGAAGCAACAGTTAGAACTGGCCGCAGAACAACAGACTGGTTCCAAATAGGAAAAGTAGTACGTCAAGGCTGTATATTGTCACCCTGCTTATTAACTTTATACAGAGTACATTATGAGAAATGCTGGGCTGGAAGAAGCACAAGCTGGAACCAAGATTGCCCGGAGAAATATCAATAACCTCAGATATGCAGATGACATCACCCTTATGGCAGAAAGTGAAGAGGAACTAAAGAGCCTCTTGATGAAATTGAAAGAGGAGAATGGAAAAGTTGGCTTAAAACTCAGCATTCAGAAAACTAAGATCATGGCCTCTGGTCCCATCACATATTGGCAAATAGATGGGGAAACAGTGTCAGATTTTATGCTTTGGGCCTCCAAAGTCACTGCAGATGGTGATTGCAGCCATGAAATTAAAAGGCTCTTACTCCTTGGAACAGTCAAAAGAGTGTCAGACTTTATTTTTGGGGGGCTCCAAAATCACTGCAGGTGGTGATTGCAGCCATGAAATTAAAAGATGCTTACTCCTTGGAAGGAAAGTTATGACCTACTTACATAGCATATTCAAAAGCACAGATGTTACTTTGCCAACAAAGATCCATCTAGTCAAAGCTATGGTTTTTCCAGTGATCGTGTATGGATGTGAGAGTCACACTGTGAAGAAAGCTGAGCACCAAAGAATTGATGCTTTTGAACTGTGGTTTGGAGAAGACTCTTGAGAGTCCCTTGGAATGCAAGGAGATCCAACCAGTCCATTCTAAAGGAGATCAGTCCTGGGTGTTCTTTGGAAAGGCTGATGCTAAGCTGAACCTCCAATACTTTGGCCGCCTCATGTGAAGAGTTGACTCATTGGAAAAGACCCTGATGCTGGGAGGGATTGGGGGCAGATGGACCTGAGTCTGAGTGAACTCCGGGAGTTGGTGATGGACAGGGAGGCCTGGCATGCTGTGATTCATGGGGTCGCAAAGAGTCGGACATGACTGAGTGACTGAACTGTACTGAACTGAGGCACATTCAAAGTCTACTATAGTTAATGATTCCTAAATTGACTTTAAAGCAAGACCAAGTTTCTACTGTTAATGAATTTCTAGTGTCAGATTCAGGGTCCCCTAGGGAGACTTAAATCAGTCAGGATTTCCTAAACAACAATCTGAAAATAGTTAAAAAAGAGAGCCTTATAAAGATTCTTCCTTGTGTCAAAGCAGGTACTTTACCACATTCAGTGCAAACACCAATTTGCACCTAAGACTACTTAACTGTGGTCATTTTTCATGCCCCAACATTATAGCTCTAGTAAGCCTCAGATATTTTTTTCCAAATAAAAAACAGAAGTAGCCTAGGTATGATTTCACTTTCTCTGGACACCAGGCCAGGATAATGAACAACATAGAAAGAATAAAACTCCTTAGAATCAAATGTTTTACTGTTTGTAGGGTAAAAGTGTTCACTTAAAATTTAATTGAATTACATGTTTTGTCTGACCAAACTCAAATGGACTTCTGAAACAGAAGCAAAATAAGAGATTTTCTAGATTTCAGTCTTTCCTCACACGCACCTAAAGTATCACTCCCATACAAAATGAATCTCCTGTGTTGTAATTCACCTATTTAAAAATGTGCCCTATTAATAGACTTCTGAGTAATATAAAGAGATTAATGATTTTACTTGGATAAAAAGATTATATACAAACTTAATACTATGTCTATGAACACACTTGAAGCCTATTCAAATACTAACCCTATGAATACACTTAAATAAATTGCCCCTCTTTGACACGATTTGAGTACAGCACTAAAAGGATATAGGATCATGCATATCAAGAGTAGCTTTGCATATAAACCAAGAAATTACTACTTAATAAATTAGGCATACTCTAATTGCAATGTTAATAACATTACATCATATTTTTAAGTATGTAACTGTCCTTTACTGTGACATTTACTTTGAAAGTAGTATTTCACTGAATCTATGATTCACCACTATTTTATAAGCCACTAAGAGCAAAGGCATTATGAGGTTTTAAATGACACATTACTTATAATTTAAAATTCTATTTCCTATTTTTGAAAAAATTAATTTTGGTCATAAGGCATGTAGATTATTTTATATAAAATATGTAATTGCAGATTTAAAATGTACTATATATTACATATGTTAAAATGAAATGGTATGTAAAATTAATTGGATGTGGTATGTTTAAAATTTTTAACCTTCTGAGATAAATCCATGGGAATAATTTTTCAGTTCTTAATAATCAATGCGTTTTTCCACATAATGTTATTTTCTCAAGGAAATTATTGGTTCAGTATTTCAAAAAAAATTTTTTTTAAATGTTGCGTCCATAAGAAAACTGTTAGATTTCTTAGAAATTAAAATACAGGTAGAGGAGGAAAAACCAATAGCAAATAATAAAGAGACTGATCGGAGAAGGCAATGGCACCCCACTCCAGTGCTCTTGCTTGGAGAATCCCATGGATGGAGGAGCCTGATAGGCTACAGTCCATGGGGTCACTAAGAGTCGAACACGACTGAGCGACTTCACTTTCACTTTTCACTTTCATGCATTGGAGAAGGCAATGGCACCCCACTCCAGTGTTCTTGCCTGGAGAATCCCAAGGACGGGGGAGCCTGGTGGGCTGCCGTCTATGGGGTCGCACAGAGTCGGATACGACTGACGCGACTTAGCAGCAGGAAAGAGACTGATAGTTGAATGGAAAATGCTGAAGAGAAAACAGTGATCTAGAAACTTGAACCAGAGAATCCTTCCTTAACTCAGGGCAACTTTACCAATATAAAAATATCTTTTGAGAAAAGTTAGGAAAAAAAGGAGGGTAATTTTTTTTTAATCACATAATTCATCAAATAGAAGTCAACAAGAGGAGATAAAAGAGAAAGGAGACAGATGTAAGAAATTTGTATTGATAGAATAACACTTGCTAATTCTGAAGAAAGACCAATTATCAAATTAAAAGGCCCAATGAATACCAGGAAGAATGTGAAACTAATATACAGCAAAACACATCTTAATAAAATTTTAGTATCCATATTAAATTTTTAAAATAAAAATGGTCTATAAAGATTTAAAATTAAAAGTGTATCAGTTTTTTTCATGCATTATTTCTAATAATTTTTTGATAGAACTTTAGGATTTTCTATGCATAGTACTATGTCATCAGCAAATAATGACAGCTTTACTTCTTCCTTTCCAGTTTAGATGCCTTTCATTCCTTTGTCTTGTCTAATTACTATGACTAAAACTTCCAATACTGTGTTAAATAGAAATGGTGAGAGTGATCATCCTTACGTTGTTGTTGATTTTAGAGGAAAAGCTTTCAGTTTTGCACCATTGAGTGAGATGTTGGCTGTGGATTTGACATCAGTTCAGTTCAGTTGCTCAGTCATGCCTGACTCTTTGCAACTCCATGGACTGCAGCATGCCAGGCTTCCCTGTCCATTACCAACTCCCAGAACTTGCTTAAACTCATGTCCATCAAGTTGGTGACGCCATCAAACCATCTCATCCTCTGTCGTCCCCTTCTTCTCCCACCTTCAATCTTTCCCAGCATCAGGGTCTTTTCCAATGAGTTAGTTCTTAGCATCAGGTGGCCAAAGTATTGGAGTTTCATATTCAGCATCAATCCTTCCAATGAATATTCAGAACTGATTTCCCTTAGGATAGACTGGTTTGATCTCCTTGAAGTCCAAGGGACTCTCAAGAGTCTTCTCCAACACCACAGTTCAAAAGCATCAATTCTTCAGCACTCAGCTTTCTTCACAGTCCAACTCTCACATCCATACACGACTACTGGGAAAACCATAGCTTTGACTAGATGGACCTTTTTTGGCAAAATAATGTCTATGCTTTTTAATACTCTGTCTAGGTTGACATAGAGGGCCTTTATTATTGGGATTCCCTGGTAGCTGAATGGTAAAGGATCCACCTGAAGTGCAGGAGGTGCAGGAGACAGGGGTTCGATTCCTGGGTTGGAAAGATCCTCTGAAGGAGGGCATGGCAACCCACCCCAGCATTCTTGCCTGGAAAATCTGATGGACTTCAGTATTTGGAGGAGACATGAGGGATAAGAGGAGCTTGGTGGGCTACAGTCCATAGGGTCACAAAGTGTCAGATATGACTGAAGCAATTGAGCACAGATGCATGCAAGCCTTTATTATGTTGAGATATATTCCCTATCTACCAACTATGTTGAAAGCTATCATCATGAATGAGTGTTAATTTTGTTAAAGGCATTTGTTTCACCTGTCAAGATGGCCATGAGATTTTTATCCTTTGTTTTGTTAATGTGGTTTATCACATTGATTGCATCCCTGGAATAAATCTCACTTGATCATGGTGTATGATATTTTATTTTATATGTATATATATAAACATATAGCTGAATAATATTCTATTAAGTGTTAGTCGCTCAGTCGTGCCCAACTCTTTGTGACCACATGGACTGCAGCCCACCAGGCTTCTCTGTCCATGAGATTTTCCAAGCAAGGATACTGGAGTGGGTTGCCATTTCCTTCTCCAGGAGATCTTTCCAACCCAGGGATTGAACCCGTGTCTCCTGCACTGCAGGCAAATTCTTTACCAACTGAGCTACAAGGGAAGCTTAATATTCTATTACATATAATTATATACATACATATATAAATGTAATATTGGTGGTAGTTTAGTCACTAGGCTGTGCCTGACTTTTGTGATCCCATGGACTGTAGCCTGCCAGGCTCCTCTGTCCATGGGATTCTCCAGGCAAGAATACTGGAGTGGGTTGCCATCCCCTTCTCCAGGGGATATTCCCAACCCAGAGATCAAACCCAGATCTCCTGCATTACAGGCAGATTCTTTACCAACTGAGCTATGAGAGAAGCCCCAAATGGAATATTACTTAACCTAAAAAGGACAAATTTTGCTGTTTACAACAGCATGGATGTACCTGAAGGGTATAATATTTAGTAAATTAAGTCAGATAGAAAAAGAAAAATACTGTATAAATATTTTCAGTTATGTACAGAACCTAAAAATAAAACAAATATAACAAACTGAAGCAGACTCAGATACAGAGAACAAGCTAGTGGAATATTACTCAGCCATAAAAAGAGAAATAGAGTTGAATTTGGCATGCTAATATTTTATTGAGTAGTCTTGCTTCCGTATTCATCAGGATTATTGGCTTGTAATTTTCCTTTTTTTTTTTTTTTTGTAATGTCTTTCTCTGATTTTCATATTAGTTTAATGGCCTAATATGGCCTGATAAAGTAAAAATGGGAGTGTTCCTTCTTAAAAATTTTTGCAGTAGTTTGAGAAGGGTAGATATTAACTCTTCTTCATGTGCTTGGTACAATCCCCCTGTGAAGCCATCCAATTCTTGACTTCTGTTTATTGGTAGCTGATTTGACTTCAATTACAAATTTGATTTCAGTACTAGTATTTTGTCTATTCAGATTACATACCTCATCCTGATTCAGTCTTGGAAAATTATATATTTCTAGGAATTTATCCATTTCTTCTAAGACTGTCCAATTTTTTCCATAAGTGTGCTCATAATATTAATTTTTTATTGAACTTTCTTATTTTGTTTTGGAATATAGGTGATTAACAATGTTGTGATGTTTTCAGGTGGACAGCAAAGGGACTTAGCCATATATACATGTACTCATTCTGCCTTAAACTTCCCTCCCATCCAGACCGCCATGTAACATTGAGCAGAATTCCCTGAGCTATACAATATATCCTTGTTGGTTATCCTCTTTTTTCTATTGTTTTCCTTCCTACAATTTCCTATTTCTTGTTACAGCCCTTTCTCTTTCACTTAAAGAAGAAACTTTGACACTACTTGTAAGGTCAGTTTAGTATAAATGAACTCTTGTTGCTTGTCTTAGAAGCATTTTATCTTTTCTTCAATTCTGAATGATAACCTTTTAGGGTAAAGTATCCTAGACAGTATGTTGTTTTCTTTTTTTTTTTTTTTTCTTTCACCATATGAAATATATTATTCTACTCCCTTCTGGCATGCAAAGTTTCTGATGAAAAATCAGTTCATAGCCTTATTGGAGTTCCTTCCTATGTGACTTTTTTTTTTTTTTTTTTTTTTTTTTGCTGCATTTAGGATTCTTTCTTTAACTTATGCTATTTTAATTATAATAAGTCTTGATGTGGGTCTCTTATGTCAAACTCTATGTTCTTCCTGTACCTGAGTATCTGTTTTGTGTCTTCATGTTTGGGAATTTTATAACCATAATCTTATCAAATCATTTTCAACTTCTTTCTCTCTTCTCCTTCTGAAACGCCTATAATACAAATGTGAATGTGTTTGACGTTGTTCTGGAGTCCCCTAAACTACTTTTAATTTTTAAACTTTGTTTTTCCTTTTGCTGTTTTGATTGAGTTTGTTTTTTTTTTTCTTTTTGAGTTTTTACTAAGAAATCTTTGCCGGCGCCGAGGAAAAGAAATTTTTTTATATTTTCTTGGCAAAGATATATAGTTTTATGTCCATGCTTAGATTTATTTTCCATTTTGTGTGATATAAGAAATTTACCAAAGTTCAATTTTTTAATATGTTGTCAAGATGTTCCAGCACAATTTCTGGAAAAGGCTATACTTTTCACATGCAGTTTATTTCACAAATTCTCTGAAAATCAATTGACAGTATATGTAGGGGATCTTTCTGGGCTGTAATTTCTCTTCCATTGATTGTTGTGCCCTTCCTTTTGTCGATATCCCATTAACTTGTTTATGGTAGCTTATGGAGAGCCTTGAAATTAAATAATGAGAATCCTCTAGATGTTTTCTTCTATTTCAAAACTACATTGACACATTTAGTTTGCCTCCCTTTCCTTGTAAAGATTGGAATCAATTTGCACGTCACATACACAAAAAAGCCTCTGTGATTTTCATTGAAACTGAGTGAAATTGATGGACTGATTTTGGGGAAATTAGCATTTGCATTAAGGATTTAATCCACAGGTAGGATGTTTCTCTCTATGTACATTTTTCCTTTGAATCTTGTCATCAGTGGTTTATTTATTTTTTCATACTCAGATTGCATATTTTGTTAAGTGTACATCTAAGTATTTCATGTTTCCTGATGCCATATTTCTTGATTTTTCTTTTGATATCTATAAGACCTTTAGAAGTCCCCTCTACCTTTTAATTCCTGATATTGCAATTTGTGTCTTCTCTCTGTTTTCCTTAATCAGTCTGATATTTCTGATTTTCTTAATGAACCAGGATTTTGTTTCATTGACCTTAACCATGGTGTTTGTTTTTGTTTGTTTTCTTCCTTTTTTCTGTCTTTTTTAAATTATTTACCTAGAGGATAATTACTTTACAGTATTGTGATGGTTTTTGCCATACATCAACATGTATCAGCATTCTTTCTAATCATCCCACCCTCTTCTCCCACTATGTCCAAAATGTTCTTCTTCATGTCTTTGCTGCCCTGCAAGTAGGATTGTCAGTATCATCTTTCTAGATTCCATAAATATGTGTTAATATAAAATGTTTATCTTTCTCTTTCTGACTTACTTCACTCTGTAAAATAGGCTCTGGATTCATCCACCTCATTAGAACTGACTCAAATACATTCCTTACAACTGAGTAATATTTGTTGTATAAATGTATTACTACTTCCTTATCCATTCGTCTGTCAATGGACAACTAGGCTGCTTCCATGTCCCAACTACAGTAAATAGTGCTGCAATGAACATTGGGGTGCATGTGTTATTTCCCAATCTGGGTTCCTCAGGATATATGCCCAGTAGTGGGATTACTGGCTCAAACTGTAGTTTTATTTTTAGTTTTTTAAGGACTCTCCATACTGTTCTCTATAGTGGCTATATCAGATTGCATTCTTCTGCAATTTTCTGGAAACATTTGAGCGGGATAGGTGTTAGCTTATCTCTAAACTTATGGTTGAATTCACTTGTGAAGCCATCTGGCCCTGGGCTTTTGTTTGTTGGAAGACTTTTTGTTACATTTTTGATTTCCATTCTTGTGATTGGTCTGTTCATATTTTCTATTTCCTTCTGATTCAGTTTTGTAAGGTTATACTTTTCTAAGAATTTCATCCATTTCTTCCAAGTCATCATTTATAGGTATATAAGTTTCCCAGAGTAGTCGCTTACGATCCTTTGCATTTCTGTGTTGTCTTTTGTAACTTCTCTTTTTTTATTTATAATTTTATTGCTTATTTTGGAAGCCAGAATACTGGAGGATTTATCTCAAAGTTCATGCTCCTACTCCTGATTTAGCCATTACCAAGTTAAATGGTGCTAAATAAAATATAATAGATATAGGAAGATTGACAATAAATTTGTTGATTTTAGTAGTATATGTACATATAGGCAAAATTATGTTAATATGTAAAAAATGTTTATTTTTCAATGAAATCAGGCAGGAACTTTTCCATTAATATAAGTCTACTTATTTTTTTTAACAAAAATTGTTGATTTACAACATTGTATTAGTTTCTGATGTACAGCAAAGTGAATAAGTTATACATACATATACATATTTTCTTTTAGATTCTTTTCCATTATTGGTTTTTACAAGATATTGGGTTAATGAAAAAAATAACTGTAGTTTTGGATCATGAATTTTAAATCATTATAACTGGGCTCAAATACACCTTTATTAATCAAAATAGGAACCATTAAAATCAACACATTTTTGCCAGTGAGAAAAAGTTTGTTTATTCCTGTACTGTAAAAAATCCATGCTTCAGGATTTGATGAATTCTTGGAAAGCATTTTCTGCCTCCAAGGTTGTGGAAGCATTTTCCCTGAAAACATTTGTTGAGATACTTGAAGAAGTGGTGAGAGGTCAGTTGGTGAGAGGTCAGATGAATACGCGGGATAAGGTAAAACCTTGTAACCTAATTTATTCAACTTTTGAAATGGTTGTCATGTGGTTGGGCTTTATCATGTGGAAGAATTTGGTCTATTCTGCTTACCAATACCAGATGCAGGCACTGCAGTTTTCAGTGCATCTCATTGATTTGTTGAGCATACTTCTCAGATGTAATGGTTTCACTGGTATTCAGAAAGCTGTAGTGGATCAGATGGGCAACAGACGACCAAACAGTGACCATGATCTTTTGTGGTACAAGTTTGGCTTTGGGAACTACTTTGGAGCTTCTTATCAGTCCAACCACTGAACTGATCATCACTGGTTGTTGTATAAAATCCACTTTCTGTCGCACATCACAATCCAATCGAGAAATGGTTCATTGTTGCGTAGAGTAAGAGAAGATGACACTTCAAAGTGATGATTTTTTTTTTTTGTCAGTTCATGAGATACCCACTTATTGCACTTTTTCAGCTTTCCAATTTGCTTCAAATGCCAAATGGCCATAGAATGGTCAACTTTGAGTTCTTCAGCAACTTCTCAAGACATAAGAGGATCCGCTTCAATGATGGCTCTCAATTGGTTGTTGTCAGCTTCTGATGGCCGGCTACCATGCTTCAAGGCTCATCTTCAAGACGCTCATATACTTTGTAAAACTTCTTGAGCCACCAGTGCACTGTATTTTCATTGGCAGTTCCTGGGCCAAAGGTGTGCTTGACGTTCTGAATTGTCTCCACTGCTTAACAACCCATTTTGAACTCAAATTAAAAAATTGCTTGAATTTGTTTTTGTCTAACATTATTTCTATAGTCTAAAATAAACATAAATAAACAGCAAGTAATGTCACTACAAAAAAAGTGTAAAGCAAGAAATGTGCATTAAAATTATGTATAGCATAACCACATTTATTTAAGAATGCATTCCAGTATCAAATGGCAAATTTCAACAATGCAAAACTACAATTAATTTTTCACTAACCTAATAATTTTCAGTGATGCACATTAGAAACTTGCTGTTTATCTGCTTTATATATAGTAGTTTGTATATATGCTAATTCCAAACTCCTAATTTTCCCTGACTTTCACCACTTCCACATTTTCCCATTCTGTTTACCATGCAGTAATGGGCCCAGATGCCATGGTCTTAGTTTTTTGTTTTTTGTTTTTTTTTAGTTTTAAGCTGGTTCCTTCACTCCTTCTTCACCCTCATCAAGAGGATCTTTAATTCCTTTTCGCTTTCTGCCGTTAGAGTGGTATCATCCACATATCTGAGGTTGTTTTTGTTCTTCCCTCCTATCTTGATTCTGGCTTGTAACTCATCCAGTCCAGCATTTCTCAAGATGTGCTCAGTGTGTGGGTTAAACAAACAGCAGATGACAGCAGATAACCCTGTCATACTCCTTTCTCAATCTTGAACCAATCAGTTGTTCCATACAAAGTTCTACCTGTTGCTTCTTGACCCCACATACATGTTTCTCAGGAGACAGGTAAGAGGATCTGGTATTCTCATCTCTCTAAGAGCATTCCACAGTTTGTAATGATCCACAGTCAAAGGCCTTAGTGTAGTCGATGAAACAGAGATAGATTTTTTTCTGAAATCCCCTTGCTTCTCTATAATCCAGCAAATGTTGGCAATTTGATATCAAGTTCCTCTTCCTTTTCTAAACCCAGCTTGGACATCTGGAAGTTCTTGGTTCACATAATGTTGAGCCTAGCATGCAAGATTTTAAGCATGACTTTAATAGCATGGGGGATGAGTGCAATTGTCTGATGGTTAGCACATTCTTTGGTATTACCTTTCTTGGGAATTGGGATGAGGATTGACCTTTTCCAGTCCTGTGGCGAGTGCTGGGTCTTCCAAATTTGCTGACATAATGAGTGCAAAACCTTGATAGCATCCTCTTTTAGGGATTTAGATAGTTCTCCTGGAATTTCATCACATCCACTAGCTTTATTAAGAGCAGCGCTTCTTAAGGCCCACTTAACTTCACATCCCAGAATGTCTGGCTCTGGGTGACTAACTACAGCATAGTAGTAATATGGTTCACCAAGATCTTTTCTACACAATTCTTCTGTGTATTCTTTCTATCTCTTCTTGATCTTTTCAACATCTACTAGGTCTCTACCATTTTTATACCTTATTGTGCACATCTTTGGGCAGAATGCTCCCTCAATGTTTCCAATTTTCCTGAAAAGATCTCTAGTCTTTTTCCTTTTGTTGTTTTCTTCTATTATTAAACACTGTTCAATGAAGAAGGCCTTCTTGTCTCTTCTAGCTGTTCTTTGAAACTCTGCATTTAATTGGATGTACCTTTCCCTCTCTCTCTTGCTTTTCGCTTCTCTTTGCTCTTCTGAAATCAGAAGACAATTCTTTCTTGACAGGAAAGTGATGACAAACCTAGGCAGTGTGTCGAAAAGCAAGGATAGTACTCTTCCAATATAGTTCAATATATCAAGGTTATGGTCTTCCCAGTAGTCACATGTGGCTGTGAAAGCTGGACCATAAAGAAGGCAGAATGCCAACAAATTGATGCCTTCGAACTGCAGTGGTGGAGAGGATTCCTGAAAGCCCCTTGGACAGCAAGGAGATCAAACCAGTCAATCTTAAGGAAGATCAACCCTGAATATTCCCTGGAAGGACTGATGCTGAAGCGTCAGGATTTTGGTCATCTGACACAAACAGATGACTCATTGGAAAAGTCCCTGATGCTGGGAAAAATGGAGGGCAAAAGGAGAAGAGGGCATCAGAACATGAGATGGCTGGATGGCATCACTGATGCAATGAACATGAACTTGAGCAAACTCTGGGAGATGGTGAGGGATAGGGAGGCCTGGCATGATGCAGTCCATGGGGTCACAAATAGTCAGACACAGCTGGGCAATTGAAAAACAACAAAAAGAAAATTCTAATCTTTGCTAGTCTTATTAAGAAAAAGTGATACTTTAAAGTCATGTTGTACAGATAGCCAATAGTCACATGAAAAGATGCTCAACATTATGAATTATTAGAGAAAGGCAAAACTACAATGAGGCATCACTTCACACTGGTTAGAATGTCCATTATTATAATGTCTAGAAGTGACAAATGCTGGAGAGGATGTGGAGTAAAGTGAACCCTCCTATACTGTATGTTAATGCAACTTTATTAAAATGATTCATGGGACAAAGTCTTATTCAAAATTTAAAATATATTCATTGAGTTATATGTAACTTTATCTATTACACAGCTAGGAGATAATTCAATCTTTTATAGAATTTAGAATGTAATTTTAAATGTTTCTAGGAATTTATAATATATTCCAAGCTAAACATTATAAACACTTTGGGAATAATTGTATTGTGCTGTTAGATATATGGAAGTATCATATTTAAAAAAATGGTAATGCAAAAGAAAAATGTTAAGAGATATTTCATTATCACTCATGAATATACTTTAAATCTTAAATACAGTCTTAGATACAATAAATCTTAGATACAATCTTGATACAAATTTTCTAAGAAAGCTGAAGTTTGCTGTGTTTATGATGTAGAAATCATAAATAATTTCTAATGGTATTGAAAACTTTAGATATAATATTAACAAAGTAAAGTATTTTATAAATCAGCAGAATAACATTTAGGAAAAATTCTTTTAATCTCTGGATACTATGCAAAGTCTTGGGGAAGAAAAGATGAAAAATACCACTGTAGCAGTAATTCAAAGCAAATATTTAGTGGAAACACAGTGATGTATGTATAAGAATGAAAAATAGGACATGTTTTATTAAAGAAAAATAAAATGTATAGAAGTAATTAAATCATGAAAAAGTTTTCCCCTAGGATATTTTGCATTTTATTTTAACAATTCAACATTTCAGTAACAATAAACTATATTTAAGAATTAGGGGAATTCTTATAATATGTGAATAATCATTGCTTTTGATCTTTTCACCTAATTTGTTTCAGGCAATAAACAAAACATATTGTTTAGTTGATATACTCGTTGGCAATGTTAGGAGATACTACAGTGTATGGCTGCCTGCTTTACTGCTCCAGAACACACAGAGGTTTAAATCTTCCTCCTTGAATGGTTCCAGCTTATGAGACAAATTAACTCTCCCTAGCCATCCCTATGTTCTGCAAAAATTTCTTGTGGGGCTTTCTCTCCAACAGTGTCTTTAACTCCAGCAGAAGAATATCTACTTTGGGTGGCAGTTGTGGGCTCTTTCTGTAGCCCCTGGACATTGAGTGCTATATTTCCTGGCTCTTTTATTGAGTTCTCCTTGTCCACCTCCCACCACCACTGACCTTATTGAACAGGGCATGTGATGACTGGCTCTACAGGGATTTCTCTCTTGTGTCCACAGGAAGCATTCATCCACCCCTTGCCCTGACAAACCAATTCCAACAGAGCAGCACCCTACATTCTATGGCTTTACTTCCAAAGCAGGTGGTCAGTCCTTCCTTTATCTATTAGAAGTACCCTGCTTTCTGTCTGCTTTGATTTTCACAGTTAGGACTCAGAGTTTTATCTTTGATGTATTCCAAGAACAAAGAACACTTTTCAAGCGCTTTGAGGGCCTCCCTGCTCCTTTAAGTTTCACCTGGTTTAGAAGTTAAGGACATATTTTCTTCTTTCACAGAAAGCAGAGTGTTCTAGTGAGGGTGACATCCCTCTCCAAATAAAATTATATACCAATTTCTCTATTTTAACTTTTCATTAGACATGGAAGAGGCTCTGGTAAATATTGTTGTTTTTCATAGAAGGATCAGATGTTCTACTTATACTCATCTTGCTATTATAACATGTATCAGATCAGATCAGATCAGTCGCTCAGCTATGTCCGCCGCTTTGTGACCCCACGAATTGCAACACGCCAGGCCTCCCTGTGCATTACCAACTCCCGGAGTTCACTCAGACTCACGTCCATCGAGTCAGTGATGCCATCCAGCTATCTCATCCTCTGTTGTCCCCTTCTCCTCTTGCCCCCAATCCCTCCCAGCATCAGAGTCTTTTCCAATGAGTCAACTCTTCGCATGAGGTGGCCAAAGTACTGGGGTTTCAGCTTTAGCATCATTCCTTCCAAAGAAATCCCAGGGCTGATCTCCTTCAGAATGGACTGGTTGGATCTCCCTGCAGTCCAAGGGACTCTCAAGAGTCTTCTCCAACACCACAGTTCAAAAGCGTCAATTCTTCGGCATTCAGCCTTCTTCACAGTCCAACTCTCACATCCATACATGACCACAGGAAACCATAGCCTTGACTAGACGAACCTTTGTTGGCAAAATAATGTCTCTGCTTTTGAATATGCTATCTAGGTTGGTCATAACTTTCCTTCCAAGGAGTAAGCGTCTTTTAATTCCATGGCTGCAGTCACCATCTGTAGTGATTTTGGAGCCCCAAAAAATAAAGTCTGACACTGTTTCCACTGTTTCCCCATCTATTTCCCATGAAGTGATGGGACCAGATGCCATGATCGTCATTTTCTGAATGTTGAGCTTTAAGCCAACTTTTTCACTCTCCACTTTCACTTTCATCAAGAGGCTTTTTAGTTCCTCTTCACTTTCTGCCATAAGGGTGGTGTCATCTGCATATCT
This sequence comes from Bubalus bubalis, assembly GCF_019923935.1. NCBI lineage: Eukaryota > Metazoa > Chordata > Mammalia > Artiodactyla > Bovidae > Bubalus > Bubalus bubalis. Next base: position 83,525,834 of record NC_059164.1, read on the forward strand.
GCGGTTATTGATATTTCTCCTGGCATTCTTGATTCCAGCTTGTGTTTCTTCCAGTCCAGCGTTTCTCATGATGTACTCTGCATATAAGTTAAATAAACAGGGTGACAATATACAGCCTTGACGTCCTCCTTTTCCTATTTGGAACCAGTCTGTTGTTCCATGTCCAGTTCTAACTGTTGCTTCCTGACCTGCTTACAGGTTTCTCAAGAGGCAGATCAGGTGGTCTGGTATTCCCATCTCTTTCAGAATTTTCCACAGTTTATTGTGATCCACATAGTCAAAGGCTTTGGCATAGTCAATAAAGCAGAAATAGATGTTTTTCTGGAACTCTCTTATTTTTTCAATGATCCAGCGCATGTTGGCAATTTGATCTCTGGTTCCTCTGCCTTTTCTAAAACCAGCTTGAACATCAGGAAGTTCATGGTTCACATATTGCTGAAGCCTGGCTTGGAGAATTTTGAGCATTACTTTGCTAGAGTGTGAGATGAGTGCAATTGTGTGGTAGTTTGAGCATTCTTTGGCATTGCCTTTCTTTGGGATTGGAATGAAAACACCTGACCTTTTCCAGTCCTGTGGTACAATTAAAAATTAACCAATACTGAGAAGTAAATGTTATATTCTAATATTATTTCATTTTTAAATAAGTGTCATCATGGAATAAATATAATATTTGGAGATTTAAGGGGAACAGTATAATTTTCCAGGAGTTAGAATATAGGTTTTATAGTATGAAGAACTTTGAGAAAAATCCTTTTTTTTTTAATCTTTAAATCATATATAGTGGGAGATTACTGATGTATGTATTAATTAAGTGAATGTTCCCATGTTTACTATCAGTTCTAGTGTACCCATGTGCTGAGTACATTTTAAAACATTATTGACTTCCAGAAGTTAAGAGCATTGACTATAACAATCTGGTCCCATCACTTTATGGCAAATGAATGGGAAAAAATGGAAACAGTGACAGACTTTATTTTCTTGGGCTCCAAAATCACTACGAACAGTGACTGCAATCATGAAATTAAAAGACACTTACTCCTTGGAAGAAAAGCTATGACCAACCAATACAGTGAGTTAAACAGCAGAAATATCACTTTGCAGACAAAGATCTGTACAGTCAAAGATGTGGTTTTTCTAATAGTCATGTATGGATATATGAGTTGCACCATAAACAAGGCAGAACACTGAAAAATTGATGCTTTCATATGGTGGTGCTGGAGAAGACTTTTGAGAGTTCCTTGTAACACTGTACAGGAGACAGAGATCAAGACCATCCCCATGGAAAAAAAAAATGCAAAAAAGCAAAATTGTTGTCTGAGGAGGGCTTAAAAATAGATGTGAAAAGAAGAGAAGAGAAAAGCAAAGGAGAAAAGAAAATATATAAGCATCTGAATGCAGAGTTCTGAAAACTAGCAAGGAGAGATAAGAAAGCCTTCCTCAGCGATCAATGCAAAGAAATAGAGGAAAAAATACAATGGGAAAGACTAGAGATCTCTTCAAGAAAATTAGAGATACCAAGGGAACATTTCATGCAAAGATGGGCTCGATAAAAGACAGAAATCGTATGGAACTTACAGAAGCAGAAGATATTAAGAAGAGGTGGCAAGAATACACAGAAGAACTGTACAAAAAGATCTTCATGACCCAGATAATCACAATGGTGTGATCACTGACCTAGAGCCAGACATCCTGGAATGTGAAGTCAAGTGGGCCTTAGAAAGCATCACTATGAACAAAGCTAGTGGAGGTGATGGCATTCCAGTTGAGCTATTTCAAATCCTGAAACATGATACTGTGAAAGTAATGCACTCAATATGCCAGCTAATTTGGAAAACTCAGCAATGGCCACAGAACTGGGAAAGGTCAGGTTTCAATCCAATCCCCAAAAAAGGTAATGCCAAAGAATGCTCAAACTACCGCACAATTGCACTCATCTCACACACTAGTAAAGTCATGCTCAAAATTCTCCAAGCCAGGCTTCAGCAATATGTGAACTGTGAACTTCCTGATGTTCAAGCTTGTTTAAGAAAAGGCAGAGGAACCAGAGATCAAATTGCCAACATCTACTGGATCATCGAAAAAGCAAGAGAGTTAGAGAAAAACATCTGCTTCTGTTTATTGACTATGCCAAAGCCTTTGACTATGTGGATCACAATAAACTGTGGAAAATTCTGAAAGAGATGGGCATACCAGACCACTGACCTGCCTCTTGAGAAACCTGTATGCAGGTCAGGAAGCAACAGTTAGAACTGGACATGGAACAACAGACTGGTTCCAAATAGGAAAAGGAGTACATCAAGGTTGTGTATTGTCACCCTGCTTATTTAACTTATATGCAGAGTACATCATGAGAAATGCTGGGCTGGAAGAAGCACAAGCCAGAATCAAGATTGCCAGGAGAAATATCAATAACCGCAGATATGCAGATGACACCACCCTTATGGCAGAAAGTGAAAAAGAACATAAAGCCTCTTGATGAGGGTGAAAGAGGAGAATGAAAAAGTTAGCTTATAGCTCAACATTCAGAAAACTAAGATCATGGAATCTGGTCCCATCACTTCATGGGAAATAGATGGGGAAACAGTGGAAACAGTGTCAGACTTTATTTTTTGGGGCTCCAAAATCACTGCAGATGGTGACTGCAGCCATGAAATTAAAAGATGCTTATTCCTTGAAAGGAGAGTTATGACCAACCTAGTTCAGCTCAGTTCAGTCGCTCAGTTGTGTCCGACTCTTTGCAACCCCATGAATCACAGTATGTCAGGCCTCCCTGTCCTTCACCAACTCCCGGACGTTATTCAAACTCATGTCCATCGAGTTGATGATGCCAACCGCCCATCTCATCCTCTGTCGTCCCCTTCTCCTCCTGCCCCCAATCCCTCCCAGCATCAGGGTCTTTTCCAATGAGTCAACTCTTCCCATGAGGTGGCCAAAGTGTTGGAGGTTCAGCTTCAGCATCAGTCCTTCCAATGAACACCCAGGACTGATCTCCTTTAGGATGGCCTGGTTGGATCTCCTTGCAGTCCAAGGGACTCTCAAGAGTCTTCTCCAACAGCACAGTTCAAAAGCATCAATTCTTCCGTGCTTAGCTTTCTTCACAGTCCAACTCTCACATCCATACGTGACCACCGGAAAACCATAGGCTTGACTAGATGGACCTTTGCTGGCAAAGTAATATCTCTGCATTTTAATATGCTATCTGGGTTGGTCATAACTTTCCTTACAAGGAGTAAGCATCTTTTAATTTCATGGCTGCAGTCACCATCTGCAGTGATTTTGGAGCCCCAAAAAGTAAAGTCTGACACTGTTTCCACTGTTTCCCCATCCATTTGCCATGAAGTGATGGGACCAGGTGCCATGATCTTCGTTTTCTGAATGTTGAGTTTTAAGCCAACTTTTTCACTCTCCTCTTTCTCCTTATCAAGCGGCTTTTTAATTCCTCTTCACTTTCTGCCATAAGGATGGTGTCATCTTTATTTCTGAGGTTATTGATATTTCTCCTGGCAATCTTAATTCCAGCTTGTGCTTCCTCCAGCCCACCGTTTCTCATTTGTACACTAATATTTTTCTTACTTTTTTCTAAAATATTCTATTTCACTTTATTTTATTGAAATGCTGATATTGAAACTAGTAGATTTATTTCTTGACACATCAATTGACCATAACCCACAATTTGACAACCATTTCCCTAGAGGACTTAACCAACTTCATGAGGGTCCAACTAGTGCTGTCAGGAGGGGTAACCCAGCAGCTGGTAGGCAGTACATGAGCTGGGGGTCTGCACTTGTCCTTGTCTGGAAGCATACTGCCAGGCATTTGCATGTGCCAGAGAGAGGGCAATATTAAACAGCAAATAAGAAAATCCATGACAGGCTAAGAGAGAGACAATGGAAGAAAGGAAATTGTAGTACCATTAAGAGCACTTTTTCCGTTACTTTTAGAACAAGAAGTACCACATTTGCAATTTTCATTTGCTCCCCAAATGGTTTCCTTTTGTTCAAAAACCGTTTCCAATAGAAATACTGTGCAAGCCACATATGTGATTTAAAATTTTCTAATAGATACACTTAAAAATAAAAAAAATGTAAAAGTATTTTAATATGTTTATTTAACCTAATTATCCAAAACATTAGAAAATTAATTAATAATTGAATATAAAATACTAATGGAATATTTTAGTTTTATTCCTACCAAGTGTTTCAGATATGATGTAAATTGTACTTACTGATCATATTATTTTGAACTATCTGAATTTAGATTAGTCAGTAGTCATATGGAATTTGTCATCACCATATTGGAAAATGTGGCTCTAAATATGGGAAATACTGGGAGGTTTCATGCTAGTGTTTATGAGATCCGATTTGACTTTTAGAAAGCTCTCACTCTCTCAGTGATTCAGAGAATGAGGTATATTGTGAGGTTGGAAGCAGGGAGAAACATTAGCTTTTTGGATTGCAAGAAGGGCAGAGATGAGTGTAAATGGATAGAATCATTATGACTTCAGTTCAGTTCATTTCAGTCGCTCAGTCGTGTCTGACTCTTTGCGACCCCATGAATCTCAGCATGCCAGGCCTCCCTGTCCATCACCAACTCCCGGAGTTCATTCAAACTCACGTCCATTGAGTTGGTGACGCCATCGAGCCCTATGACTTGGACACTGCTTATAAGTGTTTAGTGGTATTGGTAAAGAGGAAACAGAAATGAAAGGGATTAGAGCAGATTGCAAGGTTTGTGGACATGGCCATTGGGTGGATGGTGGTGCTGCTCATTAAGTTAATGTATCCAGAATGACAGCCACAATAAACTTTCAGTCTTTTTTTTTTTTTTTTTTTTAGGTTGACAACTTATATTCTGTTATTATCAAGGTTGATTGAAATAGTGCTTGATTTAGTAATGTTCCAATAGAGCTTAAAGTTCCAATCAGCTTCCCTTGTAGCTCATTCGATAAAGAATCTTCTTGCAATGCGGGAGGCATGGGTTCAATCCCTGAGTCAGGAAGATCCTCTGGAGAAGGAAATGGCAACCAATTCCAGTATTCTTACTTGGAGAATCCCATGGACAGAGAAGCCTGGTCGCAAGAGTCAGACACAACTTAGTGACTAAACCACCAATAGAGCTTATCCTGGGAAACACACTGATGCTTTAGAATTCACAATAACTTTGGAAGTTTTTTGGTCCAGTGGATTTTACCTAAGATAAACTCTGTAGGTTGGATTCAGGGCCACTTATATGGGTGATAGCACATGGCAATCACTAGAATGGACTAAGTTCTTAATGAACGTATAAGAAAATTAACCTAGTGAAACTGGGTGACTCTCTCAAGTCCTCTCTGTTCAGACACAAACTCGAACTACTGCTTTTCTCCTCTTTTAGGACTTTTCTCCAAACTATTCTCTGTTCTTAGCTTTAACTTGCACTTTTAAAGGGAGATTATTTGATCAAAATTCCCTTAGTTTCACTTTAAAAGCTCCACACTTTCACCTTTTCAGTCTTCCTTCGATTTTCTCTGCAAGATGTATCCTACTCTGTGTGAGGACTAACACCGTGTCCACTTTCTGGCTCTCACCTGCTTTTTATTCTTCCTAGATCAATGTATTTTTCCATTTACTTTTTGAGATCAATATTTTGAGATGCCAGCTTGTACTCTGTAGAAACTCCTCTTGGTTATTTATATTGCTTCATATCTTTGTTTAAAGACTGTATTTCTATATTAAGTTGGTCAGGGTGGAAAAAGGAATGAAGAATTATCTTTAGCTTTGGATAAAATACATATGAACTTAGTTTGAATAGTTCCATTTTTCTATTTCAAAAATACATTTGCCCCAGTGAATTAATCAATACCAAAGATCCAGTGTGTGATAACAACTTAAAACCTACAAAGAAGTAGTACTGACACATATCTGTCAGAAAGCCAACTGTGTGTGTGTGAGAGAGTACACACACTTTGTGTAAATGGGATTTTTATGTGATACTTAACTCTATTTAATGTGCTAGAGAAAATATAGACTGAAATATGAGTAAGAATAAGCACTAAGAGGAGATATTAGAAAATGTCTATATGTTGCACATTTTGCATTAAGTGAATTTAAGTTTTGAACAAACACTATGAGGTAAACTCAGTATATTCTTCCAGGAATACTGGAAGTTAGTAAACTTTCTGAGTTATTGAAAATCTGAAAATATTTTTATCTTCTGAGTCCACTTAATCATTTAGTAAGGAAGCATGCTGCTGCTGCTGCTAAGTCTCTTCAGTCATGTCTGACTCTGTGCAACCCAATAGATGGCAGCCCACTAGGCTCCCCCGTCCCTGGGATTCTCCAGGCAAGAACACTGGAGTGGGTTGCCATTTCCTTCTCCAATGCATGAAAGTGGAAAGTGAAAAGTGAAATTGAAGTCGCTCAGTCGTGACTGACTCTTCATGACCCCATGCATTGCAGCCTACCAGGCTCCTCCACCCATAGGATTTTCCAGGCAAAAGTACTGGAGTGGGGTGCCATCGCCTTCTCTGAGTAAGGAAGCATAAATTCAACTTAATTTTTCAAAAAACTTTCATAGCCATTGCTCTGTTGTCATCAGCTAAAACAGTTGTCTCTAATCAAGTTTAGCAGTAGCAGTGGTGGGAGAAATGATCATCTAGAGGATAAGGAAAAAGAAAAAAAAAACTGAGAAGAGAAAAGGAAATGGAAAATTTCAAGTCTAATATCCCTGTTTCAGGAAATTAACTCTACTGAAGTCTACACAAACAAACAAGCAAACAAACAAAAAATTAAATAAACTAGCAATTCAATCACGTGACTTCTAATTCATACACTTATATTACTTTTTATATCTGCGGGGAGCCGGCGTGAGGCACTCCGCCCATGGCAAAGGTCATGAAGAAGGAGGCTCGACATACTCAAAGGCGGGATTGAGCCTCAGGAGTCCCCCTGGAAATCCTCGAGCATCTACCCCCATAACCAGAGCCTGCCTACTTTACTACTTTGTGCTCTCACCTACACCTCTGACTTTACAGGGGGCTGTCCCCCACCACCTCTTTCGGAGAAGGAGTTAACTTATAGCTCCAGTTAATAAAAACTCCTGGGCATGACAAGAGTGTTTTAACCTACAAACTCCTCTGAAGGTTCTCTAGCCTGCCTGACAGGCTTGTCCGGCCACATGTGATTGCTCACAGCCTCCCAACTGTGAGAGGCACAAGATGCTTTAAACCTTCTAAAAACAGATTCTTTAGAGAAGTTACAAAACTATTCGTATAAGTATAATGGGCTAATTAGAAATTGTATTGGTGAAGGGTTTTTCATTTGTTGAACCAATGTTTACTGCTAAGTCTCCACATCCCCTGCCTTATACACATTAATGAATATATGGAAGAAATAAGCATTAACCTTTGATATTAATCACGTTGGACCTTAGGCTAAGTAAATTCTTTCCTTAATTAAAACCCACTTCACCCTCACCCTATAGGAATGTAACTTTATCTGGTACCTTCGGAAGGTGGCATCTGTTTTAAGAATAATCACCCCTGGAGAAATAAATGTCCTGGTTGACTGACTGCTGCCACAAGGAGAGGGTCATAAATTGTCAGCAGGCCCCCTGGCCAGAAGATGATGTAACACCCCTAAGACCTCTGTATACATTTGTATGAAGCACCTGACTTTGATAAAAGTCAGGACTGCTGACCCCGCGTGACTTTTGCATAACATCTCAGTGTATAAAAGTAGACCATGGAAAATAAAGAATTGGGATCAGTTCCTCAAAAGACTGGTCTCCCCATGTCTCTCTCTCTCTCAAACTCTGGCTGAGTCTCCATCTGGAGCACGGAACCCGCCATGCTTACTAATTATGCCTGGGCTTCTAAGATCCGACCGGGGAGGCCTCAGTGTCTCCTCTCCTTAGGGAGGACGGAAGGACGCCTGCGGCCTATGTAAGTGGTGCAAGCTTCTTGTCTTGAAGTTTTATTGGTCTCCCGCGTAAACCAAGCTACTCAGCCTCTTTTCTCCACTGAATTTTCCTACTGAGCTATCCTCATTCTGTTACTCTTTATATCTCTAATTAATATCTAATTGAAGCTATTGTATCCTGATCCTCGCCGAAGCTGTCCCCGCTTCGAACTCCCTGGATCAGCCGGGGCTGGACCCCGGCATACATTCATCTGCAGGATCTTAAATTTTTTTCGACAACTGGTAGATTGAGTGCAGTGAACCCAAGATAGCTCCATCATAACAAGTTTGATCTTAAACAGACATTTTGTTTCTCTCCATTTTATTTTTTAAGAGATTTAATGACTTTTAATCTCTTTTTAAATCTTCTTCTTCTTCTGGAGAAGGAAATGGCAACCCACTCCAGCACTCTTGCCTGAAAAATCCCATGGACAGAGGAGCCTGATAGGCTACAGTCCATGGGGTCGCAAAGAGTGGGACACGACTGAGCAAAAAAAAAAAAAAAATCTTTTTAAGAGATTTATTTTAAAAAATATTTAATCTTTCTTTTAACTCATGTTCTTTAAGTTGACATCTTGGTGTCTTTGAAAGTTAGAATATCATATGTATGCAAGTCATAGGACAATAACATTTGAGGAGATAAATAGGGATTGAATCCTGGCTTTAACATTTACTATCTGTATGACTGGGAAAATTACATAACCTCTCAGAACCTTTGGGTTCTCATCTGTGTGTAAAACTCATGTTTTACAAAGTTCTTATGGAATTTGCAGAGTATTCATATAAAATTTTGAGAATTATGGAGGTCATACATTAGGGACTATAAAAAGGTGGCTTTTCAAATAACTATTTGGCCAGAGTTGAAGTTTAGGCCTTTATCTATCAAAACTTTTACTATTAAGTATATATTATTGCAGATATTTCTACAAAAAAGATTGTGCTTTATGTCTTCACAAACACAGTAACATATCAGAATTCTTCACTGGGTCAAAAGGACCCTGGCTTTGTTAGGGCAGTCCCAAGGAATATAAACAAAAGGAAAGAAAAGCATTACACCCGCATCCCTGCTTCAGTCTGTAAATTTTATGTAGCTGTTTAAACAATAAAGTTCCATAGGATTTTTGAGAAAAATGGGTTTTGCCACTTAAAAACAAAGCAGAACAAATATTAGTGTGCATATTTTACATCTTCATTAGGCCATCCAATCAAGTATACTTATTTAAAATGTACAACTTGATAAAGTTATGACATATGTATACACTATGAAGGGACCTCTCTGGTGGCTCAGCTGGCAAAGAATCTGCCTCAGTGCAGGAGACCTGGGTTCGATCCCTGGCTTGGGAAGATCCCTTAGAGAAGGGAATGGCTACCCACTTCAGTATTCTTGCCTGGAGAATCCCATGAACAGAGGAGCCTGGCAAGCTACAGTCTATGGGGTCGCAAATAGTCAAACATGACTGAGCAGCTAAGCACACACACACATATGAAAGCATCACAGGTCAATAAAGAAAAATTCATCACAATCCCATAACATTAATTAAAGGCAGAAAATGTTGAAATAATTGATTGCTATATGAAATAGATGTCCAAATTTAGAATCATTTTCCTCAAGATCTTGTTCTTTGTGTAATGTAGATTTCCCATCTCTGACAGCCAGAACAAAATAAATAGCTCTATAGAATTTTCAGCAGATCTACTTTTCTGCAAGATTTACTAACATCTAAAAAGCAAATATAACATTAAACAAATTAATTCTGTTGAAGGAAAAGGAAAGTTTATTTTAATGTGTCTTTAAATGAGCAAGTTCATGCAACATTAAACCTTTTATAACGTTTCCTGGAACTGGCTTGTTAATGCAAACCTGTTTACTGAGAGGAATTGGACTCAGACATCCTTTCCATCTAGGGGATTAGCAGTCTCACTAATGACTAGCCAATTGTTGAGATGAGTGCAGGTTTAAACCAGAATGATTGCTTAGGTACATGACTCAATTGTTGGCTCACATTCCCAGTTAGAAAAAGCACTAATGTACTACTTCTCACAATCCAATAAGCAATATAGAAGTGTTATATGCTTGTTATATGATATTTTGGCTTTGGAGAAGAAAAAACTTTGAAACCCTACTTTGCATACATATTATATTTCCTACTATTGGTTCTGCCAAGTGCCAAGAATGTATTTATCTGTCAAGTAAATAATCACATCTGATTAGTTATTAAATAGTATATTTATAAACATTTTCCCTTGAATTAAAGTACTGAATGAATTAACTTTATGATAGCACCAAACTTCCCACTTTGATTTGTTATATAATCTAACCAGAGGTTATTTAAAATGTTAGAGCCTAGTTATGCCTCTTTAGACTTGAGTATAATTTTAATATTCAGCTTCATATCTCATGATTTTTCAGTAATTAGTTTTTATTTATTTTTACCAAAATTTAAACCTGCACAAAATAGCCATCATAATAACAACAACATAATAGTGCTCTGTATATATTCTTACTCCATAGATGTTCTAAGATAGATGTACATCTCAAATAAACATAAAGAATGCATGGACAATTCCAACACATTATGTATGAAGATCTCTCTCCCTATTTCAGAGAATCCCTGAGGAAAGTATGAATTTTGTAAATAAAGGTAGCATATCATGTGATGTTGTAAGTAAACCGACCTAGTATTCTTACCCCAAAAGACTTAATAATTATCTAATAACAGATCTGCATTATTTTTGCTTTTCCAAATCGTATTATTCCTTTTGACTAATATTGTACTTAGTATGATAAGCCAAAGAAAAACTTTATGAACACATCTCTATTACTGTAAATTTATCTGATTTTTAAATAAATAGCTTTTATGATTAAAATTATAAAATCAAAATCAAATATCATGAATTATTGTTATTAAGTAATATGCCAAGAAAATGCACTGGTCATAACAAACACCCTCTTCCAACAACATGAGAGAAGACTATACATGGACATCACCAGATGGTCAACACTGAAATCAGATTGATTATATTCTTTGCAGCCAAAGATGGAGAAGCTCTATACACTCAGCAAAAACAAGACCAGGAGCTGACTGTGGCTCAGACCATGAATTCCTTATTGCCAAATTCAGACTGAAATTGAAGAAAGTAGGGAAAACCACTAGACCATTCAGGTATGACCTAAATCAAATCCCTTATGATTATACAGTGGAAGTGAGAAATAGACTTAAGGGCCTAGATCTGATAGATAGAGTACCTGATGAACTATGGAATGAGGTTTGTGACATTCTACAGGAGACAGGGATCAAGACCATCCCCATGGAAAAGAAATGCAAAAAAATAACATGGCTGTCTGGGGTAGGCCTTACAAATAGCTGTGAAAAGAAGAGAAGCGAAAAGCAAAGGAGAAAAGGAAAGATATAAGCATCTGAATGCAGAGTTCCTAAGAATAGCAAGAAGAGATAAGAAAGCCTTCTTCAGCGATCAATGCAAAGAAATAGAGGAAAACAACAGAATGGGAAAGACTAGAGATCTCTTCAAGAAAATTAGAGATACCAAGGGAGCATTTCATGCAAAGATGGGTTCGATAAAGGACAGAAATGGTATGGACCTAACAGAAGCAGAAGATATTTAGAAGAGGTGGCAAGAATACACAGAAGAACTGTACAAAAAGATCTTCAAGACCCAGATAATCATGATGGTGTGATCACTGACCTAGAGACAGACATCCTGAAATGTGAAGTAAAGGGGGCCTTAGAAAGCATCACTACGAACAAAGCTAGTGGAGGTGATGGAATTCCAGTGGAGCTATTTCAAATCCTGAAACATGATGCTGTGAAAGTGCTGCATCAATATGCCAGCAAATTTGGAAAACTCAGCAGTGGCCACAGGACTGGAAAAGGTCAGTTTTCATTCCAATCCCAAAGAAAGGCAATGCCAAAGAATGCTCAAACTACCACACAACTGCACTCATCTCACATGCTAGTAAAGTCATGCTCAAAATTCTCCAAGCCAGGCTTCAGCAATATGTGAACTGTGAACTTCCCGATGTTCAAGCTGGTTTTAGAAAAGGCAGAGGAACCAGAGATCAAATTGCCAACATCGCTGGATCATCGAAAAAGCAAGAGAGTTCCAGAAAAACATCTATTTCCTCTTTATTGACTATGCCAAAGCCTTTGACTGTGAGGATCACAGTAAACTGTGGACAATTCTGAAAGAGATGAGAATACCAGACCACCTGACCTGCCTCTTGAGAAATTTGTATGCAGGTCAGGAAGCAACAGTTAGAACTGGACATGGAACAACAGACTGGTTCCAAATAGGAAAAGGAGTGGGTTAAGGCTGTATATTGTCACCCTGTTTATTTAACTTATATGCAGAGTACATTGTGAGAAACACTGGACTGGAAGAAACACAAGCTGGAATCAAGATTGCCGGGAGAAATATCAATAACCTCAGATATACAGATGACAACACCCTTATGGCAAAAAGTGAAGAGGAACTAAGAAGCCTCTTGATGAAAGTGAAAGTGGAAAGTGAAAAAGTTAGCTTAAAGCTCGGCATTCAGAAAACGAAGATCATGGCATCTGGTCCCATCACTTCATGGGAAACAGATGGGGAAACAGTGGAAACAGTGTCAGGCTTTATTTTGGGGGGTTCCAAAATCACTGCAGATGGTGACTCTAGCCATGAAATTAAAAGACGCTTACTCCTTGGAAGGAAAGTTATGACCAACCTAGATAGCATATTCAAAAGCAGAGACATTACTTTGCCAACAAAGGCCCATCTAGTCAAGGCTATGGTTTTTCCTGTGGTCATGTATGGATGTGAGAGTTGGACTGTGAAGAAGGCTGAGTGCCGAAGAATTGATGCCTTTGAACTGTGGTGTTGGAGAAGACTCTTGAGAGTCCCTTGGACTGCAAGGAGATCCAACCAGTCCATTCTGAAGGAGATCAGCCCTGGGATTTCTTTGGAAGGAATGTTGCTAAAGCTGAAACTCCAGAACTTTGGCAACCTCATGCAAAGAGTTGACTCATTGGAGAAGACTCTGATGCTGGGAGGGATTGGGGGCAAGAGGAGAAGGGGACAACAGAGGATGAGATGCCTGGATGGCATCACTGACTCTATGGACGTAAGTCTGGGTGAACCCCTGGTGTTGGTGATGGACACGGAGGCCTGGCGTGCTGCGAAGCATGGGGTTGCAAAGAGTTGGACACGAGTGAGCAACTATACTGAACTGAAGTAATATGCTGAGATATATGTATATATAATTTAAAAAGGAATATGATAATAAAGAAAAAAGAAAAGAGAAAAGAAGAAAGTGAAAAGGAAGAGAAAGAGGAAGATATATTTGCCTTGTATGATAATGACTTGTCTTTCAGCAAAATATGCTTAAAATCCATTTCATGCCACTTTCTGCCTATCTGAGTTCAAAAATAATAGCTAGTAAGAATATATGATATGAAACAAAAGGCCTCTGGTATGGTGTGTGGTTGGAATGAAAAAGAAAAGCTTATTTTGAGAGTGATTTAACAAGTAGCCTTTCAAGTTATGTATATATTCCTTATCTAATCAATTTATTTTGTTAAAATCTTCCCTAAAGAGAAATTTGCACAAGTCCAACAGATATATGATCAAGATTGCTTATCATAACATTGTTTATAAAATTAAATATAAAACAATTTGTGAGACAACAATGACCAAATAGAATACAATTCTAAAATTTAATTTATTACTACATGTTGCTTGATGAATTTGAATTCAATAAAAATAAGCATAAGAAGGATGATATTGGGTAACTGTAGAAAAGCCTATCGACATGGGCATATTACCATTGTGATTTCTCAAAGGACTATGGGGTTATCAAAAATTCCACTAAAGTTAGCAATGTTAAATATTTAAAAATAGATGAAAGTAAATAATTTGCAGCATGGCTATGACTGATGATGTATTAGTATAACAAAGTATTCCCATTAGTGTAAAGAGATGCCAGTTTTCTAAATCAATATCTCCCTAGTTTTGACAAAGACAGTTCATGTTGTTCTCATAAATAATCATATTTTTTTGCTAAAAATTATGCTCACATATCTTGTAGTTTAGATTCCTTCATAACCTATGCACTGGGAAAAATTAGAAATAGCTATCTCTTTTCATAAATAAACTACAAATTAATACATTGATTTTCTCCTTATAAGTTAGTTAAATAAGTATGAATTCAGTGCCTTTAGATGAATGGATGAAGTTGATATTCTAAATTTGACAACCTGAATACCAGAGTAAAACTTAGAAGATGGTAATAAGATACAAATACCAGATGATACCTCTGAGCAGCTGGTCAAACAGCCTCTGAATTATTGCCAATTTATTACCAGAAAAATCCCAGGCATGACCTGTTTGAGTGCTATTTGAGATCTGTTGAAAGTGTATTCAGTTTTCTTGGGGAAAAAGTTTTCCTTCATAGTACTCATCAGTAGATAAAAGAAAATAGGTTTATATTGGGTAAAATAAGATTTGCTTCTACTGCTCAAGGTTTTATAAACAGAGTTGTGAACAAAAGAACAGAGCAAACTAATATAAACTACAGCAAACTATTTTTCAATTTTGTGAAGGAATATGGAATTTTTAAAACTTACTCAAAATCAGATCAAATTTATAGTGTACTTTAACCATGTTATCTCCTCAAAATGTCAAGAAAAATCAGTCCTGTGGAACAAACTCACCTCAGGTATCATGTTGGGGAACAAGGGAAATTTTGGAAATGTAACATATCTTGTAAAATGGTCAAATCCCAGATCCCAGTTAATACCTGCCACTCTCAGTTTTCTTATGTTTTATACTGTGACATATATGATATATCCCTTGGACTACAAGGAGATCAAACCAGTCAATCTTAAAGAAATCAGTCCTGAATATTCATTGGAAGGACTGATGCTGAAGCTCCAATACTTTGGCCACCTGATGCAAAGAACCAACTCATTGGAAAAGACTCTGATGTTGGGAAATATTGAAGGCAGGAGGAGAAGGGAACGACAGAGGATGAGATGGTTGGATGATGTCACTGACTCAACACACTTGAGTTTGAGCAAGCTCCGGGAGTTGGTGATGGACAGGGAAGCCTGGCCTGCTGCAGTCCATGGGATCACAAAGAGTTGGACACAACTGAGCTACTGAACTGAACTGATACTATGACAACTACCCTAAATTTTGAAATTCTCAGACACCTTTCTGATTGGATGGAGTAAGTCATCTTTTATCTGCCATGATTTCAAACTTTAAAGATTTTCTATAACCAGAAGATTTTAATATTCACTTCATGTAATAATTTTGAATTCTTACCTATGTGTGTAACCCAATTAACCCAAGGAGTGCCTGGATGGGAAAGTACTTACAATACCAATTTTTCAAGGGGCAGTCATCTAAAATTATAGGTCTTTTGTCCATCATACTCTACCTTCACAAATTGCAAAATCAGGTTTCTCAGGCCAATATTCATTATAAGGGCCAGATGCCTTTTACTCATGGCTATTTCAAAACTAATCATTGTTATTATTTCAGCATGCTAGAGGCATCACTCAGTAAAGTCATTACATTCTAACTTTATTTTGTAAATCAGAAGTGGTAATGAATTATATGAATATTCACTGTTGAATAAAACAAATTCAGTATTGGCACCCAGTTAGAGATAATAACAGCTCATGCTTTTTACTACAAGGATCAGTATTGGTTTTAATTACATTGAAGGAAAAATAATATACTGAATAATATATAAAATATAAATTATTAATAAACAGAAACCTCAATTAAATAGAGTTGGGAGGTCAGAAAGGGAAGTTTTCATGCCCAGAGATGATATCATTGCCCAACAAGAATAAGAGACTCTTCTTTCCTGGCAAGGTCTAAGCCATGACACTCCTTATGGTAGCCGTCCCAACTTCCTATGCATGTGTTTGTGTTCAGTCATATCCAACTCTTTGAGACCCCAAAGACTGTAGCCCACCAAGCTTCTCTGTCCATGGAATTTTCCAGGCAAGAATACTGGAGTGGGTTCCCATTTCCTACTGCAGGTGATCCCAATTTCCTTTACCTGTCTATAAAAGGGCTCTCTTTCCCTTGTCTATAGGGGAACTTGCATTTGACTTTCCAAGGTTGTGGATTCCAAATTGCAATTTTCTGCCAAAATAAACCCATCTTTGCTGGAGAAATATCTGGCAGTCTATTTGTCTCTGGTTAACAAATAGCAATGTACTTTGATCCTTAATCTTGTAGGTTTCTATAATCATGTTATTTGAATCAGATCATGAGATAATTTGATATGAGATAAGCTAAACAGATATTTCAAAGCTATGGAGGCTAGAAATGTAAGCCATTTGTTCTCACTGCTGATGCTATAACTTTAATATTGAACACTGGAAATGGTCTAAACAGATAATCAACACAACAATCAATTATTTCTAGAAAGACTCACTAACAATATAAATTACTCAAAAAATTATGTTCATTATTTTTGTGTACATGTCTTAAAAACCTAATTAGCCAAAATTCTAACATGCTTTGTATAGCATGTCAAAGAATTCAGTTACTTAGAATTATAACCCGAACCCAGTTGATCTTTGAGGCTTTATCAGAAGCATCCCGGAGGAGTTCAGAGTCATGTTTGGGAATAAACCCTTCCTGCACGTGGGTGAAGACATGGATAAGGTGGAGTTCATTGAGGCCAAGAGCATCGTGAACAACCAACTGCCCAAACCAGCAGTCCTCAGACGCTATGACTAGTAAGGAGAGCAAATTTGAGAAGGAGGAAGTGGTGCAGGTAGGCTGGGTGATGGTTGTCATGTTTAGTCACTAAGCCGTGTCCGACTCTTTGTGACTTAAAGACGTCTTTTATAAGAGAAAGCATGGAAGCCATGTGAACTCTTTATTCACTCACAACCTGCATCTGATAGCCATGTCTCACTATGGCTACACTTGCACTATTTCCTGTCTTAACATCACAAGACACTACCAGTAAAGCATTTTCATAGTGAAAAATTTTTTATTCAACTTTCATGCACTGAAATCAGGGTGTATTATTATAAGTGATATCAAAATATGCAGTAAGGCATAACTGTGAAGAATTATAAATTTCTGGGAGTAAGAAATAACAGTAATTGTGTCTGTAATTTTTAAAATGATAATATTAAATTTAATCTGCCAAATATATGGCTTCCCTGATAGCTCAGTGGGTAAAGAATCTGCCTGCCATGCAGGAGACACCCATTCAATTTCTGGGTTGGGAAGATCCACTGGAGAAGGGATAGGCTACCCACTCCAGTATTCCTGGGCTTCCCTCTTGGTTCAGCTGGTAAAGAATCTACCTGCAATGTGGGAGACCTGGGTTTGATCCCTGGGTTGGGAAGATCCCCTGGAGAAGGGAAAGGCTACCCACTCCACTATTCTGGCCTGGAGAATGCCATGGACTCTAGAGTCATGGGGTCACAAAGAGTCAGACACAACTGAGATACTTTAACTTTCACTAATCTTAAATTTAATCTGCCAAATATACAAATTGATAATATTAAGTTTAATCTGCCAAATATACAAATTGAATTTGTGGAGCAAGTTTTACCTCAATGCTGTAGAATAAACATAAGTTTCTTGAAATGACAGTTAAGTAGTATCAAAATAGGCTCTGTCCCTGGCCAGATGGCTGAGAATGAGGCAGATAAAGGAGCATAGGAGAGGTCTCAGATAGAGGTACCTGCCTGGGACAAGCCATGAGCCTCAGGGATGGAGGGTCACCGGCTTCTAGAGGACAGTGCTTCTGAGCACTAAGGCAACATAGGTTTGGGAATTGTCCCAGCAGACTCCTGAGCATTTTCCATCTGACACAGTAACCCTCTAACATGCAAGCTACCAGACAAATGGAAGCACTTCTTACCCCACTTCCCAGGCATGCCGCCAACAAGAATTTTTAATTCTCAAAGCAGTCAGCCAGTCAGTTGGTTCAGTCGCTCAGTCATGTCCAACTCTTTGTGACCCCATGAACCACAGCACGCCAGGCCTTCCTGTCCATCACCAACTCCCAGAGTCCACCAAAACCCATGTCCATTGAGTTGCTGATGCCATCCAACCATCTCATCCTCTGTCATCTCCTCCTCCTGCCTTCAATCTTTCCCAGCATCAGGGTGTTTTCAAATGATTCAGCTCTTCACATCAGGTGGCCAAAGTATTGGAGTTTCAGCTTCAACATCAGTCCTTCCAATGAACACTCAGGACTGATTTCCTTTAGGATGGACTAGTTGGACCTCCTTTCAGACCAAGGGACTCGCAAGAGTCTTCTCCAACACCACAGTTTAAAAGCATCAGTTCTTCAGCACTCAGCTTTCTTTATAGTCCAACTCTCACATCCATACATGACCACTGGAAAAACCCTAGCCTTGACTAGATGGACCTTTGTTGGCAAAGTAATGTCTCTGCTTTTTAATATGCTGTCTAGGTTGGTCATAACTTTCCTTCTAAGGAGTAAGTGTCTTTTAAATTCATGGCTGCAATCACCATCTGCAGTGATTTTGGAGCCCAAAAAATAAAGTCAGCCACTATTTCCCCATCTATTTGCCATGACATGATGGGACTGCATCCCATGATCTTAGTTTTCCAAATGTTGAATTTTAAGCCAACTTTTTTACTCTCCTCTTTCACTTTCATCAGGAGGCTTTTTAGTTCCTCTTCACTTTCTGCCATAAAAGTGGTGTCATCTGCATATCTGAGGTTATTGATATTTCTCCCGGCAATCCTGATTCCAACTTGTGCTTCCTTCAGCCAAGCATTTCTCATGATGTACTCTGCATATAAATTAAATAAGCAGGGTGACAATTTACAGCCTTGACGTACTCCTTTTCCTATTTGGAACCAGTCTGTTGTTCCATGTCCAATTCTAGCTGTTGCTTTCTGACCTACATATAGGCTTCTCAAGAGGCAGGTCAGGTGGTCTGGTATTCCCATCTCTTTCAGAATTTTCCACAGTTTATTGTGATCCACACAGTCAAAGGCTTTGGCATAGTCAATAAAGCAGAAATAGATGTTTTTCTGGATCTCTCTTGCTTTTTTGATGATCCAGCAGATGTTGGCAATTTTATCTCTGGTTCCTCTGCCTTTTCTAAAACCAGCTTGAACATCTGGAAGTTCAATGTTCATGTACTGCTGAAGCCTGGTTGGAGAATTTTGAGCATTACTCAAAGCAGTAGCCAGCTGCTTAACCTTAGTGGCTAGATGGTAACAGCATGGGGTGAAGTTGGTCTTCCACACTACTCCTTGTGGGAAGAAAAAAAAAGCTGTAATTTATGACTCTTGAGAATTTATGTAGGGAAACCCAAATTTTATTAGAAACTATTTATAGTTCATATAATAGTAATGAATAGTTAGTTCAGTTGCTCAGTCATATCTGACTCTTTGTGACCCCATGGACTGCAGAATGCCAGGCTTTCCTATCCAGCACCAACTCAGAGCTTGCTCAAATTCAAGCCCATAGTGTCAGTGATGCCATCCAACCATCTCATCTTCTGTCATCCCCTTCTCTTTCTGCCTTCAGTCCTTCCTAACATCAGGGTCTTTTCCTATGAGTCACTTCTTCCCATCAGGTGGCCAAAGTACTGGAGTTTCAGCTTCCTCATTAGTCCTTCCATTGAATATTCAGGACTGATTTCCTTTAGGGTGGGCTGGTTGGATCTTCTTGCAGTCCAGGGGACTCTCAAGAGTCTTCTCCAAAACCACAGTTTAAAAGCCTCAGTTCTTCAGCACTCAGCTTTCTTTATAGTCCAACTCTCACATCCATACATGATTACTGGAAAAACCATAGCTTTCACTAGGTGGACCTTTGTCAGCAAAGTAATGGCTCTGCTTCTTAATATTCTATGTTTGTCATAGCTTTTCTTCCAAGGAGCAAGCGTCTTTTAAATTCACAGCTGTGGTCACCATCTGCATGATTTTGGAGCCCAAGAAAATAAAGTCCCTCACTGTTTCCATGAATAGGAGTTAATAACTATAGAATAACTATAGGAATTAGAAGGTTCCTGAGTTGTACAACCCAGAACTGCATACATGTAGCTTAGGTTAGGAGAAGGAAATGGCAACCCACTTCAGTGTTCTTGCCTGGAGAATCCCAGGGACGGAGGAGCCTGGTGGACTGCCGTCTATGGGGTCGCACAGAGTTGGACACGACTGAAGCAACTTAGCAGCAGCAGCAGCAGCAGCAGCAGCAGCAGCTTAGATTAGGTTTCCTAGGAAATAGACCTTGTGTATTAAGATTGTATTAATTAACTTTTGTTGCAGTCTCATAAGAAGGTACATAAGTGTGTTCAAAAGTCAAAAGTGTCTAGTGTTTTGAGAGTTTCTGAAAAATTGCAACTAAAATAAGGATATAAATGGGAAGTGATGTCGGATATAATAAGGAACACCAAGAATTAATCTTTGTAGAACCCAAATCAGCTTGAATTAGTGCCATTTAACTAAGGTTTCAGACACTGGAAAACATTCAAAATATACTTTAACTTAGAAGGAAAGCCAACTGAATTTTCTCCATGGGTTGACCAAGTAACACAGACTTGTGTTGTGTGAGTTTTAATTCTGGGAAAATAATTTTTTTTAGGTCATTTAGCCTATATAAGAATGCTTCTCATTTGCAAATTATGGACAATGTTAGCACTTATCTTTTAGATTCTTATGGAGTTAAAAGTGATAGCTATAAACTTTTTATAGCATGGAGTCTAGCATTTAGTAAATATTCAGTAAATATAAATTCCTTTTCATAGTGCTAAAGCAGGTCCCAGATCATGATTAAAGGCCATTCTTTTGGGCACACTTTGCTTGGCCTTTTTAATTTCAGTATCCCAAAACATTCGATTCCATGTTGTGAATAAAATACACATCACCTGTAGTGTGAGGAATATGTGTTAATACATTCTGTGCTTCCTTAGGGCTTACACTCCACAAGCTGGGGACAGGCAGAAGGTTTAATAGTGCAATGAAATGGTGTTTTTGAAATGTGAGTCTAACGGGTAAGGGAGGACATGAGTGGGCATGTTTCAGTTATAGGAGACAAGAAAGGGCTTCACAGGAGATATGAGATAGAAGTAAAATCCTGAAGAATTATACAATTATCCAGATTAACAAACAGGCTATGAATACCACATTTCAGTTTATACCACAGCACTGGTGAATACCCAGAGATAAAAGACAACATGGCAACAGAAGGTAAGACTTGAGTGGGGAGAAAAGATTATACATAGGCAAACAAGGCAAGTCTTTAATGAATTTGTGAGTCACGTGGTTATTATCCATATGGAGGGTAATAATAATCTTCTTTATGATTTTAAACAAAGTTATCAACTGATTCAGTTTGAACAGGATATCGTGTGGTTAATTCACTCTGCTTAGGTAGTGAGTGGAAGTGGTGTGAAGAACAACTTGAATGTGGGGGACCAGTTACGAAAGGTGATAGAAGGCTAAATTAAGGAATTAGGCATGGGGAGTATGAGAAATCAAATGATCCAGGAGATGACTAGGACGTACAATTGACAGGAGTTGAAAGTGAGCTGGAATTTGAGATAAGAATAGGGGAGTAGCTAAGTATCATGAATTTTAAAAATGATTTTATTTGTTAGGAAAGGGGCCACAGTTTAGGGAAGAAGACCTGCAGATTATTTTTGGTTATGATAAAAATTTTCAGTGAGATTTTCCAAAATCAGGGTAGCCTAGCAGAGAGGCAAACTTGCTTACCTCTGGTGACTATTCAACATGGTATGGGACTTACTTTATTATACATAAAGATTATCTGGCCTTTGGCCTGCTAGCCCCACTGTTTCATGCCCTATTCTGCAAGCAAGTTGTATTGAACCAGTATGACCCATGAAAAATGAAACCCCAAATTATTTTCTTTATATTACCTTTTAAAATTTAATTTAGAGAGGATAATTTTCCTCATCCCTGGATGAAAATTCTGGCCTTTTGCTTTCCCTTTTTACACTCAAATATGCAGTAGTGGGCTTCCCAAGTGGCACAGTGGCAAAGAATCCATCCGCCAATGCAGGAGACGCAAGAGATACCAGTTCCATTGCTTGGTTGGAAAGGTCTCTTGGTGTATGATCATCCTACTCCATATTCTCGCCTGGAAAATTCCATGGACAGAGAAGCCTGGCGAGCTACAGTCAATGGGGCCTCAAAGAGTTGGACACAACTGAGTAACTGAGCACTACATTAGTACTAACAGTCTCAAAGTTGCTAATACATGAAAATGTCCAATCCCACGTGTTAATTTTAATCAAAAACTTGAATCCGGGTTAAATCTTCTCCCCTCCTCCAGATTGAATGATGACAGATTAAAGTAACAATGAAGATTTAATTGTCCTGATTTTTACTCTTGCCTGGCACAACTCTAATGGGTTTGCTAGTTCAGTTGCAGTTATATTTTCCTATGGGAAGTAAACCAGAGGATGGCAAAGAGATACAGCTATATAGGGCAATTCTAACTTGGTGTATTATCATTATTCCTTCCCCAAAGTTCTCTGTTGAGCTCCTGTCTGTTCTGGTCTAATAATCTTGGTAGAGGCCGTGTATGACACTTTTCTCAACTTTGTCAAAACTCTTTTTTGCTCTTGAGGATCACATCCCTTCCAGGCAGTCCTATTAGCCAGGATAATGGATGGCCACACTCATTTCTCTTTCACTGCCATATCTTGCCCACCATAAACTTACCCCATGCCTTAACAATTTCCAGGATCCCAGGCTAATACCAAAACAACATGATTCTCTCACTTCCCCTGCCCTCAAGCATTTAATCAATCTGGCCCTTCTTTTAACCTCTAGATTTCCATGGAGATCGGATCCCAGAGTTGTGCTTTAATCTTCTTAGGCATTAGGCAGTCACCACTGTATTCTCTACACAATAGAGGGAAGACATTTCATAACTTTACAAACAATTCCCTTGAAACATTGATATTAGAGGCTAATATTGCCCTAACCATCTTTCCTGTACTATGGGTGTGAGATTCAGAACAACAGTCCTCCAGATAGATTGCAGGTAGATTCTCTACCTGCTGAGCCACCAGGGAAGCCCAAGAATATTGGAGTGAGTAGCCTATCCCTTCTCCAGTGGATCTTCCCAACCCAGGAATTGAACCGGGGTCTCCTGCATTGCAGACAGATTCTTTACCAACTGAGCTATCAGGAAAGCCCAGATAGATCTCTAGGACATTTTTTTCTCCAATCATCAATTTCTCTATAAAACATTTGACCTAACTGAGAGATTCTAAAGACTGAAACAATTTTTAACAACCATTTCTTTGTACATTTTATATTTGTATTTGAGGCATATATTTCATATACTTATACTGGCATTTTGTATGTAAGGTTGTTGTTGTTGTTCGTTACTAAGTTGTGTCTGATTCTTCTCGATGCTATGGACTGCAGCACCTGCCAATCTTCCCTGTCCTTCACTGTCTCTCAGAATTTGCTCAAACTCATGCCCATTGAGTCAATGATACCATCCAAACACAACCTCTGTCATCCCCTTCTCCTCTTGCCTTCAATCTTTCCCAACATTAGGTATGTATGTAAGATGGGAAGTATCCATTCTAAAAGTATTTTATATTGTGTTTTATATCCCCAGATCCTTTATACAAAAACATCCATACTATATGCACAAATTAGAAACTGGAGCTACAAAGCCCATAAAAACATGATTAATTTATGTCCTTGAGATTTGACAGACAGGTAAATCAAAAGAGAGCTATACATGCTATAAACGAGGAGTGAATAATGTGTCATGGAAGTAGAGAGAAAGAAATAGCAGATTCCTAAATTAAAGTAGTTAGAAGAAATCTCAGAAGCTGGATCTACAAAGCTTGATGAGAAGCTAGAGCTATAAAAACTGTTGAAGCATTAATTTCTGTCTTTGGCATCATGAAGACAAGCATTTGAGAGCTGTAAATGCTATAATAGAAGCTTATCCACCGAAATTATGAAAATGGTCTAAGAAATAGCAAATTCTTAATAGAAAGTAACTAGATAAAGTTTAAAGGTGAAGATAATATTTGACTTGAAACTTAAATACATAGGACTTCATTGGTGCATTTCATCTCCCCTATAATTGGAAACATGGTCCATTACTATCATTCTTAATTACCCATTTATGATTAAAACCCACCTATTGAAATAATTCTAGAGAAATCAATATGAAAATTTGATTACCATGTTGCTTTAGGATAAAACAATCCTTGTAATTACCTATCTTCAACTACTCCTTTTAGGGTATTTTTATGGTAAAAGTGGAAATTTTATAGGTGAAAGTCCCATGGTGAGTTCAGTTCAGTTCAGTCGATGAGTTGTGTCCAACTCTTTGCGACCCCATGGACTGCAGCACACCAGGCCTCCCTGTCCATCACCAACTAATGGAGTTTACCCAAACTCATGTCCATAGAGTCAGTGATGCCATCCAACCATCTCATCCTCTGTCATCCCCTTCTCTTCCTGCCTTCAATTTTCCCCAGCATCAGGGTCTTTTCAAATAAGCCAGCTCTTTGCATCAGGTGGCCAAAGTATTAGAGTTTCAGCTTCAACATCAGTCCTTCCAATGAATATTCAAGACTGATTTCCTATAGGATGGACTGGTTGGATCTCTTTGCAGTCCTTGGGGACTCTAAAGAGTCTTCTCCAACAGTCAAAAACATCAATTCTTCAGCACTCAGCTTTCTTTATAGTCGAACTCTCACATCCATACATGACTACAGGAAAAAAAACATAGCCTGACTAGATGGACTTTTGCTGGGAAAGTAATATCTCTGCTTTTTAATATGCCATGTAGGTTGGTCATAACATTCCTTCCAAGGGGTAAGTGTCTTTTAATTTCATGGTTGCAGTCACCATCTGCAGTGATTTTGGAGTCCAAAAATATAAGGTCTGCCACTGTTTCCACTGTTTCCCCATCTAATTGCCATGAAGTGATGGGACCAGATGCCACGATCTTAGTTTATAAATGTTGAGTTTTAAGCCAACTTTTTCACTCTCCTTTCATTTTTATCAAGAGGCTGTCTTATTCTTCTTCGCTTTCTGCCATAGGGGTGTTGTCATCTGCATATCTGAGGTTATTGATATTTCTCCCGGAAATCTTGATTTCAGCTTGTGCTTACTCCAGCCCAGCATTTCTCATGATGTATTCTGCATATAAGTTAAATAAGCAGGGTGAAAATTTACAGCCTTGATATACTCCTTTTCCTATTTGGAACCAGTCTGTTGCTCCATGTTCAGTTCTAACTGTTGCTTCCTGACCTGCATACAGATTTCTCAAGGAATAGGTCAGGTGGTATGGTATTCCCATCTCTTTCAGAATTGTTTACAGTTTATTGTGATCCACACAGTCAAAGCCTTTGGCGTAGCCAATAAAGAAGAAATAGATGTTTTTTCTGAAACTCTTGCTTTTTTTATGATCCAGCAGATGTTGGCAATTTGATCTCTAGTTCCTCTGCCTTTTCTAAATCCAGCCTGAACATCTGGTAGATCCCAGTTCACATATTGCTGAAGCCTGGCTTGGAGAATCTTGAGCATTACTTTACTAGCATGTGAGATGAGTGTAATTGTGTGGTAGTTTGAGCATTCTTTGGCATTGCCTTTCTTTGGAATTGGAATGAAAACTGACCTTTTCCAGTCCTGTGTCCACTGCTGAGTTTTCCAAATTTGCTGGCATATTGTGTGCAGCACTTTCACAGAATCATTTTTCAGGATTTGTAATAGCTCAACTGGAAGTCCATCACTGCCCTAGCTTTATTCGCAGTGATGCTTCCTAAGGCCCACTTGACTTCACATTCCAGGATGTCTGGCTCTAGGTGAATGATCACACCGTTGTGATTATCTGGGTCATGAAGATCTTTTTTGTACAGTTCCTCTGTGTATTTTTACCACCTCTTCTTAATATCTTCTGCTTCTTTTAGGTCCATAACATTTATGTCCTTTATTGTGCCCATCTTTGCCAGAAATGTTCCCTTGGTATCTCTAATTTTCTTGAAGAAATCTCTAGTCTTTCCCATTCTGTTGTTTTCCTCTATTTCTTTGCACTGATTGCTGAAAAAGGCTTTCCTTCTCTCCTTGCTGTTCTTTGGAACTCTGCATTCAAATAGATATATCTTTCCTTTTCTCCTTTGCTTTTAACTTTTCTTTTCACAGCTATTTGTAAGGCCTCTTCAGACAACTCTTTTGCTTTTTTGCATTTCTTTTCCATGAGGATGGTCTTGATCCCTGTCTCCTGTACAATGTCAGGAACCTCAGTCTATAGTTCATCAGGCACTTTATCAGATCTAGTCCCTTAAATCTATCTGTCACTCCCATTATATAATCATAAGGGATTTGATTTAGGTCATACTTGAATGGTCTAGTGGTTTTCCCTACTTTCTTCAATTTAAATCTGAATTTGGCAATAAGGAGTTCATGATCTGAGCCATAGTGAGCTCCCTTTTTTTTTTTCTACTGACTGTGAATTACCTATTACATCATATTTTCCAAAGGGTATTATGTTCTATTTATTATTTACCATTACATAAACAGCTAAGTCAGTGCTACCATAGTTTTCATTTTTTCTTGATCTTTAAAAATGCTGACACTGAATATCTGTAAATATTAGTTAAACTGAAAGTTCTTTTGAAGTTGCTATATGTATTTGTAATATATATGCACCTGTGCTAAGTTGCTTCAGTCATGTCCAACTCTTTGTGACCCCATGGACCATAGCCCACCAGGCTCCTCTGTCTATGCAATTCTCTATGCAAGTGTACTAAAGTGGGTAGCCATTTCCTTCTCCAGGGGATCTTTCTAACCCAGGGATCAAACCTGGATTTCCTGCATTGCAGTGATTCTTTATCATCTGATCCACCAGAGAAGCCCACTTACCTACATGATTGCATTCAATTTTCATAATCCTTTGGCTCTACTTATTTCAACCATTCCCATAACGTAGGAAGATGCAGAAGCGTTAACTCATTTCCCAAGATCACATCAATTAATAAAGGACTCAGGTTCCGATCCAGGCAAGCTAAGTTCAGTTCCATGTTCTTAACCACTACAACATATTGCTTCCTGTAGTTTCCAACTCTAGTATAGATACCCCGATTCAGATCTATACAGTAGTCTGGAATTTATATGTGATTTTTATTCTATATATTCAGCACCATTCCATTGGCATTTATTATGGAGTTGGATTTGGGGAATATTTACATCCTATTAGCAAAACAATATATATCTATTTATAAAAATTCACAGAGACTATATCCTTTAGAGGAAAACTACATTTTAACTATGCCTGGTGAAAGTAGACATCTTCTAGCCTTTTATATTCAGTTCATAGTGGTATTACATGTAACACTCTCATGCCAAGGGAAAAAAAAAAAACTTCACTTCTAAAAAGAGCAATTACTCAACATTGATTAAAAATGCCTCTATTACTATCAAGTACTTAGTACAAGTACATAAAGGGATGCTGAATGGATGAGTGGGCTTCCCAAGTGGCACTAGTGGTAAGGAACCTGCTTGCCAATGCAGGAGACATAAGACACACAGGTTCAATCCCTGGGTCATGAAGTGACTTAACAAGCACAAATGGATGAGTGTATGAATGGATGGATGAAGAAATGAATGAATGGTCCAACCCTTTGAAGCAAGATACTAGGTAAACATGTTGCACACCCTAATGAAAATGAGAACCTATGTCAGTAATTAGTGAATTTACTACCAGGAATGAAGAAAAAGTTATGACAATTTACTTACTGGAAAAAACAAAAACTCAGCAGATTCATGGAACTTTTTTTTCTTCATAGGATGATTTAAAACTGAACAGATTGTTAGAGAGGGCTTCAAAGGAAAGTGTGTGTGTGTGTGTGTGTATGTGTATGTATACACATGCATGCATAGTTGTTCTGATATTCCAGTTAAGATATTCCAACTTCCAGGGAAGCTTCATTTTTCTGTTAACTACTATTGCACAGGAAAGCTTACTTATTTTAACAGAAATAAACCAGTAAAAGTCCATTTATAATCAATACTCAGAAAATAGTTTTGCCCACAGAGTAGAAAAGAAACTATCATATAAGAGGAGTAGCCCTATCACAATAAAACAAAAATAGAATGCACTACATAATCATAGGTGAAAAATAAAATTAGTAGACAAGGGGAAGCAAGAAATGTCAATGTCAGTTGCCAACTCTTTTTACAATGTTTTAAGGTTGTTCAGCTTGTATGAAATCCATGATTGATTCTCATTTACATGGAAGAATTTTTTTATACCCAAAGAGAAAGTTAAAGGATTACAGCTCTTATCGCAATCAAAACACCAGGACTGAAAATCCCACTGGGGAAGCAAATATTTTAATAATTTATTATATATCCATAGCAGTAACACTGCAGTAAAATGTCATGGATAACCAAGCTATTTCAATCTTTAATTTCCACACTGCTTAGGTTAGCATTCTAAATTAGGCAACCAAGAGATCCCTAGAGCCCTGTGCTATTAAAACCAAATTCATTTCTAGAAAGTGTTTTACTATAGTTTTATTATTCAACAAGTATTTTAGATAGAGTTTGACACTGTTTACATAGGTTTTATGGTTTCTTCTCTCTCTTTCATGTTCTGTAAGGGTATAAAGCAATGAATATGAGTGATTTTGGCATAACTGTGTAAATCTCTAACAAAACTATAATTGCACTGGTAAGTTGGTTGCATTCACATAGGCACATTTATTTGTTAATACCAATTTTTAAGAAACTAATAGACTTAGTTTCTTAGGAGTAACAAAATAAGTGACTATAAAAATCAAGTGGAGAAAGTTGACACATAAGTGTTTATTAGAATATTTGTGCTTAGTTGCTCAGTCATGTCTGACTCTTTGTCACCCATGGACTATAGCCCACCAGGCTCCTCTGTCCATGGAATTCTCCAGGAAAGAATACTGGAATGGGTTGCCATTCCCTCCTCCAGGGGACCTTCCCAATGCAGGTATCAAACTCAGGACTCCCAAGCTGCAGGAGGATTCTTTACCATCTGAGCCACCAGGGAAGATATTTTGACAACCTCAAAAAGAAGAATGGAATAAATCATTTATTAATAATTCCTTCAAAATAATGTTAACATCAGATAAATAATCCCTTTTAAGAAGTCTGCTCTGCAAAATTGCGAATTTAAGAAATTAAGTTCAGATTGTCTTGAACAATGACTTTTACTCTCCAGCAAAGCTTCTCTAATTGCTATTTTAACAGAGAAGATCAAAGTCCATTCACTCCTTTTGTAACCCTATATTGCAGAACAGTGTACTCCACCTTTTGCATGAAAGAAAGACCAATGGAGCAAAGACAAGGGATCCTGGCCAAGTGGTTAGATTAATTTGGCCTAGGCCAGCAGCTAACTGCAGTATTTTTGAAATGCATTTCTAGTTACCTAAACTGTACAGAAATGGGCCAGAGTGTGAAATGTAAAACCTTTAACCAGGCCATTTAAAAGCAAAACACTGAAATTTTATAGCAAAAATGTTTGTTGGTGTTGATATTTTTAAGCATTCTCTACGTTTGAATGAAGCAGCAAAAACAGTTGATTACCTAAATCTATTTTGTCTCCTTCTCTAGTAAGTGGATATTCAATTGAATGTGAGAAAAGTAGTCACATTACAAGTTCATATGTCCCTTCCCCCTTACAGAGGCACATAGAGGTGGGCTTGCGACTGCTATTCATTTCTGGAATAAGACTTGATACAGTTGTTCCACTCAGACTCCTCTGCAAGGAAACAGAATCAACCGTGTAAGAGAGACTAAATCAATAGAGATTTTGGTAAAATAAGTAACTTTAGCTATCACCACCAAGAAATACACATTTATGGCTCAGAGCATGCAGTAGTCATATGACAGATGCTGGAAAACAACATCTCAAGGTGCATCAGCTAAGTGTCATAAACATTTGAAGTTATAAATAACAAGTAAGAAAATGTGTGTATATGTGTTCAGTTGCTTCCAACTGTTTGCAACCCCATGGACTGAGGCCCACAAAGCTCCTCTGTCCATGAAATTTTTCAGGCAAGAATACTGGAATACAAGAATACTGGGTTACCTTTTCCTCCTCCAGGGGATCTTCCCGACACAGGGATTGAACCCACATCTCCTGTGGCTCTGGTATTTGCAGGCAAATTCTTTATCACTGAACCACCTGGGAAAATGTAGTCATAGAAATATAAAAACTGCACTGAGGAGAGACAAATACTTTTAAATAATACTTTAGAATTCTCTTCTTAGTATTCCTTTCCAGTTTCAATAAGTAAACTGGCACATGTTGCAGTATCAATAATGACACAAATTCAACCAAACTCAATCTATATGTCAGCTCAGATAACAGTCTAATATATGCAGACATGGGGCATCACCTACAAAAATGAACTGTCCATAATATTAGAATATATTTTTTATAATAAAACTAGAGGCAAAATTAATCAGTTTGACATTCTAACTTATCTAGAAGAATCTCTGTTCCTAGAAATTTGTGGACAGTATTTCATGGAAAGTACAGAAGTGATTAATTTACCCCTCTTAAAAGAATACAATAGAATTATCAATTCATGGAGTTGTGTAAATAGCAGAGCAGTGTTTACTACCAACTATCAATAGTAATATTTATTCTCTTTAATAGCACAAAATTCCCTGAATAAAACATATGAAATAATCAACATCAATCTTTATTTTTAAAGTGGGGACCTCACTAACTAAACTGACACCTTCTTGTCCATCTCAGTAAGCAAACCCCAGTTGAGATAATGGAAAAAGTAACTTAAATAATCTGTAAATAGTCAAACTGATACCACTATATCTGTTTCTTCTAGAGTATTTTAATTCCTTTTACAAAAGATTGACTCCCTGATTTCCAAATGAGCAAACAATAAATCAGAGAGGCTGATCTTTACTTTTAAAAGAAATTTGTCTGGCAGTAGTTAAAAGGAAAGATGACTCATGGAACATCTAGAAAAAGCAAAAAGCAAATCAGTAACTTAAGAAAAAAACAAAACATATCCATTTGCATTACTATTATATGCTGACATAGATTTGCATAGTCCCACTTCCCTCAGTAGGTTTTATGAATATTGTTATTACATAAAAGTATATCAGAGGTTCTGATGTAAAATGTTAAAACCTTGATACATTTATTTATATTTTTAATAAATTATTTTGAGAACCTATGTAGAAAGGACCAGAAAAATATTATTACTAAGTCACAACAAATATAACACAGACCTTTGAAGAACTACTGTTAAGAAACTAAAGAGAGAATATATTACCCAATTTCCAAGAAAAATAAAATGTGGACTCCCCATGGATTGAAATAGAATATAAGAGTAGGAAAGCTACTAATCTGTGAGACCAATTCTGTCTCCATAAGTTTTATCTCACCTTTGGGCGATTCTAAGTTACAGCTCTGGCTTAAGTATGAACAAGAAACTTCTTTTTGTTCCTCTTGGTTTAGCTGAGAAAATCTGTTATTTTCAGTCTTCCTAAATACAAAGAAAAACTACTGAAAATAAATGTTATGAACCAAAGCAACTATTTATTTAAGTTTACAAAATACCTCTGATTTCTCATAACATGTCCTCAGATTTTGAGGATCTATGCCAACTAGCTTATGTTTCTGTGATTTCCCTTTGACTCCAGAGTTTATAACCTTTTACCTCCAAATTCCTGCCCATTTACCATATTGGAAATTACCATTTCAGCAATTCCTAAGCAAACATCATGTGCTAGACACCATTGTTTTCCTTGTCATTATCAAGAGATTCAGAATTCCTTCTTCAGTTCACTTACAGGTTCCTTTCTTAGTTTGGAGTCCATGGGTGTTCTCTACATGTACACCTTCTTCATGTGATGGACCTTATGAAAAATTCCACTTTCTCCTGGGACCTAAACTCCAAGAAGTAATAATTTTAAAAAATGGCTTCTGTCTCAGTACAGAGCCAACTATAAAGCATAAACAGAAGTTACAGCTAGAACCTAAAGAGTCATTTCATCTGCACATTAAATTAGGTGTGTGAATAAGAAATCATAATGCAGACAGAAAGGGAAACAGGATGAAGAGCTCAAGGAAGGAGCTGAGGGAGACCTTGCAGAGGGTGGACCAACCACTAGGTCATGAAGAATGAGGAGGATAGGTCCTGCAGTAACTGGCAGTGAAAGGCATTCTAAGCAAAGGAAATAATGTGTAGAAAATATTGGAGATGCACCTTTTTTGGTTTTAAGTTGAGATTCTTAGTAGTCATTTTTATAATAATATATATTTAGAAAATGGGTGCTTCATGTAGTTGGGACATGGACATGTTCAGTTCAATTCAGTTGCTCAGTCATGTCCAACTCTTTGCAACCCCATGAACCGCAGCGTGCCAGGCCTCCCTGTCCATCACCAACTCCTGGAATTCACCCAAACCCATGTTCACTGAGTCAGTGATGCCATCCAGCCATCTCATCCTCTGTCGTCCCCTTCTCCTCCTGCCCTCAATCTTTCCCAGCATCAGAGTCTTTTCAAATGAGTCAGCTCTTCACATCATTTGGCCAAAGTATTGGCGTTTCAGCTTCAGCATCAGTCCTTGCAATGAATATTCAGGACTGATTGAGAGACTAATGGAAAAACAATGACGACAAAAAAAAAAAAAAGATGGATAGTGGTTAGACTGAAAGGAATTTTGTATATCTCGCTAAGTATTGTGGACTTTATTGTTTAGTCAATATGTGAAATATAAAGATGTTTTAGGCTTTGTGTGTATGGTATGATTTTTCTATTTTTGCAAATCTGTTTTTCTGTTTAATATATTTCTATTCAATTTTCTGCTATTGAAAAATATATTTAGGAGCTATAACATAGTGGCATGGGGAAATGCTTAGCATAGTAGATTGGAGACTAAAGGGCTGACAGCTGTATATAGGCTATTATGACTATGAATCAAAGAGGTAATAGAAGAAAATAAAGAACATAATAGTCACAGTACACATATACATATACATACATAGAGCTTCCCATGTGATACAGCGTAAAGAATATGACTGCCAGGCAGGAGACGCAGGTTCAGTCCCTCAGTTGAGAAGATTCCTCAGAGTAGGAAATGGCAACCCAGTCCAGTATTCTTGCCTGGAAAGAGAAGGCTGATGGGCTACAGTCCATGGGGTCACAAAGAGCCAGATTCGAATGAATCACTGAGCATGTGTGGTATTCATATATACACATACTTAAACAGTACTTCAGTTCAGTTCATTCGCTCAGTTCTTTGCAACCCCATGAATTACAGCACGTCGGGCCTCCCTGTCCATCACCAACTCCAGGAGTTCACTCAAACTCATGTCCATCGTGTAGGTGATGCAATCCAGCCATCTCATCCTCTGTCATCCCCTTAGATTATATTACAGTACTTAGATTATATTAATAAGAAGAGCATATGTAAATTTTGAGATACTTATATAACGGTTTGGTAATATTTTTAAATTAAAGAAATCTTAATGTAATGCAATCTTATAGTCTAAACTGTGGAATAAATGAAGTGTGAACATATAGCATTATAATAAATTTTTTGACAAAACATTAAATTTTTAGGGAGGACATTCAAAAACATAGATGTGTTTGATTTCATGGCTGTAGTCACCATCTGCAGCCCACCATCTAACACACAAACGTTTTTCAAACATGCATGTACAAGAGATGCAAACCTAGAGAAAAGTAGAACTATTGTAAAACTTAAAACTAAAACAAAAACCAGTTCAGTTCAGTCGCTCAGTCGTGTCCGACTCTTTGTGACCCCATGAATCGCAGCACGCCAGGCCTCCCTGTCCATCACCAACTCCCGGAGTTCACGCAGACTCACGTCAATCCAGTCAGTGATGCCATCCAGCTATCTCATCCTCTGCCGTCCCCTTCTCCTCCTGCCCCAAATCCCTCCCAGCATCAGAGTCTTTACCAATGAGTCAACTCTTCTCATGAGGTGGCCAAAGTACTGGAGTTTCAGCTTCAGCATCATTCCCTCCAAAGAAATCCCAGGGCTGCTCTCCTTCAGAATGGACTGCTTGGATCTCCTTGCAGTCCAAGGGACTCTCAAGAGTCTTCTCCAACACCACAGTTCAAAAGCATCAATTCTTCGGCACTCAGCTTTCTTCACAGTCCAACTCTCACATCCATACATGACCACAGGAAAAACTGTAGCCTTGACTAGACAGACCTTTGTTGGCAAAGTAATATCTCTGCTTTTCAATATGCTGTCTAGGTCGGCCATAACTGTCCTTCCAAGGAGTAAGCATCTTTTAATTTCATGGCTGTAGTCACCATCTGCAGTGATTTTGGAGCCCCCCAAAATAAAGTCTGACACTGTTTCCAGTGTTTCCCCATATATTTGCCATGAAGTGATGGGACCAGATGCCATGGTTTAGTTTTCTGAATGTTGAGCTTTAAGGCAACTTTTTCACTCTCCTCTTTCACTTTCATCAAGAGGCTCTTTAGTTCCTCTTCACTTTCTGTCATAAGGGTGGTGTTATCTGCATATCTGAAGTTATCGATATTTCTCCCAGCAGTCTTGATTCCAGCTTGTGCTTCTTCCAGCCCAGCGTTTCTCATGATGTACTCTGCATAGAAGTTAAATAAGCAGGGTGAGAATATCCAGCCTTGATGTACTCCTTTTCCTATTTGGAACCAGTTCCATGTCCAGTTCTAACTGTTGCTTCCTGACCTACATACAGGTTTCTTAAGAGGCAGGTGAGGTGGTCTGGTATTCCCATCTCTTGCAGAATTTTCCACAGTTTATTGTGATCCACACAGTCAAGGGCTTTGGCATAGTCAATAAAGCAGAAATCGATGGAACTCTCTTGCTTTTTCCATGATCCAGCGGATGTTGGCAATTTGATCTCTGGTTTCTCTGCCTTTTCTAAAACCAGCTTGAACATCTGGAAGTTCACGGTACATGTACTGCTGAAGCCTGGCTTGGAGAATTTTGAGCATTACTTTATTAGCATGTGAGATGAGTGCAATTGTGAGGTAGTTTGAGCATTCTGTGGAATTGCCTTTCTTTAGGATTTGAATGAAAAGTGACCTTTTCCAGTCTTGTGGATGTACTCTACATATAAGTTAAAATAGCATGGTGACAATACACAGCCTGGATGTACTCCTTTTCCTATTTGGAACCAGTCTGTTGTTCCATGTCTAGTTCTAACTGTGACTTCATAACTGAGTTTTCCAAATTTGCTGGCATATTGAGTGCAGCACTTTCACAGCATCATCTTTCAGGTTTTGAAATAGCTCAACTGGAATTCCATCACCTCCACTAGCTTTGTTTGTGGTGATGCTTCCTAAGGCCCACTTGACTTCACATTCCAGGATGTCTGGCTCTAGGTGAGTGATCACACCATCATCATTATCTGAGTTGTGAAGCTAGTTTTTGGACAGTTTTTCTGTGTATTCTTGCTACCTCTTCTTAATATCTTCTGCTTCTGTTAGGTCCATACCATTTCTGTCCATTATTGAGCCCATCTTTGCATGAAATGTTCCCTTGGTATCTCTAATTTTCTTGAAGAGATCTCTAGTCTTTCCCATTTTGTTGTTTTCCTCTATTTCTTTGCATTGATCTTGAGGAAGGCTTTCTTATCTGTCCTTTCTATTCTTTGGAACTCTGCAGTCAGATGCTTATATCTTTCCTTTTCTCCTTTGCTTTTTGCTTCTCTTCTTTTCACAGCTATCTATAAGGCCTCCTTAGACAGGCATTTTGCTTTTTTGCATTTCTTTTCCATGGGGATGGTCTTGATCCCTGTCTCCTGTATAATGTCATGACCATCCATAGTTCATCAGGCACTCTGTCTATCAGATCTAGTCCCTTAAATCTATTTCTCACTTCCACTGTATAATCATAAGGGATTTGATTTAGGTCATACCTGAATGGTCTAGTGGTTTTCCCTACTTTCTTGAATTTCAGTCTGAATTTGGCAATAAGGAGTTAATGATCTGAGCCACAGTCAGCTCCTGGTCTTGCTTTTGCTGAGTGTATAGAGCTTCTCCATCTTTGGCTGCAAAGAATAATATCAATCTGATTTTGGTGTTGACCATTTGGTGATGTCCATGTTAGAGTCTTCTCTTGTGTTGTTGGAAGTGGGTGTTTGCTATGACCAGTGTGTTCTCTTGGCAAAACTCTATTAGCTTTGCCCTGCTTCATTCTGTACTCCAAAGCCAAATTTGCCTATTACCCCAGGTGTTTCTTGACTTCCTACTTTTGCATTCCAGTCCCCTATAATGAAAAGGACATCTTTTTTGGGTGTTAGTTCTAAATGGGCTTGTAGGTCTGCATAGAACCATTCAACTTCAGCTTCTTCAGTGCTACTGGTTGGTGCATAGGCTTGGATTACTGTGATAATGAATACTTTGCCTTGGAAATGAACTAGATCATTCTGTCATTTTTGAGATTGCATTCAAGTACTACATTTCAGACTCTGTTGTTGACCATGATGGCTACTCCATTTCTTCTAAGGAATTCCTGCTCACAGTAGTAGATATAATGGTCATCTGTGTTAAATTCACCTATTCCATTTCATTTTAGTTCTCTGATTCCTAGAATGTCAACATTCACTCTTGCCATCTCCTGTTGGACCACTTCCAATTTGCCTTGATTCATGGACCTGACATTCCAGGTTCCTATGCAATATTGCTCTTTACAGCATCGGACCTTGCTTCTATCACCAGTCACATCCACAACTGGGTATTGTTTTTGCTTGGTTCCATCTGTTCATTCTATCTGAAGTTATTTCTCCACTGATCTCCAGTAGCATATTGGGCACCTACCGACCCAGGGAGTTCCCCTTTCAGTATTCTATCATTTTGCCTTTTCATACTGTTCATGGGGTTCTCAAGGCAAGAATACTGAAGTGGTTTGCCATTCCCTTCTCCAGTGGACCACATTCTGTCAGAAGGATAGAATAGAAGATCATTATCTACAAATATGAACAAGTCATTTCATACAACTTTACTAGTATCAGTATGTTCATTCAATATTTTTACTATAAGTATTTAAATGCAGTTTTATTACACTATCTGAGGTTAGAAAATATTAATTCAATGCTAAAGGTGCTTCCCTTTATTATGTCAATTATCATTCCAGTGAAGATTTTTATTAAAAAGTGATTTATCTATTTAGGCATAATTTCTATTAGGTTTTTAAGATCTAAAATCAATTTATCAATGCCAAGTGAAGTATGCAAAATATAAGATTTCTTTCCATTAGGCCATTTCTGAATCCATTTGAAAGCATCAATTTTTTGGTTTTTGCAAATCTTCTGAGGCCTCTGGGCTAGAACACTAAAGTCAGAAGTATTAAGTAATAATTAGTATCCAAGTATGAGTTCTATGGTTTCGAGAGTCTTACCATACACTGTGCTATTATCTCCATTTTGTTTCTTTTGTTTCCTTTCTACTTTTGCCCCTATTAACATCCTACTTCACACAAAGAATCTGTTAGAAGTGCTAATATTTGAGAAAGTTCAGGGCAAGGCTGGCTTCTGTTCATGAAATATGAGCAAACAAATTGTTCACTTTAGCTTCCTGCAAAGAAGTCATGCAGCAGTGCTGCTCTGAACAAGATTTCAACTCTCAAAAATGTGCCTTTGCTGTTTATTGAATATTTCATTATGTATGAGGACATGTTCTAACTTTGTTTACCAGTCTGCTTCCTTTTGCTAAATTTCACAGTCTTAAAAGGTCTTGGAAGTTGGAAACAACTAAACACTCTGTTGAGATTTGTGACTGTCATCCGTCTGGCTAGAATTACTCATAGATCTTGCAAGAGTAGCAGAGATGCATCCATTATAACCATCAGTCAGGATGGTCATTAAGCACTTTCTGCAGTCGAGATTGCTGTGCCAGATGGCACTTCAGGAACAATAGACAATGCACTCCAAACTGCCAAGCATTCATTCTGTGCCTTTTTAACTCAGGGCTGGTAGGAAAAAATAATAATAATAATAAGACAAAAGGACCTGTGAAAGTAAAACTCTGAGAAGTGGTTTTCTAGCCCCAGGCTCTTTTCTTTACATACATATCAGTCCTTGCATTTTGAAATGCATATTGTCTGATAATATACACTCACTTTAAAGACCATCAGTTAGTTTACAAAATTGTACCTCTCTTTCTGCAACTATACCCCAAAATTTTTCTTAAAGTGACATTTTATACTATAATAAGAAGCAATGTGAGCTTGACTTGCATTGTTATAACAGAGTACCTATGATGGTTCTCCCATGGTAAGTGATAAATCCTTACTTAAAGGTACATAATAATGGATACGCATTATTTGCCTTTTGAAATTTTGATTATGTCTTGTAACCATCTATGTTACCCAGCATATGCAGAATCCCTAGACATTTTCTAAGGATTAAAGTGGATCTCATGGGGTCAAGATTTGATTTCTAACCTGACAATTGCAGCCATCTGTCTGTCATTCTAATTCATTGAAAATTTCCCTACAATCCTCAGTTCATTCTGCTAACTCAGTTGTGCTGTCCAATCAGTATACTCATGGTTATACAAACAGCCCCATGAGGGTTAGTCATATCGTGTTTCCTGGATTTGATTTCCTAGGTCTATTTTGTTCTTCAAATATTCTTCATATTATTAAATCCCACATTAAACCCCTTGTTTCAAAAAAGTCTCTCAGACCCCAGTAAAGCTGGACCTTTTTCCCAGATCTTTTCATTCCCTTCATAACACTTCTGAAGCAATGTGTTGTGAAAGGGAAAATAATTATTTTTTTGACATTGAAAAACTGAAGATAAAAGAGAGTGAAGATAATGAAAGGTGTGCTCTAGTAGATGTCGATTCAACGCCATCTGACTGCTATGATGACTTCAAATGACTTTTCTGAATGCACCTGCCCCCTTCTTTCAGAGGCCTTCTTGTTTGACCCAAACTCTAACCATACCCACCAGACAGAAGTGCCTTCTGTTTTCATAGCTCATCCACACTGGCCTTGCTGTTACTATGAAGGAAAGCATTACATCAAAGCTAGGCAAAAGGCCTTCCCTGTAATATCTGTCTGTCTGTCTTAAATATAGGAAAGAACTTCTCCCTTCTAGGCATTTAGGCTATTTGAGACTAGAACAAATGTTGGGCAACATTCACATCATAGTGAAGATAGCCTGGAAAATAAGATCAATACACCAGAGCCAAAAATTAGCATACAAGTCATACCATAACTCAAGTCCTAACAGCCCAAAGTATGATCAAATTCTTTCTTTCCATGGCTTGAATAAGCTGGTTTGAATTTGGTTCTGACCTTTGAATTTTAAAGTTTCTGTATAATACCCACCACAAAGGTCACCATGATTTGTGAAAGTAGTCTTTGCAAAACATTCCTGCAATTATGGCAAATATGTTTTGGAAATTAGAAAATGTGGCTTCTTATTGGAAACAAACATTCATCTTGCTGTAAGAAAAAAATCACTTTCAAATTAATATAGGATACATTGTATAATATTAGGGATAACAGAATCATTATTAGAAAGTAAATGCAGTGAGGTATTTCAAATGGCTATTTGTTTTAATGAAGATAAATAATTGCTGAGTTAAAATGTATCTCTGTAAGGACAGTTAAGCTAATGTGGTATATGGTATAAAATATATATACACACACACACACACACACATATATATATATATATGGATGCACATATATACATGGATACAAGCATAAATATAACATCTACATATATATATATATAGATATATCATGATAAAGATAGATGCATATTAGAATAATTGGAAATATGACTGTGAAATTGTATGGTACATAACCTTCAAATTATGTTTTATAAATTTCTTTTTTAAGTTCTATGAATATCTTTTCTATGAAGCTTTAGAGAGAATAAGGTCAAGGCTCATTAAAATTGTTCATCTCTTTAATTTTTGTTGCTCTTCTACCTCTGTAGTTTGGTTCATACTAAAAGTTGTGCATGAATATTATGTTTATAATGATTTGAAAAAATCCCCCCCCCAAAATTACTAGTGATTCCACAACTGACAGGTAATTGTTGGAAGTCTTGTTGTTATAATGTTGGAATTATCAGAGAACTCAGAAATAACATAATGCTGTACTGCTCATCTGTGTTCCCCAGAATTATTATGAAGCATAAAGATATAAGGAAACCAAATATAGGAAAAGGGGGTTTTGGTTTCATTACCTGTGTTTTTACCTAAGTTATATTTCCCTGATTGAATGTATAGGAGCATAGAGCCAAGGTCTAAGTAACATCTCCTCTACTGCTCAGAACAAATATGCCAGAAACAACAGAAATGGAAGCAGTGATACACAAAGTCCTTCCTGGCCATATATTTCATTTCGTTATTTTATCACTATCTGGGTCTCTGTCACTGTGTGGGCTTTTCTTCAGTTGCAGCAAGCACGGCTACACTCTAGTTGTGGTGAGAAGGCTTCTCATTACAATAGCTTCTCTTGCTACAGATCACAGGCTCTGGGGTCTTAACACACAAAGAAGATTTACTTAACACACAAAGAAACACACACCTAAATTAAAATAATAAGATATATTCATGAATAAGTAAATGAATAAAGACATTAATAAACATTAACTTGATGCCTAGTTTCCTCTAAAATAAGTCTAAGCATGAAAGAGAGATTAGAGAAAGGCAGAGGAGGGGAAGAGGGAGGTGGGAAGAGAAGGAAAGAAAGAAAGAGAGGGAATTTCAGATAGGCTTTATGCTTCATGTGGGTGATAATTTTGAAAAGTCCAAAGGGAAGGTGAATACAGTCTACAAAAAATACTCTCCCCCACTTTATTAGCTCCAGGTCAGCTATTATAGTTCTCATGCTTTATTCTTGTTCACTCACTAAGTGTTTGACTTTTTGTGACCCCCATGAACTACAGATGCCAGGCTTCCTTGTCCTTCACTATCTCTCAGAGTTTGCTCAAACTCTTGTCCATTGAGTCAGTGATGCCATACAACTATCTCATCTTCTGTTGCCCCCTTCTCCTCATGCCCTCAATCTTTCCCAGAATCAGGGTCTTTTCCAGTGAGTCGGCTCTTCATATTAAGTGGCCAAAGTATTAGAGATTCAGCTTCAGCATCAGTCCTTCCAATGAATATTCAGGGTTGATTTCCTTTAAGATTGACTGGTTTGATCTCCTGGCTGTCCAAGGGACTCTTAACAGTCTTCAGCACCATAGTTCGAAGGCATCATTTCTTCAGTGCTCAGCCTTCTTTATGATCCAACTCTCACATCCATACATGACTATTGTAAAATCCATAGTTTTGACTATATGGACCTTTGTCAGCAGATGTCTCTGCTTTTTAATATGCTGTATAATTTGTCATAACTTTTATTCCAAGTAGCAAGTGTCCTTTAATTTCTCATGCTATTTCTTTTATCAATTTGACTTTATGCTTAATTCATAAAATCATTTTTTTTCCTGTTGAGGACACCCTTTCATATTTTAGTGTGATAGGCAGGACTTTGCCCCTTATCTACACACCAAATGCCACTCTCATAATTACAGTATGTTACATTATACAAGAAACTGTGAATATATAATGACAGTTACTAATCCACTGACCTTAAAAGAGAAAAGTTTCCAAGATTATATAACTATATAGATTATCTATATCAGACTTCCTTGATGGCTCAGTGGTAAAGAATCTACCTGCAGTGCAGGAGACATGGGTTCAATCCCTGGGTCCAGAAGATACTCTGGAGAAGGAAATGGCAACCTACTCCTGTTCTTTCCTGGGGAATGCCGCGGACAGAGGAGCCTAGCAAGCTACAGACCATGGAGCTGCAAAGAGTCAGACATGAGTTAGCAGCTGAGCACTCATCTGTATGTCATCTTTGAAAGGAAGATGAGAAAGCCAAAACAAACAAACAAACAAAAATCAGGGAGATGTAATAGAAGGGGATATCAAAGAGATTCTAAGTGTGAAAAGGACCCACTGTTGCCTACATGAAGATGGAGAGGACCCCATGGAAAATGTTAGAAGGGAGTGAATTCTGCTAATAACCAGTGATTGTGGAACAGGAGCTAGAGTCCCAGATGAGAACAGTAGACACAGCTGACACCTTGATTTCAGCCTTCTTAGATCCTTATCAGAGACTCTAACCATGCTGTGCTGGACTTCTGTCCTATAGGAACAGATACTGATAAATGAGTATCATTTCAAGAGGCTAAATTCGTGATTGTTATACAGCAATGAAAAGTAATAAATATGGCGACAATTGGAAATGGTTTTTAATTCTAGTGAAGAGCGCTTTATGACATCTCTCCCCTAATGTGTAGATGTCCTCAATGATAGAGGAAGTAAGATCTTTGGCTAAGAATTAGAAAGGAAATATAAATGGTTAGATAAAAGTCGGCAATTCCTCTGTGCTCATTTAGTACCAAGCAGCTAGTGAGCTATCTGTTTAGCCCTACCCAGAAGAGGAGGAGGGGACAACAGAGGATGAGATGGTTGGATGTCATCACCAACCTGATGGACATGAATTTGAGCAAGCTCTTGGAGTTGGTGATGGACAGGGAAGCCTAGTGTGCAGCAGGCCATGGGGTTGTAGTCACACCACTGAGCAACTGAACTTAGCTGAGAGATCATCTATACATGGAGCTCCAGACAAATGTACATGGATTCAACAATCAATTACCCTGTTCACAGTAGTTAGGATGAAGGAGAGTATTCATCCTGCCTGGTCCGAAGTGTCTTTATGAGAATTGGAAAAATCGCATTCATTGCAGATTTGGAAAGACAGAAATGTAAAACTCAAGAACTGTGACAAATTTTATTTCATTATGGGGGCATTGGTAATCAGGAGTCGACACTTTGTATTTTCCTATGGTTGTTCACAGAGAAGGCAATGGCACCCCACTCCAGTACTCTTGCCTGGAAAATCCCATGGATGGAGGAGCCTGGTAGGCTGCAGTCCATGGGGTCGCTAAGAGTCGGACACGACTGAGCGACTTCACTTTCACTTTTCTCTTTCATGCACTGGAGAAGGAAATGGCAACCCACTCTGGTATTCTTGCCTGGAGAATCCCAGGAATGGGGGAGCCTGGTGGGCTGCCGTCTATGGGGTCGCACAGAGTTGGACACGACTGAAGCAACTTAGCATAGCATAGCATAGCATGGTTGTTCAAACTTTATTCAAGTACATTGCTAAAGCCTGATCTAGTTTTCTACAAGATATTCTATATTCTGATGAGACAAGGAAAAGAGAGGAATACTGTAGCTAATGGAGCATCTACTTTGTACAGGGAGAAAGATCCACAGAGACTGTTCAACAACACTGGGAAGGAGAGGAGA
Source organism: Bubalus bubalis (assembly GCF_019923935.1). Taxonomy (NCBI): domain Eukaryota; kingdom Metazoa; phylum Chordata; class Mammalia; order Artiodactyla; family Bovidae; genus Bubalus; species Bubalus bubalis. The sequence continues at coordinate 83,569,112 of NC_059164.1, forward strand.
GAGGTGTAGAAGAGTTGAATTTCAGCTATGCCCACAAATGGGAAAGAACTTAAGTCAAGAGACTGAGCAACAAGAAGCATCAGCACAGTTGCTGCCGCTGCTGCTAAGTCGCTTCAGTCATGTCCAACTCTGCATGACCCCATAGACGGCCTCCCACCCAGCTCCACCGTCCCTGGGATTCTCCAGGCAAGAACACTGGAATGGGTTGCCATTTCCTTCTCCAAAGCAGGAAAGTGAAAGTGAAATCGCTCAGTCGTGTCCAACTCTTCCGAACCCATGGACTGCAGCCTATCAGGCTCCTTCATCCATGGGATTTTCCAGGCAAGAGCACTGGAGTGGGGTGTCATTGCCTTCTCCCAAGAGCACAGTTAGGAGAGTCCAAAATGAGAAAAACCATTCAAATTTGTCAGAGAAAGGAGTCTTAGGTGCTGGATTAGACAGATTGATACAGAGGTTGGAATTTTGCAAGGTGAGGAATGTAGAGCATGAGTTGCTCACCAGGCTCCATAGTTTCTGGAAATTTCTGAGGGAGGGTGAATACACAGAGATGGCAGTTCAGAGTTTATCTATAATCTTTCAACCTGTAAAATGAAAATAATGATAAAATATTTTCTTAGGTTTGTTGTGAGAGGATAAGAATGTACTGGCCATCACATGGGCCTTAATGACAAAGTAAGGATTAAAATAATTATTATAAATGTGTTAAGAAAAACTCAGCTTTGTGGATCTAGCAAAAATGAATATTAATATGAAGTATATACAAAGGATTATGACTACATATATTTTAAATATTACTAATTATGAATGTAGAAAGTATGTATACTGATAAGCCTAAATATAAGTCATATATTAAACTTCTGGTCAAAATATAAATGCTGCCCCACAATTAATTTAACATAAACATATTCAGAATGTTTTAGCTAAAGGTTAATTGCAAAAAAAAATCAATGTCTACTACCATAATTATTTCTTCCTACACTTTAATTGTTAAGAAACAATTAAGAGAAATCCTCTGTATTTAAGGTGACTATGAATCTATCTTCCAAACAAGGACACTTAAGAAATTTAAAAATGTGCTAAAAACAATTAGCAGGTACTAATTGACTTATTTGAGGATAAAATGGGAACTTTTAGGCAAATAGTCATCCTATCAACAGAATCTTAAATGTCTGTTTATAAATGCCTGATAGAGATAAGAAAAGTAAAATGGTGTCAGTCTGACTAGGGGGCTTCCTTACTCTTCTAATTGTTTCAATACTCCATTCCCTTGCAGCCCCCCACCTTCACTGAGAAGTCATAGGCCATGATTATGACCAGGTTTCATAAAAAAATAATGATTTGTTTTAAGCTAAGTAAAATGCGGTGAGGGAAAGGAGAGGAATCTGTGAAGGTAGCGGCTGAAGTGGGGCTACCCAGGTGGCACAGTGGTAAAGAATCACCTGCCAATACAGGCAGTGCAGGTTTGATTCCTGGGTTGGGAAGATTCTCTGGAGAAGGAAATGGCAACTCGCTCCAGTATTCTTGCCTGAAGAACCCCATGGACAGAAGAGTCTGGTGGGCTACAGTCCATGGGTTGCAAAGAGTCGAACACAACTGAGTACATACACAGCAGCTGAAGTATTTCTTACTTTCTCTTCATTTTTAACTCCATCTCATCTACATCTCCCAAGAAAGTAGCCTTTCCCCAGCAGGTCACTGTGCTAGACCTGCAGTGTGTGAGTGAGAACTCAGAGCTTACTGGGATCTCTTATGGGTAATAAGTGCAGGCATTTTTTTCCCCTCTTCACTCTGATACAAATAAAAATGTGAGTGTGAGTTAATGGCCCAGACTATCAGAAGGGAACAAATCCTGTCTGAACAGTGCCCTCAGAGTGAATTTTTCTTCATGTCTCTGGTCTCTTGGCATACTGGAATGGAGAGAAGCACCACAAATTTTCTGTCTTCTCCTCCCTGGCTCTAGACCTGAAAGATGGCATGAAGATTAGAGAGGAGAGAATCTTCCTTCTTGTGTCTGGGCAGTCACTGGCTGAACAAATTTAGCCATAGATCGTGGTCTGTTGTGCCTTCCAGCTACCACAAAACACAATGTAAGTCACCTAACATCAGGACCTAATTTCTAAAGAACAGGATAACTAAAAATACATTTAAAAAATGAAGGAGCACAAATTCATGTTTTTTTCCCTAGTCTGAAGGCATGATTAATATCACAAGTTTGTTCCTCATCTTGGTTTAGAATCAATTGATATTGACAAAATGGGAAACTAAGTATCATTTATTTTATTTAAAATGCTGATATTACAGAATGAAGTTTAGATATACAAAAAATAGACATGCTAATGTTGAAACCTAAAATTAAATAAACTTCCCTATACACTTAGGTCGGAGAAGGCAATGGCACCCCACTCCAGTACTCTTGCCTGGAAAATCCCATGGACGGAGGAGCCTGGTAGGCTGCAGTCCATGGGGTTGCTAAGAGTCGGACACGACTGAGCGACTTCACTTTCACTTTTCACTTTCATGCACTGGAGAAGGAAATGACAACCGACTCCAGTGTTCTTGCTTGGAGAATCCCAGGGACGGGGGAGCCTGGTGGGCTGCCGCCTCTGGGGTCGCACAGAGTCGGACACGACTGAAGCGACTTAGCAGCAGCAGCAGCATACACTTAGGTACCAGTGGTCAATGACTAAGCTCTCTACATAAACATCTGTCTCTGTTAAACTTGAGTTGATAAGAATGAATCTTTTCTATATGTGTCAAACTTCTGGAAGGTAGGAGGATGGAGGGAGCTGAGTTACACATGCCAGTTATTTCCAATATTCAGTGATCAGGTTATTCATTCTACCTGTGTAATGAAAGAATAAGGATGGGACAGTGGGTTAGCAGGGCTTCCCTGATAGCTCAGTTGGTAAAGAATTCGCCTGCAATGCTGGAGATCCCAGTTCAATTCCTGGATTGGGAAGATCTGCTGGAGAAGGGACATTCTACCCACTCGAATATTCTTGGGCTTCCCTCTTGGCTCAGCTGGTAAAGAATCTGCCGGCAATGCAGGAGACCTGGGTTCAATCTCTGGGTTGGGAAGATCCCCTGGAGAAGGGAAAGGCTACCCACTCCAGTATTCTGGCCTGGAGAATTCCATGGACTGTATTATCCATGGGGTCTCAAAGAGATGGATACGACTGAGTCTCTTTCACACTGGGTTAGTCGTATTTAAGGAAATTACATCCTAGAAATGTGAAAGACATGTTCTCCCATCATACTTCTGGCACATGAGCCCTAACATTTGGTAATTAGCAATCTAGAAGTCTGGGCTTTCCCAGTGGCTCAGTGGTAAAGAATCTGCCTACAATGCAGGAAACCAGGGGTTCAATCTCTGGGTCAGGAAAAATCCCTGGCAAAGGAAATGGCAACCCACTACAGTTTTCTTGCCTGGGAAATCCCATGGACAGAGGAGCCTGGTGGGCTACAGTCCATGGGACGGCAAATTTTGTCAGACATGACTGAGTGACTAAACAACAACGAAAACAATCTAGAAATTGAGATAATAGCATTTTATTTTCGTTAGTCTTTCCTTCTCCAAGTCTTAAATAATAAAGAAATATATTTAAGAAGAAAATCACCGTTCTTATAAACTCTATTGAAAGATACATACTTAATTTGAATAACAGTAAGACATAACTTGAATGGCATTAAAGTTTTTACTGTAGTATAATAAATTCAAATGTAGCAGTTTAAAACAGGATCCATTTACTATCTCATAGATTCCCTCCTAGCCCCACTTATGATAGTTTATGATTTGAAGAAAGTAATGGCCAGTGAGATTTCACTCTGACTTTAAAATAAAGGGGTTGAGCTCCAGACAGCTCAAGGGTAAGAACCCCTACAGTGCAGATTTGTTTAATCAGGTAATGTACTTAGGCCAAAGTTCTACCTAAGTGGTTCCATGAAGATTAAATCAAGCAGTTAAAAATGAGAGTACAGTTTCAGGTAATACCTTACAAAAGAAGTCATGAACATCAGTTGTATCTACAGTACAGTCATGCTGATATGGAAGATCTGCATCTGAATATCTTTCACCAGGCACAGGTGGAAGATAGGAGAAAGAGAAATTGGTGGCGTCTCTATTTGCTTCTTATTTTAGGAGAGTTTTAGATTTATAGATGTAAATTTGATCACCTGACTGAGGTAGTCTTTGTCAGATTTCTTCACTGTGAAGTCATTCTTTTTTTCCACCCTTTCAGTATTGTATTTTTTGGGACAAAGTCAGTATGAGCACCTCACACATAAAAAGTATGGTATGCTTTATCTCATTGAGGGGAGTATATCTACATAAATTATTTGGAATTCTTATTCAAAGGATATTTGTTTCTCTTCCCAGTTTACTTATTTATTCAATCATTTATTTCTTTCAGTATAATCTCAATAATATTTGGTTTATAACTTGGGTTATAATCTAGTTGTGCATTGTTTGTTGCTGAAATTGTTCTAACTTTGTCCACTGGAAGCCCTATCAGTTAGGTCCCATGCCCCTTGACATAACTCCATAACAGTGCTTTTAAAAAAAATTTTTAGCGCTTCCTTATTTGGGGCACTACAAGATTCTCTACAATCATTTAGTATATGTCCCACTCATTTCTGTCATAGTCTGTGCACAGATTAGAAAAGAATTTCCATACACAAGGTAGAATGAAAGGAGAATACAGTTTATTGGAGTGGGAGAGGGGAGATTTGCTGGCCTCAAGCAGGCCAGGTTCCTGAAAGTCACTACAAGCCAACATTGAGCAACTCGATGTTGAACATGGGTCCTTGGTCCATTTTTATAGCCAGTACAAGGAAAGGGATAGGGATCTTGCAGGTCATTTGCTGATAGGATGAGGTACATATACTGGGTAGGGAATGAGTAAGGCAAATACCTTCTCCTTATATGGAGCAGGATGGAACACAGGTTATACTGCTCAGTTCAGTTCAGTTCAGTCGCTCAGTCCTGTCCAACTTTTTGTGAGCCCATGTATAGCAGCACGCCAGGCCTCCCTGTCCATCACCAACTTCCAGACTTTAACCAAATTCATGTCCATCGAGTCGGTGATGCCATCCAACCATCTCATCCTCTGCTGTCCCCTTCTCCTCCCACCTTCAATCTTTCCCAGCATCAGGATCTCTTCCAATGAGTCAGCTCTTTGCATCAGGTAGACAAAGTATTGGAACTTTGGCTTCAGTATCAGTCCTTCCAATGAATATTCAGGACCGATTTCCTTTAGGATGGACTGGTTGGATCTCCTTGCTGTCCAAAGGATTCTCAAGAGTCTTCAACAGCACAGTTCAAAAGCATTAATTCTTCAAAGCACAGCTCTTTATAGTCCAGCTCTCACATTCATACATGACTACTGGAAAAACCATAATTTTGACTAGACAGACTTTGTTGGCAAAGTAATGTTTCTGGTTTTTAATATGCTGTCTCGGTTGGTCATAACTTTTCTTCCAAGGAGCAAGCAACTTTTAATTTCGTAGCTGCAGTCACCATCTGCAGTGACTTTGGAGCCCCAAAACATAAAATCTGACAATGTTTCCACTGTTTCCCCATCTATTTCCCATGAAGTGATGGGGCCAGATGCCATGATCTTCGTTTTCTGAATGTTGAACTTTAAGCCAACTTTTTCACTCTCCTCTTTCACTTTCATCAAGAGGCTATTTAGTTCTTCTTCACTTTCTGCCATAAGAGTGGAGTCATCTGCATATCTGAGGTTATTGATATTTCTCCCAGCAATCTTAATCAAAGCTTGTGCTTCATCCAGCCCAGTATTTCTTATTATGTACTCTGCATATAAGATAAATAAGCAGGGTGACGATATAAAGCCTTGACATACTGTTTTCCCAATTTGGAACCAGTCTGTTGTTCCATGTCCAGTTCTAACTGTTGCTTCCTAACCTGCATACAGATTTCTCAAGAGGCAGGTCAGGTGGTCTGGTATTCCCATCTCTTTCAGAATTTTCCAGTGTTTGTTGTAGTCTACACAATCAAAGGCTTTGGCATAATCAATAAAGCAGAAGTAGATAATTTTCTGGAACTCTCATGCTTTTTCCATGATCCAACGGATATTGGACATTTGATCTCTTGTTCCTCTGCCTTTTCTAAAACCAGCTTGAACATCTGGAAGTTCATGGTTCATGTACTGTTGAAGCCTGGCTTGTAAAATTTTGAGCATTAATTTACTAGCATGTGAGATGAGTGCAATTGTGTGGTAGTTTGAGCATTCTTTGGCATTGCCTTTCTTTGGGATTGGTATGAAAACTGACCTTTTCCAATCTGATCACATGGACCACAGCCTTGTACAACTGAATGAAACTATAAGCCATGCCATGTAGGGCCACCCAAGATGGACGAGCTGTGCTGGAGAGTTCTGACAAAACGTGATCCCCTGGAGAATGGAATGGCAAACCACTTCGGCATTCTTGCCTTGAGAACCCCATGAACAGTATGAAAAGGCAAAAATATAGGAAACTGAAAGAAGAACTCTGCAGGTCGGTAGGTGCCCAATATGCTACCGGAAATCAATGGAGAAATAACTCAAGAGAGAAGGAAGAGATGGAGCCAAAGCCAAAGAACACCCAAGTTGTGGATGTGACTGGTGATGGAAGTAAAGTCCGATACTGTAAACAGCAATATTGCATAGGAACCTGGAATGTTAGGTCCATGAATCAAGGCAAATTGGAAGTGGTCAAACAGGAGATGGCAAGAGTGAACATTGACATTTTAGGAATCAGTTAACTAAAATGGACTGGAATGGGTGAATTTAACACAGATGATCATTATATCTACTACTGTGGGCAAGAATCTCTTAGAAGAAATGGTGTAACCATCATAGACAACAAAAGAGTTCAAAATGCAGTACCTGGATGCAGTCTCAAAAGTGACAGAATGATCTCTGTTCCTTTCCAAGGCAAACCATTCAATATCACAGTAATCCAAGTCTATGCCCCTACCAGTAATGCTGAAGAAGATGAAGTTGAATTGTTTTCTGAGGACCTACAAGACCTTCTAGAACTAACACCAAGAAAAGATGTCCTTTTCATTATAGGGGACTGAAATGCAAAAGTAGGGAGTCAAGAAACACCTGGAGTAACAGGCAAATTTGGCCTTGGAATACGGAATGAAGCAGGGCAAATAGGCTAATAGAGTTTTGCCAAGAGAACTCACTGGTCATAGCAAACACCCTCTTGCAACAACACAAGAGAAGACTCTACACATGGACATCACCAGATGGTCAACACTGAAATCAGATTGATTATATTCTTTGCAGCCAAAGATGGAGAAGCTCTATACAGTCAGCAAAAACAAGGCTGACTCTGGCTCAGATCATGAATGCCTTATTGCCAAATTCAGACTCAAATTGAAGAAAGTAGGGAAAACCAGTAGACCATTCAGGTATGACTTAAATCAAATCCCTTACAATTATACAGTGGAAGTGAAAAATAGATTCAAGGGATTAGATCTGATATACAGAAGAACTATGCCTGCCTGAAGAACTATGGACAGAGGTTTGTGACATTGTACAGGAGACAGGGATCAAGACCATCCCCAAGAAAAAGAAATGCAAAAAGGCATAATGTTTGTCTGAGGAGGCCTTACAAATAGCTGTGAAATGAAGAGAAGGGAAAGGCAAAGAAGGAAAATAAAGAGGTACTCATTTGAATGCGGAATTCCAAAGAATAGCAATGAGAGATAAGAAAGCCTTCCTCCAGAGGAAAAGAGTAGAGGAAATAGAAGAAAACAGTAGAATGGAAACTCTAGAGATCTCTTCAAGAAAATTAGTAATACCAAGGGAACATTTCAATTCAAAGATGGATACAATAAAAGACAGAAATGTTATCGATCCAACAGAAGCAGAAGATATTAATAAGAGGTGGCAATAATACACAGAAGAGCTATACAAAAAAGATCTCCATGACACAGATAATTGTGATGACCTGATCACCAACCTAGAGCCCAACATTCTGGTGTTTGAAGTCAAGTGGGCCTTAGGAAGCATCACTACAAACAAAGCTAGTGCAGATGATGGAATTCTAGTTGAGCTATTTCAAATCCTAAAAGATGATACTGTGAAAATGCTATACTCAATACTTCTCTGGGAGGCCTAAAAACTCTTCAATGGTTACAACATGGGGGAGAGAAGGACAATAAGGGTTGGTTTGTTTGTTTTTTCCTGTTCTTGCATTTCAGGACCCTTCTTTATCACTTTGTTCTTTTGTCCATGGGACACCACGGTCCAAAGTTACTTAGGTCATCATCATTTCAGCCTACCCTCTTAGATGATATAAAACTTCTACTCTGCAGCAAGATGCATTTGTCTCAGATGCATTCTACTCTGGGATCCTTTTGTGTCCAAGAAGATTTTTTAAAATGTGTATACACTATAATTCAAGTCTGTGTGCTATAATATTCTATGGCTTTTGACAAAGGCATAGTGTTGAGTACCCATCATTTCAATGTCATGCGACAGTTTCACCACCTCCAAAAGAAATCACCTAGCTTCACCCATTCAACTTACACACCACCACTTATCCCTGGAAATCGCTAATCTGTTGACAGAGTCCACAGTCTAATGCTAGTGCATTTTTACCTGCTGGATAATACTCCATTGTTTGATTTATTTTTTTTCCCCCACAGCTTATTTGTCCATCCTATGGATTGTCCTAAAAGGCCACTTTAATTGCTTCCATTTTCATGTAATTAAGAATATGGCTGCCACAACATCCACAACTAAGTTTTTATGTGGGCATATGTTTTAGAATCAGTTGGGTAAATATGGAGAATTGTGACTGCTAAATCAACAGCTGTTGATACTGTGAGGATTATTTCTGCAATTTTTCCAATTCCAATAGTAATAACTGAAAAATAGTTATTTGAATTTGCAGTTCACTGAAGCCAAATGATGTCAAGTTTATTTTTATATGCTTATACCCATATATTTTCCTGTGCTGTGGTATCATTTATGCATTTTTAAAATTTTTATTGTTGACTTTTAAGATCTCATTGTATATTTTGGATACGAATCCAATATGTGATTTCCTAATATTTCTCCAAGTGGTGACTTATCTTTCCATTATTTTAACAGTATTTTTAACAGAGTAAAGGATTTGAATTTTAATGAATTCCAACTTGCCAATTTTTCATTCATGGATTATGCTTTTATAATTGTATCTAAAAACTCATCACCAAATACAAGGTCACAAACTTTCACTTATGTTTTCTTTAAAAATTTTATAGTTTTTCAACATATAAATAAATATATGGTCCACATTGAGGGATTTTATGTAAGATATAATCTATGCTAAATTTTATTTTTTAAATGGCTATTCAAGTGTTTCATCACTTTCCCTTCAAGGCTTTACTTTCTCTATTGAATTTTATTTTTGCCTCTATCAAAAAATTGGTTGACTGCATTTTAACAGCTCTATTTCTGGGTTCTCTGTTCTGTTCCCTTTATCTGTGTAACTTATACCAACAAAAACATACTATGTCTATTATTATAGTTTTATATTAAATTTTAGAGCACTGTGAGTCATGCAGCTTTGTTCCTCTTAGTATTGTCTTGACTATTCTAAACACTTTCTTTCCACATAAAGTTTAGAATTAGTTTAATGGTATCTGAAGAATAGCCTACTGAAATTTGGATTGGTATTGCATTGGATCTATAGATCAGATTGAGAAGAATTAACATCTTAACAATATTGAATCATCTGATGCATAAACATACATTCTCTCCATTTATTTCATTCTTTTATTTTTATCAGTAGTATATAGCTTTTCTCAGATACATGCTATACATATAAATTTATATATAGATGTTAGGTATAGAAAAGATACTTAAAGAGTAATTTTATACCTCTGGTACTTTCTTTGAAAATAATTGTTACGTGTAACCATCTGAAGATAGAACCAGCCTAGAATAATCTGTTGTGCTAAGTCACTTCAGTCGTGTCCAACTCTTTGAGACCTCATGGACTGTAGCCCACCAGGCTCCTCTGTCCATGGGATTCACAAGGCAAGAACACTGGAGTGAGTTGCCATTCCCTTCTCAGAGAATAATCTATTAGAACTACATAGTTCTTTGCCTAACTTCTTAGGCAATAACCAGTGGCATGAACAAGGTGGTTGCTTCACTCTAGTGGAAACTGACTATTGCTGTGCCTAGTTTCCTTATTAAGTGTCAGTTATTCTAATAGAAGTGACTTACATTAAGATCATGTATTTTTATTTTATTATATATAGCACTTTAGACATGTGATACTAAAGTAAAAAAGAATAATTCATTTTTTTCATTATTGATTCTGAAAATGTTCCAATTCACTCACCTCTTGCTCTTTCATTAAACCAGAACACATGATTAAGTCTATATTTGTTAAAATATCATCAAAATATCCTGAAAGATAGTAATTCTCTTTCAGAGAACATAATTCTACTTTGGTTCTGTGATATAGATACAGGTATAGATATAGATGTAGATATATTTATATATCACATCACTTGTGACTTTTCTAGTTGTATTTAATTTCAATTTTGTTATTATTGGGTTATTATTGGGTTTATTATTATTAGAGTTAGGGTTAGGGTTAGGGTTAGGGTTAGGGTTAGGATTAATTAGAAAATCCAAGCACCCAAAGTTATCTCAGGCTCTCATTTCCAGATACTTAAAAGAAATAATGGGATGATCAAAGTTATGTATGAACCAGGAATTAAAAGGAAAATAAAAATTCAATAACCAACAAATTTTCCCTACCTTTTTGTAATCCAAATAAGAATAAGACAAGTTTGCCACTCTTAAAATGACTTAGTTCAAAGCCCAAAACAGGAAAATAACAAAGAAAAGTTAGGCTTTCATTGCATAATGTTTGTTTCTTTTCGATAATTGGTCATTAAGCTGAAAGTTTTGTCCCCTATCCATTTATTATATGAATAAATAACAATATTATAAGCTAGTGGGTCAGTACTTTCTCCAGGGAAAGCTGAAAGTTTTTATTTTATAAATGTCCATACCTCTGCAAATCATCAAGACAGAATGCAGGAATGCAGATGGAATTTAGGCAATGCAGATGGAATATAGCTATTAGGAAGTAGTCAAGAGCCATTCCACTTATCATTTAATGTGATTCTCTCAGGGTTTTATTTTTAGGCCATAGATGCCTTCCTAGCACTTTTGTTCAACTCTGCTTTGAGCTTTATATCTGTTTTATGAGTTTTCATTCCATCTTTGGAACAACTAATCTATTACTATTTCCTTCATGAAAACTGCTACTGAGGGAAATGAAACTGTCTACGAACCAGTAACTGTGTTTGTGGTCTCATGTTTCGATCTAAAAGTTGCACCGAACTGTTTATTTTCCTCAGCCCGGGTTTGATAAATGAATTTAAAATTACTTATAATGACAATGATAACTGAAATTGAGTTCCAAAGAAGTAAAATGATTCAGGTATTTCCTCAAAATTCATGTCTCAAAAGTAGACTGTTGAAAAGCAAATTTTAAAACCTCACAATTAGATTGTTTTGATATTAAAAATTTTAAGGCAAACTGAAAAAATTGACTGATTCATGAGTCTGAAAATGACTTACGTGTCCATTTAATTCAACCTTATTATCAAAATAAAAATGCTAAAAATACAAAGATTTCAGGCTGAGTACTTTAAAAATCCTGGGAAATTAGTTTATAGTTGTTTAAGTGCCACTACAATAAGAACTAATTTGAAACTTTTTGCTGTTTTAACAAGTGTATGTAATGCTGACCAAACCATTGAGTTTTTGGCTAAAAAAAATATTAGGAGGTAGTGCTCTTTTTTTCTGACACTTTTCTGATGCACTGAACACGTTCAGACTACCTCCAGGTATTAATTTAATAAACCACTAGCAAACTACATAATTTAATGAGTGTCTTGCAATTATGTGGTAACTACATGATTCCCACATGATTATCTATAAAAGAGGGAATCCTATCAAAAATAAATCCATCTTATAGGGACAGCAATTGCTTTATAATGAACCTACAGTACCCTGCAGCATAAGAAAATGAACCTACTGGTAATGGTGATAATGTGCTTGATCACTCACTTCAGTAGAGTGGTTTTTAGGAAAGATAAACGTACTAATAACTGGGTTTTAAATGTAACAAGGAGGCATTTGGTTTACTGAATTTAGAATTTAATTTATAGAAGTTTTGAAATTAGTGTTTGTAAAGATAAAATAGATATTTAAGACGGCATTTCTAAGAGCTGGATTTCCCAAGGGGCAATGTTTATTGCTAATAGATTTTAATTCCCTGTATTTCCAAAGCTATTGGAACATTGCCTGATAAAGAAAATGTGGACAAAAAGTCCTTTTTATACTCATTTTAATGTTAATGTTGAGTATAATTAGGAACAAGAAATTGTGTTCAATATCTTGAAGTCTAAACCAAAACACAAGAAATGAATTAAATAGGATTTAAACTTTCATCTAAAGGGAAAAGTTATTCCTAAAGAACATCATTCTATGTATTGATATTAAACCCTATCAGAAAAGTCACAAGTGATTGTTTCATGGATACTTTTAATCAGAGTATTTCCTTCTGATCTCAGTTTATATAACATTTTTATCATGAATAATATTTGGTTTGGGGAAGTATATTTTCTGCAGCTATTGAGAAAATTATATGATTTTTCTTCTTTAAATGGATTTGATATGAACATATATATATATGGGTTTCCCTGGTGGCTCAGAGGTTTAAGCATCTGCTTGCAATGTGGGAGACCTGGGTTCAATCCCTGGGTCAGGAAGATCCCCTGGAAAAGGAAATGGCAACCCACTCCAATATTCTTGCCTGGAGAATCCTATGGACAGAGGAGCCTAGTGGGTTACAGTCCATGGGGTCGCAGAGTCAGACACGACTGAGTGACTTCACTTTCACTTTATATATATATATGTATGTGTGTGTGTGTGTGTGTGTGTGTGTGTGTGTGTGTATATATATATATATATATATATATATATATATGACACAGTGGAAACAGTGTCAGACTTTATTTTTCTGGGCTCCAAAATCACTGCAGATGGTGACTGCAGCCATCAAATTAAAAGACGCTTACTCCTTGGAAGGAAAGTTATAACCAACCTAGATAGCATATTCAAAAGCAGAGACATTACTTTGCCAACAAAGGTTCGTCTAGTCAAGGCTATGATTTTTCCTGTGGTCATGTATGGATGTGAGAGTTGGACTGTGAAGAAGGCTAAGCGCCGAAGAATTGATGCTTTTGAACTGTGGTGTTGGAAAAGACTCTTGAGAGTCGCTTGGACTGCAAGGAGATCCAACCAGTCCATTCTGAAGGAGATCAGCCCTGGGATTTCTTTGGAAGGAATGATGCTAAAGCAGAAACTCCAGTACTTTGGCCACCTCATGCAAAGAGTTGACTCATTGGAAAAGAGTCTGATGCTGGGAGGGATTGGGGGCAAGAGGAGAAGGGGACGACAGAGGATGAGCTGGCTGGATGGCATCAGACTCAATGGACATGAGTCTGAGTGAACTCCGGGAGTTGGTGATGGACAGGGAGGCCTGGCGTGCTGCGATTCATGGGGTTGCAAAGAGTCGGACAGGACTGAGCGACTAATCTGATCTGATTTATACACACACACACACACACACACTTATCATCAGTCATGTCCTACTCTATGTGACCCCATGGATGTAGCCTGCTGAGCCATCCAGGTTTGATATGAGTCCTGACATTGATTGTTTTTCATATGCTACCCAGCTGTGCATTCCTACAATGAAACTGCTTGGCATGAGTTATTTCCCCTCTTTATAAACTGGTGCATTCATTCCACTTTTAAACTTTATTAAGAACTGTGTTTCTCTGTTCATCAAATACATTATTTGGTCATTTGCTATTCTTGTAAATTTGTCTGGGGAATTTAGAGTCATTGTACTGCTGGCTTATGAATATAAGTCTGGATTTGTTTCCTCCTCTGTTTTCTGAAAGAGTTTACATAGAAATATTATTTTCTCCTTAAATATTTAATCAGATTCATTATGAAGCCAATCAGGCCTCAGGTGTATTTAGGGAAGTTTTTGTTGTTGTTCAAATTCAAACAGATGAGATTATTCAGATTTTCTGGTCTTCCTACGTCTGTTTTGGTAAGTTTTGGATGTCAAGGTTTTGTCCATTTCAACTAGGTTTTCAAATTTGTTGGTGTAAATTATTTCCTAATATCTCCTTTTAATTCGTTAAATATCTGTAGAATCTTCTGTGATATACCATCTGCTTAGTGTAAATTTACTTGGATACAAAGAACTTTAGGCAAGTACCAAAACAACAACATATATTATCTCTACTGAATACTGAACTGCGTATCAAAACACACATGCCATGTAAGCCACTTGTATGTTTTGATCAAGCCTCCAGAAACAACAGATATAGGCAATGATGAAGTGTGTGTGTGTATGTTTGTGTGTGTGTGTGTGTGTATGCCTGCTACTGTATTGGACAGCTCAAGATTCTTTATTCTTATGGAAAATCACTACTCCCCTCATTAAATGTCTCCTGGTTAAAGGATCTTGATATCAATTATGTCCAATTAGATTTTTTTCAGAGTTAAAAAAAAATTAAAAATTGACCTGTATCATAGTAGACTACACGATGTGCAATTGTTCTTCTATTCCACACAAATTTATTTAGGAATTTGAAGAATAGATTTTGAAACATTTGCCATAGTCTCCATTTTTTAAAAAAAGTAGTGACACAATTCACTAAAAAGCATGATGCTCTTATTTCCTATGGAATAAAAGTAATCACAAATTACTGACCCAACAAAGTATCTGCTTTACTTCTGAGGATTTCTTGTAATATTATAATATTTTTTCCAAATATTGTAAAAAGTGTATATTTTCCAAAACATTTTAGAAATTATCATAGTTTTACTTTTCTGCTCCTTCCTCTCACTTTATTTTTTTTTTTAGCCAAGGGAGGAATAGCCAAGCACTTTTATACTTTAAGAAAAACTACTTGTGTTTTCCATCACTTTTTGAATACTATTTACATTATTAGTATTTTTAAAAATTCAAAAAGAAACAGTAAACTCTTCTTGTATGAGAATTTTTTGTAGGAAATTATGTCTATTCAATCCAGATATTAATCATTTATATATATACACACACACACACACACACACACACATATATAGTCTTTTGAGTAGAAGAATGAAAGGAGAATGGTTTTGATACAGGAATGTATCAGCATAAACAGATTCTAGAGAAAATATCTCTAAGAACAAGAAAAATCAGCTATTTTTAACTCCAATATTGTTTTCATTTTCACTACCAATACCTTTTGCCTAATATACCAGAGGCTGGCTTCCCCGGTGACTCAGTGGTAAAGAATCCACCTGCCAATGCAGAAAACCCAGGGCTCAATCCCTGGGTTAGGAAGATTCCCTGCAGAAGGAAATGGCAACCCACTCCAGTATTCTTGACTAGGAAATCCCATGGACAGAGGAGTCTGGTGGGGTCCAAAAGCCTATGGGCCACAAAAGTGTCATACATAACTTAGTGACTAAACAACAACAGTGTGTGTGTGTGTGTGTGTGTTATAGCAGGGTCATTGGGGTATTTCCATGGGTGTGTATCCAGAGCTACATTCTTGAAGAACTAATATTTCTATACCCACGAGTACTGGAGTTGTGTGTTCATTCTTGAGACTGTTTCATGGATGATATTCAGAATTTAATAATGATTTCACTTCAAGGTTATACAACTGATGTCTTTAAATAGACCTGAATGTCCTTAATAAAATGAAATGTCTGGTTCATCTTTCTCTTTCTTATTACATGGATTATTATCTCAGTCGTAAATCTGATGCCTAGAGAACAGTTAATGTTGAGAAATGAGTTTGTAATTTTAGTCTTAGAAAAGACTTTGGAGAAAATTGTATTCCTATGTTTGCCATCAATATAAACTTAATGTTTTTTGATAAATTATTAGTTGAACTTGTATACATTTTTACTAAAAAAAAAAAAGATTCAGCATTACCCTGCCTTGCCTAAAGAAATCCAATATTCAGCCTAATAAGTCTAGATGATAGCCTTGTTAGTCTACCTCCTCTATTTTCCACAACCTGTCCCACATCAAACTTATTCTCCTATAGGTAATACCTGGATAACTTTCAACTTATTATGACTCAGTCAAATAAATAAAGAAGAATGATGTTCAATTATTTTCTGTTCAAAATATAACACTAAATAACCAAATAGTGCCAGCCACAAATATTCTATACATAGCACTATGTATATTGTCACCCTGCTTATTTAACTTATATGCAGAGTACCTCATGAGAAACGCTGGGCTGGATGAAGCACAAGCTGGAATCAAGATTGCCAGGAGAAATATCAATAACCTCAGATATGCAGATGACACCACCCTTATGGCAGAAAGTGAAGAGGAGCTAAAAAGCCTCTTGATGAAAGTGAAAGAGGAGAGTGAAAAAGTTGGCTTAAAGCTCAACTGTCAGAAAATGAAGATCATGGCATCAAGTCACGTCATTTCATGGCAAATAGATGGGGAAACAGTGGAAACACTGGCTGACTTTATTTTTCTGGGCTCCAAAATAACTGCAGGTGGTGAATGCAGGCATGAAATTACAAGACGTCTACTCCTCAGAAGGAAAGTTATGACAAACCTAGACAGTGTATTAAAAAGCAGAGACATTACTTTGTCAACAAAGGTCTGTCTAGTCAAGGCTATGGTTTTTCCAGTGGTCATGTATGGATGTGAGAGTTGGACTATAAAGAAAGCTGAGCACCGAAGATTGATGCTTTTGAATGGTGGTGTTGGAGAAGACTCTTGAGAGTCCCTTGGACTGCAAGGAGATCCAACCAGTCCATCCTAGAAGAGATCAGTCCTGGGTGTTCATTGGAAGGACTGATGCTGAAACTCCAATACTTTGGCCACCTCATCTGAAGAGTTGACTCATTGGAAAAGACCCTGATGCTGGGAAAGATTGAGGGCAGGGGGAGAAGGGGATGACAGAGGATGAGATGGTTGGATGGCATCATTGACTCAATGGACATTGGTTTGGGTAGACTTTGGAAGCTGGTGATGGAGAGGGAGGCCTCCGTGCTGTGGTTCATGGGGTCACAAAGAGTCGGGCATGACTGAGGGACTGAGCTGAACTGAACTGAGCACTGTGTTGGGCTTCCCTGTGTAGCTCAGCAGTAAAGAATCTGTCTGCAGTGCAGGAGACCCAGGAGACTTGGGTATATTCGTGGGTCCAGAAGATCCCCTTGAAGAGGGCATGGCAACTTCAATATTCTTGCCTGGAGAATCCCATTGACAGAGGAGCCTGGTGGGCTACAGTTCATAGGGTCACAAAGAGTCAGACACAACTGAAGCAACTGAGCATGCATGTAGCATTATATTGGTGTATGCCAACTACATATCATTCCTGAAAATGCACAAATTGATGAGGAATGGAAAATAGAAAGTGTACTTTTAAGGAAATTTGTGCCAAGTTTTTTACAAATTACATTTGATTTCTACAACATACTACAAGAAAATAGTACTCTCTGCTACCCATGCTAGGATAGTTATGCTTGGTGAAATCTAGTTACCTCAAAGAGTGTAACTTCAGAAGATAGAATCAATGTAAATCTTGAATTAAAGTTCAGTCTATTTATTACATCAATTGAAGAACTGAATAAGAAATAAAAGAATTAAACTAATCCCATATTAGTTAAAAGATTAACTTAATGTTTGTCTTTTTCTTCTTCCACTGTGATTTTACTTCAAGACTATTTGGAACTGATTCAGATTAAGAAAATTGTCATAAGCATTTTTGCATACTTTTTTTCCTTAGAGTAGAGGGTCTTTCAGGAAAGAAGCATCATTTAAATAAGGGAATGATCTATAACTGCACCTGAAAATGGGAATGCTGCTGCTGCTGCTGCTAAGTCACTTCAGTCGTGTCAACTGTGCAAATGTGCTATGCAGGAGGACAGCTCTGCCATGTGCAAAAGTCACAGCACCCGGGCTGTTCTCTGTCATAACACTGCTCTTCATTCTCCTCAGCCAGGCTTCCCATGAAGCCGCCTTCCTGGTAAGGGTAAGATGTCTAATTCCAGCCTAGACACTTCATATCTAATCACACCTCCCCTGAGCCAAAGTTCCCACTGTGCTTTCCACCAAAATGCTTATACTCACCCAGCTAATTATTCACAATCCTTTTTCAACATATATGTTGTTAATGGAACCCAGTATTTCCACCCACTGTCTGTTTTCTCCAAATTTTTTTAGTTTTTAGAACTTTAGAACTTTAATCCAAACATATTCCTTGTTTATACATATATAACTTTAGACATTAAAACTCAATCACCTTTCCAAATATGCATACCAATAGCCTTAAGACATACATATTAATTTTAAAACATAAAACAAATTAAGAATTTATAAGATTAGTAATATTTAAATAAGCTCTCCAAACAGGACTAAACTTATTAAAATTACAATTTTTTTATAATAAAGGTATGATTTACATAGGTTTCCAAGTTATTGATTTGATTCATCTGTAAAAATCATGTTTCCTGTAGAAATACTGTTGACTAAAAGAGATGTACAACTTGAGACTTGTGAGTTAAGTTTTATTTGGGGCAACATGAGGACTGTAGTCTGGAAGGAGGCATCTCAGATAACTCTGAGAGACTGCTCCAAAGCTGCAGTGGGCGAAGGTCAATAAATAAGGTTCTGGTGAAGGGGGAGTTCAATACCATGAAGCACTCATTTCATTAAAGGTTTTTTGTTAGTCATGAGGATCTGATGTCACCATGAAGGGATTAGGTGCTTCTCTAGATATGAGAAGATGCAAGGATTTTATGATCTCAATAAAATTTTATGATCTCAAAATCTGTTTCTAAACAGAGATCATAAAATCTGTTTCTAAAAACATCCAACTATCTAAAGACCTGTCCCACCAGATTCCCTGCAGCACAGAGTGCCTCATGCCACCCTAAACTCCTTCAGGGGTTGTTGAAGGTCAAGAGCTATATCAGCACCTGGTTCCATCTCCATAGAGGTAGATGGTAAATGCCTTTGTTGTTCATTCATTGGCATTGTTCATGGTAAGTGACAATTTATAGTTAACAATACAAATGCAAAGCTCACTGTAATTATTTAGTTTATTTGGCAATTTCTAAATCTTATGAAAGAGCTATGTGGGTAAACAAGATATGAGCGTAGATGGGTACCAGTATAAACATTCTTGAGAAAAGATACAAATGTTTAAATACAGGACATTTTATAACAGTTTGGAGTTAAGTATATTTCATTAACTAAAGCATATTTTTGTAGTACAGTAATTGTGTGAGAAAAATTATATCAAGAACACATGTATATTTTCATCAAAGTATACAATTCTTTTGGAGTATAAAACAAGGTAGGGCAAAGGCTCACAGAGTTTTGTCAAGAGAACACACTGGTCATAGAGAACACCCTCTTGCAACAACACAAGAGAAAACTTTACACATGGACATCACCAGATGGTCAATACTGAAATCAGATTGATTATATTCTTTGAACCAAAGATGGAGAAGTTCTATACAGTCAGCAAAAGGCCGGAGCTGACGGTGGCTCAGATCATGAACTCCTTATTGCCAAATTCAGACTCAAATTGAATAAAGTAGGGAAAACCACTAGACCATTCAGGTATGACCTAAATCAAATCCCTTACGATTATACAGTGGAAGTGACAAATAGATTGAAGGGATTAGATATGATAGGCAGAATGCCTGAAGAACTAGGGAAGGAGGTTCGTGACATTGTACAGAAGGCAGTGATCAAGACCATCCCCAAAAAAGAAATGCAAAAAAGCAAACTGGTTTTCTGAGGAG
The DNA here is from genome assembly GCF_019923935.1 of Bubalus bubalis. Classification (NCBI taxonomy): domain Eukaryota; kingdom Metazoa; phylum Chordata; class Mammalia; order Artiodactyla; family Bovidae; genus Bubalus; species Bubalus bubalis. The sequence goes on from NC_059164.1 coordinate 83,589,007, forward strand.
GCCTTACAAATAGCTGAGAAAAGAAGAGAAGCTAAAGGCAAAGGAGAAAAGGAAAGATATACTCATTTGAATGCACAATCCAAAAAATAGCAAGGAGAGATAAGAAAGCCTTTCTCAGTGATCAATGTTAAAAGAAAAAAAAAAAAAGGAAAACAATAGAATAAGAAAGACTAGAGATCTCTTCAAGAAAATTAGAGATACCAAGGGAATATTTCATACAAAGATGGGCACAATAAAGGACAGAAATGGTATGAACCTAACAGAAGCAGAAGATATTAACAAGAGGTGGAAAGAATACACAGAAGAACTGAACAAAAAAGATCTTCGTGACCCAGATAATCACAATCATGTGATCACTCACCCAGAACCAGACATCCTGGAATGCGAAGTCAAATGGGTCTTAGGAAGCATCACTATGAACAAAGCTAGTGCAGGTGATGGAATTCCTGTTGAGCGATTTCAAATTCTAAAAGATGATGCTGTGAAAGTGCTGCATGCACAAACTACCACACAGTGGCACTCAACTCACACGCTAGTAAAGCAATGCTCAAAATTCTCCAAGCCAGGCTTCAGCAGTATGTGAACTGTGAACTTCCATATGTTCAAGCTGGATTTAGTAAAGGCAGAGGAACCAAAGATCAAACTGCCAACATCAACTGGATCATTGAAAAAGCAAAAGAGTTCCAGAAAAATATCTACTTCTACTTTATTGACTACCCCAAAGTCTTTGACTGTGTGGATCACAAAAACTGTGGAAAATTCTTAGAGAGATGGGAATACCAGACCACTGACCTGCCTTCTGAGAAATCTGTATACAGGTCAGGAAGCAACAGTTAGAACTGGACATGGAACAACAGACTGGTTCCAAATAGGAAAAGGAGTACGTCAAGGCTGTATATTGTCACCCTGCTTATTTAACTTATATTCAGAGTACATCATGAGAAATGCTGAGCTGGAGTAAGCACAAGCTGGAATTAAGATTGCTGGGAGAAATATCAATAATCTCAGATATGCAAATGACACCACCCTTATGGCTGAAAGTGAAGAACTAGAGACCTTCTTGAAAAAAATGAAAGAGGAGAGTGAAAAAGTTGGCTTAAAACTCAACATTGAGAAAACAAAGATCATGGCATTTGGTCCCATCACTTCATGCCAAATAGATGGGGAAACAGTGGAAACAGTGGCAGACTGTATTTTGGGGGGCTCCAAAATCCCTGCAGATGGTGACTACAGCCATGAAATTAAAAGATGCTTGCTGCTTAGAAGAAAAGTTATGAGCAACCTAGACAGCATAGTAAAAAGCAGAGATATTACTTTCCCAACAAAGGTCCGTCTAGTCAAAGCTATGCTTTTTTCCAGTAGTCATGTATGGATATGAGAGTTGGACTACAAATAAAGCTGAGCAATGGAGAATTGATGCTTTTGAAATGTGATGTTGAAGAAGACTCTTGAGAGTCCCTTGGACTGGCAAGGCTTTCCAACCAGTCCATCCTAAAGGAAATCAGTCCTGAACATTCATTGGAAGGACTGATGTTGAAGCTGAAACTCCAATACTTTGACCACCTGATGTGAAGAACTGACTCATTTGAAAAGACCCTGATGCTGGGAAAGATTGAAGGCAGGAGGAGAAAGGGACAACAGAGGATGAGATGGTTGAATGGCATCACTGTCTCAATGGACATGAGTTTGAGTAAACTCCAGGAATTGGCAATGGACAGGGAGGCCTGGCAAGCTGCAGTCCATGGGGTTGCAAATAGTTGAACAGAACTAAGTAACTGAACTAAACTGAACTGAAAGAAAAATTTAAGCTCCATTCCCTCTGTTTCCAAATAAAGCAAATAGCCCTTAGGGGTGTTTTCAATAATTACTTTCCAGTTCTCCAGAGACCAAGTGGGTGTCCTACAGTTCAACCCAATTAGCACCAACTACCTGGAGTTAGCCTCAGACCCCCAGATATAAGGGTTCAGTTCTACAAGTTTGTCCTCACTTAAGATGTCTGTCCGAGGACTAAGGCCTAAGATTGCCTGCACTTCTGTCAGATTTATCTCCAATTTTGGTGTGTCTCAAAACCCTCTCTACCTCTATCAGGTTGAGAATATGCTAGAAATGCTCACAGAACACAGGAAGATAATTAACATATTTACTGGTTTATTGTAAAGAATGTATCTCAGTAGCTGTCTAATGGCAAAGAGGTATAGGTCAAAATGTGTGGTGTGTGTATGTGTGTGCAGAGTTTCCATGCATTTTCTGGTACTGTCACCCCCCACCACAACTATGACCACCACCCCCTTTATCTGTTCACCAACCCAGAAACTCTACAAATCACACTGTTGTTTAATCACTTAGTCGTGTCCAACTCTTTGTAACCCATAGACTGCAGCATGCCAGTCTTCCCTGTCCTTCACTAAGTCCCAAAGCTTGCTCAAACTCATGTCCATTGAATTGGTGATGCCATCCAACCATCTTGTCCTCTTTCATCCCCTTCTCCTCCTGCATTCAGTCTTTCCTAGCATCAGGGTTTTTTCCAATAAGTTGACTCTTCTCATCAGGTGGCCAAAGTTTTGGAGCTTCAGCATCAGTCCCTCCAATGAATATTCAGCATTGATTTCTTTTGGGATTGACTGGTTTGGTAACCTTGCAGTCCAAGGGACTCTCAAGAGTCTTCTCTAACACCACAGTTCAAAAGCTTCAATTCTTCAGAACTCAGCCTTCTTTATGGCCCAACACTCATATCCATACATGACTACTGGAAAAGCCAAATCCCATTATTCAAGAGTGCTAGTTATTTACCTATATTTAAATCTCTGGGCCCACTCTCCCTTTCCCAGGGGAAGCTGATAGATGGCCTAAAGTTCCAACTCTCATCACTTGTTTTTTCAGGTGACCAGCCCCATCTGGAGCCTATCTAGGAGCTCTACCCTTAGCCAATTTATTAACATAAAGTTATGTGAACAAAAGGGGCTTATTATGAATAAAAAGATGCTTTTATCACTCAGGAAATTCCTGGGATTTTAGGAGCTCTGTGCTAAAATCAGGAACAAAGACCAAATATATTTCTTGTTATATCACAAGACCCCTTCCAAATTTCTCTAATGCTTATTGTGGTAATATGAAGGTAGTGCAGCTGGTAAAGAATCCCCTTGCAAAGCAGGAAACCCCGGTTCAATTCTTGGGTTGGGGAGATCCACTGGAGAAGGGAACTCCAGTATTCTGGCCTGGAAAATTCATGGACTGTATAGTCCATGGGGTTGCAAAGAGTAGGACACGACTGAGCAAATTTCACTTTTCATATAATCCTGTAATAGTACTCTCATAAGCCTGATATTTGATCTTAATACTGGGATAATTATCATAATATTTATTATCACCACACAACCCAATATCTCCAAGTCTTACATGAACAAGTTGACACAGGAAAAGTATACACCTTTCTGCACACATACAATATGCAAAGGATGAAGTTTGGGCTTTCAGCCACTGTGGCTATATGACTTAAGCCTGTGCATTATTTTTTCCCTTTTTATTTATGACACTAAATCAAATAAGAAGAAAACAGTTCTATGCATGTCTTCAGTAGGTATTGCCTTTGTAAAAACTGAATTACTAACCTCTCAAACTAAGAAAGTCATTTCTTCTCCTGAAATTAATGCAACTGTTTTCCTCTAAAAGGAGGTTTGCAATGAGTAAAATTTATAAGAATATTTTAAAAATACATAAATAAGGTGTTGAGGTTGATTTTAACATATCTAAGGTGAGCCAGTATACAGTTAATTCATACAGATTATCCTTATTAAATGCTGAAAAAGTAATTATTGCATGATAAAATGGAGATTCAGTTATTGCACATATTTTAGAAGACCCAAATTGGAAAAATATAAGCACACTACTAAGTAGATCCATAGGGATGTTTCTAGTTAACAGAATCCAATTGTTGAGATAAAGAGAACTGTTTCAGGACATCCTTAGAAGTATTAAGGAAGTCGATTATGAAATACTCCTTCCTTGATGAAGTCTTTCTTGATCCCTGTGCACATAGTTAATTTATAATTCCTTTCTCTTCGATCATCACAGCAATTTGCAGATCTCTCTGTTATAACATGTGGGCTTTTAGGAGAGCTCATCTCTCTCCATTATCCCATCCCTACCTCATTCTACTCTAAAGTATGTCAGAGTGATAGTTTGAATTGTGCAAGTGCCATGCTTGGCCTTCCAAATGGTATCTTAAATGACTTGTGGGCTTCTCTGGTGGCTTAGATGGTAAAGACTCCACCTGCAATGTGGGAGATCTGGATTTGATCCCTGGGTTGGGAAGATCCCCTGGAGGAGGGCGTGGCAACCCACTCCAGCATTCTTGCCTGGAGAATCCCCATGGACAGAGGAGCCTGGCAGGCTACAGTCCATGGAGTTGCAAAGAGTAGGACATGAATGAGCGACTAAGAACAGCACAGGTGAATACTGCAGCCATCAACTGTGTCTTTTCCTGTAGTTAGCACTGACTTTTTTTTTTTTTTTTAGAGTTGGCAAAGGATTGTCTTTGTTTTTAACCAGCTTAAGGGATTCCCTGGTGGCTCAAACAGTAAAGGATCTGCCTGCAATGCGGGAGACCCAGGTCTGATCCCTGGGTTGGGAAGATCCCCTGGAGAAGGGAATGGCTACCCACTTCAGTATTTTTGCCTGGAGAATTCCTTGGACAGAGCAGCCTAGTGGACTATAGTCCATGGGCTCAGCAAAGAGTCAGACATGACTGAGCAACTTTCACTTTAACTTACTTAGAGCCCTCATTTCTATTTATACTAAGTTTATATCTTTATTTCATGATACTTAGTAGAAAGTGATTGTTATATATATATATTTTTTTCTCTGAAATAAATAAAATATACTCTGTGAAACACAGATATAAATAGTCATTTGTTAAAAGACAAAAAGAAACTTTTAGAAAAATCATTAAATTTCCAATTTTTAAAATTTTTACCGGTATCCCACTACAGGTAACATGTCAGATAAAGCTGTTCTAAAATAAATTCACCCTTTCTGGGACTCTTTTGCTCTTCCAAAATTATATATTTTATTCTAGTGTAGTGTTTGAATGAATGAGCCATTATTGTATAACTAAATACAAAAGAAGCATCATTTCCTGAAACACCTGATTCTTATACCTTAAAGAGAGAGAGTGCACAGATGCAGTGTTTATTCTGATTCATTAGCGTCTGGTGAAAAAAATAATACGTAAATAGTATGTACTGCTTGACCTGGAAAACAGGAACTTCATAGTAGATTTTTATATTCTCTTTGATAATAAACTTTGTTTTATCTTTGCACATTTAAACTCAATCTTCTGTCAATTATCGTATGAGAAGTGCTTCTCTGAGATACATAAGTAGGAAGAAAAAATGAATAGTAAGTACATTACACCATACTTCACAAACCTCATGAGGTAAACTATAATCAGCCAAGGATTTTATTAAAGTGTGTTTTTGTATGAGGTGACCATTCAGGCAGGACTTTTTGAATGCCCCCTGTCGAATACTCACCAGGTTGACTGCTTCCTCTCTATTTTGTCTGGCCTAAGATGTTAGCAGATGGAAAATGAATGAGAAGAGTTTACGAATGTAGATATCTCACTCAGATCTAGGCGACAATGAAACAGTGACTATCAATACTTTCTATTTTCTAAAGGCCAATAATAAAGAAACCAAAAATCTTAAAAAGTGCAAGGTGAGACATGATATTTAGAGACATTTGGAGGCGCAATCGTGTGTCCTTTGTCATTCTACTACAGCCAGAGGAGTTGGGATCCGAGAATGTGATACTTCCTGTGCAAAACTGTGATTAAGTTCTCTCATTCCAGTACCTTGTTTCTCCAAATTGTAAAGGATGGATCTGATGGACTAACATTTAGTCATTTTATATTCAGAACAGAAAAATGTCATCCTGAATAGCAACTCTCTGCTAATTTTTTTTTAAATAATTCTAAAGCATTTTACATGTAGTTTTTAAATTATGTAAGCTATGAATTACTTAACATTGAAATCAGCATCTTTTGGCTTTATACTTAAATGATGAAATAGGTTGTCATTGTGCTTTTCGTATCTAAAATGGATTACCTGATTTTAGGAAACTTCAAGATAAAAGTATAAATATCACTGAGAATGATTTCACACACCTAAATGTGAATACAAATAAAATGACTGAAGATAATTCTCAACTTCTTTTTTAAAATACGCAACCCACTATGCCAAATATGATACCAGCATTTCACAACTCAAAAAGTGCATTAGACCTTTCAGGACAAGATGATGTACTTCCAAACTCATAGGCAGCAATCTTTTCAAAAATCAGCTCTGCGGCTACCTCACGGAGGCTTACGTCATCCTGATTTCCTGCAGTCTGAACACTGTCATTGCACGAGTGTTTTGAAAGTAGCCTGAGGGGCCAAAGCGAAGAAAGACATGCTAGGCCTTTGCTATGTTTGGAGAGAATGAGGTTAATGTTTTCCCTCAGCAGTGAAGATCTGCAGGCTCGTGACATTGATACAGAGACTGTCAGGGAGAGGAAAGCAGTGCTGGGAATTACTTCTCCCCTTTTCCCTCTGTGAACAGTGAAAGGAATCTGTCTGAAGGGGTAAGACAATTTAGCTTGGAAACAGGATATAAGATTAAATTTCTTACTCTTTTACTCCCCTTTGCAGATTAAAACCCATCTACTACCTCTAAGGCAACAGCTTGTCTTTGAGATTCAATTCTTTATTTTCTCTGGGGAAATACAAACACTAACTTGATCTTTATTTATCAGTAATCTCTAAAATGCAGCACATCTACATGATTACAATGACTTTGTAACAGCTTTCTAAGGTTCCCTCAGCACCTACAGAGAATACTATAAATGCTGATATCAAACTGGTCAGGTTACTCTCATATCCCTTTATTTGTTCACACAGTAGCTCATTCAGTTCAGTCCGTCTTTAGAATTTTCATTCAGCAAGAATCAACTACCTGTCAGAAATGTAGGTATCTGGGAAAAGTGTATAGGTAATGTATGGTCCATAACTTTTCAGAGTTTAGTGCAGGGAAAAGGTAACCATGTGAACAAAAAATGGTAACATGACTCACAAGTAGAATGTTTAGAGTATGAAAAATTAGAGCCTAAGGCACAGATTTCTAAATCCTTAAATCCCATCCTTCATACTTCACTTATGTTACATAAATGTGTGCATACAATTTTTATATTTTATGTGTGTGTGTGTGTATATATATATATATATGACAAAGTGAAAAAAATACAAATAGTTTCTACTTGCACTTTACTGACTAGTATGTTTTTTGAGTAAAATCTCAAGATAGATTCAGGTGGTGAAAGTATAGAGACCATCTCTCTTGTGGGTTTAGTGTTTCCATTAGGCCAAAGAAACAAAGTAAGCTTTGGTTTATTTAAAAAAAAATTACACTTGGACTTCAGCCCTTTATATTTCAACACAAGATGAAAAAAAAAAAGTCTGTGCAGAATGAACATACCATGTAGAAATAAAATGCAAAGCTGAGAGAGCCGAGAAGCTTTGCTCTTTCCTCGCACAGTGCGGGCTTCAAGTCAGTGCCCTGGACTACAGGACAGAAGGATGGAGAACCAGCCCCAGTCTTGTGTACTTAGGCTTCATAGAAGGAAGGGTTTAGGTCACACAGAGTCAGGAGAGCAAGAGGCCAGGAGTGGGGATAGGGGTTGCTTGAATGGCTATGCCCATTTCGCCAGCCTTCTAGGAACAAGAAAACACAAGTCATTTAAGATACCATTTGGAAGGCCAAGCATGGCACTTGCACAATTCAGAGTATTACTCCTACATACTATGGAGTAGAAGGAGGTAGGGACAGAGGCGCGAGAGAGAGAAAGAGAGAGAGAGAACAGAAAGAGATGAGATCCCCTAAAAGCCCACAGGTTATAACAGAGAGATTTGCAAATCACTGTGATGATAGAGCAAAAGGGAATTATAAATTAACTTTGTGCATGGGGATCGAGAGGATTTCAACAAGGAAGGAGTATTTCATAATCAACCTTCCTAATATTTACTTCTAAAGATCTCCTGAAACAGCTCTCATTACCTCAACAATTGGATTCTGTTAACTAGAAACATCCCTATGAACCTACTTAGTAGTTGGTTTATCAATTCATTTCAGTTCAGTAGTTCAGTTGTGTCTGACTGTTTGCGGCCCCATGGACTGCAGTACGCCAGGCTTACCTGTCTATCAGCAACTCCCAGAGCTTACTCAAACTCATGCCCATTGAGTTGGTGATGCCATCCAATCATCTCATCCTCTTTCATCCCCTTTTCTTACCACCTTCAATCTTTCCCAGTATCAGGGTGTTTTACAATGAGTTAGTTCTTCGCATACTGTAGTTTATAATAACTTTGATTCTAAATGTGATTTTGCCCCTCCTACCATCTTGCTGAGGCTTCTCCTTTGCTCTTGGACTTGGGTATCTTTTTTGGTGGGATCCAACATTCTCCTGTCAATGGTTGTTCAGCAGCCAGTTGTAATTTTGGAGTTCTCATAGAAGTTAAGCGCACGTTTCTACTCCCCCATCTTGTGTCTCTGAAGGGCTTTTCCCCCAGTCTCTATAATAAATTTTGCACTACTTTAAGATACACTAATTTTGCAAACAGCTTTACTGTTAATAAATAACTAAAGCCATAGCAATTTGAACTGGAAAATAGTGAATAATGTCACATAGCTGAAATGTGCTCTTTTCCTTGGATCAATATTTTATTTATTTGCATCTTAATTAGTCTCCCCACTATTGCTTAAGAATAGGTATGTATACTGCTACATAGAGTCCTAATAGTTACACAAAACTGCTTTGGAAATATGTTTAAATGCTATGATGGAACCACTAGATATACTTGCTTTTCTTCTACCTCTGATCCTGCCACCTTGATGCTTCTGTATATGAAGATGAAATTGGCACAGACAGAGGCTAGAATTGGAATCAGAAAATCTCAGTTTCAGCCTAACCTTTGTCCTTCTAGATTTAGAAATTGGATGAGTCATATAATTTCTCTGGGCTTGCTTATCCTTCACAAAGTTGTGATCATCAAATCAAAGAAAAGAAGATACTATTTTATAACCTAATAAGCTAGTAATATTGCTACTAGTGAAGAATTTGTAATATTGACCATTTCTTTACAAGAACTTTAAGAATTAAGAAGATATGTGAAAAACGGCATTAAGAAAAATTATTTAAAATAGATGTTTTAGATGTACTAGTTTTAAATCTGTCATAACATACTCACTCAATGTCTATTTTCATTTTTCACATTTACTAAATAGCCATAGTCTTAGAACCCAGTTCTAAGCAATGAAAAAAAAGAAAGAAAAACATGTAAGAAAATTCACAGTGGTTGCAATTTGTTACAAATTGAAGTGAAACAGTTTCACATAGTGTAGCACTCATCTTGATTGTACTTTCACTTACTATTTTTACTGCATTTTTCTCACATACTTTTAATTTAATAGTTATTTTTTAAGAGGAGAAAGATGTTTAAATAACTAGGAACACTGTATAAAAATTGGGCAAAAGATGACAAACTAGAAATAATTATAGAACTGTAATTCTATGCTGTTATATTTATGATGATTTTTCAGCAAAAATTTTAAAATAAGATTTGTATTTTATTTTTATGCAACTGAAGCATTTTCTGGACACAAATGTATAACTCTAAATATTAAAAAGTGTGATGTTGCTATATACCATCCATAATTTTTACAAAGTGAAAGAAAGTGAAGTTTCTCAGTCATGTCTGACACTTTGTGACCCCTTGGACTACCAGGGGTAGCTTACCAGGCTCCTCTGTCCATGGAATTTTCCAGGCAAGAGTACTGGAGTGGGTTGCCGTTTCCTTCTCCAGGGGATCTTCCCAACCCAGGGATCGAACCTGGGTCTCCCACATTGCAGGCAGATGCTTTACCATCTGAGCCACCAGGGAAGCTCTATAATTTTTAGAACAGACCTCTTATTTTATTAGTGTTTATAAACCAAATAAATGGACTTCTAGGCTATGCTTCCACATGTTAGGAGCTTGGGAGTCATGGATCCCTTCTAATAAAAGTAAAAAGCTGAACAGAATGAAACACAAACAACTCTTCTTGAATCCATAAGAGAAGAGAGAACACAGAGCAAACCACTGTCCCCATGGTTTGAGAGAGGTAGATACTGGGAATCACAGCTTACTGGAGATGAGTGTAAACTTCTACAAGAACCAGTGCTGGCATAGGGAAACCTGAACTGCAATCAATGAATTTCTGGAGGTTTAGGGTGGACAACAGTGAGAGTTGAAAACTCCATGGGGATCTATTCAGAGAGAGGTTCCTACAGTTTGGGGGGATATACTACCAGATTCTTACAGTTAAATACAATACAAAAATCTCCTGAAGCATCCGACAGGAGTAGGGGGAAAGGAACCATTTTGAAATATGCCAGAACATTTTGTTCTCAACAAGAAGAAATTAAGTAACCAAAGCCTAACCTGTGGGGGTATTATCAGAGCATAATAGACATGTGGGAAGGGAAATACCCAACTCTGGCCCACTTTAGCCTTCCATGAGGGAGAAGGGAAGTTTCCATATTTCCATGTATAGCCTATTTTATTTAGCATTCTGTCCCAACTAAGGGAGAGAGGAAAAATCAAGGGGCACTTGTGAAGTTCACAGTCCAAAGGCATATGCTCACTAAGAGGTAGACCTAATCATAGGACAGTAGAATGATTCCACCCCACACACACTTTATACCACTTTACTAAAGGCCTATTTAAGCAATTTGTTTTACCCAGGACATCATGTCCTGCTATCAAGAAAATCACAAGGCATACTAAGAGGCCTGAAACATAATTTGAAGAGACAAAGCTAGCATAGATGATCATTCCAATTAACTCTCACATACAGAAGATTGATGTGCACCTCACACAAGTGCATGCATGTTGCTTAAGCTAATCACACCCTCAGTATTCTTGAGTTAACATCTCTTTGAATAAAGCACTTGGATCTCAACACAACTAGTTTTTCTTAGCCAGCTGTCATACATATAAAGCATCATAGGTATTTAGCCATTCTATTGAATTGCTTGGGCTGCTTGTAACAGTGTACCACAAACCAGCTGACTTAAACAATAGAAGTGTATTTCAAGTTCTGTAGGCTAGAAGTCTTGAGATCAATATGTACACAGGGTTGGTCTCTTCCATCTTTCCCTCCTAGCTTCTGGTGGCTTGCTGACAATCTTTGTCATTCCTGGCTTGTAGGTAGCATTATTACTGTTCCTTTCCATGGTCTTCCTGTATGTGTCTTTTTTCTTCATATGTCTTTATTTTTATAAGGTTACCTCATATTGATTTAGGAACCTGCCCCACTCCAGTGTGACCTCACCTTAACGAGTTGCATCTGAAATGACCATATTTCCAAATAATATCTTATTCTGAGGTACTTTGGGCTAGGATTTCAATATATAAATGTTAGCAGAACACAGTTCAACTCATAACCATCATCTTAACATCAACTTGTCATTCAGCATCTAGTAAAGGTAGCAGAATGTATCTCAAATGTAAGTTAGTATTTGGGGCTTCCCTGGTGGCTCAGATAGTAAAGAATCAGTCTGTAATGCAGAAAATCTGGGTTTGATCCCTGGGTTGGAAATATCCCCTGGAGAAGACAGTGGCAACCCACTCCAGTATTCTTGCCTGAGAAATCTCGTGGACAGAAGATCCCGGCAGGCAACACTACTTTGCCTTACTTTCACTGAGTGTGTATATGTGTGTATGTATGTATATACATTTATAATATACATAAATAGAATGGAATATATAAAAGTATTATTTGAGTCTATTTCTCTTCCTAAGCTTTGTAAAACTGCTATTGCATCCCTTCAGTATCATTTCATTTTCTAGAGAAAATGCCCCTTATCATGTACGTAAACAATTAAAAAAATAAATTTAAATGGGAATATCTACTCTAGTGTAATCCACTATGTAGCCACTACTAATAGACATACCTGTACTTCTCAGATTTTAATAACATATATAGCTGTTATATTAATACCTAAGATTTATTTGCTTTATAATTATATTAAAAGCTATCATTTCCCACATAGAAGTGCTCATTAATCAACACTTACCCTACTGCCTTCCAAATATATTTACTCTGGAGCTCTTAAATACCTTAGTTATGAAAATTAGAATGTATTAAGCTATAATTTTTCCTGTGCTAATAAAGTCACTTGATGACTTGTCCTTCAGGACATATTTATTGCCAACAAAGAATATACCCAAATACCAACTCCTACTTATCCATAATACCAAAGTAAATTATTAATGGATAAAATTAAGATAAATGTTTAATCCACTGATGACAGAATTAGATTGTGATGCTTGTTTCATTTGCAGGTACAGAGATATAAATATAAATTAAGTAAGAATGTGAATTTTTAAACTTTAAAATTGGTTTTCCATATTAAAATAGTCTAAATGTCCTACAAAATTCAGTTCAAGGTTCATCTGTTTACTCAGTCTATTGCCTGAGGGAGTGTGGAAGGATAAAATTTATTTGAGAAGAAAATTAGATAATCACTGGGGGGAGTTGATTGAATGCTGACAAAGTGTCAGCAAGTTGCTTCTTTAATTTATGGTTTTAATCGTAGAAAGTTGGCCAGAGCTGGGAAATGTGCACATACTTTAACCAATATGCCAAGATTCAAAGGTCTAAATTAAACTTTGCTCAACTAGAACATTAATACTATCTTCAAAATGTTATTCATGTTTTTCATTCATTTATCCTTTTATTCATTCATCTGCTAAACAATTATTGAACATTTGCTATGTACAATACTTTGGAGATCTTATTACTCCACAGATTAATAATACAGTGGGAGGGAGTACATAACAGGAGATTTGTTCTGAAGGACTTCAAGAAAGACTTTCCAGACAAAATTATATCTCTGCTAAGTCTAAAGAGATGATTAGGAATTAGCCCGGTAGAGTCAGCAAGGATAGGGGAGAAAACATTGGATGAGATAGGAAACTGGATGTCCACTCCAGTGTTCTTGCCTGGAGAATCCCAGGGACGGGGGAGCCTGATGGGCTGCCGTCTACAGGGTTGCACAGAGTCAGACACGACTGAGGTGACTTAGCATCAATCAACAAATATAAAGATCCAGAGCAAGCAAGAATATAGCACATTGTGATTTCAGCTGGCTGGCCTGTGGGTTGGGAGGTAGAACAAGATACAAGTAGCATTTCAGCATATAAAGGAAAATTAGAATGTTTGATGACTGAAATAGGAAGCCAGGGAGGAGTTTTTATTTGTGAAATGTATAAGCAGATTGAAAAGTGAAAGTGTTAGTTGCTCAGTCATGTTTGACTGCAACTCCACAGACTGTAGCCCGTGAGGCCCCTCTGTCCATGGAATTCTCAGGGAGGAATACCAGAGCAGACCACACAAGAATACTGGAGCAGGTAGCCATTCCCTTCTCTAGGGGATCTTCCCAACCCAGGAATGGAACCTGGGTCTCCTGCATTGCAGGCAAATTCTTTTCTATCTGAGCCACCAGGGAAGCCCCAATAAGCAGATTGTTGTTGTTCAATCACTCTGAATCCTTGCAACCCCATGGACTGCAGCATGCCAGGCTTCCCTGTCCTTCACTCTCTCCCGGAATTTGCTCAGACTCATGCCCATTGAATCACTGATGTCATCCAACTATCTCATCCAACCTTCTCCTCCTGCCCTCAATCTTTCCCAGAATCAGGGTGTTTTCTAAAAAGTCTGCTCTTTGCATCGGGTGGCCAAAGTATTGGAGCTTTGGTCTCAGCACCAATCCTTCCAATTAATATTCAGGGTGATTTCCTTTAGGATTGACTGGTTTGATCTCCTTACTGTCCAAGGGACTCTCAAGAATCTTCTCCAGCACCACAGTTTGAATGCACCAGTTCTTGGGTGTTCAGCCTTCTTCATGGTGCAACTCTAACATCCATACATGACTACTGTAAAAACCATAGCCTGGACTATATGGACATGTGTTGGCAAAATAATGTCTCTGCTTTTATTATGCTGTCTAGGTTTGTTATAACTTTCTTCCAAAGAGAAAGCATCTTTTAATTTCATGGCTACAGGCACTGTCCACAGTGATTCTGGAGTACAAAAAATAGTTTGTTGTTATTTTTCCCCCATCTATTTGCCATGAAGTGATGTGACCAGATGTCACAATCTTATTTTTTTTGAATGTTGAGTTTTAAGCCAGCTTTTTCACTCTCCTCTTTCACTTTCATCATGAGGCTCTTTTATTTCTCTTCACTTTCTGCTATTAGGGTGATGTCATCTGCATATCTGAGGTTGTTATTTCTATCAGCAATCTTGATTCTAGCTTGTGCTTCATCCAGCTGGACATTTTGCATGATGTACTTTGCATATAAGTTAAATAAGCAGGGTGACAATAGACAGGTGTGACATACTCCTTTCCCAATTTGGAACCAGTCTATTGTTCCATGTCCAGTTCTAAATGTTGCTTCTTGTCCTGCATGCAATAAGCAGATTAGCATTTTACAAAAATCACTCCAGCTCTAGAGTAATGAATGAATAGAATGGAAAAAAATCCAAAGGCCAAAGGGCATAAGGTTGTTCTGTAAAATATGAGGTGCTTTGAATAGGCTATGAATAACTAAGACAGAGGAGTAGTAGAACATATGTATACCTGTGGCAGATTCATTTTGATATATGGCAAAACCAATACAATATTGTAAAGTTAAATAAAAAAACAGTAAGTCCAAAAAAAAAAAGAGTTGTAAAAATATATACTGGCTATTGAATTTTTGTGCTGTTGATGTGAATAAGAAAAGAAAATTAAAATCAAGAAAGATATCAGGTTTGTGATTTTGAAAAGAAGTGATAATTCTATCTGAACCAAGAATGACAAATCAGGTCAGAGCATACTTTGTATGATTTGTTATTTCAATTATATTGAGAATTGTTTTATAACTTAGCATATGATCTATTCTGGAATATGTCCCACTAGTACTTGAAAAGAATGCATGTCCTACAGTTGCTGAGTTGTGTATTCTATATATGTCAATGCTTTTCTGGTATTCTTGCTGATAATAATTCTAGTTTTCATTGTCAGTTACTGAGAGTGGGGTGTTGAAATCTCCAGTAATTACTATCAAATTTTTTCTTTCTTGTTTGTTTCATCCATTTTTGTTTCACGTAGTTTGACACATTTTTTGGCTGTGTATACTTTTACAATTATTTTATATTCTTACAATTGTTATATCAATTATTAATGAATTGATTACTCAGCTATAAAAAATAATGAAATAATGTCATTTGCAACAACTTGGGTGAACCTAGAGATTATTAAATTTAGTGAAGTAGTTTGAATAGGAAAAGACAAATATTATATGATACTACTTATATATGGATCTTTAAAAAATTATGCAGATGAAATTATTTACAAAACAGAAATTGACTTATAGACACAGAAAATAAGCTTATAATTCCCAAGTGGATAGCAGTGCATGGGATGGGGAGAGTTAAATTAGGAGTTTGGGATTAAATAAAGAGGACCAACTATATAGCATGCTGCTAAGTCGCTTCAGTTGTTTCAACTCTGTGCGACCCCATAGACGGCAGCCCACCAGGCCCCACCGTCCCTGGGATTCTCCAGGCAAGAACACTGGAGTGGGTTGCCATTTCCTCCTCCAATGCATGAAAGTGAAAAGTGAAAGTGAAGTTGCTCAATCGTGTCCGACTCTTAGTGACCCCATGGACTGCAGCCTACCAGGCTCCTCTGTCCATGGCAGGAGGAGCTTTTTCATTTCCTCCATCCATTTTCTAGGCAAGAGTACTGGAGTGGGTTGCCATTGCCTTCTCCGACTATATAGCATAGGGAAGAGCTATATTCAATGTTATAATAACCTATAATGGGAAAGAATTTTTAAAACAATACATATATATATAGCTGGATCACTTTGCTATTCATCTGAAACTAACACAACATTGTAATAAACTACATTTTAAAAAATGGTTTTTAAAAAGTTACTCCCTAAGAATATTATGTCTATATATAGTACAATTTTATTGTCTATATATAGTAATATGTGTATTTTGACTGATAATAATAAAGCCACTCTAGCCTTCTAAAATATATCTGTTATTTGATATACCTTTTCCCATATTTGGCTTTCAATCTCTTTGCACTTTGAATCTATTGGAGGTCTTTTACAGATAGTATGTAGTTGACTCTTGCTTTTTTACCTAGTCTAATAATTTCTGCCTTTTGAGAACTTCATATTTAAGGTAACTATTTATATGGGTGTATTTTCATTTACAGTTGACTCTATTCTCTGTTTTCTCTATTTTGTTTCTTTGTTCTTGTTTTCTGCCTTTATTTATGTTATGTAATTATTTTAGTGTACCTTTCAAATTTCTATTCATTTTTTGTACTGTATTTTTAGTTACTTTTTGGTAGTTTCTCAAGGAATAAAAATATACATCTTATCTTCACTGTGCACACACACAACATCGACCAGGAATATCCTTAGTCTAGCAATCACAGCATCCTCAGGCTAATACAGTCATTGATGTTCCCTGATCATTTGCATCTATATTGTCACTTCCAGTCACAGTGCCTCTGGGTGTGAGTATCATTTCCAAATCTAAACCTCTGGAGAAGGAAATGGCAATCTATTCCAGTATTCTTGCTGGTAAATCCCATGGTCAGAGGAGCCTGGCAGGCCACCATCCTTAGGGTCTCAAAAGAATCAGACACAACAGTTACTAAACAACAACAGTCTCTTGACTGTGAAGATTGACTGCTCTGTCCTGGCTGAACTTCTGTCTGACTGAGCTGCGGATAGAGGGAACTTGAGAAGAATGGACCCGACAAGAATATCACAGACTACCAATGCTCTTATCTGCATTTAAACAATTTTAAGAACAAATGTTTTTCATATAATTTGTAAGCCTTTGGTTGATATCCAGAATGATGAAAGGATTATCTTTTTAATTTTTTGTCTGTATTTTTTTTGGGGGGTGAAAGGGATTATTGACCATTTCACTTACACATAGTGGAAAATCCCTTCCCAGTACCTTTGGATCATAATTTAGAAGACCTTGAATAATTCAGAGTAACTGAGGTTGTGTATTGTAAAATGTTATGGACAGATATGGCTTTTCCAGAGGTAGAATATACAAGACAGCTCAATAAGGTAGTCACCTTTTTTTTATTTCCAGCAGCTTAGAAAGTTACCATTAAGTCTAATTTGGGATGAATTAGGCTTTGAAAATATTCCAAAGTACAATGACCTATTCTTTCAGTCACGGTGCCATCACTATGTCAACATCAATGTCTAGAAGTTTTTTAACTTGGGCATGAATTTGGATGTTAGTTTCTGACACTTACTTGAGGAATGGCCCATACAATACTGGATGATAGCTAAACAAAACAAAACAAACAAACAAACAAAAACATTGCTTTATTTCCTAAAAAACCTACTAAGATTTAGTTAATCATTGGTTTGTTTCCAACAAGGTAATAATGAGAGAAATTAGGGAGGAGAAGTAGAATTTGAACCTGCAGTTTGTCTGTATCAGCATTTCAAAAGATACATTTACAGATAGAGAGTAAATGTATTGACAAGGGCAGCAAGTTCAGTTAGTCCTGAAAATGAAGATGAATATTTTCTGGGTAAATAGACTTATTTCATAAATATATATTTAATAGTTATTTACTGATATCTAATTTATCAGGCATTATGTAAGTGTTAAAAGGTCTGTAAAAGAGCATGAAATAGTCTCAATCTTCATGGGCTTTACAGGAAAAAAAAAAAAGGACTACATAAATCTGTTGTTGCAATTATTTTGTAGATGAAGCTATAATAAAAATCTATCAGAGTTTTATGAGGTAATACAAAGGAAAGGTGAACAATTATACCTGGGGCAAGAGCAGATGTGTAGATGGTCAGCAAGAACTCACAAAATTATATATTGTAAAAGGATTTTCTCTGCTCATATTGAGCAAGGAAGCAAAATTTTCTTCACAGAGCCTGATCACAGAAGACACAGTCACCACTATTAATTATGAATTAGCTATTGATGAAATGTTTTGCTTTTTCCTATAGCAGTACCTATTGATTGAAGATACACAAACTTTTTTCACTTATGTCCCTTCATCTTTCAATTCTATTTATTTTATTTATGGAAAGATAATAACTTTTTTTCCTCAATTTGCTTTTTTTGATTCTTTAGTCCAGCTTCTAATATATTCCCACATGTCTGTGTCACAGTGATACAGCTTACCATTTTATCAAGCATTTAGAAATGAGATAATCCATTTACAAGCCAAGTATCAGTGAATTTCAAGGACATTTTATGACCATTGAAACCATTTGAAGTTATCAAAACTGTTTATAACACTCTGACATGTCCAGTGTTGAACACCCTCTTCTTAAAAGGCAACAGTACTTCAAATTGTGATATTTGATATTCCACTCATTCAATATTGTTTTCTTTAAATTTTCCTCTAGTTCTTTATATTAGTCAGTTACACCATCCAAAGAGATGAAATTTTGCCATTGTTGGTTACCAAGATTGATGCAAATCATTTTACTTTAAGCATAATATTAGGTGATGCAAAACATCTTAGAACTTTTTAGCTAGTTTTCTTTTAAAAGTTCTTGTATATTTCAGATTTCATGAAGCTGTATACCTCCAAAGGGTTTTCTGTACTCAATTTGATACCAAGTAATCATGACCAGGAAAGCTTGTTTGACCCAGCAAAGATAAAGATGTGTTAATGTTTCAAGAAAAGGTAGACATAGTAAATCTGGAATAGTTACACCTCCAACAGGAATTACAATTAGCACTGATACAAACTAAGCTTCATGTGATGATATAAACCATTCAAGTGCAAACCATCACTGAAAAAAATAAGTTGACGTTTAGCTGGTGGACATGAATCAATAAGCTGTGAAAATCAATTAACCAGAAATAGCCTTTTCCAAAGAAATGAAAGAGATACAAATGAATCATACTTTAACCTTTAACCTATGTTTATTGAATTATACCTTCTAGGCAGTACTCAAAAATTTTCATGCCCTTTCTTTAAAGGCCATTTCTTGAGAATTAAATATGCATGGACACAATCTCTCTCTACACACATACACACACACACACACACACACACACACACAAAAGTGTACTCACACCCAACTCATGTGTCTATAACAGTCTTTGCCCACTCAAAATTATCTTCAATCATGACTTTATATATGGACAAAATTTTGCTCTAAGTTTTTACTCATCAAGATGAACATTTGGATACTTTTGCACTTTTAAAGTTAATGCAAATATGTTTATTAATAAGCTATCCTATGTCTAATACTGCCTTGACTTTACAGAAAACATAAAACAAAGCAAAAAAAGAATCCAAGTCACTGTACTTTCTCCCTCATTTACTTTGTTCTTCCTCCTTCCCACCTATTCTGCAATACATTTATTTTTCTTACCTCTTCTCTAATTTTTACTTCTCTCCTTCCTTCTGAGAATAAAATTATTATAAGGAGACATAAATTCTCATTGAGGAGATACTCAAGAGGATTTTGTTACTTATTTTATGTGTAATGTTGTATCCACAGAAGTATGATGGCCAAAAATGAATAGGTACTTGAAATTATCCTTAGCAAAAAGAATTTGAATTTAGCTATTAGGAACTGATAAATGAAAACAAATTTAAAAGCATATATACTGTTTATAGGATTATTTTATATAAATTGTTAACTTTCAAATTTTTTTAGATTTTTAAGCCCAAAGAGTTGTTTAAGAAACAGTCATTACAATATAGAAGCCAAATATTAAATCGTGGAAAAGATCTCAAGGATGTAAAAGCTTTCATTCAGGAGCTAAGTAATGGCTCAGTGATATAGTTATTACTGACCTCTTAGAAGATTTCTTTAGAAAATGTGTAATCAAATTCTTCCAATTCAGAAAAGTTACTTTCCTTGAGATATTTTACCATGTTATTTATAAATTCTTAATCATAAGCATCAGGTTCAGTTAGCCATTAATTGCAAGGCAAAGAATATACATCTACAATATCTTACCATCATGGCTACTTTCTGATCTCAAACTTGTAGTTGGCTTTTGTAGGGCTGATCATTTCAGGGTATCAGTGGCCCAAAGTCATCCAGAGAGACAAGAGACTTATTTTCTCCTCCTCTTATTCTTTTTTTCTTCTTCTTCTTCTTCATTATTTTCTTGTTGATTTCATCTTATTCCTTAATTAGGGAAATAATTTTTCCCAAGAAAATCCACTGCATACATGCCCTAATTTATTTTTTTATTTGTCATACTGTGTTTGGCACAGTATTGTTTGGTTTCTTCAAACAATAAAACTAAGATGCTACCAGAATATAAGGAAGGAATGGACACTGAGTTGGCAAATAACAGTGCCTGCTATTACATCCTTTATATTAAAGAAAAACAAATTTGCTTTTAAAATATGTTGTAGTAATAAAGAGCAACTGATACTTAGTTACACTAGAGTGGTGATGCTTATCTCATAAAATATGAAGGGTCATGTGATCTGTCAGGAAGAATGTGAGATAGAAGCATGATTATATTCTAATCCTTAAACTTAATAGATGTTTGACCTAGTAAGCTGAGACATGGCTTTCTTATCTATAAAATGGAGAAAGGATGAGGATATGTGTGACTATTATAAGATACACACAGAAATGTAGAGAGAAAATGAAGGGATTACTTTTCTAATGAAACACTTGGGAATTTTGAACAGATGGAAAAACATGTAATATAATTCTCTATTTTGATCACTGAGTATTAAGTAAAAAAGTATGAGTCACTCAGTTGTGTCTTATTATCTTATATAAAGGTGTGCTAAAGTGATGTTTTTAATGATACCAAGAATGTTCTCACCAGGAAATGAATTATTTTTTAAATGTTCAACTAAGAAAGTTAAATACATTGGATAATGTTCCTAATGGTATTTTAATGAAATGGAAGTTAGAGTAGAGGCACAAATAATATATTTATATAAAAATCAGTCAGTTCAGTTCAGTTCAGTCGCTCAGTCGTGTCCAACTCTTTGTGACCCCATGAATCACAGCACACTAGGCCTCCCTGTCCAACACCAACTCCTGGAGTTCACTCAAACTCACTACGTCCATCAAGTCGGTGATGCCATCCAGCCATCTCATCCTCTGTCGTCCCCTCTTCCTCCTTCCCCCAATCCCTCCCAGCATCAGAGTCTTTTCCAATGAGTCAACTCTTCTCATGAGGTGGCCAAAGAACTGGAGTTTCAGCTTTCTCATCATTCCTTCCAAAGAAATCCCAGGGCTGATCTCCTTCAGAATGGACTGGTTGGATCTCCTTGCAGTCCAAGGGACTCTCAAGAGTCTTCTCCAACACCACAGTTCAAAAGCATCAATTCTTCTGCACTCAGCTTTCGTCACAGTCCAACTCTCACATCCATACATGACCACAGGAAAAACCATAGCCTTGACTAAAGGGACCTTTGTTGGCAAAGTAATGTCTCTGCTTTTCAATATGCTATCTAGGTTGGTCATAACTTTCCTTCCAAGGAGTAAGTGACTTTTAACTTCATGGCTGCAGTCACCATCTGCAATGATTTAAGAACATTTTCAGGGGTAACTTTTTTTTGCCATTTTGACATGAACTTAGGGTAAGCTAACACTAATAATGCCAAGATATTTTCTTGTAAAAAGCCATTTTTATTTTGACTTGAAGAAATTTAACATTGCAAACATATTTCAAATTGCAAGCACTCCTTTTGGTTTCGGACAGTGCTACTATTTTCATTTTTTAGAGTTTCAATAAGCAGATATCGTTCAAAGTTACATTATCTTTCTAAGCTCTTACTGCTTGAAAAATTCTACCTCAAAAATAAGATATTGTATTGCTAGGAAGCAATACATTCTCACACTGTGGTTATCAGGAGAACATTTACTTTGTTTGAAATGCTTCTCTCTTTTCAGTGCACAGAATACTGCCTAAGGGTTTTTCACATTCTTTTGTCAGGTGAAGTTCAGATGCACTTATTCTAACATTTAATGATGCAGAGTACTTGTGAGTAGATGTGTAATTCACATTCTGGTAATTCAAACACTAAAATGTCTTGGAGTGTGAAAAAAAAAAAAAAAAAGCCTTCCAATTTGGTCCTTTGAGTGCAAGATTGGCAATAATAAAGTTGAGTCTACTGAGTTTTGTATAGTATAAGAGTTGTTTTCTTTTCAAAGCTATTTCACATACTATTTATTAATAGTATTATCATCATTGTCAATAATATTAAATTTAACAATATTAATGAAACAAATTTACACCATTGGAATTTGATTGTAAGGAAACATAACAATGTACAAGTATGCTCAGGTATGTGTATTTTATATACACACATGCACAAAATAATAACTCATAGGAAACTACTCATTTGCTAACAGTTTAGCTGCTTTTTGTGGTTGGCTGAATGTCATCTAGTAACTCCTATCATGGTATTTAATGGCCTACCAATTCTGTTTAGACTAGTAATTGATTCAGTTTGGGTATTGATTAAGTCTCTTATTTTTTTGTATTAAAAATAGTTTTATATGACAAGGAATCTTATTATCCCAATATTCATCCACTAAGGCTGCTACTGCTCCTCTGCCAGTTCCACCTCCTCTTCATCATCATCCTTTATTTCTCTTTAAATCCAGTTGAGTTGTTAAGTTTCCAAGGGGTTAGTCTATAAATTGAGCATAACTGAAAAGTGAAAGTGAAGTTGCTCAGTCGTTTCCGACTCTTCGTGACCCCATGGACTGTAGCCTACCAAGGCTTTCACTTGTCCCGATCCTTATTTTCAGTCTCCAGCCTAACTCAGTAGTGATTCCTGGTAGTTCCAAGAGGAACATTCTTTTACCTTCTTGACTATAATTGCTTATTCAACCAACACTATTCTTGTCCAGTTTTTTTTATTTTATTTGTTTATGGTAAGTGGATGTGTCTAATACCAAATGATACATCATGACCCACAAAACATTTTTAAAAGTATAGAAAGTGAAAGTGAAGTCGCTCAGTCGTGTCCTACTCTTTGCGACCCCGTGGATTGTAGCCTACCAGGCTCCTCCGTCCATGGGATTCCCTAGGCAAGAGTACTGGAGTTGGTTGCCATTTCCTTTTCACCAGGGAATCTTCCCAACCCAGGGATCGAACCCAGGTCTCCAGCATTGGAGGCAGACGCTTTAATGTCTGAGCCACCAGGGAAGCCTCAAGTACAGATACCTACAATATACTTAGTGCTTGGGGCTCATTTTTCCCAGTTGTGTCAGGCAGAGCATATAGTTTACGTATAGAATTATAGAATGATGAGGTTGACTTAGGAAGAACTGGAATTTACTCATCATCTAGGATTTTGTTGGGGTGGAAATGTAGTAACAGAGTAATATAACAAAGTATAGTCAACTGAGTAAGGGAAATCTCTACTCTAGAATAAAAGAAATCACAAATTGAGGTAGTGATATCCTAGGGAGAGCCTAGATGTTTGATAAACTAGATTACCAATGACACCCCAGAAAGTGCACCAAAGATAAAGTTTGATTTTACACACCAAAGCACATGGTGAAAATCTGTTCGGTTACACCTTATCAGAACAGGATATTCGCCTTAGATATAGGCAATAATGTAGGAGTTCAGTGATCAAATCATAGACTAGATTTGCAAATCACAGAGTAGATTTGCAGCAATCTCTTCAGAGGATTATCAACAAGAAAAACAGACATTTCAACTGTGCCTTTAGATTCTCAATCAGGTTGATGGAAACTAATAGCCTCAGGTCATTCACCTTAAAACCTAAATAAAGAAAGGAACATTCAGCAAACCAAAGGTATAGAATTGGTATAGAATTTAAAGACCCAAGAGATAATTTTCTATAACAGGTTGACCTGGGGTACCCTCTAATGCACGTTAATGAAGTCCCCTTTATGTACAGTTGGGAAGGTCCCCTGGAGGAGGAAATGGCACTCCAGTATTTTTGCCTAGAGAATCCCATGGACAGAGGAGCCTGGTGGGCTACACTCTGTGGGGTCACAAAAAATCAGACACAACTGACTAATATTTTTTTACTTAATACTCAGTGATCAAAATAGAGAATTATATTACATCTCTATTGGATAGACTTAAACAGAAATAAACAGTAAGCTCTTGAATTGAGAATTTTTAATAAAACTTGCCTTTTCATACGGATCATTGGGATCTCAAGGCAAGAATACTGGAATGACTTGCCATTCCCTTCTCCAGTGGTCTATGTTTTGGCAGAACTCTCCACATGACCTGTCCATCTTGGGTGGCTCTGCACATCATGGCTCATAGCTTCACTGAGTTACACAAGGCTATGATCAATGTTATCATTTTGATTACCTTTCTGTGATTGTGGTTTTCATTCTGGAGGCTGTGGGACTGCAGTTCTTGCTTCTTCTCTCTGTCCTCCTCTTGATGAGGGTGAAAGAGGAGACTGAAACAGGTGACTTGAAATTCAGCACTCCAAAAACTAAGGTCATGACATCAACTCCCATAACTTTGTAGCAAATAGATGAGGAAACGGTGGAAATGAAAAGCTATGACAATGTAGCTTTTACTTAGACAATGTATTAAATTAGTATTTAATTTATGCATTAATGTATTAAACTTAGACAATGTATTAAAAAGCAGAAACATCACTTTTCCAATATAGTTCTATCTAGTCAAAGCTATGATTTTTCCAATAGTCATATATGGATGTGAGAGTTAAACCATAAAGAAGGCTGAGGGCCAGAGAATTGATGCTTCCAAATTGTGGTGCTGATGAAGACTCTTGGGAGTCCCTTGGACAGCAATGCGATCAAACCAATCAATCCTAAATGAAATCAACCCTGAATATTCATTGGAAAGACTGGTGCTGAACTGAACCTCCAATACTTTGGCCATCTGATGTGAAGAGCTGACTAATTGGAAAAGACTCGGATGCTGGGAAAGATTGAAGGCAGGAGGAGTGGACCATAGAGGATGAGATGGTTGGATGGCATCCACTGACTCCATGGACATGAGTTTGAGCAAGCTCCAGATGTTGTGATGGACAGGGAAACCTGGAGTACTGCAGTCCATGGGGTCACAAAGAGTCAGACACAACTTTTCAACTGAGCATCAATAACAGCAACAGCAAGTCCTGCAAGTGGACTATTAGGTCAGCTGTAAGTAAGCTGTGGGCATGAAGGTATTTAATGGCTGTGCAGGAACTGGGAAATGCAGATTCTGAGGTAATGTTATGATGAGCTGCAAATAGGTCATTTGGGATTAATATTTTTTTAATATGAGGTTAGAACTTTTCTATATCTCTAAAGCAGTAAGGGTAGATATTTACCTTTAAGATTCACTAAGTGTACTTTCTTTTGATGCCTAGATATCACTTATCCTTTCCTCCTCTTTTATAGTATCTACATAATTAGGTCATCTGTGATACAGAGCCCAGATTCATGTGGTCATGGATATTTTATTGTAAATCCTTTGGTAATCTTAGTTTCTGGTAGATGCAAAGCCAACTTGGGGTAGGGAAATCAAATGGTAATCTTAGTTTCAAACAGTGTTCAGAAGAGATTATTAAAGCACCTATAAACAAGGTTTATGTTAAATGTAAGAATGTGATTACAATGCCTGATACATAGGAAGCTCTATTTAAATGTTAACTATGACTGATAGTTAACTGTGACTGATAGTTTGAATATATGCCACATATGATAAAACCAAATCATTTTGCTAGCATAATGATAAATTGGCATGACAGAAAATCAAGGTATCTTAATTTCATTAATTAAAAATGTTTAACAAATGAAATATTAAATTCTTGGTAAATAAAAGACTTGATATTGTAAATTTTCCTTTGTAAAATCCTTATAAAACTAACAAAAAAAGTCATTTAATTTCTAGCTGAAGGAAAAACATTTATTTATTACTAACAATTTAGAAATATACTCTATTATGTATACTATATAAAATCCAACCAGAATATATTTTACAGGTTTTTCTTGGTTTTTTAAAAATTAATTTATATATATATATAATTTTTAAAAATTAATTACTATAGACTTGATTTCAATTGAAATTGACATAAAAATTATAAGCATCTACTTAGCATTTACAATAATTTATATCATCCTTCACAGGATTGTGTTGCTTGGTGAATGTCAGACTCTGTTGGGGGATGTGGTGTGAAGAAGCCAAAATAGCTTCCTGACCTTGTTTGCTTCTTATGCTAATTGTTGTTACAGAAAAAGCAAAAAATGGGAAAAAGAATTGTGAAGTAGAGTCATGAATGTGGTTTGAAATAGGTAGAATAAAATAATAACAATTTAGGTAAGATTGTTGGAGAAGAGCCATCTGAGGTGATATCATTAAACTAAGACCAAAATAGAGTCAAATATGTTAAAAAGAGAGGGGGAAAAAATCTAGCTGAAAAGAAACCATGTACAAATATACTGAACATATATTAAAAAAAAGATAGTTGTTTGTGAAACTGAAATTTAGATACTCTGATGCAGAGATTGTCAGGAAGTGAGAAGGCATCTAAGATTATTAACCTACTTGCAAGCTGACAAATTAGTCTTCCAGAGTGTATAGGTACAGCAGAAGACACAAGACTCCTGGGTCTGAGACAAAAGACAGCTTTATTACCCACAGCAGTAACAGGAGCCAGAATAAGTGTCAGTTCCATAAGTGTCAGTTCCAACCAAGCAATGTCCTAAGGGTCAAATGTTCCCTGTACTCAGTAAGTTGTGCCACAGGAAAGGAATATTAGAGTATTAGAAAGAATATTACAAAGCTCAACATTGTTTAGGGATTGCTGGTGAATTTGTTTACCCCTACATTCTGGAGAGAGACATTATCTTTATTACTCTGTAATATTATACAAATCAGCTCTAAGGGAATGAGATATATCTGTCTTTACTATCTATGGCTGCCTGCTATGCACATATTCTTAACAAGAATGTACAGCAGAAGTTAGTAATTAATGCCTTTGAAGATGTGCAATAATAAACTGGCACACTCCAGGAGCTTGCTCAAACTCATATCCCTTGAGTTGATGATACTATCCAACCATCTCATCCTCTGTCATCCCCTTCTCCTCCTGCGTTCAATCTTTCCCAGTATCAGGGTCTTTTCCAGGGAGTCAGTTCTTCACATCAGGTGGGTAAAGTATTAGAGCTTCAGCTTCAGCATCAGTCCTTCCAATGAATATTCAAGATAGATTTCCTTTAGGATTGACTGGTTTGATATCCTTGCCATATCATCCAAGGGACTCTCAAGAGTCTTTTCCAACAACACAGTTCAAAAGCATCAATTTTTCGGTGCTCAGTAGTTTATAGGCCATGGAAATGAGCTAGGATTTTTTTCTGGTTGCATTGAGAAGCCATTGAAGCGATTTGTTCTAAAATGCATGAGTCATATTCTAATTTATATTGATAGTAACTTCTGCTTTTGTTCAAATAATCAATTGGAGAGAAGCAACAAAGAGGCAAGGAGATTAGTTAAGATGCAATTGATTCAGACACATATGCAATGATAGTAATAAAACTAAAATGGTAGAAATATATATATATATATATATATATATATATGGAAGAACCTGGTAGGCTGCAATCCATGGGGTCGCTAAGAGTCGGACATGACTGAGCGACTTCACTTTCACTCCTCACTTTCATGCATTGGAGAAGGAAATGGCAACCCACTCCAGTGTTCTTGCCTTGAGACTCCCAGGGACAGGGGAACCTGGTGGGCTGCTGTCTATGGGGTCACATAGAGTCGGACACGACTGAAGCGACTTAGCAGCAGCATATATAACAAACAAACAAACAAGGATGTATTTTTAAGATTAAATTTGGTGTAAATTGATAAATTTTTCATGAATTGAACACAGGGGGGAGGAAGAATAGAAAAAGTATGAGACACAAGAAAGAATATATTTGTGCATGAAAAACTGGTTGTATAAAGATTTTTTTGATGAAACAATGCAGAATGGAACTTTGAGAGTAATTTGAGGGTAAAAGAGTTCTGTAGCTATCTAAATGCTGGTATTTTGTTAGATATCAAAGTGGAGACAAGTAAATACAATTACATATTTAATATGGATGTTAGAAAGTTTTTTAATTTGTCAATCATCAGCCATAAGGATATATAGAAGTCCATAAGAAAATGACCTAATAGGAAGAGAGTGAGAGCCTGAAAGAGAGGAAGAAGAGAAAGAACAAGGAGTTCAGCAAAATCAAGAATATTAAATATTTTGTAGAAAAAAGAAATAAATCAGTGAAAAGGAGAAAATAAGAAAAATACTTCTAGCAAGGTCAAGAGATAATAGTGCCAAGAAGAAGCAGTATTTACTATAATAAGTAAGCAATACTTACTCTAATAATAGCTCCTGAATGACCAAATGAAATAAGGACAGAGAAGAGAAAAGCATGATTGGTGATTTTGACAAGAGTTGTTTCTATAAAATAATAGTGGACAGTTATTTCTTCTAGGAGTTTGCAGTTAAGAGAGGAAAGAAAAGCCAAGGTAATTGTATAGTATAACAAATTACTATGTAATATGAAAGAAAGAGAGATATAGTCAAACTGAAGATGTTAATGTAGGATTCCCATAAAAAGAGCTTTCAGTTTTGTCACATATTTTTTCCTGTAATTGTGTGGTTATATAAATATTTGTTCTAATGGAATGGACTAAAAAATACCTTAATACTAGGCTTCTCACATATGTGTTGTATTTTAACAATCCCTACTGATGGTCTCCCTAAAAATATCCCCTGGCACAATACCTGTGTGATTTAGAACAAAGTATATACAGCATCTACAAACTTGTTGTTTTGGAAAACATCTTTGAAATATGTCAGAGTTTGCTGAAATTAATAAAAAGTTTGAGATCTAGTTAGTGTCTTACTGATTAGATTTAGTATATAGTCCTTTGAAATAATTATTTAACAAGATAAAAAGTGTTGTGTTTCAGTTTTGTATTTTCATATATATATCCTCTTATTAAATTGTAAGATTTGCAGAATGGAAGCATGGCTTTTTATCCTTATAATGCAAGTAGAGTATCCAGAGCTTCTGACATAATAAAAACTCGGAGAAGGCAATGGCACCCCACTCCAGTACTCCTGCCTGGGAAATCCCATGGACAGAGGAGCCTGGTGGACTGCAGTCCATGGGGTCACTGGGAGTTGGACATGACTGAGTGACTTCACTTTCACTTTTCACTTTCATGCATTGGAGAAGGAAATGGCAACCCACTCCAGTGTTCTTGCCTGGAGAATCCCAGGGACGGGGGAGCCTGGTGGGCTGCCATCTCTGGGGTCGCACAGAGTTGGACACAACTGAAGCGACTTAGCAGCAGCAGCAGCAGCAGTAACTACTTAGAGCTAAAGAGATGAATGACAAGCTAACAGTGACATTTTAGATGGATAGTAAAAGAGTGGTATGATTATAAATCAAAGGTACAGAGGTAAAGAGAAAGATAATTTTCCACTTAGAAAGAGCACTTTGAGGAAAGGCTTAGGAGTGAAAAACTACAAAACATTTTATGCAAAAATTATGGTGGCTGGAAGTAGAAGTACATGAAGAAGGAAAATGTGGTTCCAGTTAATCCGGGACACATTGTAGAAACCAAATCAAAACCTTTGGTAAGTAGAATGCACTGAACAGATTTATTTTTAGGCCTATTTCAGCAGTAGTTGGGAAACTCATGGTGAGTGATTTAACCCTAGGACTCAAGGGAATACAGCTTATTTGGGGGGTGGGGGAAGTAGTATGTTTTAGTTTAGTTAGCTTCAAGTTTGAGATTCAGCTGATTTATTTATATGTGTGTGTGTGTGTAGTCACTCAGTTGTGTCTGACTCTTTGTGACCCCATGGACTGTAACCTGCCAGGCTCCTCTGTCCATGGGATTTCCCAAGCAAGAATTCTGGAGTGAATTGCTATTTCCTCCTCCAGGGGATCTTCCCAACCTGGGGAATGAACCCATGTCTCTCACATCTCCAGTGTCTCCTGCATTGCAGGTGGATTCTTTGGGGAAGTCCATTTATATAATGTCCATTAGTAATTCCAAAATGTGAATGTGGAGCTTGGGAAAGATATTGTGAGGTCAGTTTGATTAACATGATCATATAGTACTGCTGAAGTAGGCTTCCTGGGTGGTGCAGCAGTAAAGAACCTGCCTGCCAATGCAGGAGACACAGGTTCAATCCTTGGGTCAGTATGATCCCCTGGAGAAGGAAAAGGCAATCCACTGCAGTATTCTTGTCTGGGAAATTCCATAGATAGAGGAACATGGTGGACTTCAGTCCATGAGGTTGCAGAGTTGGGAGTGACTGAGCACGCACGCACACACATACACACACACGCACATGATACTGCTAAGTATTCTAGAATTTGATGCACCTAAAAACATAAATAATTATTTATTTGAAAATCACTTAAACCAACAATTAGGTATCAGTCATTATCACAGACATTGAAGATATAAATATGAGTATGGTTAGGAGTTTCTTCATAAGGAATTTGAAGGGTTCAAGCTTAAAGACTCACATATGCACATAAATACACACACACTAAAACAATATACCCATTTCAAATTTTACACATAGAGATGAGAATTGTATAGGATATTTCCGTTTATAGAACTAATTAAAATTTTAAAATGTAACATATAAAAGGATATGATATAAAACTATTAAAGGAAAAGGAAAATATGAAAATGTGGAAAGTAAGATGTTTACTGACTGTAGCACTGAAATTTGTGACATGGGGTTGGTTTTCTCCTCTAATTTGTTTTCACATCCTTGGTAGAGTAGAGCCAGTCACATTACCACTATCATCTTCTCACAGTTTTGAAAAGCTTCAGTATTATTTCTGGTGTCTGAGAGAGTTTCCCAGGCTGGAATATTTTTTAGCTTTTTCACAGGGAGCAGATCAACAAATTGTCACTATCATTGGCTAAAGGTTGCTCTTCAATCATATTAAGTGATTGAAAGCATATCTGAAGGTCATTTGCAATGTCCTGAGCATAACATGCTCCTTTAAGAGGTCAAAAAACATTTGATTTTTCAAATGAACTAATCTTTTAAATGTTCATTTCTAATGGAGCTAAGCTCATTATAATTAATGTAGCCACACTAGTTGAATTGACTATAAAGAAAAAGAATCTTGACTTATGTCTAATGTTTTGAGTCTGGTATTGCATATTTGTTTTCTGAATTGATAATGGGGTAATTCAATTAACCTTTTACACATGATATGTGTTGGTATAAGCAATTTGTTTTTGCCATCTGTTTCACTTTAAAGGATCAGATTCAGTGATGATATTATCATCAAATGGGAAGGATTTGAATATCTTAGACAGCTGTTTATATTTTTAATGTTTATAATAATTCTTCCTATGATCTTAAGTGTGTAAAATCTTTGTAGATATATTATTTAATGATGGCACAATTTCAGATTACATGTTAGAATGTAAACATGTTAGAATTACATGTTAGAATATGTATTTTAAATACTGCAAGATAAATTTCCTCTTAAGATCTACTGAATTCCTATTCTAGAGATTACCTTGAAAATGATTTGCACTTTTTTTATGTAACTGTTTAGTTGGAGCCTAATAGCCTGTATTGATGGGATGCATGTGTGTGAGTGTAAATATCTGGGTATAAAAAGTTAAGACATGTTTCATTCTTGTTTGTTTGTTTATCAATATTACTACACTAATTACATTGTCATTAATATTGTATTAGTGAATATTATTTTACTAAAGTGAAGTAACTAAAATTCCCATCCACTGGTCCAGAGAAAACTAAATAGTAAAAAACACTTTTGGCACAATGCTTATAAGACATATAGTATTTGTGTTGTTACTCTCTGCCATTTGGGGAAAAGCCTAACCTTCCTAGCATCTTGGAATCTTGCTAGCATCTAGGCTAGGCTACTAGCCTAGCCTCTGACTTTCCTATCCCAGCACAGATTGAATTGTCCCACTGCTGTGAGTTTTCAGGCATTTTAAATGCAACTTTCTCATAGACATACTGAGTTTAGTCACAAAGTTTATTCAGTAATATGTTATTGATTTTAATGTTGAGTATGTCATGTGTTGAAGAAGGTATGCAGGGAAATGAAGATTTCACAGTAATCCTCAAATCATTCTGTCCATTTCCTCTAGCTCTATTATTTAGCATTTCTAATTTCACTAACCATCTTTCCAAATATATTTACCTGATGTAGTAACTGTCTTGAAAGTACTTTCTACATATACAACCTGATAATTTTAAGCAGAAAAAAATCTTCCATAATAGGTAACTAAATCTCTAAATTCATTAAATAAAAATTCACCAGGAGGATTTAGGAAACACAGTATCTGGTAATTTTATATTTTAAAAAATACTATTGAAGTACTTCCAGATTCCTGAAATTGTACATATTTGAAGTCTCATTTGATTGCCCCCAATTGTGGCAAGAGTAGTCTGAAGACATTCCAACTAAATGCTTCGTTTATTCTTTTTTTTTTTTTTTTTCCTGACCTGATATCAATTTTCATTCACTTGTGTCCTCATTAGTTCATCTTTCTTCTTCTGGAGAATATGGATCAATTTAGCTTTCTGTCAGAATATATAAAGAAGATTTCATAGAAATACTGATAATGGTCAAAGTGTAAATGCTCTCATTCTTTAATCCTAAACTGACAGACATTTTATTCATATTTATCCCTAGCCTATTTTTATTCAATAAACATTTTTATATGAATAATTATTTATTACCCTATGCTGCTGCTGCTGCTGCTGCTGCTAAGTCGCTTCATTTGTGCCCGACTCTTAGTGACCCTGTGGACTGCAGCCTACCAGGTTCCTCGGTCCATGGGATTTTCCAGGCAAGAGTACGGGAGTGGGTTGCCTTTGCCTTCTCCGTATTACCCTCTACAAGAGTAGAAGTGGCCTTTATATAGAAGAAATGGGATGTTGAGTTGTATAGAGATACTCAAACAGACTGAAGCTTTTATTCTTAAATGGCCTGTATGTAGCCAGGATAACTTTATTTTCAAATATTTCTTTGCTCCAAAATCCACATCTCTACAAATTTGGAGGCCAAAGTATATGAGGCACATTTTCACTCTCCAGTGATAAAAAGCAATTTAGTTCTTTTTAATATTTCATTGTATGTTCAGAATTTGTGTCTTTATGAAATGATTTATTGAAAGAGTTGAAAAGCAGTGTGAAGAATTTCATATGCACTAATCCTAAATTCACAAATTATAAACATAAGAAATAAATCTGAGAATGCCTGTAGGAAAAATGAAACATATTATTGATTATCTTTAGTTTTCTGAAATTTTAAATATTGAAAGTCTTAAATGACTAGTCAGTATTGAGTTATTTGGGGAAAAGTCACAAGGAAAATCAGTAACCATAAGTAACATCAATTTAAAATATAATTGCAAGGCTAGAAGTAACAAGGTTACTTATATTGTGGTTTCCTTGTAGTTGCTCATGACCTCTCTAAGTTCAGTGGAGAAGGAAATGGCAACCCACTCCAGTGTTCTTGCCTGGAGAATCCCATGGACGGAGGAGCCTGGTGGGCTACAGTCCACAGGGTCGCAAAGAGTCGGACATGACTGAGCGATTTCACATCACATCACATCTCTAAGTTCAGTGATTTTCTCTGTGAGATAGTGATAATAGTGTTTACCTCATGAGATTTTAAAGAAAATGACAGAGATTTTTAAGAAATAAAATAGCTAGAAAGTGAATTTAACTATTTTCAAAATTTCCTGTGTCTGTACTCTGAGGTCTGTCATTAATTTTGCAAAACTCCCAGCCATTATTATTTCAAGTACTTATTTTCCTTTGTTTTATCTTTTTCTGATATTCTCATCACAAATATATTTTTGGAATTGTTGCCCTGTGTGAAAGTATTATGTTCCATCTTTTCCATTCTTTTTTCTCTTTGCACTTCAGTTTTGGAAGTTTCTATTGATATCTCTTCTAGCTCACTGATTCTTTCCTTGGTTATATCCAGTCTATCAGTGAGCTCAAAAATGTATTTTTCATTTTTGTTCCAGTGTTTAAATTTCCAACATTTCCTTTTAATTCTTTCTTCTGGTTTCTGTGTCTCTGCTTACATCATCCATGTTGTCCACTTTTTGAATTGGATTCCTTAACATATTAATCTTACCTATTTTAAATGCCCTGTCTGATATAATTCCAAAATTTCTGCCATATCTAATTCTGGATCTGATGTTTGCATTGCTTTTTCAGATTTTGTTGTTTGTCTTTTGATAGTCCTTATAATTAACCTACATAGCGTATTCAAAAGCAGAGACATTACTTTGCCAACAAAGGTTCGTCTAGTCAAGGCTATGGTTTTTCCTGTGGTCATGTATGGATGTGAGAGTTGGGCTGTGAAGAAGGCTGAGCACCAAAGAATTGATGCTTTTGAACTGTGGTGTTGGAGAAGACTCTTGAGAGTCCCTTGGACTGCAAGGAGATCCAACCAGTCCATTCTGAAGGAGATCAGCCCTGGGATTTCTTTGGAAGGAATGATGCGAAAGCTGAAACTCCAGTACTTTGGCCACCTCATGCAAAGAGTTGACTCATTGGAAAAGAGTCTGATGCTGGGAGGGATTGGGGGCAGGAGGAGAAGGGAATGACAGAGGATGAGATGGCTGGATGGCATCACCGACTCGATGGATGTGAGTCTGAGTGAACTCCGGGAGTTGTTGATGGACAGGGAGGCCTGGTGTGCTGCGATTCATGGGGTCGCAAAGAGTCGGACACGACTGAGCGACTGATCTGATCTGATCATTTACTTTTCCTTGAAAGCTGAAAATGATGTATCGCATTAAAGGAACGGAAGTATATTGACCGTTAGTGTGAGGTTTTGTTTAGCTAGGAGTTAAACTATGTATACTGTTTGTTGTAGCTGTAGTATCAGAAACTTAATTTTTCTCTATTGTCCTTGCTTTTGTCACCTGTTACTGAATTTTCTAGAGACTCATGGAGTCTACAGCTTGTAATTTTTAAGATGCTATTCCCTGTTATACAATACCCATTGATGTAGTGGTAGGTGTGAGAGGGAGGAGAAGCATTGTGTAGTCCTATGCTTAAGTTTCAAGCTAGTCTGCACTGCTGCTAAGACACTTCAGTCATGTCCGACTCTGTGCGACCCCATAGACGGCAGCCCACCAGGCTCCCCCGTCCCTGGGATTCTCCAGGCAAGAATACTGGAGTGGGTTGTCATTTCCTTCTCCAATGCATGAAAGTGAAAAGTGAAAGTGAAGTCACTCAGTCGTGTCCGACTCTTAGCGACCCCATGGACTGCAGCCTACCAGGCTCCTCCATCCATGGGATTTTCCAGGCAAGAGTACTGGAGTGGGGTGCCATTGCCTTCTCCCTAGTCTACACTGAGCCTTCAGCAATTTCAATTTACAGTTTAGTCATCCTATTAATACTGGCTGCAGCTGTGGGCTTCGGCTCCTAGGGTTCTACTTCTGGTAGGTTGTAGACAGATAGCTATCTGACTTTCTATTTCGCCTGTTTGGGGCTATTAGTTTGTTCTTTGACCTCAGTTCTCTGATGGATCTAAGAAAAAATTGATTTTCAGTTGTTCAGTTTTTTCCTTGTTATAAGAATGGAAGCGATAACTTCCAAGCTCAATACTTGTCAGAGTGGAAAACACCAGGTATTTCTTTTAATACTTAAAATTTCAAACCAAATTATAAAATTCAAAAATGATTTTATTTACCAATTATAATTTCATTTAATATATTTATATTATCTGCTGCAATATCTTAGAAGCTAAAAGGTTACTGGACCATGAAATCTATTATATTACAAAATTTGTTTTTGTGTTACAGAGTTGCTTTTTAAAATATGATTCATCTTCTATAGAAGCCAAAATTCACCAGTGTTCCATGCTTATTAGCAAAGGAATGTAGTGTGATATTAGTCTAGATTCAGATTTTGACCTTAACATTTAACTTTAATAGTAATGCACATTTTGGAATGATTTAACCAAGTGACTGGAGGATTTTAATTTGCTTTAAAGAACATAGCAACCTCTTGTTGGCTTTAGAGACATATTTAATAATAAAATTAAAATATATAGGTCCTAGATTTCAGGAAATTTTGATGGCTTAAAATAGATAACCAAATATGCTTTAAATAATGCCATGACACAGCTCATATATTTCTTACATCCTACAACTTGGATTTTTGCAAATGCTCCCCAGCCCTAGTGCCTGTGGGAGTGAATGATTTAACCATCAGCTCATAAATGACTTTGGAAATTAGTTGGAGGTTAATTCTCTGCCTCATTGGCCCCCCAAAGTGGACAAACAGTAATTGATTTTGATGGCATTCACAAAGTACCTCCTTCCCCTATTGAATAATGGAGTAACACTCACAGAGACATCCCCAGGATATAGGAACAATTAAGTGGGTATCAATGAGATGCCATTAAGGTTTCATGCTTGTGCACTTAATCAATCTCAGCTTACCTTTAGCAGTTGTGTTGCTTTAGAGAAACTACAAAATGGTTTATATCCTGTATTAAATACTCTACACTTTAACTATTTAAAATACACCAAAATAGGTACCTAATCATGATAAGCAATCATCTGTATTGTAGTAGTGAACTTAATATATCTCATCACTGTTTGCTTAGTCATTCAATCCTGTCCGACTGTTTGTGACCCCATGACTGTAACCCACCAGGCTCTTCTGTCCATGGGGATTCCCCAGGCAAAAATACTGGAATGGGTTGCCATGCCCTCCTCCAGGGAATCTTCCCAACCCAGGGGTCAAACCCAGGTTTCCTGCATTACAGGTGGATTCTTTACCATCTGAGCCACCAGGAAGCCCATCTCATCACTATTGATGTTTATGTATTATACTGAGTTTATTAGAAGGAATAAAGCCAGTATTGAATCCACCACAGGCCCTGTAGTAGGCATAATAATTATCCCCCTACACCCAAAGATATCCACTTTTAAATCCCCCAAAACTTTGAAAATGTTACCTTACCTGGTAAAAGACCTTTGCAGGTCTAATAAGGAATCTTGAAATGGAAGGATATATTGAGTTATGAAAATTAACCTAATAAAATCTCAAGGGTCCTTACAAGTGAATGAGGGAAGCAAGAGGGTCAGAGTCAGAGGGATAAAAATTTGATTACTATAAAATTTTGTTATATTTTTCCAAAGCAATAACAATCCATCTTTCATATTTGACTCTATGGTATTCACTGTAAGACCTTCCCTGTGGATCTGGATCTCAAGAAATATAAGTGTCATTTCTATTAAGTGTTTTAATACTGCAAAGATGAGCTGGGAAGGTCAGATGGTATTATCATAATGGTATCTTTGGTATCATTAGCATAAAATGTCATTGCACATTTACTTTTCAGTTCAGTTCAGTTCAGTCTCTCAGTCATGTCCGACTCTTTGCGACCCCATGAATCGCAGCACGCCAGGCCTCCCTGTCTATCACCAACTCCAGGGGTTCATCCAGACTCACGTCCATTGAGTCAGTGATGCCATCCAGCCATCTCATCTTCTGTCGTCCCCTTCTCCTCCTGCCCCCAATCCCTCTCAGCATCAGAGTCTTTTCCAATGAGTCAACTCTTCTCATGAGGTGGCCAAAGTGCTGGAGTTTCAGCTTTCGCATCATTCCTTCCAAAGAAATCCCAGGGCTGATCTCCTTCAGAATGGACTGGTTGGATCTCCTTGCAGTCCAAGGGACTCTCAAGAGTCCTCTCCAACACCACAGTTCAAAAGCATCAATTCTTCAGCGCTCAGCCTTCTTCACAGTCCAACTCTCATGTCCATACATGACCACTGGAAAAACCATAGCTTTGACTGGACAAACCTTTGTTGGCAAAGTAATGTCTCTGCTTTTCAATACTATCTAGATTGGTCATAACTTTCCTTCCAAGGAGTAAGTGTCTTTTAATTTCATGGCTGCAGTCATCATATGCAGTGATTTTGGAGCCCAGAAAAATAAAGTCTGACACTGTTTTCACTGTTTCCCCATCTATTTCCCTTGAAGTGATGGGACCAGATGCCATGATCTTCGTTTTCTGAATGTTGAGCTTTAAGCCAACTTTTTCACTCTCCACTTTCACCTTCATCAAGAGGCGTTTTAGTTCCTCTTCACTTTCTGCCATAAGGGTGGTGTCATCTGCATATCTGAGGTTATTGATATTTCTCCTGGCAATCGTGATTCCAGCTTGTGTTTCTTCCGGTCCAGCGTTTCTCATGATGTACTCTGCATATTAGTTAAATAAGCAGGGTGACAATATACAGCCTTGATGTTCTCCTTTTCCTATTTGGAACCAGTCTGTTGTTCCATGTCTAGTTCTAACTGTTGCTTCCTGACCTCCATACAGATTTCTCAAGAGGCAGGTCA
Organism: Bubalus bubalis; assembly: GCF_019923935.1. Lineage (NCBI taxonomy): Eukaryota > Metazoa > Chordata > Mammalia > Artiodactyla > Bovidae > Bubalus > Bubalus bubalis. Next base: position 83,627,506 of record NC_059164.1, read on the forward strand.
GGTGGTCTGGTATTCCCATCTCTGTTTTAAAATAGAATATACACAAGTAGCATTACTTTTTTAGTGTAAGATGGAATGTTTTTAATGATATACAGTTGTCAAGCAGTTTACATGATGAATGAATGAACAAATGAATGAATGGTATAAATTTATATCAAATTCTGAAGGAAATATATACGTAGTATATAAGAATTAAATTGACTCACACAACTTTTATCCAATGTACTGAGACAATATTACTATATTTTTTTACATTTTTTGCTAATCATGTTAGTGGTATAACTTAAGGCCAGTGTGATCATATTTATAGTTATGAAAACAGAGTAAGAATACAATATGTATCCATGCTCAGGATATTAGGTGGCAAAATGGAGTGATACCCATTACTATGTGTACATTTGAAATCTTATCCAAATTAAATGTGACTAAGGAAGAAAGTGTTTTGATGATATAATTAATGAGTGCAATTATAATTACTAATGTGATCTACTATTTTTTCATAAATAGGTATAAACTGAGTCACATTAAAAGTAACCAGGTAAATTTCACAGAAATATTTCCCTATCTGCATAAGGTAGAATATCAGATTCCTTCAATTTCCTCACTTCAAAATATTTTTTAGTCTCTCAAGAGTATGTCATACACATAGTTCTCTTTGTCCTTTTGCTCGAGTTTTCTTCACTGACTTCTCATAAGTCACCTGAAATGGTATTTCTGTCACTGCTGGTATTCTCCATTAAAACAATATATGACACTGGCAAAAGTCCTTTTGTTCACTGGTATTGTCTTTTCATACTGTACATGGGGTTCTCAACTGTGGTATTGGAGAAGACTTAGAGTCCCTTGGACTGCAAGGAGATCCAACCAGTCCATCCTAAAGGAGAACGGCCAGTCCTGAGTGTTCATTGGAAGGACTGATGTTGAAGCTGAAACTCCAATACTTTAGCCATCTGATGCAAAGAACTGACTCATTTGAAAAGACCCTGATGCTGGGAAAGATTGAAGGCGGGAGGAGAAGTGGACGACAGAGGATGAGATGGTTGGATGGTATCACCAACTCAGTGGATATGAGTTTGGTTAAACTCCGGGAGTTGGTGATGGACAGGGAGGCCTGGTGTGCTGCGATTCATGGGGTCACAAAGAGTCGGACATGACTGAGTGACTGAACTGAACTGAACTCACCGATATTGTAAGGTGTCAACCCATGTCCTCTTCCACATAGAAGTGGGAAGAACTCTCCTTTCTTTTATGTTTCACAGTGTTCTTCATGAATAAAACTGCTTTATTTTCTTTATACAGACATTATCTTTACAGATTTTCTCCAGATAATATAGCCATGAGGTATGGTGCCTAGACAAGTTTATTACTTTAGACAAACCACACAGTGACATCTAGGGCTTCATATAAGCCCACGTACAAAATTTTCTCTGTTTCAACAATAAACTCTGTATCAGGTATCTCCAGGTTGGCCCCATTTGCTATAGTACATTAAAGGAGCATTTCAGAATCAGAGATGAGAGACACCTTAGGCTGTATTTGCACTGATAACTCATAAAAATGAAAACAGTATTCATAAATGACATTTGAAATTGTCCTCTTTGGTTGTTGTTGTTCAGTTGCTAAGTCATGTCTGATTCTTTGTGACCCCATGGACTGCAGCACACCAGGTTCCTCTGCCCTCCACTATTTCTTGCAGTTTGCTCAAATTTACATCCTTTGAATTGGTGATGCTATATACCCATCTCATCCTCTGCTGCCCCTTTCTCTTTTCGCCTTCAACCTTTCCCAGCATCAGGGTCTTTTCCAGTGAGTCAGCTCTTTGCATCAGGTAGCCAAAATATTGGAGCTTCACCTTCAGCACCAGTCCTTCTAATGAATATTCAGGGTTGAATTCCTTTAGGATTGACTTGAAAGGCAACATTAAAAAAACAAAACAAAACAAAACAAACAACTAAGATCATGGCATCCAATCCCATCACTTTATTGTAAATTAAAGGGGAAAAAGTGAAATCAATGACAGATTTTATTTTCTTGGGCTCCAAAATCATTGCAGACTGTGACTGCCGCCATGAAATTAAAAAGGCATTTATTTGCTCCTTGGTAGGAAATCTATGAAAAACCTAGCCAGCATATTAAAATGCAGAGACATCACTTTGTGGACAAATGTCTATATGTTCTCTTTAGAAAATATGCAAATGCTAATGAAGAAAATTAACAAAGAAAAAATTCTTAAACAGTGCTTTTATACCTGGTACTTGGAATGCTTTAATATTTTTCTGAATATAAACTTTTAGCTAAAAGACAAGAAGTCTTTATAAATGGCCATTTCCATAATAGGCTGACTAACTTAATATATTATTTTACTCAGTTCTTTAATACAGTCTCTAAAAATAAGTTCAAGATCAAAATAATGTTTGTTTCTTCATTTACTCTATTTTTGATATAAGTTGAATTGATAACATATATTTCAAAAAAGCACAAAGTGATTATTAATTTTGCTCTAATGACATTTTTCTCTGATAATTCAAAATAATTCCTTTTATTTCAATAAAATATGAAAAATATTAATCTTTTTAACATTTAAATTTTTTATCATTCATCTCAAAATATTTTTACATTCTTTTTGATAACTAAAGCTGTAAGATGCTTTAATATATGTGTGTGTGCATGCTAAGTTGCTTCAGTCCTGTCCAACTCTGCAACCCCATGGACTGTAGCCTACCAGGCTCCTCTGTCCATGGGATTCTTCAGGTGCAAATACTGGAGTGGACTGCCATTTCCTTCTCCAGCTTTAATATATGAGTAATAATTGGATGACCCCTTTTTAACTTTTCACACATGAAGCACAATGTTGGCGCATATATTCTCTTAAATTTTTGAGGTACCTAGAGGATCTTACTAAGAAACCATTTTAAATACAGATCCATAGTTGATATACATATGAAATCTAGTTATCTGCCTGTCTGTCCATCCATCTACCTCTCTGCCTATCTCTTTATCTAGCTATCTATGATTGTCATCAAGACCATAAACAGCAGATATTGGACAAAATGTAACTCTGATTATTTTTTGTTCGAAATCACAACTATAGTAGCCACTAAAACTGTACTGCTGCTGCTAAGTCACTTCAGTCGTGTCCGACTCTGTGTGACCCCATAGACGGCAGCCCACCAGGCTCCCCCGTCCCTGGGATTCTCCAGGCAAGAACACTGGAGTGGGGTGCCATTGCCTTCTCAAAAACTGTACCATCATCCTGCAATTATGTAAATAAATATTTTCTATTAAAGAAAAATAGTAAATAATTATTGTCTCTACTGATTCCTTATGAATAATACAATTTTGATGTATTTAACTTTTATCTGATTGGATGACACACTGCAATTCAGATAGAACAATTTGCTATAGTTTCACCTGCATTATTGTAGAAGACTTAGCAGCAAAGGCTTACCAGCATGACTTTTTTTCAGAAAAAAACAAGGCTTTTATGTATGTTGACATCTAATACTTTACAAAAATTGCTCTTAGAAAGGAATCTTACTAATAAGGCTACATGTATTTTATCAGAAATCTTGCTTCTAATGAATCCATCTTCATTTTTATTGTTTTTTAATAGGATAGAAGGAATTTGATAAATACTAGTGAAACATCTGTTTTCTATTTGACATTTTGACATGAGCAGCTTTAAGACCATACAGTTTGATAGAATGCCTTAAATGTCATCTGTTACTTGGCTTTATAGTTTGCTTTTCACTCATGTATGAAATGAAAGTTTTAGAAAAATTGTTATTTCCTTTAGATATAAAACCAATAATGTTTGTCTGTGACAATTCCATTGTTACTGACAACAATTTGATTAAGAAATTAATAACAGTATAGATGCTTTGTGCAGACATTAGTTCTAAAGAGATGTTGCAGAAACCCTAAATCTTTCAAATAAGTGTAATTATCTTTCCTTTTTTCCCACTAGCCGTCAGTGACTAAACATAGTCATTCATTTAAGTCAATCTTGAAAACTCTCTGAGCTCAATATTATCAATGGAAAAACACTGAAGACACTTCAGATATCTTTCTTTTTTTGTATCTTAGCTGAATTTTGACATATGGCATTTGAGAGCCTGAAAAATACTTTTATTTATGAATTTAAGCTAAATTCTCTTAAAAGTACTGGAATTTTCACTTTTTATTTTGTGTGATTTTAAATGATTAAAACCATTTCTTTGTTTTGGTTCCCACTATTTCTATCATGTATGATCTTTTTAAAATGAAACTGCTGTTGTAAAAACATGTTTAAAGTGACTGACCTATACTTTTAACTTGTCAAAACTAACTTTCAGATATACTTGATAAACATAATACATAGTTATAAACATTAATATTAAGTCAATAAAATTGTCATAAATAAAAATAAAATTGGATGTCTCAGATACCTACCTCTTTATCGCTTATGTTTTAATCAAAGACATCTGTCATCAATCACAGATGATCTATGGATCATCCACCAGTAAGCTGAGCCTCCACCTCCATTCAACAGTTACACTGCTTAATGTAGTTAAGCAATACATTAGGTAGTTATAATTAGCTATATTATTATTGCTATAATATCAATACATTAGGTAAGCAATACATGAGGTAGGTAGAGACAGGGCTAATTGACACTAAGTTTTACCCTGTCTCTTGGTGTCAGCAGGGTCCAGTAAAAACTGGGTCTACACATCCATTTAACATCAATAAGGCTAAGCAAGGTGGCTGGTAGTGACACTCTACTCTCCCTGACTTTCCTCTGGTTTTAGCAGTGGCCAATGGGGTACTGAGCTTACACCTCCACTTAAAGGTAAAAAGGAATTTGAACCAATTTGAAGAAATGACTAATTCCAACAGATTTCTCACTTGATATCTTCACATTTTTACTGTATTCTTATAACAGCAATAGATAATGCAAGAGCATATTGACTATATATATAGTTTTATGTTGCTACATTTTTTTTGTCATTAAGCACTTCAAATTATCATTTCATTGCCTCTTTGTTGACATATTAGCTAATAAATTTCTATTAGTTACTTTCTTTTATTTCCCCACATGTAATTTTATCTTTTGTATTTCTAACTTCTTTTAAGATCTTAATTTTCTTCATGGTTTTTTATAATTTTATTTTAATGTGTGTTGATATGTATTTCTTTGTGTTCATTTTGCATAATTCATTGAGCTTACTTGATCCAGGGGTTGATTTTCTTTACTAAGTCTGGAATTTTGAAAAATTTATTTGTTTGAATATTCATTCTGCTACTCCTTTATTTAATGACTCCTATTAAGAGATTTCAAGCTATTTTATATTTTCCCACAATTGACAAAGTTAAATTATGTTCAACAGTTACTGAACACAATGTAGTATTTTTTTTTCTAATTTGCTTATTTTTAATTGGAGGATAATTGCTTTATAATGTTTAAACAAAATATAATATTTTCAATAGAATATTTTACACTGAAGAAAACTGAAGACCCCATTTAAATTTAATATTATGTGGTTTTCCTCATGTGGCTGTATAAAACAGAGAAACATATGAAGTGACATATATAATAAAACTAACTCATTTGAAAACTCTAGTTTACATATATTTCAAATTTAGTTTTATTGAAAATTCAATAGAGTGTGAAAAACATGGAGCTATTCAGTGAGGGGAAGATAATGTTAATGAGAGAAACTGGATTTCCTATTTATATATTGCTTTTATATTCAATCTATCTCCAACAATGTATGAAATATTGAATTATGCACTGGCAGCACAGTACAATGACCTCATGTAGGGAAATACGAATTTGTCATTATTAAATCAATATATTTCTCAACAGTTTATTTTTTTAATTTTTTTTTTATTCATTACTTAAGACTGAAGTCTTGATAACAGAACAGCACATTTTTTAAAGGTTGATTTCGTAGTCTTTTCAGTATAACTAGCACTTAAATAATGCATTGAAATTAATTATGTTTTCACATACATGATTTTATATAAGATTGCTCTAAACTTTGTGAGGAATATTAACTTTGAAGTATTCACTTTATGATTGAAGTAAGTAGCATTTTGAGACTTAACAAAGTAATTTATTAAATTACTTACTCAAACTAATATATATGTTAGTAGCAAAAACAGGAAAGTATACCTTTCTTCTAATTCTGTGATATCCAATAGAGTAATCACTATCCATATATGTCTATGTAAATTTAAATTCATAAAAATAAATAAAATTAAAAGCTCTGTTCTCCAGTATTACTACTCATTTTTGAAATGCTCAATCAACACACATGTATAAAGTGTTATCAGGAAATAAGATAGAAACAAATAAGACAGTCTTGGAGTCTCTGTGAGACCTGAGGGGTGACATTTATACTGCATCTTAGAGAATAAATGATTGTAGGTCAAAGAAAGAAATGGTAGGGTAAAGATGATATGTTCTAATAGAAAGGAAAATGTATGCCAAGGTATGGAGATGTGGAAAAGCTTGAACCACTCAAAGCCCTGTGATATATTGAATATGAGCAGGGCATCTCAAGGGTTGTGTGTACTCAGGTTAGAAGATGGTTCTGAAGTTGGAGTGCTAAACAGACGCCAAATTATAAATGACTTTGCATCACAAACTGAAAATTTAGATTTTATTTTCCCCTGAAATCTACTTTTGAAAGATACAAATAGGAATACCAGAGGATCTCACGTGGGCCTTTGAAAGATTACTTGGCAAGAGCATGAATAATGCATTATTGGCAGGAACCACTAGAGGAGATGATCCAATCAGTAGGTTGCTAATGTAATCTAGACAAGAGATATCTTCACTAAAGCAGAAAGAGGAGAGATGGGTAAGAGGGGAGTTCCCAAAGCTATGCATAAAGGAATGAACTGATCAGTGAATACAACAGTGTGATTCCTAATCTTTATCATTAATATGTATATGTATTTTAACAAGGTGTCTAAATATATGTTGATATACAACTTTCCCTTCATCTGTACTACAAAATGTGACTGTCAGCATTTATAGAAATTCAGCATGTTTCTATTTTACATCACTTTTTAACTTTCTGCTTTTCCAGAGCTAGTTCTTGATTATAATGGGAAAACAGTTATACACATTAAATAAAAAGTGATGAAAAATTATTATGTGACATTGGTACAAACTGAAGATATGATAAAAAGAAATATATAGAAGGCTCAATAGAGTACTCCATAACCAAGTATCTAGATTATCAAAACCAAATATCCACAATCAATTTAACAAAAAGGAATAGAGTTGAACTTACAGAGATTACAAAATAAGCTTTCCAGATTTAGAACTGAAACTGAATGATTGAATTATTCATTTCACAAATATTTGTAGAGAATTTCCTTTGTGATTTCTTCACCCAGAAACTTAAAGTAAGTCATGCAGATATATGTTTCACTCCAATTCCATTTTTCTGGAACATCAAAATAGAAAATCCTCAATCAATTTTACTAAATGGATTTCAGAATTTAACTTGGAGAAATAATATAAACACTTTCTAACTTTAAAATTGAATTTGGGTCATTGCATTATTCATTTGTTCCTACACAAATATTTATATGGAGCCCCTGCTATGTGTGCTATGAAACCAAGAGATAGTAATGAGAATAATGATGCACTTCCTACCTTCACTAAATTTGTAGGCTGAGATCTGTACTACACAACTATCTGGCCAGGAAGTCTCTGAGAAGTGCTTCAAATATGTTGTGTGTGTGTGTGTGTGTGTGTGTGTTAGTTGCTCAGTAAGTTCAAATATGTTATCTTACATTTTGGGTAAGGTTGATATGAGTTATGTACGGTAAATCTATATACGAACAAGTTCTGTTCTGAGTACATCCATAAGTCCAATTTGTTTGTAAGTCCAACAAAGTTAGCCTAGGTACCCAACTAACATGATTAGCTATAAAGTCCTGAACTGTAATAGGTTTGTAATACTTTCATACAAATAAGACATAGAAAACAAACAAAAGATAAGACATTTTTAATGTTTCAGTACAATACCTTAAAAAGTACAGTACTACAGTACAACAGCTGGCACACAGGGACTGGCATCCACTGAACAGGCAAAAAGTTACCGACTGGAAGAGGGACAGAGGTGGAAGAAGGTAGAGCTGATGTATCATCAGCAATAGGAGGTGGAGGGCAAGCTGCAATTTCACTCATGCCTGACATTGATGGCACATGTTCTGGTTCCTTGCTAGAACCAGATACACATTTTCATCTTTGAAAGTTCATAATTTGAAGGTTCGTGTGTAGGGGATTTACAGACTGTGGAAACTGAAGTTTAAAAAAGGGGAAGGAAATCCCTTTCAATGTCATGAATTTTAAGAGGCAGAGCTTATAATCATACCCAGGAGTAATTTTAAATTTCCCTACACTGTGTATTTTAAATGCCATAATTTCCTTTTTATTGTATATTATATTATATATAATTATATATACATTTATTCAAGCAATTGATTCATCTTCAACTACTCTAAATGAAAAGGAAACATAAAACTAATAGAAATGCAGAAGCAATAGTATTATTACACAAGAACTCTGATAAGGGTTTGGTAATCATATCTCTGAAGGTGTGCTAGCAATATTCACTTCCTTTCCAGCAGAAAAATTAATTTTCTGATAGAAAAGGAAAACTGACATCTGATTAGCCAGATGGCCCTGTGGTAGTAACATATCAGGTCCAGGGCGTATATGTTACTGCCCACAAGTCACTGAAGTAGATTAAAAAAAATATGGGTTATTAATTGACTGAATATGATAACCACTCAATTTTATTCACCTAAAATCACACTTGAAAATGCCAAACCATCTTTTTAAGCAGCCTTGAAAACATTAAGTACCTGATTAAAATGAAAGGAAAATAAAATAATCTTTGCCATATATTCTAATTTACAAGGCAACATCCTCTGAGCAGCGACAGTTGGCTTAAAGGAATCTCCTGAGTAGCACAAAACACCAACAGACTAAAATTACCTTCCAGTACATCACCTCCAATCTGGTGCCTAGCTCCTGTCTCCTTACCTTATGCTAGCTTCTCTTCCCCATATTGTGCCTGTTGCCTTCGATTGCCTCAGTAGTGAAAAAAACAAAAACAAAAAAATCACTCTTCTGTACTCTCCCCAAAGTAATTTCTTAGAGGTCAATTTTCATTGAGGGAGTTTATTTTTTCCCTTATTCTTATATTCTTACAATTAAAATTATATGATAATTGGCCTAAATATTGATGGCTGTTAATATTCACCTCTAGAAGAACACACTCTAAATTCCTAAGTTTCAAAATCCTGGCATATATCAGGTTGTATCTTAACTGCCACATCCTTCATCAATCACTCCTTGATTCTGTTCTTTGAACATCCATATGTGTGGTTTTTTTCCCCACTGTCTCAAGTGTCAATTATCATATATTATTGTGTCCCGTGAACTTTTATTAATTACTAATCTATAGCATTTTTAAGGGCAGATATTTATCCATATTCATGTGAACCAATTCCAAACTGTCAAAATCACTTTAGTAATAATACATCCCCAATAAATGTTGTATTGAACAAACTTAAAATAACTCATTGACCATTTCTAAGTAAATTTTATTTCTATTAAAAAGAATTTTTAGACTTATGCTTTAGAATACATTAACTATATCTTCATAATAGAATAATTCAAGGACTTTATTCTATACTTGATCTGTCTCAAAAAATTATAAGAGAATGACTTTAAACAATAAAATTGCAAATGATTTTGGAAATTGTTTTTAGATTAATAATGAATAAAAATAATGATGGTCTCTGCATTGTTCTATTTTAAAATATGACATCGTAAGTCATTAAATACATTAAAAATTAGCAGACAGTCAGGCAAAGAGAAAATACCATGTGAGGCATTCATTCCTCAGAGTGAAATTACTGAATCTCCACATGACTCCAGAGAATCAGGAAATTTGGGGATGAGCTCGTAAATATTGCAACTACCATGTAATAACCTTTTGGAATGTTAGCCAAACCAACCATCAGAGGATTGATGAGTTGTGTCCACTAGTTTATAAAGAGCCTTGTGCCAGTGAGCATTCAAGTTTGTTAATATTATATGAAAATTAGATGGGGTGGGAGGCTTAGAGAGCAAGTTAAGTAGTAGAAATGGTAAACAATGTAATAAATAATGTGTCATTTTTATGTAAAAACAAATACACATTTATTACAAAGAGGAAAACAAAATTAATATGACTTTTTTCATATGAAAATATGATTTAAGATAGATTTCAAGGTATAGGGAAAAGAGATCAAGTTTCAGATTGTACTATCAGCTCTCTAAGATAAAATATATTTACTTGCTTCTGCATATGTGGGCATGTATGTTCAGTCGCTTCACTCATGTCCGACTCTTTGAGACCCTATGGACTGTAGCCCTCCAGGCTCTTCTGTTCATGGGATTCTCCAGGCAAGAACACTGGAGTGGGTTGCCATGCCCTCCTCCAGGGGATCTTCCTGACCCAGGGATCAAAATCTTATCTCTTGAGTCTCTTGCTTTAGTAGGCAGGTTCTTTACCATTAGCACCACCTGGGAAGCCTGCTTCTGCATATATTTCACCACAAATATTTGTAAGTCATAGCTATAAAGTGTCCTAATATCAGGAGATGGTGAATTTCCCCCTTAAATACTGAGGTTGAATATATGAAGTTAATGCCCAAAGCAGTGGAGAGAATGAAATTTTGTTGTTTACAAGCTAACATGTTAACCTGCTCTTGGTTCATAAATGCTGTTAAAAGACTCGCAACTTCTGGGTCAGAATCAAAGAACTTCATTACTTGTTGCAGAGTAGGCAGCATAATCTTCAAGTTCATGCCCATTTTCTTTGTCAAGTACTACAGGGGTGATGCAGAATGGCCCAGAAAGATGCTACTTATGTATATGCCTAGGCCTATGGGCCACAAGCATACCTACCTGAACTTTGTCCCAGCTGCAGACATTATCTTTCTTACATAAACAAACTGACTTTCAATTCTTAAAGAAGGCAAAATCTTTATCTTTTAAGTATTTTTACTGTATAAGAGAAAAAAAAATTCAGAACAAGACAGTGTCTCTGTTTATAAGATATGCAAAAAGGTGAGAGATCCATGGAGAACTGTTTCCAATAATATCCAATCCTCCTTTCTAAAATATCTTGGTTTCTGGGGGAAAATAAATTGTCCCACGAGTATGCTATTTTATCACCCAATCTAATTCATCAGACTAAAAGAATATAGAACAAAAATCATTACATTTATATTATACAGGATTTAATTCAGGCTATTATTAGCAGAATCTCAAGGAAAAATGAGGTCGACATGCCTTATTAACCTCAAACATGACCCTACTGTCTCAGACCCAACCAGATGAAAAAAAACACAAGCTCCCTTGACTCTCAGGGAAGAAGAGTAGAGCAGTTTTACTACCCAAAACAAACTTGGCCAGGAAGTTTGTGTGCGTGTGTGCTCAGTAATGTCCAACTCTTTGCAACCCCATGGACTGTTGTCCACCAGGCTCCTCTGAGCATAGAATTTTCCAGGCAAGAATACTGGAGTGGCTTGCCATTTCCTACTCCAGGGGATCTTCCCAACCAACCCAGGTTTCGAACCCACATCTCCTGTATTGGCAGGTGGATTCTTACCACTGAGCTACTTGGGAAGCCCTTTCCACTGAGTTTAGGTTGACCCAAATAGCTTCCCTCATAGCTCAGTTGGTAAAGAATCCACCTGCAATGCAGGAGACCCCAGTTTGATTCCTGAGTCGGGAAGATCCCCTAGAGAAGGGATAGGCTACCACACCAGTATTCTTGGGCTTTCCCAGTGGCTCAGCTGGTTAAGAATCTTCCTGCAATGTGGGAGACCTGGGTTCAATCCCTGGGTTGAGGCGATCCCCTGGAGAAGGGAACAGCTACCCATTCCAGTATTCTGGCCCGCAGAATTCAATGGATTGTATAGCCCATGGGGTTGCAAAGCTTCGGATATGACTGAGCAACTTTCACTTTCACTTTCAAATGTCTTCCATGGCAGAAGTGGTGTTTCTGTAAATACTTATGGTCTCTTATGAAAACCCATAGCGTGCAAGCCATTATGTTTTGGGAAGAAAGGCAATGCCTGGATTCCACATGAAAGCACAATTCTGAGAGTACATATAACAACCCTGGAAAGAATGTATTGATAACAATTATTACAAATGGGATATTTGCTGGGAGTTAGAGGTTGATAGTGCCAGTGCCTTAAATGTGGCCTCCTGACTGATAGGCTTTAGGGTTCCTAGTTCAGTTGAACTAGTTGAGTGTTCTTAGGGGAACTCCCTATGGACAGGAGTCAAATCACATATTTGTCCATACCTAACATTTGCAGCATTTGATTGCTGTACAAAATGGATGAATGATGTCTAAGGAATAGGAGTAGGGAAAATATCTAGTGGAATACAGTGATGATTTTATTGTTTGTTTGTTTTCTGTGAGAGATACCAGAGCTGGGGTCATACGTTAGTGTTTCTGATAATAACATTAAGGGAACAGGCAATGGCAAGCCACTCCAGTACTCTTGCCTAGAAAATCCCATGGATGGAGGAGCCTGGTAGGCTGCAGTCCACTGGGTCTCGAAGAGTCAGACACGACTGAGCGACTTCACTTTCACTTTTCACTTTCACACATTGGAGAAGGAAATGGCAACCCACTCCAGTGTTCTTGCCTGGAGAATCCCAGGGACGGGGAAGGCTGGTGGGCTGCCGTCTGTGGGGTCACACAGAGTCGGACAAGACTGAAGCGACTTAGCAGCAGCAGCAGCTACCAAGTCATGTTAGAACCATCATACTAGAATAGCAGAACCAAGAATTATGCTTAAGGTACTTGAAACAGTTTGTAAGATCCAATTTGTTTTCCTCCTAAAGAAGCCTCCAGAAATAGCTTTGAATTACAAAAGATAATTAATATTCTTCCCTTCCTCATATTTTTAGAAATCTATGATATTCCTTTCCTGGGTGAATGGATTCTATTCTCTCTCCACTGTTCCAAAATCAATGTAAGCCATTACAGTACCTGTAACTTTACCTTTTTCTCAATTATCCCTATTTTCACCTGTATTTTTTGTTCAAAAGAGTTAACTGAAGAAATGCTGAGAACATTTTTATAAAATTTACAGAGACACATTATGTACCCCACTTTGGACCATGTGGACCACTATAATGGAACTTGATGAACAGAGTTCTTAACCAAGTGCTTATTATTCTTTTTTATCTATTATCATGTCAATCCAACAAAAGCATCTAGGTAGCTAAACCAGAGAGGCTTCCCAGGTGGTGATAGGGGTAAATGAACCCACCTGCCAATGCAGGAGACCTAAGAGATGCAACTCTGTAGGTCAGGAAGATACCCTGGAGGAAGGCCTGGCAACCCACTTCCAGTAGTCCATGGAGAATGCCATGGATAGAGGACCTGGTGGCCTACAGTCCATACTGTCGCAAGTTGGTCACGACTGAAGTGACTGTTCGTTTCCAAGGCAAACCATTCAATATCACAGTAATCCAAGTCTATGCCCCAACCAGTAATGCTGAAGAAGCTGAAGTTGAATGGTTCTATTAAGACCTACAAGACCTTCTAGAACTAACACCCAAAAAAGATGTCCTTTTCATTATAGGGGACTGGAATGCAAAAGTAGGAAGTCAAGAAACACCTGGAGTAACAGGCAAATTTGGCCTTGGAGTACAGAATGAAGCAGGGCAAAGGCTAACAGAGTTCTGCCAAGAGAACACACTTGTCATAGCAAACACCCTCTTGCACCAACACAAGAGAAGACTCTACACATGGACATCACCAGATGGTCAACACTGAAATCAGGTTGATTATATCCTTGGCTGCCAAAGATGGAGAAGCTCTATACAGTCAGCAAAAAAAAGACTGGGAGTGGACTGTGGCTCAGATCATGAACTCCTTATTGCCAAATTCAGACTTAAATTGAAGAAAGTAGGGAAAAACACTAGACCATGCATGAATGACCTAAATAAAATTCCTTATGATTATATAGTGGAAGTGAGAAATAGATTTAAGGGACTATATCTGATAGACAGAGTGCCTGATGAACTATGGATGGAGGTTCATGACATTATACAGGAAACAGGAATCAAGACCATCCCCAAGAAAAAGAAATGCAAAAAAGCAAAATGGCTGTCTGGGGAGGCCTTACAAATAGCTGTGCAAAGAAGAGAAGTGAAAAGCAAAGTAGAAAAGGTAAGATATACCCATTTGAATGCAGAGTTCCAAAGAATAGCAAGGAGACATAAGAAAGCCTTCCTCAGCAATCAATGAAAAGAAATAGAGGAAAAGAATAGAATGGGAAAGACTAGAGATCTCTTCAAGAAATTAGAGATGCCAAGGGAACATTTCATGCAAAGATGGGCTTAATAAAGGACAGAAATGATAAGGAACTAACTGAAACAGAAGATATTAAGAAGAGGTGGCAAGAATACACAAAAGAACTGTACAAAAAGATCTTCACGACCAAGATAATCACAAAGGTGTGATCACTCACACTCACCTAGAGCCAGATATCCTGGAATGTGTAGTCAGGTGGGCCTTAGGAAGTATCACTATGAACAAAGCTAGTGGAGGTGATGGAGTTCCAGTTGAGCTATTTCAAACCCTAAAAGATGATGCTGTGAAACTGCTGTACTCAATATGCCAGCAAATTTGGAAAACTCAGCAGTGGCCACAGGACAGAAAAGGTCAGTTTTCAATCCAATCCCCAAAAAAGGTAATGCCAAAGAATGCTCAAACTACTGCACAATTGTACTCATCTCACATGCTGGTAAAGTCATGCTCAAAATTCTCCAAGCCAGCTAGGCTTCAGCAATATGTGAACCATGAACTTCCAGATGTTCAAGCTTGTTTTAGAAAAGGCAGAGGAACCAGAGATCAAATTGCCAACATCCGCTGGATCATGGAAAACGCAAGAGAGTTCCAGAAAAACATCTTTTTCTGCTTTATTGACTATGCCAAAGCCTTTGACTGTGTGGATCACAATAAACTGTTGAACATTCTAAAAGAGATGGAAATACCAGACCACCTGACCTGCCTCTTGAGAAACCTATATGCAGGTCAGGAAGCAACAGTTAGAACTGGACATGGAGCAAAAAACTGGTTCCAAATAGGAAAAGGAGTACATCAAGGCTGTATATTGTCACCCTACTTATTTAACTTATATGCAGAATACATCATGAAAAACGCTGGGCTGGAAGAAGCACAAGCTGGAATCAAGATTGCCGGGAGAAATATCAATAACCTCAGATATGCAGATGACACCACCCTTATGGCAGAAAGTGAGGAAGAACTAAAGAACCTCTTGATGAAAGTGAAAGAGGAGAGTGAAAAAGTTGGCTTAAAGCTCAACATTCAGAAAACTAGGATCATGGCATCCAGTCCCATCAGTTCAGTTCAGTTCAGTTCAGTCGCTCAGTCATGTCCGACTCTTTGCGACCCCATGAATCGCAGCACACTAGGCCTCCCTGTCCATCACCAACTCCCGGAGTTCACTTAGAATCAAGTCCATCGAGTCAGTGATGCCATCCAGCCATCTTATTCTCTGTTGTCCCCTTCTTCTCCTGCCCCCAATCCCTCCCAGCATCAGTCTTTTCCAATGAGTCCACTCTTCGCATGAGGTAGCCAAAGTACTGGAGTTTCAGCTTTAGCATCATTCCTTCCAAAGAAATCCCAGGGCTGATCTCTTTCAGAATGGACTGGTTGGATCTCCTTGCAGTCCAAGGCACTCTCTCCCTTCATGGCAAATAGATGGGGAAACAGTGGGAACAGTGGCTGACTTTATTTTTCTCAGCTCCAAAATCACTGCAGATGGTGATTGCAGCCATGAAATTAAAAGACACTTACTCCTTGGATGGAAAGTTATGACCAACCTTGACAGCATATTCAAAAGCAGAGACATTACCTGCCAACAAATGTCCATCTAGTCAAGGAAATGGTTATTCCAGTGTTCAGGTATGGATGTGAGAGTAGGACTATAAAGAAAGCTGAGTACCGAAGAATTGATGCTTTTGAACTGTGGTGTTGAAGAAGACTCTTGCGAGTCCTTTGGACTGCAAGGAGATCCAACCAGTCCATCCTAAAGGAGATCAGTCCTGGGTGTTCATTGGAGGACTGGTGTTGAAGCCAAAACTCCAATAATTCGGCCACCTGATACGGAGAGCTGACTCATTTGAAAAGACCCTGATCCTGAGAAAGATTGAGGGCAGGAGGAGAAGGGGACAACAGAGGATGAGATGGTTGGATGTCATCAGCAACACAATGCACATGGGTTGGGTGGACTCCAGGAGTTGGTGATGGACAGGAAGGCCTGGCGTGCTGCGGTTTATGGGGTTGCAAAGAGTCGGACATGATTGAGCAACTGAACTGAACTGAACTGAAGTGATTTAGCATACACACAAGCAGCTAAACCAAATTAAATTCATTGCCCTAAGCTTGCTTTGCCTAAGCTACCTCCTGTTGGTTGTAACCACAGGCTAGGCTAGGGTTGCCATTAGAAGAAATAAAGAAACATTGTGGGCAGAAAATGTGGGATGAAATTCTGAAATTTCAAACAGGGTGTATATTCAGTCCATTTTCCTCATTATTACTTAGGAAGTGGTTGATAGCACATTGAGTAACTGGACTGCCTCATTTAGGTGTGGAGCAAAAGGAGATGAAGAAGGTTTTGTCCAAAATCATATTGAATTAATTTTTGAGAAGTGCATTCTAACTCTCAAAACCAGAAGATGCTATGGATAGTCAGGAGTTTAGAATGAACTGTTTATTTTGTCTATTAGCCCATTTTTTCGTTGCTTTTCTGATGAAAGATGTGACATTGTCAAGCTAAATATTGATGATAAATCTGAAAAATACAACATAGATTAGTTTCAATGTTCAAAACAGTATGCCCAGAGTTAGTTGCTGGGCCCTAATTCCAATGGAGTGCTGAAATAGAAACTGTAACTGCAATAGAGACTGGAATAGAAACCGTGTAACCTGAAAAATAGGCAATATTTCCAGTGAAAATCTATGAAGGACAAAATGAAAATGTTTTCAGAGAATTTCAGGCTTGACATTTGTGGCCATAGGTGCAGGTGGCTGGAATGGTATGCCAGCAGTTATCATTGAAGATAGTAACTAAAAGGCAATAAATAATGAGCAATAGGACACAGATGTAGACTTTTTATGTACCCATGATGATGGGCTTAATATGGTGTAAGTGTCAAATTATCAAGGAATTTGAGAGAGTAACTCAGTTTCCTGAATTGACAGAAATATGAAAGGATAGTTTATTTAGACAGAGCTTACAGTAGGTTGAAAGCATGACAAGCAGGGTATATGTACAAGTTTAAAGGAAGACTAAATGCTTAAAGGAAACATTGGGATGAGGAATAAGTAAGGGAAAAGTTAGAGTATAAATTGACTATGTCAATGGATATATAAGGTATTATAACTGTAAAGGAATTTTGATATCATCTTCTTCAATGCCTGCCTTAAGCCTTGATTAAACAATATGTATATACTTTTTTACCTGCATGTATTTGATGGACAAAATCTTATTGGTTGATAATGATGTCATGGTATTTGTTCTCTCTGATAAAAATGTACAGGGCATCTTCTAAATGATGAAACATATGGCAGAACAGCTGTTTCTAAGTTTAAATAAAATACAGTATAGCATTTTTTTGCCTTTGAATACAGACAAATATGAAAAATTTTGGTAATTATGATGGATTGGGCCTATTTTGTTTGAAAAGCAAAATGTCCTGATATGAATTTAGAGTTGAATAGTAAAAGGAACTTAAGTTTTAACTCATTCCGAAATTGTGGCATGGTCAATATTATTTCAAATTCCCTTTAAAATGTAAATACAATAGAAAGAGTATATATGCATATGTCTAACTTTCACAGTGTTTAGTCTTTGGGTTTTTTTCCCCTTCAAATAAATGTAAAAGTAGGATCTTTATTGTAATTTATTTAAAATGAATACTAGAAAAATTAAAAGTATTAATTTATTCTATGATATATATCATATATAGAATTATGTGTGTGCTCAGTAGCCTCAGTCATGTTGGACTCTTTGTGACCCAATGGACTATAGCCCACCAGGCTCCTCTGTCCATGAAATTCTCCAGGCAAGAATCTTGGAGTGGGTAGCCATTCCCTTCTCCAATATGGAATTATATGTTACTTAAAGTCTTGCTTGGATCAGATCCTAAAGCCTCAGGCTTTAAAAACGATTTGTTATCAAGGCTAAGAATTTATTATAGGCATATTAACAGGTAGTGATGTTATCTAACACCACTTAGGTCTGTATGGCCTGTTCCCCCCACCCTTGGGTGAAAAATATATGAATACTACATAGATCATAAAAGAAGGAACTTATTGACTGAGAAACATAGTGCAGGAAGGTAATATTATTTCAACTTAAATTAACACACTTATACTAATAAATAAAGTCACATGAATTTTTTCAGTGTTCATACATATACTTTAACTCAGGTTTTTAAAGAACATGGGGGAACAGTTCCATAAATTTTGTGTAATTATTTAATAAAATGTAATGATTTGGGATCACCATCATCAAAACTACTACTTTGGAAATAATTCTATAGTAGGATCAATCTTTTTAGCTCCCATTAAAAAATAGATTCAAGAAATGCTTGTAGATGGCAGTGAAGTACCAATTGAGCACATTTTTTAAATGAAAAAAATATAAAGTCTAGGGGAAAGGGTGTACAAAAAGATACAAAAGAAAATGGGAAAGAGAACAGAAAGAGAGAAATAGGTAGAAAAATTAAATGAGCATTCAGTTGGTAATCTAGTCATTAAGAAGCTGGAAAATACTTTGTGAGAATGCAAAAATTATGACACATGACAATCTTCCAAGCAGAGAGGATTAGAAAATTGTCATCACTTATTGAAATCATTATTTTTTCCCTCATGAATTATAGTGGCAGCTTTGTCATAAATTTAGTGACTTTTGTATGTTTCAGATATTAGCTCTTTATCCAATGTACAGTTTGCAAATATTTCTTCCTACTTCATAAGCTGCTGTTTTATTCTGCTAATGATTTCCTTTGCTGAGCAGAAAAGTCTGATGTTGTCCTACTTGTGTGTTTTTGTTTTTGTTGCCAGTGCTTTCAGTATAGTATCTGTATATCTGAGTGAGAGTCAAAATCCTAAGTGTATAATTACTAAAATTTAATAGCAAAAAATCAAATAATCTGATTACAAAATGGGCAGA
Source organism: Bubalus bubalis (assembly GCF_019923935.1). Classification (NCBI taxonomy): domain Eukaryota; kingdom Metazoa; phylum Chordata; class Mammalia; order Artiodactyla; family Bovidae; genus Bubalus; species Bubalus bubalis. Next base: position 83,646,802 of record NC_059164.1, read on the forward strand.
TGACATTATTTGTGATGTATTTCAGTTATTTCTCAATAAACCTGGGCAAAAAAAAAAAAAAAATGGACAAAGGAAATGAGTAAACACGTTTCCAAAGACATACAGATATATAACAGGTATATGAAAAGGTATTCAATAACCACTAAGAATCAAGGAAATGCAAACCGCAATGAGATATGACATCACACCTATTCATTTGACTATTATGAAAATAAAAAGGATAAGTGTTAAATGAGAATGTGGGGAAATTGTAATTCTTTTGTACTGTTGGTGGGCATGTAAAATGCTGCAGCTATCATAAAAACATTATGGAGGCCCCTCAGAAAATTAAAAGCGGTATTACCATATGATCCAGCATTCCCACATCTGCATATAAATTCAAAATAACTGAAATCAGAATCTAGAAGTGATAGCTGCACCCCTGTATTCATTGCAGCATTATTCACAGTACCTAATGAAGATATGGAAGCAACTGAAATGTCCATGGACAGGTGAATGAAAAAAGAAAATGTGGTATAAACAAACAATAGAATATTAAACTTAGGAAAGGAATGATACCATTTATAAATGTGGTATAAACAAACAATAGAATATTAAACTTAGGAAAGGAATGATACCATTTATAAATGTGGTATAAACAAACAATAGAATATTAAACTTAGGAAGGAATGATGGCGTTTACAACAACATGGAAGACATGCTCGGAGAAGGTGATGACACCCCACTCCAATACTCTTGCCTGGAAAATCCCATGGACGGAGGAGCCTGGTAGGCTACAGTCCATGAAGTCGTTAAGAGTCGGACACGACTGAGCGACTTCCCTTTCACTTTTCACTTTCATGCATTGGAGAAGGAAATGGCAACCCACTGCAGTGTTCTTGCCTGGAGAATCCCTGGGACCGGGGAGCCTTGTAGGCTTCCCTCTATGGGGTCGCACAGAGTCGGACACGGCTGAAGCAACTTAGCAGCAGCAGCAACAGCAGAAGACATGCTAAGTGAAATGAATCACAAAAGGTCAAATACTACTTGATTCCTCCTACATGAAGCACATAGAATAGTCAAATTTAAAGAAGCAGACAACAGAATGGGGACTGCTAGGGTGAAGGGGGATGGAAAATGGAGCCTTACTGTTCAAAGGATATAAATTTTCAGTTACATGAAATGAATAATTCAAAGGACCCCTAGCATCAGAGTGAATATAGTTAGCTATTCAATATTTTATATTTTTATAAAAGCAAGATGTACCCTCCTATTTTTATAAGAGAGTACATCTGAAGTTGTAGTCTTACCATAAAAAAGTAAACAAAGGAGCTCAAGGAAATATTGAAGGTGACAGATATCTTTATTACCTTGATTATATAATGGCTTTATAGGTGTACGCATACTCATCAAGTTGCATACATTAAATGGGCCAATTTTTTGTGTTTATAAACTACTGAAAACATAAGTGATCTGATATATATGAATTTATTTCTATATCTGTTCATTAACCTATTATCTTTCCTTATGTTAATAGCACATAGTTATATTCTATTATAGAATAGATGCTAAACTTTAGTGGTAAAGTCCTCCAGATTTATTTTCAGCTATGCTTTATCTCTGCATTTTCATGTAGGGTTATGGTTCAGGTTATTAATTTTAACACACAGGCAAAGACAAAAACATGCACACACACACTGCTTCTGGGGGTTTAATAGGGATTGCTTGGAATCTATAGATCAATTTGTGAGATTTATGTAGAAATATTGAGTTTTCTAGTGCATGAAAGTCACAGCAGTATTTTATAGGTTTCAATATCTTCAGCATATTTTAGTAGATTTTTTCCTAGGAATTTATGATTTCAGAGTTGATTACATTGCAAAAGCTACTTATGCATTTAGTTATTTGTACATCCTTTTGGATTTTCTTCTTATGCAACCATATCACCTTTAAATAGAGTTTTGCTTCTTTTGCACCATATTCATATCAATTATATTGGTTTAAAAATATAGAATTATTATTTCATATTTTCTACTTATGTGGTAATTTAACAGGCTACACCAAAGAAGCAATTCAATTTTTCTAATTTTTCATATATATTTTATCAAAATTGTGTATATGTATACTATCCACTCAATAATTTTTCAATATTTGTAGTAAAATCCAATGTTTTATTGTTAATATTGGTAATATTTACTTTTTAATTTTTTATGTTTGCTAGTACCCTATCAATTTTATAAACTTGTAAAGATCTCTTCACTTTCAAAGAACTTGCTTTTGACTTTAATTCTAAAAGTAAATTTTTAAATTGATATTGCCCTTTTCAATTTTGATGTTTCTTCTTTCTAGTTTTGGTAACTTTAGTCTTTCAAAAAAATGAGTATATTTCATCTGTATTAGTTTGCTAGGACTGCTATAATAAAGTATCATATCTGGGTGGCTTAGAAAACAGAAATTTTTTCTTTTACTTTTGGGGACTACAGGTCCAAGATCAAGATTTGGTAGTGTTAGTTCCTTTGAGAGTTGTGGGAGAAGATCTGCCCCATGCCTCCCTCCCTGTCTTGTAGGTAACCATAACTAGTACTAGGATTTGTATGTTTTTTCATCATTTTCCCTCTGTACATGACTCTTTCTCTTCAAATGATATTCTTTTTGTAAGAACACCAGTTATACTGAATTAAGAGCCCACCCCATTCCAATGCAACTTCATCTTAACTGTGTGTATGCATGCTGAATCACTGCAGTCATGTCCAACTCCTTGCAATCTTATGGACTGTAGCCCTCCAGGCTCCTCTGTCCATGGGCATTTCAAGGCAAGAATACTAGAGTGGGTTGCCATGCCCTCCTCCAGAGGATTTCCCCAACCCTGGGAATCAAACCCATGTCTCCTGCTCCTCCTGCATTGCAGGCTAATTCTTTACCACTGACCACGGGGAAAGCCCTCATCTTAAGTAATTACATCTAAATGACCCTACTTTCCAAATAAGGCTACAAATAAGGCACTAGGGCTTTCCTGGTGGCTCAGATGGTACAAAGTACGCCTGCAATGCAGGAGACCGGGGTTCAATCCCTGGTTTGGGAAGGTCCCCTGGAGAAGGCAATGGCTACCCATTCCAGCATTCTTGCCTGGAGAATTCCATGGACAGAGGAGCCTGGCAGGCTACAGTCCATGGCATCACAAAGAGTCAGATAGAACTGAACAACTAACACTTTCAAGATACTAGGGATTAGGACTTCAACACATGAATTTTGATGGGACATAATTTAACCCATAACATCATTTGATTGGTTGAATTTATTGAAATAAAAATTTTCATTGTATTATCTTATTAGTCTATTAATGTCTGCAGGGCCTATAGAGATGCTCCCTCTTTCAGACTGAAGTTTGTAGTTTATTCCTCTTTCACTTTGTTTTTTCTCCCCCCACCACCTTACCACTTGCTCATTTAGATTTTGGAATCTGAGCTTTTGTTTATTCATTTCCTCTGTTAAAAAGAACATATTTCATAAATTTTAGCTCCTCAAAAACCTATCCACATGGAAAAGTATATTTTTCTCAAAAGAAGAGAGAATACATAATTAAATTTCTTTATTTTTCAAATATTTTTACTGAAAGGCATACTGAGCAGGCGTTTTTCTATTTGCTGATGATAGGTTCCTTAAGCAATGTAAAGGATATCCTTACCAAGATCTCCCCTTTCATTTTCCTTTTAATCATAAGAAATTTATTTTGTTGTTAAAAAAATTCCTGTATTACAAACAGTTTTTCTGTTTGTGATGATGAAAAGTGTGCCTAATAGGACATTATCAAAATGTTCATAAACAAAATGTTAATGAAAATATTTTAAATAGTTCACTCACCATGTAATAGCCTGATTTCAAAGGGAAATTTCATCCAATTTCATACTGTGTGGGTGCATATTGTGTGCTCTAAAATGGACCTATTTAGGCATGAATTAGATTGTATCATATTCTTCACATTGATACAGCAGTTATGATTATAAAATTTCACTTGGATTTAAAGTTTCTTTTGATATTCTGTTTCATTTAGATTTCATTTCATTCACTGCATTTTATTAAAAGCATTGAAATGAAAGCTGACAAAGATTTCATCAAGACCTGTCAAAATTGTTTTAGTTGATTTCAATCAATTTAATGTTTTCTATTTATAAATGAAGGGAACAGCTTCAGCCTCATGAAAATGGTGAAGGAAACTCAGAAACTTAACTGTAATTTTTAAGTTACGCTACATCCTGATCCATTAGAAGTTCCAACTTCAGTTTAGATTTTAATTTCCTTCCTGAGGAATAAAATTCCAAGACTATACTGCTGCTGGTGCCCATTGGTGTTAACCACAAAGTGAGAGCAATATTTGTCATCCTTTTCATTGTGATTAAGTTCATACATACATTTAATACACCTACTGACTTGTGTTTTTAGGTATTTAAATAATAACATTTCAAGTGATAGGTCTTCTTCAGTGTACATAAGATAGTGCCCGAGTTACCACTTTATCTAAAATAGTACCTCCTACAATTACTGTTTCTGATTTTGTATGTTGGATTTTGTTTATCTTTTTTGTTGTTTTAAAGCAATCCAAATTTGGACCTTAGGATCCACATCTTTTGTGCAGATATATAATGTTAATAGACGTTACACTACACTTGAGTTTTCAAGCTAACTTCATAGCTGTATAAACTTGGATTTTAATATTACCTATATGGTAGGACTTTAAAAAAAAAAAAAAAGCATGATCCCATCAAAACTCTTTCTTGTAACTGCAAAGGTACAGATTTTTGTTTTAATGTGAAAATTGAGTACATGCTATTAAACTTCTATTTATATTTTTATCCACAGTCCATTTGATTACATTTTATTTTGTATAAGTTTAAATTCTATTTCAAATCCTTTAAGTCAACTTATACTAAAAAATTAGTTTTTCCTGGTAGCTCAGCAGTAAAGAATCTACCTGCAATGCAGAAGATGCGGGTTTCATCCCCGGGTCAGGAAGATTCCCTGGAGGAGGGCATGGCAACCCACTCCAGTATTGGAGTTCTCTTGCCTGGAAAATTCCATGGATAGAGGAGCCTGGCAGGCTACAGTCCATGGCGTCGCAAAGAGGTGGACTTGACTGAGCAACTAATACACACACAAGTTATAGTTCAAATCCTTTAAGTCAACTTATACTAAAAATTAGTTTTATAATCAAAATTGCCTCTTGTGTAATTGTTTAATTTCTGCTAAACATCATGATGCTTGAAGCTAGATGGAATTGGAAATTGTTTCCAAAGTATATTCTATTGCATTAGTCTGGCTGTAGACAATACCAGGAAAAAAAAAAAAAAGAAAGCATTTAAATTAAAAGGCTATGTGGTTCTTTGACAGAGTTGCTTATTGAATAGTTTGTTCTTAGATTAGAGCAAGAGTTTTTAAGTTGGGATTAATTTATTTTCCTCCTATATATGTATTTTTCCTTATATTTTCAAAACTGTTATTGAGAATGTGTCAAGATCAATGAGAAAACTTTACAGTTTATAAGAATATGCACTCAACCTCTGAATCCCACAAGAAATGCTAAGGTAGCTCACTGGTTTACTTCTAGCAATAGCATGATGCTACTCACAGGGATATTACCTCAGTTGAAACCAGGTATAACATGTAAAACCAGTCTCAGCTATCATAATAACTTCTTAGAGGTTATTTTATAGGCAATTCAAGTTATTGGAAACCTTTTAAAATTTTCTTAGTTTTATTAATATGAACTACTTTTCTAGGATTTTTAAATAAAAGCTGTACAGGTGGCAAGTTGTAGTTTTTTAAGTCTGTAGGGTGATGAATCTTACTAGAAGATTATGTGAATTATTCACAGTTCCTCCAGGCCTGGGGATAACTGTTAATTATACCTATTTTTGTGTAATTACATCATGTTGTGCATTAGAAATTGAAAGTTCAATAGCTTTTTAACTACTGCCTTCATTAGGTGATGATAAATATTTCCCTTAGATAATTGAATATTTTTCCATGTTTTAAAAATAATTGAAATTTTCTTGCCATGGCTTGTGTTATAACTCCCTACACAAGTGGCTAAACTAGAATACATTCATAAAATAGAGGCATATGTAGGTGAGTTGTACAAACAAGTTAGAACATTGACAAGACCCTATATTTAGCTTTAGTGATTTTCAAAATTTGTGTTATAATATAGATTTTACTAGTAGCTTAAAAGATCGTAGGTAGTCATACACAATAAGTACTTTTGTTACCAATAAATTTAAAGTTTTTTAAGTAAAAATTTTTTTATCATAGGGCCTGCCCCAAGACAGTTTCTAAGCTGGTCTAGAACAGCATTTACCTCACCAGTATTCCCATCTAATAGCAGTCATTCCTGGAAATATCTGTTGGATAGAAAGTCACTCTTTCAAAAAGTTAAATGTTACTATTTGCTTTTGCACGATCTGTTCCTTTTATGGTCTCTTCTCTCAAGATATAATCTTGTATGAGAGATTGAAGGAGGAGCCAAGATAGCTCAGTTGGGAGAGCATTAGACTAGAGGAGACTGAAGGGTCTTGTCATGAAAATTAACATGTTTTAAATTGCTCTTATGAACTGTAGTTTAAAGCAATAATATTTTCTTTTAAAAAAAATTTATCTCTACAAAAATATGGTAGTCTAGACTTCGAAGACTAAAAACCTAGTCTTTGAAGAAAATATTTGGCAAAATGTTGGGATTAAAGTAAAGTAAATGTTTTGGTTAAAATGTCAAAAAATAATCACTGCTGTATTTGTGATTTATTGAGAACTGAAAGCTGTTTTGACTGTAAAATTCTTATAATCTGGTTCAGTTTAAGAAATCACATATCGTTGGAGTTGGGAATATCATAAAATATTTGATATTGGCAAGAAATTGATTATGCTGTTGATTTCTTATGTAGGCATTTATTTCAGACTTAATATTTTGTGAAACATTTGTGTGAGGGATGCTCTTTCCTTTTCTTCCCTTTACCTTTCTGTTGTAATTAGTGATTATTATAATTCTGATTAAGTTCTTAATACTGAGTTGTAAAACAGTTAATCAAAATATTAGTGCCACAATTCTACATGTTTTGAAACTAATTATTCATAGTAAATTCTCATTAATACTTTATATAAAGAGAAAATTCAAGTGTTAGAGGCTATACTGACTTCTTTAAGAGGATATGAAAGGTTTCTGATAGTGAATCGTAACCCTAAGAGAGATGTATGTGGCAAAAGTATAGTGTATAATAAGATCAGCGGGTTTTTTATAAGGCATACAGTCTGTAAATTGATAGATGTCCCTGTGTTACAGAATGTAGTGTTGAGCTTGCAAAGAATAAGCCATTCTTGGAATATTTGTGTACAACTGTTGCTTATCTCAGTATCACTGTGTTAGTGCTCTTGGATAGCTTTTATATGCGATAGCTTGATTAATAAGAAAAATACAAAATTTGAAAATTGAATATAAGATAAAAAATAGAGAATGAAATGATGTAATGCTCAGTGTTGTAGAGAGTATTTCTTTTAACTTGTTGGTAGGCTAGTTTGGACAATGAACGTATCATGTAACATGCATGTATGCTTGTATTTCATTGTAATTTCTCATACGTAATGAATTTCTTGGCAGAGGTACTGAATCTTTGATTTTTTTTGCTGTCGTTCTTCTCAAGTGCAATATAACAGTGTAACCAAACCTAGATATTTCAAAGTCTAATTTAGTAAACCTAATCGAAAAGAATTTATTAGTATTTTTGTTAGCAGGAAGGAAGTATTCTGAGATGGATATATGAATGAAGTTACTTGCCCCTAAAAGGTCATTCTACCCTTTATTCATTCTACACTTTATTTCAGGCTGGACGTGAACTGTTCCCTGCTAGTTTTGAAACACTTTACAGTATCTTAAAGTTACTTGGAAGTTGTGTATATCAATTAATTTCCTACCTAGGTAACATAGAAAGTCATTTTCTTTCTTTAGCTCTCTTGTGATCACCCACATTGGGTGAGGCATAAAATGAGTGTATTCTAAAATTTATGATTTGCTAACTTGATTTGTGTTAGTGAAAACTGGTACAGTGTAGTTTCCAATGTGTAACTTGTGTCTGTTCAATAAACTTGAGCATGTGGTGCCAAAAAAAAAATAAAATAAAAAAATAAATGAATTGGAGTGACTATCACACACTGATTTAGATTTAATTTAGAGTTCTGCTACCAAATTTAAGTAAAGATAGTTAAATTTAATAACTGAAAATACTATATTTAGCTAGTCATTAACCATAATGTATTCTCTTTAGCTTTATACTTTTTTATATTTCTTTATACTCCTTTATAAAAATAATGATATACATTTTTAATGAAATTCTGTTAATATTGTCTGAAGTTTTTCTCATGGTTAGACTACAGTTACAGGGTTTTCGAGAAAAGATCACAGCCAAACTTCTATTTTCATATTATATAAGAAAGCATACTATCTATATAATTTAAGATGGGTGGCTGAAGCAGTTTTCCCAGGTTTCTTCATAGTGATGTGACAAATTTTTTTCTTCCTCTTTTTTAAACTATAGACTATCGTGTTATCTTTGAACATAGTTTTATTTTCCTTACCAATCTGTGTTCCTTTATTTCCTTTTATTTCTCTATTTCACAGTCTAGGACTTCCAATATAATATTCAACAGAGATGTAAATGGGGGAATGATTGCCTGTTCTTAGTATTAGGAAGAAATCAATTAGCTTCTCACTACTGAGTTTGATATCTGAAGGATTTGGGTAGATAGCGTTAATTAAGTTGAGGAAGTTTTCCTCTATTCCTAGTTGGTCTAGTTTTTATTGTGAATAGCAATTTAATTTTTTTTAATGTTTTTTTTTTTTTATCCTGCATCAGTAAAAGTAATCATATCATTGTTCTTTAGTCTGTTGATATGAGGACTGCTGCTGCTGCTGCTAAGTCGCTTCAGTCGTGTCCAACTCTTTGCGACCCCATAGATGGCCTCCTACCAGGCTCCTCTGTCCCTGGGATTCTCCAGGCAAGAACACTAGAGTGGGTTGCCATTTCCTTCTCCAATGCATGAAGGTGAAAAGTGAAAGTGAAGTCGCTCAGTCGTCTCCCACTCTTAGCAACCTCATGGACTGCAGCCCACCAGGCTCCTCCATCCATGGGATTTTCCAGGCAAGAGTACTCGAGTGGGTTGCTATTGCCTTCTCGTCGATATGAGGACTAGTTTGTTTTTTACTTTATTTTTTATTTTAAAACTACTTTATTGAGGTATGACCCAATATGAACTGTTCATGCTTGGTGTATTCCACTTGCTGAATTTGTAGAAAAAATATACATCTATGAAAGTATCACTGTCATCTATGCCATAGACATATTCATCACCTCTAAAAGTTGCCTCTTTCTTCATCATTGTGTGTGTGTAAGAAAACACCTAATATAAGATTAATCCCTTTAGCAAATGTTTAAGTATAGAATATAGTATAGTTAAATATAGGCAGTATGCTATATCGTAGATCATGGGATGTTTCATCTAGTTTAATTGAAACTTTGTACTTTGTGATTAATACTTTCACATTAATATTTTCAACTAAATGTCCATTGACAGACGAGTAGAGAAGAAAATGTCTTACCTACAGTAAAATAACTACAGTAAAGTATTGTTCAACCTTCAGAAGTAAGGGAGTCCTGTCATTTGCAACTATATGGATCAATCTGATGAATCTTACGCTAAGTGAAATAAGCCAGACACAGAAGACATACACTATATAAGACTTATTGATGAATCTGAAATAGTTGAACTCAAAGAAGCAAAGTGGGTGAGGGTTGCTAATGGTTAGAAAAAGGGAGAAGGGGACAACAGAGGATGGGATGGTTGGATGGCATCACTGACTTGTTGGACATGAATGTGAGCAAGCTCTGGGAGTTGCTAATGGACAGGGAAGCCTGGTGGGCTACAGTCCATGGGGTTGCAAAAGGTTGGACATGACTGAGCATAAGATTCACCAGAAACTTTCTTAGGTAAATGTAAGCCACATATATTACTTTTGCTTTTGTTTCCTGTGATTTTGGTAGCATGTCCAGGAAATCATTGCTAAGATCAGTATCGAGAAGATCTTCCTCTATGTTTTTATCTAAGGAGTTTTATGATTTCCAATCCTACATTTAAGACTTCAATCCATTTTGAGCTGATTTTTGTGTGTGATGTAAGATAAGGGTACATACAGTTTCATCCATTTGTATGCAAATGTCCTATTTTCTGAGCTTCATTTATTGCTACTATTCTTTCTTCATTATGTATTCTTGGCATCAATGTCAAGAATTATTTGACCACATTAAGTCTAGATTTATTTCTGTGCTTTCTATTATATTGCACTGGTCTATGTGTATGCTGTAGGCCCGTCCCATTCTGAGCATCTGATGATTTGTCAATTACAGCTTGTGTTTATATGGTTACTAGATACAGGGTGTTTCCGCTCCTGGTTTTCTACTGCCTGCTAAGCTGTGATTCTTTCTTTCTGCCTTTCTCTCCAGCTTTCAGAATAGTAGTTTGCTAAGTGACTTCAATTCTCTAATGGGTCTAAGAAGAGTTTTTTTTTTAGTGTGATTAGCTGTTTTTGTTATGAGAGTGGGAGTGAGAACTTCCAAACTGTTTATAAGTTGAAGCAGAAACTGGAAGCCTCTAATATTTGGATTTAATGTGTTATAAAATTTTATGCTGTCCCATTTTGTCAGCAAAACAGTAATTTTATCCACATTCCTTGTAATTAAGAGTGTTTCTCTAGAAAAAGACACCCACTGTATTATGAAGAAGCAATACCAGCTACCAGCATAGCAGTCAATTCTGTTTATGTGGTGCCCACAGCCTAACACATGTGTAATCTGATCGCCTCTCACCTCATGCCCCTAACCCTCCTGGCTGACCTCATTGCTGTAAATCTTAGCACCCAGCCACACTTGCAACAGTATAGAAGTTCAGAGAAATTACCACCATGAAGAAAAGCTTTGAACAATGGGAGAAATAGGCAGGTGAATCAATTCTTTCTCCCTCTTCCCTTTGCAGGATAGTCCTGAAAAGGAGGAAATGTGGCTTCTGAAGCATGAACCATATCAAGCCATCAGATAAACTTAGCTATGGTCAAATCAATAATAAATTCATGTGGTGTTCTCTTTCCTTCCTTACTTTCTCTGGCATTTCATTAATGTGCACATAATAAGTTAAAAGTTCAAAAGCACTCTTGCCTAATGAACTTTTCCCAGGGGATCTCAGGATAAGTAGATGAAAAAAGTTTTAAAAGAGAATTCTAGAATATTTTTATTCCTAAATGAAACCTAGTGATATTTGCTCTTTATGTGGTTTGCATTTCTAAGTATATGGTGGTAACTGAAATTAGATTTCTGCAATTAGCACCTTAATTTGCTTTGCTTTGAAATGTGGATATGGGAATTATCACCTTCCAGATGCAGATTTTCTAGATTATATTGAAGAACAAAGATATAAACATATGGGAAAATGTTAACGTGAGATAATTATGTGTGAAAAAAAATTTTATTGCAAATCTTTTTCTTTAAAAATTTTGTTCCTAATGCTTTATTTTAGAAAAATTAAAATTAAATCCACACTGATATAAAGTGTGGACTTAATAACACTTTAATGATGAAAATAAATAACAACTACAAATACATATGAAAAAATGTTAAAACACATTCAAAGCAGTATTTTAGATACAAGAAAAACTAATATGACTTTATTTTGTAAGATTAAATTATCTAATTATTTTTTGTTTCTACAATATATTCATTTTTTAATCTCCATATGTATTCATTATTAATCAAGATTAATGCTATAAATATGAATAATGTTTAGACTTTTTGAAATCCTTAGGTCATTAAAATTACTTTCTACCTTCTATCTATTTACTCTCTATTTGTTTATCTATGTGTAATTGTTAAATAACCTAGTATATAAATTCAAAAATATTTTGAAGAAGCATCCAAATTATTATACATTAAAAAATGTTTAAGAAATTATGAGTGATCCTTTGGGCTCTAGGTAGTATTGAGTTATTTTCTATTATTATTGCAATTATAATTAATGTATTGGTATACTAACGATGGGCTTCCCTGGTGCTCAGTTGGCAAAGAATCTACCTGCAATGCAGGAGACCTGGGTTTGATCCCTGGGTTGGGAAGATCCCCTGGAGGAGGGCATGGCAACCCACTCTAGTATTCTTGCCCAAGGACAGAGGTGCCTGGTGGGTTACAATTCATGGGGTCACAAAGAGTCAGACATGACTGAGCAATTCAGAACACATACTGATGATATGTTCACATGGACTATATGTGAACTTACTTCACGTGTAAGTGCAGAACTTCCACCACACCAAGTTTCTGTTCTACTTCCTTGTTATTATTTTAATTAAAAGTATATTTTGCAGTTTTAATATAGAGCTAACTATTTTCTTCTCAAAGTTATATATAGCATGAATTAATTTATTAGCAAATCATAGTTAACAATTTAACATTTACCCATTGTAATTTATTTCCATCTGTAGTTCAGTTTTAACTTCTACTGCTTATTTCACTTACAAACAAAACTGTCTTTCTAAACTGAATTTTAGATTGTATCCCTCCAGGTCTCATATCTTATCTGAAACACTCCTCCAGCCTTCTAAACGCTCATCTTTTTTCAAAGTGTGTCAAGTTCCTCTGTGATCAATGATATGAAAAGCAAAAAGAAAGTGAAGTGGATAATGGCAATACTTTAGAATGCTAGGAAATCATACAGAAATTTTGTTCTGTGGATACCTACATCTACCTTCTTATTTTACAGATCTAAAACTTAGATATCAAATGACAAGCTACATTTCCTAAGGCAATTTGTGACAGAGGAACAAAACTAATACAACAAAATTAATGATTCTCAAGTACTAAGAAAAACAACAACAACAACAAACTAGACCAGAATTACAAACCATAGGACTCCATTCATATGGAATCCATGTACTAAGTTTTGGTAATATAAAGCATAAAGCATTGGGTGGTGGTGGGCGGAAGGTTCAGTTCAGTTAAGTCGCTCAGGCATGTCTGACTCTTTGCGACCCCATGGACTGCAGCATGCCAGGCCTCCCTGTCCATCACCAACTCCCCAGAGTTTACTCAAACTCATGTCCACTGAGTGGTGATGCCATCCAACCATCTTATCCTCTGTTGTCCCCTTCTCCTCCCAAATTCTATCTTTCCCAGCATCAGGGTCTTTTCAAATGAGTCAGCTCTTTGCATCAGGTGGCCAAAGTATTGGAATTTCAAATTCAACATCAGTCCTTCCAATGAATATTCAGGACTGATTTCCTTTAGCATGGACTGGTTGGATCTCCTTGCAGTCCAAGAGACTCTCGAGAGTCTTCTCCAATACCACAGTTCAAAAGCATCAATTCTTCAGTGCTCAGCTTTATTTATAGTCCAACTCTCACATCCATACATGACTACTGGAAAAACCATGGCCTTGATGATATGGATCTTTGTTGGCAAAGTAATGTCTCTACTTTTTAATACACTGTCTAGGTTGGTCATAACTTTCCTTCCAAGGAGTAAGAGTCTTTTCATTTCATGGTTGCAGTCACCATTTGCAGTGATTTTGGAGCCCCCCAAAATAAAGTCTGCCACTTTTTCCACTACTTGCCATCTATTTGCCATATTTCCAATATTCTCCATCTATTTGCCATGAAGTGATGGGACTGGATGCCATGATCTTCGTTTTCTGAATGTTAAGCTTTAAGCCAATTTTTTCACACTCCTCTTTCATTTTCATCACGAGGCTTTTTAGTTTTCTTCACTTTCTGCCATAAGGGTGGTGTCATTTGCATGTCTGAGGTTATTGATATATCTCCTGGCAATCTTGACTCCAGCTTGTGCTTCATCCAGCCCAGCGTTTCTCATGATGTACTCTGCATATAAGTTAAATAAGCAGGGTGACAATATACAGCCTTGATGGACTCCTTTTCCTATTTGGAACCAGTCTGTTGTTCCATGTCCAGTTCTAACTGTTCCTTCTTGACCTGCATACAGGTTTCTCAAGAGGCAGTTCGGTGGTCTGGCATTCCCATCTATTTCATATTTTCCACAGTTTATTGTGATCCACACAGTCAAAGGCTTGGCATAGACAAAAAAAAAACAGAAATAGACGTTTTTCTAGAACTCTCTTGCTTTTTCGATGATCCAGCAGATGTTGGGAAATTTGGTCTCTGATTCCTCTGCTTTTTCTAAAACCAGCTTGAATGTCTGGAAGTTCATGGTTCACATACTGTTGAAGCCTGGCTTGGAGAATTTTGAGGATTACTTTACTAGTGTGTGAGATGAGTGCAATTGTGTGATAGTTTGAGCATTCTTTGGCATTGCCTTCCTTAGGGATTGGAATGAAAACTGACCTTTTCCAGTCCTGTTGCCACTGCTGAATTTTCCAAATTTGCTGGCATATTGAATTCAGCACTTTTACAGCATCATATTTTAGGATTTGAAAGGTAGGGGGAAGGTAGGTAGGGAGAAATTTACTCTAAAGGAGCAAGAAGGCAATGTCTTGGGTATATAAAATGATATGTGAGGTGGTATATTTATAGGCTGGGACTACTTTAATAAAATAACAAAGACTGAATGGCTTAAATCGCAAAAATTTATTTTCTCACAGTTCTGGAGACTAGAATTCCAAGATCAAGTTGCCAGCAGTTCGCATTTCTCCTGAGGCCTCTCTACTTGGCTTATGGATGATCATTTTCACATGACCTTTTTCTCTGTGCGCTCCAGGTGTCTCTTTCTTTTTATGAAGACCCCAGGACTTTTGGATTAGAGCCCCACTCTATTATCTCATTTAATCTCCAGTTCAGTGGCTCAGTCCTGTCTGACTCCTTGTGACCCCATGCACTGCAGCACTCCAGGCCTCCCTGTCCATCACCAACTCCCCGGAGCTTGCTCAAACTCATGTCCATTGAGTTGGTGATGCCATCCAACCATCTCATCTTCTGTCGTCCCCTGCTCTTCCTGCCCTCAATCTTTCCCAACATCAGGGTCTTTCCAATGAGTCGGTTCTTCGCATCAGATGCCCAAAATATTGGAGTTTCAGCTTCAACATCAGTCCTTCCAGTGAGTATTCAGGACTGATTTCCTTTAATATCAGTTTGATCTCCTTGCAGTCCAAGGGACTCTCAAAAGTCTTCTACAACACCACAGTTCAGAAGCATCAATTCTTCAGTGCTCAGCTTTCTTTATAGTCCAACTCTCACATCCATACATGACTACTGGAAAAACCAAAGCTTTGACTAGACAGACCTTTGTCAGCCAAGTTTTTTTTAATATGGCTATGCTTTTTAATATCCTGCCTAGGATGGTCATAGCTTTTCTTCCAAGGAGCAAGCATGTTTTAATTTCATGGCTGCAGTCACCATCTGCAGTGATTTAATCTTAATTGCCTTTTTAAAGGCTCTATCTCCAAACACACACTGGGGATTAGAATTTGAAACCTGGATTTTGAAGGGAGGTGGGGATCATAACTCATTCCATAATAGGGAGATAGAGAGGTGTATTCAATTTTCAAACTGTATAAAATTGATCACTTAAGAATTGTACATTTTATTTTCTGTTTATTAGACCTTAATTTTTTAAAAAAGAATGCCATGGTGAAGACATTCGAAAGTTTATTTTGGCCATATGATGGTATATTATTCATTTGAATAATTTTTCTCTTTGTATTGTTTTCAGGATACACATAAGCCTGGCCATATGCAAGTAATAGCAAATACTATGGGATTCATATATACATTTTGTTTCTTTCAGAATTTTTTATCCATTAACATTGACAGGCTACTCTTTGCTAGTCAGATTTTAAAGCATACTTTAAGTCTTAGAGGTTTCATATGTTCACTGAATCACCCAGAGTAATCTGGGGCAGTATAATCTTAAAATGTAATTTAAAAATATGAACTGGCCAAAATTTGCATAGGACCCATACTGAAATCACTTATATGATCTATGAGCTTAGAGTCTGAATTCTATATGCATGAAATCAATTGCCCTACAGAAGAAAATGGATGTATGAAATAGTAATAGGTTGGGAGGCTTTCTTCTTCACCCCCATTAGCCACCCATGCACAGGGCATTTAGGAACAGTATATTTTGCTGTATTATTGCCAGTTTTAATGAAGTGTTATAAAAGCTTCCTTTTTACAGTTACAGGAAGCTAATGATTCAGTAAATCCAGTAAATTTGCTGGATTTTTTTTTTCCTCTTACAGAAAGCTGTTCAACAGTGACTACAGAGGCCCTCCATGCATTGCAATGAAAACCCCTGATCTGATTAATGGTCTTATCATGTAGGTTAGGAAAAATTTCATTTTATAACTGAGAGAATTTTCCATAAAAAGTTGCTCATCTGTATCCATTTTCAAGATACTTTAAATATGTCTACATGTTGATTATGCTGTTTTCTTCATCACAAATCTGATGATAGGAAGATACGAAGAACTTTTCCAGGAGTTGTGTATGTGCTGATGAAAGGGCTAGAGATATTTCCTGTACTAGTCTAGAGATCAGTTTCCCTGAGAGAGTATCTCATCCAAACTTGCATAACTGATCCAAACTTATATAACTGGTACTTCCAAACCTGCTGTTAATGGGAAAAAGTTGAGGTTCTTATTCATCAGCTTAAGTCTAGTGTACTTCGAATACTGGGTTATGATCATAATGGGATTGTGTTCATGTGCTGTGCTGTGCTTAGTCACTCAGTCTGTTCAATTCTTTGTGACTCCATGGACCGTAGCTAGCCAGGTTCCTCTGTCCATGGGAATTCTCTAGGCAAGAATACTGAGAGTGAGTTCCCATGGTCTCCTCCAGGTGGTCTTCCCAACCCAGGGATAGAACCCAGGTCTCCCACATTGCAGGCAGATTCTTTACCACCTGAGTCAAAAGGGAAGCCTAAAAATACTGATGTGGGTAGCTTATCCCTTCTCCAGGAGATCTACCCAACACAGGAATCAAACTAGGGTCTCCTGAATTGCAGGCAGATTCTCAGATGATCCTTCTGGGAAGCCAGACTGTATTCATAGGAACAGGCCTTTGTAATTCTAATTTAATCTATAATAAGCAGATCATTAAGAAGTATGAAGCATTTTCTGTTTGGGACAATGTAGGTATGAGGATGAAGGCATGAAATATTTTATTTGTAGAACAAGTGTCTAGCCATGACTACAAAGAACCTAACTTAGCTTAAACTGTATATAATACAAGCTCAAGCATTCACTATCAAACACGCTGAGAGAAATGCTAGGCAAACTCCATGGCAAAGTTAAAATCAGAGATATTTTGGCACTTACTCCCAGGGTATGGGATAGTCAATCTAATAAGCTTTTAGATATTGAACAAATCAGTTCAGTCAGTTCAGTCGCTCAGTCGCGTCAGACTCTTTGCGACCCCATGAATCTCAGCACGCCAGGCCTCCCTGTCCATCAACAACTCCCGGAGTTCACTCAGACTCACGTCCATCGAGTCAGTGGTGCCATCCAGCCATCTCATCCTCTGTCGTCCCCTTCTCCTCCTGCCCCCAATCTCTCCCAGCATCAGGGTCTTTTCCAATGAGTCAACTCTTCACATGAGGTGGCCAAAGTACTGGAGTTTCAGCTTTAGCATCATTCCCTCCAAATAAATCCCAGGGCTGCTCTCCTTCAGAATGGACTGGTTGGATCTCCTTGTAGTCCATGGGACTCTCAAGAGTCTTCTCCAACACCACAGTTCAAAAGCATCAATTCTTCGGCGCTCAGCCTTCTTCACTGTCCAACTCTCACATCCATACATGACCACAGGAAAAACCATAGCCTTGACTAGATGGACCTTTGTTGGAAAAGTAATGTCTCTGCTTTTGAATATGCTATCTAGGTTGGTCATAACTTTCCTTCCAAGGAATAAGTGTCTTTTAATTTCATGGCTGCAGTCACCATCCTCAGTGATTTTGGAGCCCAAAAAAATAAACTCTGACACTGTTTCCACTGTTTCCCCATCTATTTCCCATTGAACAAATATTTTAGACTAAATTATTAAAAACACAGCTCTTTCTCATTTGCAAATTTATCACTATGTCTTTGAAAATTGAATGACATTGAAGTTTATATTTAGCAGTAAAGGAAGTATAGATGTTTTTCTTGGAGAACAGTGCAACTTTTGAAATACATTACATATGGGGATAAGCCAGTCTTGCTCTGGCCAGCCATATTAGGAAAAAATGGTTTTGCTTTGTTCTAAAGGCTTTACTGGGCTCTTTAATGAACACCAATTCTCAGCTCCAGCAGTGAGATCAGGAGCAGTAGAGAGAGAATTAGAAAAAAGAGAGAGGAGTCAGAGAATGATTGAGCCATAATGAAACTTATAATACAAAAATATGTACTTGGAGACATTAGACCTGATATCATATCCTGGTGAAAGGGTGAGGATATCTTATTCTTTCTATATATTTGTGTAGATATTAGATTTCCTCCTTTTCCCCCAGGCTTACCATGAAAAATAAATTAATCATATGTGTAATGATCTTAATATTGCTTAATATTAATAATTACATATTAAACTGCAGACGTGTTTATATAACAAAGCAATAGAAGTAACACTGCCATTGTAGTCTTCTTGTTATATGTAAAGAAATTATATGAAAAGCTTTGAAAAGCCCAGAAAAACGTTTTGTTTTTATAATGACAAGCCATGTTCTACTGCTGAGGCAATGCTGTTGTTCTCTGAAAAAAAATTCTGTGAAAAAAGGTAGCACATTGAAAATGTTTACATCTAGTGAATATTGGAAAATGTGTTAGTTCCTGCCTTTTCTAAATCTTTTTAAAAAGACTATTTTGAAAGATGTGGAGCTATTGATTGTAACATGGTTTCCAGGTATCACTATGTGGGCTCTGTCCTTTCTCTCAGACCAAATGTTGCCCTCTATCTCCCATGCGGATCAATGAACTAAGCAGTAATTGGAGATATTAACTAGATAGGTGCCTTCTCTGCATCTTTGCTTTAAATACCAATATATAACCATTCCAAAGTGAGAGAGTGATGAGGAAGAGCATTGTAGTAGAAAATCTAAACCCAGTCGAATGAGAAAAAGAGTCCTTCATGTTCCCATTATATTTTTGCTCGCTTTAGCACAAGTGCTACCTTCATATTCACTTCAACTTGGTGATTAAAAACTCTTTCCTGTGCTAGGACCCATTCAAATAGAGGGAAAATTGAATCATTTCCAGGATGATAGAATGTATGCCTCTTTTCCCCTAGGTTCCTTATAACCATCTGGATGACCCAGCCCTATAATCTAAGGCAAAGAAGCCAATTCAGTCTATAACTTTTCAGAGAAAGATTCCACTCTCCTACATTCTAGATATGTGACCTTTGCTTTTTGTCTCTTTTCTGGTAATCTAGGATCAAAGACACTACATCACTGGATTTATTTTAATTATAAGACCTTTAATGAAATGCTAACTATAAAACATAAAAACACTTTAATGTTTTCTGAAATGTTAGACTAAGAACCAAGTTATGTCAAACATTAGGGTATAATGAGATGAAACGACAATCAATAGACTTCAGTTCGTTCAGTTCAGTTGCTCAGTCGTGTCCGACTCCTTGCGACCCCATGAATCGCAGCATGCCAGGCCTCCCTGTCCATCACCAACTCCCAGAGTCCACTCAGACTCATGTCCATCGAGTCAGTGATGCCATCCAGCCATCTCATCCTCTGTCGTCCCCTTCTCCTCTTGCCCTCAATCCCTCCCAACATCAGACTCTTTTCCAATGAGTCAACTCTTCGCATGAGGTGGCAAAGTACTGGAGTTTCAGCTTTAGCATCATTTCTTCCAAAGAAATCCCAGGGCTGATCTCCTTCAGAATGGACTGGTGGGATCTCCTTGCAGTCCAAAGGACTCTCAAAAGTCTTCTCCAACAACACAGTTCAAAAGCATCAATTCTTCGGCACTCAGCCTTCTTCACAGTCCAACTCTCACATCCATACATGACCACAGGAAAAACTATAGCCTTGACTAGACAGACCTTTGTTGGCAAAGTAATGTCTCTGTTTTTCAATATGCTATTTGGTTGGTCATAACTTTCCTTCCAAGGAGTAAGCATCTTTTAATTTCATGGCTGCAGTCACCATCTGCAGTGATTTTGGAGCCCAAAATAATAAAGTCTGACACTGTTTCCACTGTTTCCCCATCTATTTCCCATGAAGTGATGGGACTGGATGCCATGATCTTCGTTTTCTGAATGTTGAGCTTTAAGCCAACTTTTTCACTCTCCTCTTTCACTTTCATCTAGAGGCTTTTGAGTTCCTCTTCACTTTCTGCCATAAGGGTGGTATCATCTGCATATCTGAGGTTATTGATATTTCTCCTGGCAATCTTGATTCCAGCCTGTGCTTCTTCTAGTCCAGCATTTCTCATGATGTACTCTGCTGCTGCTGCTAAGTCGTTTCAGTCATGTCCGACTCTGTGTGACCCCATAGATGGCAGCCCACCAGGCTCTCCCGTTCTGGGATTCTCAAGGCAAGAACACTGGAGTGGGTTGCCATTTCCTTCTCCAATGCATGAACGTGAAAAGTGAAAGTGAAACCGCTCAGTTGTATCTGACTCTTAGCGACCCCATGGACTGCAGCCCACCAGGCTTTTCTGTCCATGGAATTTTCCAGGCAAGAGTACTGGAGTGGGGTGCTATTGCCTTCTCTGGTAAGTTAAATAAGCAGGGTGACAATATACAGCCTTGACGAACTCCTTTACCTATTTGGAACCAGTCTGTTGTTCCATGTCCAGTTCTAACTGTTGCTTCCTGACCTGCATATAGGTTTCTCAGGAGGCAAGTCAGGTGATCTGGTATTCCCATCTCTTTCAGACTTTTCCACAGTTTATTGTGATCCACACAGTCAAAGGCTTTGGCATAGTCAATAAAGCAGAAATAGATGTTTTTCTGGAACTCTCTTGCTTTTTCAATGATCCAGCGGATGTTGGCAATTTGATCTCTGGTTCCTCTGCCTTTTCTAAAACCAGCTTGAACATTTGGAAGTTCACGGTCACGTATTGCTGAAGCCTGGCTTGGAGAATTTTGAGCATTACTTTACTAGCGTGTGAGATGAGTGCAATTGTGCGGTAGTTTGAGCATTCTTTGGCATTGCCTTTCTTTGGGATTAGAATGAAAACTGACCTTTTCCAGTCCTGTGGTCACTGCTGAATTTTCCAAATTTGCTGGCATATGGAGTGCAGCACTTTTACAGCATCATCTTTTAGGATTTGAAATAGCTCAACTGGAATTCCACTAGCTTTGTTCGTAGTGATGCTTTCTAAGGCCCACTTGACTTCACGTTCCAGGATGTCTCGCTCTAGGTGATTGATCACACCATCGTGATTATGTTGGTCATGAAGATCTTTTTTGTACAGTTCTTCTGTGTATTCTTGCCATCTTTATTTAATATCTTCTGCTTCTGTTAGGTCCATACCATTTCTGTCCTTTATTGAGCCCATCTTTGCATGAAATGTTCCCTTGGTATCTCTAATTTTCTTTAAGAGATCTCTAGTCTTTCTCATTATGTTGTTTTCCTCTATTTCTTTGCATTGATGGCTGAGGAAGGCTTTCTTATCTCTTCTTGCTATTTGTTGGAACTCTGCATTCAGATGCTTATCTTTCCTTTTCTCCTTTGCTTTTCGCTTCTCTTCTTTTCACAGCTATTGTAAGGCCTCCTCAGACAGACATCTCAATAGACATAAAGATGTGGATTTAAGATTAGACAATGTTGCTGTTTTGTTTTTTTGGAGGAAGTCAACTTCTCAGCTAAAAGCTGTTTTTTTGCCACATTCATAAAGTTTAGGTGTGAGTAGAGGATCAACATGGTACCAAGTGCAATTCTAAGTAGCAACATCCTAAGAGTTTAAGCTGCTCTGATACCAGAAGCTCTGCTTTTGTCATTCTCCTTCATATTAAATATGAAGGAATCAGTTAGTGACTTTTAAAAATCAATTTTTGCATAGCAATTTCTAGTTAGTTATATATTCAAAACCCAAATTTATTGGCAAATCTGATTTCTGAGATGTTGTTGTTCAGTTGCTAAGTCAAGTCTGACTCTTTGTGACCCCATGTACTGCAGCACACCAGGTTTCTCTGTCCTTCACTATCTCCCTGAGTTTGCGCAGATTCACATCCATTGAGTTGGTGATACTATCTAGCCATCTCATCCTCTGCTGCTCGCTTCTTTTGTCTTCAGTCTTTCCCAGTATCAGGGTCTTTTCCAGTGAATCAGCTCTTCACATTAGGTGGCCAAAGTATTCCACTTCAGCATCAGTCCTTCCAATGGATATTCAGGGTTGATTTCCCTTAGGATTGACTGATTTGATCTCCTTCTGAGATATACTTCTCTATAAAATACTTTGTTAAAAATCCTTTAAAGTCTTATGAATATTGCATGCTTTTCCCTCTAGACAAGTATAACAAAGGCTTTGTTTCACAAACAGATATTAGAATATTTCTAAATTTTCCATTTCTTAAGACAAAGTAGAATCATTTTGGAAATGTGAAGACAAAGCAAAAGATTATCATTATGTCTTTAAACAAGATAATAATACAATGGTAGTCATAAAATTTCCTAAATTTCTGTAAAATTTAACTTATGTTTACATTATTTTCTTTCACTCAAAATTGATTCTTTTAGAATTTTAACAAATGTGGTTTATTTATCTATACAGGGGAAAGAAATCCACAGGATCACTGATCATACTACAAAATTAATTGGCTCTTTCAGGACTCAAAAAACATTAAATTTTTGAAAGCTTTGGATTTATTTCTGTGAGAAATATATGAGCAAATGTGTGATCTTAAAAGTAGTAATGACTAAAAAATTGCCTTAAACCTTGAACTAATTTCTCTGTATGGTGTCTAATTATGGAACCTCAGAAATGTCACTGAAAGAAATAGCTCATTTCAGTGATGAAGGGTTATCCTGCTTTTTTTTTTTTCCCACCTTCTTGTATGATTCCCTTTTCTCTGGTATGTGGAAAAGCCCTTATGGATGTGTTCAGGAACAATGTGTTGGCTCTCAAAGAAATGGTGGGCACATGAATTAGGTAGAAATGAATAGTTAATCCAAGCATCACAAGTGACTGTATTTAGAAGCAGAGGATATGTCACTTTCATTTTTAGCAGGGGCATGCTTTTTCTTTCTCTTTTTAATGATAAAAATGACCCTAAAGTTTATTTCCTTTATAACATTTCATTGTTATGGAGGTATGAGGTGTGATTTTACAACATATATGTTAATGATGTTTTAAAAATACCTTCATTGTTGTGTCTTAAAACATCCCTCTGATCTAATATGAATGTGTGATGATGACGTGCTGTATTTTACTTTTTGGCAGGTAACTATATAATCATATAGCTACATTTAGATGTGTTAATTAAATTTTATTAAGACACAAGTGGTACATGCAGACTTAATCAGATAGAAATGTAAGTAACTTAATTGTAGCTCCAAAAGGTTGTGTCAGAGAAATTCATTGTTTGAATTGAGGCGCTACATCCTAAGAGAGAGAGAGCATCTGAGTCCTTCAGCATCTCAGTACAATTTATTGGCCAAGTGAAGTATCACAATGGGAATATCACCTGGAGCATTTGACTTTCACTTTTAATTAATTCAATTCTAGTTTCTATTCTTCAGCATGAGAAGTTGATTAGAGAAAAACGAATGTTAGGGCCCAGGGCGAGATGCCCTAGAATGTGCCTCAATGGCATATTGATTGTTTTGAATTAAAGTTAGAGATGGTCAGATGCAAGAGGGACACTTTGACCCTCCTGTCTCCCTGAGAGCAGGAAATAAGTCTCTCATATGAAAAGTGTACTCCCTGCAACTGGAGGTGGAAGGACACCCTTATCCCCAGAGACAGGGAATTTGGGACAAGAAGCCTTTATAAACAAACCTTTTTACTTTTAAAATTTCTACCCCAAGCCCAAATTCTGTTGAAATTCTTCACTAACTAAGCATTCAAAGTCTGTTTCTTTGTTCTGTCAATTCCTCACAAATTTACTGTATCTTTATCTAAAAAGTATAATAGCTGCCTGCTTTGGTCACTTCTTAGGTCCCACATCTGTGAGACTTCTATGTGCTCAAATAAAATTTGTTTCTTTCTCTCCCGTTAATGTCTTGTGTAAATTTTATTATTAGTCCAGTCATAAGAACTCAAGAAGGGTAGAGGGGGCATTACCACTCTTCCCAACACAGTGGGACTCAGATGATAGTCCTGTGACACTT
Source organism: Bubalus bubalis (assembly GCF_019923935.1). NCBI lineage: Eukaryota > Metazoa > Chordata > Mammalia > Artiodactyla > Bovidae > Bubalus > Bubalus bubalis. The sequence goes on from NC_059164.1 coordinate 83,671,092, forward strand.
GGGACAGTTATGTCCTCAGTTAGCTGTTTGACATTACCAAGACCCCAAACCTTTCTTATTTTTGAAATATCAAATGGAGAGCTATGTTGATCCAGTTTCTCACAGGACTATCATGAGAACCTCAATAGAAGTAGATCTCTGAAATCTATAAAGCACTATACCAACACTGGCTAACATTATTGATAATTAAAATATAGGACTGTACATTGAGAATTTTGGTAGTCTGTGACAATCATAAGTCAGTATTAGCTGATATCTCTAATAAATAACATTAAAATGTCTCTAAGTACCAGCAAAATCACAGGTCTTCTCAAACTCTGATTAAAATTCAGTATTTTTTTTTGTCTTTTTTTGGCCACTTTATTATTTTTTAATTGAAGGATAACTGCTTTATAGAATTTTGTTGTTTTCTGTCAAACATCAACAAGAATCAGCCATAGGTACACTCATGTCTCTTCCCTCTCACATTCAGTATTATAGCAATACTAATCCTATTTTACTATATTCAGAATTTAAAATCCTGGTGTTAATACTTAAGTCATAAGCAGCATTACTTCACTTAGCCAATATTATCGAGTCATTGTTATGCATGAAGCATTGATAAAGCAATATACAAGAATCAGATAAAGAACCTGGTGTAGATAAATCAGTATGCAAGAATCAGGTAAATAACTGATTGTTCTAAAATATATATTTACTCCCCAGAAATGTGCATGCAGAGAGGAAAGACCATGTGAAGACAAGGAGACATTGGCCATCTGCAAGCCAAGGGGAGGGGCCTCAGAAGAAATCACATCTAACTCTCACTTGATATTAGACTTCCAGCCAAGTTGACCGCAAAGTGTGATTTCTTCTGAGACCCATCTCCTTGGCCTGAAGGTGCTCTTTCCTCAGCGCATGTACTTTCCTGGTTTCTCAATGTAAGCCTAAATTTCCTTCTCTAGCAAGGACACTAGTCAGACTAGATTGAGGCCCACCGATGTGATCTCATTTAATGTTAATTACATCTACAAGGACTCCATCTACAAATACAGCTACATTTAGAGGTACTAGGGCTGATGTCTTAGCCATCAATGTATGAATTTTGAAGGGACACAATTTGTCTACAATGGCACCCCACTCCAGTACTCTTGCCTGGAAAATCCCATGGATGGAGGAGCCTGGTGGGCTGCAGTCCATGGGGTCGCTGAGGGTTGGACATGACTGAGTGACTTCACTTTCACTTTTCACTTTCATGCATTGGAGAAGGAAATGGCAACCCACTCCAGCGCTCTTGCCTGGAGAATCCCAGGGACGGGGGAGCCTGGTGGGCTGCCGTCCATTGGGTTGCACAGAGTCAGACACGACTGAAGCGACTTAGCAGCAGCAGTATAAGAAGGGAATCTCAAGGCTGTGATTTGTAAAGGAAATGAAGTTCAGTAAAACTACACACGTGAAGACTCTTACTTCCTGGTATTTTGTTTATTTACTTTCAGTGTGATTACTGAAATATAATTATTGATTAAAGTTTAAATTAATCATAATTATTTTCTGCTTTGTTTTTATTTATTCTCTCTTTTAAAAATCTTTCTAGGATTGATTGTATATATTTTTATCATTTTATTCTTCCTCCTCTACTGACTAGTTAATGATTCTTTCTATCCTTTCAGTTGTTATACTAAATAATACATTCATTTATTCTTGCCATTGAGCTACCTAATATAAATTGTTACATTTTCAGTTTACCAGTTGATGTTAGGACCCTTATTCCTTTCTGCTACCCTTCTTCCTTTTATGCTATTCTTAACATATATTTTGCATATGTGAACAATTTTAGTCCTAAAATATATTACTGTTATTGTATTTTTAAGTTAACATGTATTAATATAATCCATTTTTTCCCCTTTATTCCTTCTTTAAATCCTGGGTTGGGAAGATTCCCCTGGAGAAGAGAAAGGCTATCCACTCCAGTATTCTGGCCTGGAGAATTCAGTCCATGTGGTTGCAAAGAGACGGACTTTCACGCTACGTAATTGAAAACTAGTAGTATTCTTTCAGTGTTTTACGATGTCATGGCATTTTTCTGAGGCTTCCATCTTTTTATTTTTAATTTTTATTGGAGTACAGTTGCTTTACAATATTAATTTCTGCTGTACAGCAAATTGAACCAGTTGTACATACATCCACTCTTTTTTAGATTTCCTTCCCACTTACATCACCATGGAGCACTGCGTAGAGTTCCCTGTGCTATACAGTAGGTTCTCATTACTTATCTTTTTATGTATAGTAGTGTATATATGTCAATCTCAATCTCCCAAGTCATCCCACCCCCTCTTCTCCCTTTGATAACTATAAGTTTGTTCTCTACAACTGTGGTTCTATTCTGCTTTGCAAATAAATTCATCTCTACCAGGTTTCTAGATTCCATGTACAAGTGATACATAATATTTGCTTTTCTCTTTCTGACTGACTTTACTTTCTGTATGACAGTATCTAGGTCCATTCATGTCTTTGCAGATGGCACAATTTCATTCATTTTTATGGCTGAGTGATACTCCATTGTATATATGTACCACATCTTCTTCATCCATTTCTCTGTCAATGGACATTTAGGTTGCTTCTATATCCTAGCTATTGTACCTTGTGATGCAATGAACATCAGGTTACAGGCATCCTTTCAAATTCTGGTTTCCTTTGAATTGTACACCTAGTAGTGGAATTGCTGGGTCATACAGTAGCCCTATGTTTAGTTTTTTAAGGACCTTCATACTGTCCTCCATAGTGGCTGTACAAGTTTAAATTCCCACCAACAATGGGAGGGTTTCCTTTTCTCCACACCCTCATCAGCATTTATAGTTTGTAGATTTTTTTGATGATGGCCTTTCTGACCAGAGTGAGGTGATACCTCTTTGTATTTTTGATTTGTATTTGTCTGATAGTGATGCTGAGCATTTTTTATGTGTTTACTGGCCATCTATATATCCATTATTGTTTTAACTTCTAAAGCAATATGATATTTTATTGTCTCCTTTAAGGTTTATCTTAGATTTTCTGCAGTTTTACTGTGATATGCCTAGGAGCATGAATTTAACCAGCTTTAGTTTAGAACCAGCCATATATACTAAGGAACTCAAGCATAATCTAGTGTTGATGCTAATTGTGATGCTGACCAGTGTATGGATGTGTACTTAATAACTATAGATTTTCAGTGTGAAAGATCACTCTAGTGAAAGTACACTAGTGCAAAGGGAAGTGGATCTAGAAAGACAAAGACTAGTAAAGATATTATGGCATTAATATAAGTTTGGAATGCAAGTGAGCATAAGGAAATGAAGAGAAGATATTTGTTACATAATATTTGCTTTGTATGTAAACATAATTTTATTATTTATAAGGACATGAGTTTGAGTAAACTCCGGGAGTTGGTGATGGACAGGGAGGCCTGGCGTGCTGCGATTCATGGGGTTGCAAAGAGTCGGACATGACTGAATACTGAACTGAACTGAACTGAAATATGTTATACAGGAAAGGAAATAATGAAGTATGTCTTTCAAATTTGTGACTTAGATAATAATATGGATAATGTTAAGACTGATTAAAAATAAAAAACTACATGAAGGTGAATAGACTTTTTTTTATTAATACCAGTGTGACACAGAAGAAAGAATTCTAGAAAAACTGCATAATTATTCAAATTTTAGTTATTGCCTACAAAGTGCCTATTCATAGATAAGTTGCATAATCTCTTTGGTCTTCAGTTTATTCATTTGTAAAATGAAGTGCCAATCCTAGATAAAAACCCAGTTTATTTTCCCAGCTCTAAATCTTGATTATTTAAATATAATAATATTGCTAATATATTAATTAAATATTTATATTTAATTTTATTCCAAATTATTATCTTCCTATTGAAATTCCATGCACTAAATATTTGAATTATAATAAAATCAACACAATAATATAACTAAAATCCATAATTAATCAATAATATGTATAAACCTATTAATTCAAATATAGAAAATGAAAGAAACTGATCATAAAATAAATATGCTACTAGCCAGTGGTAGCCTCTCCATGTGAATAAAAAAAGATATGAGAATCTTCCTTTAAAATATTCCAAAATCTACCTCCTCCTTCCCCTAAGCATAACCATATATTTTAAGCTCTAATCACACAAAATTACTTAACTAGGTTTTGTCATTAAAAGAAACTGATGTGTGTGTGTGGTGTTCATATATTTTATTTTGATTAGCTCTCCTAAACTGTATCCATTTTTTCTTCATTTCATCTTGAACATCACCTGGAAACTTTCTTCTCATAAGTGCCACACTTTCTCAAAATGTTTTTGCTTACCATCATATTTGGAGACTTATATTCAGAATTCAAGATTTAGGTTGAACATCTCTCCTTGGAAGATACAAATCTCCCTCTGGTGAAGAAGACTGACTATGCATCCATGTGTGTTCATGCAATTTTTCATATTCCTTCATCATAATCTATCTCTTCAGTTCACTTCAGTTGCTCAGTCATGTCCGACTCTTTGTGATCCCATGGACTGCAATACGCCAGGCCTCAATGTCCATCACAAACTTCCAGAGCTTGCTCAAACTCATGTCCATTGATTCAGTGATGCCATCCAACCATCTCATTCTCTGTCATCCTCTTCTCCTCCTGCCTTCAATCTTACCCAGCATTAGGGTCTTTTCCAATGAGTCAGCTCTTCACATCAGGTGGCCAAAGTACTGGAGTTTCAGCTTCAGCATCAGTTCTTCCAATGAATATTCAGGACTGATTTCCTTTAGGATGGACTGGTTGGATGTCCTTGCAGTCCAAGGGACTCTCAAGAGTTTTCTCTAACACTACAGTTCAAAAGCATCAATTCTTCAGCACTCAGCTTTATTTATAGTCCAACTCTCACATCCATACATGATTACTGGAAAAACCAAAGCTTTGACTAGACAGACCTTTGTTGGCAATGTCTCTGCTTTTTATTATGCTGTCTAGGTTGGGCATAACTTTTCTTCCAAGGAGCAAGCATCTTTTACTTTCATGGTTGCAGTCACCATTTGTAGGGACTTTGGAGCCCAAGAAAAGAAAGTCTCTCACTCTTTCCATTGTTTCCCCATCTATTTGCCATGAAGTGATGAGACCAGATGCCATGATCTTAGTTTTCTGAATGTTGAGTTGTTTCACCAGTGTTTTCACTCTCCTCTTTCACTTTCATCAAGAAGCTCTTTAGTTCCTCTTCTTTCTGCCATTAGGCAGAAAGCCCAATGGCTTTCTGCCATTAGGGTGGTATCATCTGCATATCTGAGGTTATTGATGTTTCTCCCATCACAGTGCAAATAGTTTAGTGCTATGCCATCCTTATCAATCTCTGAGATACAGTAGTGTGAGGTTTTTATTTAATCTCTTTTTAAAAAACAAATGAAGTAAAAAAAATAAAGATTAAAAAAAAAAAAAGTTGTTTGGGGACAGGATTTTCAATGGATTGAACAATGCTGTTGTCCAGTCATAAACTTCCAGTTATATCTTACACACTAGAGCCATTTCAATATAACACATTAATAACTGCTTCATTCATCCAGTGTCAAGTCATTCTACATCTTCCCTCTTGTTTCAATAGCAAGTTTACAGTGGTTATGCTACATAGGAGCAATTTATTTATTTTGACATTATGTAGATATGCAAAACATTTTTAAGTGTTGCATTATCACATGAAAATGGAATACATTAACTGTTGTTGTCATTGCTCATTTTTACAACTAAAATGTTATAGCAATGTAAATGTTAAAAACAAAATACAATGTCAACACTGCATACTTGGGTCTGTCAGTGGTTATGGCAATGTTAAGGAGTTTAATTTGTTTTGGGCTTTAATGATAGCAATAGAATATTAAACATAGTTTATCCTATGAATTAATCTGACCTTAATATTAATAATTAACCCATAGCTATTTTTCAATAACAAAGAAATGATAAATATATGAAAATTATCCTAATCATATTTGACATGCACTGTAGCTATTATTTTATTCTCACACATTACTATATTATTCTTTTTTCTTATTTTTTTTCTTTTTAATATAAATGTATTTATTTTTTGGAGAAGGAAATGGTAACCCATTCCAGTATTCTTGCCTGGAAAAGTCCATGGACAGAGGAGCCTGGCAGGCTTCAGTCCATGGGGTTACATGACCGAGCATGTGTGCATGAGGGTGGAGGGTGATGGGTTGGTAGCAATAAACTGGTAGAACAGCAACAACAAAAAATATTTATTTTAATTGGATTTTATTTAATTTATTTTATTTTATTTATTTAATTTACTTTATTTAATTGCATTTACAATATTGTATTGGATTTGCCATACATTGACATGAATCTGCCACAGATATACCTGTGTTTCCCATCTTGAACCCCCTTCCCAGCTCCCTCCCCATTCCATCCCTCTGGGTCATCCCAGTGCACCAGCCCCAAGCACCCTGTACCATGCAATGAACCTGGGCTGGTGATTCATTTCACATATGATAATATACATGTTTCAATGCCATTCTCCCAAACCATCCCACCCTCACCCTCTCCCACAGAGTGCAAAAACTGTTCTATACATCTGTGTCTCTTTTGCTGCCTCGCATACAGGGTTATCATTACCATCTTTCTAAGTTCCATATATATGCATTAGTATACTGTATTGATGTTTTTCTTTCTGGCTTACTTCACTCTGTATCATAGGCTCCACTTTCATCCACCTCATTAGAACTGATTCAAATGTATTATTTTTAAAGGCTGAGTAATATTCCATTGTGTATATGTACCACAGCTTTCTTATCTATTTGTCTCCTGATGGACATCTAAGTTGCTTCCATGTCCTGGCTATTATAAACAGTGCTGCGATGGACACTGGGGTACACGTGTCACTTTCAATTCTGGTTTCCCTGGTGTGTATGCCCAACAGTGGGATGGCTGGGTCATATGGCAGTTCTATTTCCAGTTTTTTTAAGGAATCTCCACCCTGTTCTCCGTAGTGGCTGTACTAGTTTGCATTCCCACCAACAGTGTAAGAGGGTTCCCTTTTCTCCACACCCTCTCCAGCATTTATTGCTTGTAGACTTTTAGGTAGCAGCCATTCTGACTGGCATGAAATGGTACTTCACTGTGGTTTTGATTTGTATTTCTCTGATAATGAGTAATATTGAGCATCTTTTCATGTGTTTGTTAGCCATCTGTTAGTATATCTTCTTTGGAGAAATCTCTGTTTAGTTCTTTGACCCACTTTTTGATTGGGTCGTTTATTTTTCTGGAATTGAGCTGCAGGATATGCTTGTATATTTTTGAGATTAATTCTTTGTCAGTTACTTCATTTGCTATTATTTTCTCCCATTCTGAAGGCTGTCTTTTCACCTTGCTTATAGTTTCCTTTGTTGTGCAGAAGCTTTTAATTTTAAGTAGGCCCCATTTGTTTATTTTTCCTTTTATTTCCAATATTCTGGGAGGTTTGTCATAGAGGATACTGCTGTGATTTATGTCGGAGAGTGTTTTGCCTATGTTTTCCTCTAGGAGTTTTATAGTTTCTGCTCTTATGTTTAGATCATTAGTCCATTTTGAGTTTATTTTTGTGTATGGTGTTAGAAAGTGTTCTAGTTTCATTCTTTTACAAGTGGTTGACTAGTTTTCCCAGCACCACTTGTTAAAAAGATTATCTTTTCTTCATTGTATATTCTTGCCTCCTTTGTTGAAGATAAGGTATCCCTAGGTTCGTGGATTTATCTCTGGGTTTTCTATTTTGTTCCATTGATCTATATTTCTGTCTTTGTGCCAGTACCATACTGTCTTGATGACTGTGGCTTTGTAGTAGAGACTGAAGTCAGGCAGGTTGATTCCTCCAGTTCCATTCTTCTTTCTCAAGATTGCTTTGGCTATTCGAGGTTTTTTGTATTTCCATACAAATTGTGAAATTATTTGTTCTAGTTCTCTGAAAAATACCATTGGTAGCTTGATAGGGATTGCATTGAATCTATAGATTGCTTTGGGTACTATACTCGTTTTCAGTATATTGATTCTTCTGATCCATGAACATAGTATATTTCTCCATCTATTTGTGTCCTCTTTTATTTCTTTCACCTGTGTTTTATAGTTTTCTATACAAAGGTCTTTCATTTCTTTAGGTAGATATATTCCTAAGTATTTTATTCTTTTCGTTGCAATGGTGAATAGAATTGTTTCCTTAATTTCTCTTTCTGTTTTCTCATTGTTAGTGTATAGGAATGCAAGGGATTTCTATGTGTTGATTTTATATCCTGCAACTTTACTATATTCATTGATTATCTCTAGTAATTTTCTGGTGGAGTCTTTAGGGTTTTCTATGTAGAGAATCATGCCATCTGCAAACAGTGAGAGTTTTACTCCTTTTCCAATCTGGATTCCCTTTATTTCTTTTACTTCTCTGATTGCTGTGGCCAAAACTTCCAAAACTATGTTGATTAGTAGTGGTGAGAGTGGGCACCCTTGTCTTGTTCCTGACGTTAGGGGAAATGTTTTCAATTTTTCACCATTGAGGATAATGTTTGCTGTGGGTTTGTCATATATGGCTTTTATTATGTTGAGGTATGTTCCTTCTATTCCTGCTTTCTGGGGGATTTTATCATAAATGGATGTTGAATTTTGTCAAAGGCTTTCTCTGTATCTATTGAGATAATCATATGGTTTTTATTTTTCAGTTTGTTAATGTAGTGTATTACATTGATTGATTTGCAGATATTGAAGAATCCTTGCATCCGTGGGATAAAGCCCACTTGGTCATGATGTATGATCTTTTTAATATGTTGTTGGATTCTGTTTGCTAGAATTTGTTAAGGATTTTTGCATCTCGGTTCATCAGTGATATTGGCCTGTAGTTTTCTTTTTTTGTGGCATATTTGTCAGGTTTTGATATTAGGATGATGGTGGCCTCATAGAATGAGTTTGGAAGTTTACCTTCCTCTGCAATTTTCTGGAAGAGTTTGAGTAGGATAGGTGTTAGCTCTTCTCTAAATTTTTGGTAGAATTCAGCTGTGAAGCTGTCTGGTCTTGGGCTTTTCTTTGCTGGAAGATTTCTGATTACAGTTTCAATTTCCGTGCTTGTGATGGGTCTGTTAAGATTTTCTGTATCTTCCTGGTTCAGTTTTGGAAAGTTGTACTTTTCTAAGAATTTGTCCATTTCTTCCAAGTTGTCCATTTTATTGGCATATAGTTGCTGATAGTAGTCTCTTATGATCCTTTGAATTTCTGTGTTGTCTGGTGTGATCTCTCCATTTTCATTTCTAATTTTGTTGATTTGATTTTTCTCCCATGTTTCTTGATGAGTCTGTCTAATGGTTTGTCAATTTTATTTATCTTCTCAAAGAACCAGCTTTTGGCTTTGTTGATTTTTGCTATGGTCTCTTTTGTTTCTTTTGCATTTATTTCTGCCCTAGTTTTAAAGATTTCTTTCCTTCTACTAACCCTGGGGTTCTTCATTTCTTCCTTTTCTAGTTGCTTTAGGTGAAGAGTTAGGTTATTTATTTGACTTTTTTCTTGTTTCTTGAGGTAAGCCTGTATTGGTATGAACCTTCCCCTTAGCACTGCTTTTACAGTGTCCCATAGGTTTTGGGTTGTTGTGTTTTCATTTTCATTTGTTTCTATGCATATTTTGATTTTTTCTGTGATTTGTTGGTTATTCAGCAGCGTGTTGTTCAGCCTCCATATGCTGGAATTTTTAATAGTTTTTCTCCTGTAATTGACATCTAATCTTATTGTATTGTGGTCAGAAAAGATACTTAGAATGATTTTAATTTTTTTGAATTTGCCAAGGCTAGATTTATGGCCCAGAATGTGAGCTGTCCTGAAAAAGGTTCCATGTACACTTGAGAAAAAGGTTAAATTCTTTGTTTTGGGGTGAAATGTCCTGTAGATATCAATTAGGTCTAACTGGTCTATTGTATCATTTAAAGTTTGTGTTTCCTTGTTAATTTTCTGTTTAGTTGATCTATCCATAGGTGTGAATGGGGTATTAAAGGCTCCCACTGTTACTGTGTTATTATTAATTTTCCCTTTCATACTTGTTAGCATTTGTCTTACATATTGCGGTGCTCCTATGTTGGGTGCATATATATTTATAATTGTTATATGTTCTTCTTGGATTGATCCTTTGATCATTATGTAATGTCCTTCTTTGTCTCTTTTCACAGCCTTTGTTTTAAAGTCTATTTTATCTGAAATGAGAATTGCCAGCATTCAGAAGTTGTTTTGTGGAATTTGCTCAGTGTTCAAATGTTCTTTTGATGAATTTGTGGGGAAGAAAGTGGTCTCCCCATCCTATTCCTCCACCATCTTAGGACCGCCCCCTATGTTATTCTATTTGTAGGGCAACAGAGAGACATTAGCTCAACTAGTGACTGAACTCCCACATGTTTGGATTAAAGCCAAGGATGTAATTGTTATAAAGTTGTTCTATTGTACTGATTCATATGTCCTTCACTGGTGGACATCAAGGATAGACAAACTGTCTTCCAGTTTCTTCTTTTATGATAATACAATTTAAAAACCAATGATACCCATTAGTGACTATACTGAAATGAATCTTCATTGGATTTAGGAGAATTCTGAAGATACGGTGATCTTCCATACTTGCTTATTATTGTCCATTTCAGCAACAGGATATGATACAAATTGCCTTTGCCTACTTTGAGTATATATGAGGCTAGAGATCTAGGTGCTGTTTGCCAAGAAATGTATTTATTTATGTTCAAAGTAGTGTAGGAAGCACTTAACAATCAATTTCAGGCATGAAGTCTACGTACACACATACAAATACACTGTAATACTTGAATATATTTTCATTCAAATTGTTCTGTGTGCATTATACTCACTAATCTTCCACCACCTACATAAATGTAATTTTACTTCCTGTTGAAACAATTCTGTTAGCACACTCTTCAATGAAGTTACTGGGTTAAATGTCAAAATCTGGTTAATATCCTAAATAGTCAACTATTCTGGAAAGTTCTGATTATGACTTTAAGTTTCTTTTCTTAATTGTGTATTTTCAGTCTTTATCAAAGTTTTTAAACATGAAAATATTTTTCAAAGAGTATAGTGTAAAGTTTGAGCAAGCTCCCAGAGTTGGTGATGGACAGGGAAGCCTGGTATGCTGCAGTCCATGGGGTCGCAGAATCAGACACAGGACTGAGCAACTGAAGTGACTGAACTGATAGTGTAAAACAGTTCTATCTATTTAACTTAAAATTTTTGAAATGAAGTGATGTAACATTCAGTACTACCAGACTCCCTTGCTATTCGCATTACTCCTCAATATTTTCAACAGGATATTGTCTTAGAATGAAAATAAAAATTAAATGAGCCATCATAAGTTATATGTAAAATTATGAGTTCTTTTTATCTTGACTGCTAAATAAGAAGTGTTTCAAGTGTAACAGTGTGTATTACTCTTGTGGAGGAAAATCTATCTATTAATTCAGAGAAGGGATTGCTCTTTCAGATTTGCCCATGTACACTTACCTGGTGGCTCAGTGGGTAAAGGATCCAGCTGCAATGCAGGAGACTTGGCTTCAGTCCCTGGGTTAGGAATATCCCCTAGAGTTCCCCTGGGTTGCGGCAACCCACTCCAGTATTCTTGCCTGGAGAATCCTCATGGACAGAGGAGCCGGGTCCATGGGTCACAAAGAGTCAGACATGACTGAGCAGCTAAGCACATTACTTCTCAGCATAAGTTAATAAGCTGAAAATCACAGGGATTTCCCATAGCAGGGAAAATATGGTAAAAGAGTGGAATTTTATTTTCAAGCCTATAACTTTAAGAATGAACTTCTGCCTTGATAGGATCATTTGTTAATTTGTATTGAGATGTGGTGGGGAAAATTGAGATAATTTAAATTATCACTGAAGCTTGTCAGGCATAATTTTAGTGAAAATATGAGTGTTGTATAGGAGGGAAGTACGGCCATAAAGAAAAACAATTAATTTTTATTCAAGTATGTCTATATTTTTATTCCAATCCCTCAATTTGGCCTTCTTGAGGATGACCTATAATTAATTTGTAAACAATGACTGCCCTGTTTTTACTTCTTTCAAATCCCTCATAGCTTAAATAGCCTGTCCCCTCCAGCCACCCACAATTAAAATTTATGTTTCTATTATAAAAACATAAAGAAGAAAAACAGTAGTGAGGAATTATGGAAACAGACAGACCTGTCTGAAGGTCATCATGGTTAGGTGTGATGGCACAGAAATACCGAAGTACTGTGCTTATTTTGTCCTTACTCAACCATATTCCATGACCAGCCCTCCTTTCTGATTGCCAGTATTGTGGAGAAATAGCAGCCAGTGATTTTATAATATACCTTCAAATTCGTCTTAATTCTGACAATTTCCAGCTTTGTCCTACAGATGTGTTAGATCTTTTGCTTATAATACTCATACCATTTCTGCTTTCTTAGTTGAACTTTAATTGATAAAGATGATTTTAGGACCTTCATAATCTTCAGTCAGTTAAGTCGTTCAATCACGTCAGACTCTTTGCAACCCCATGAACTGCAGCAAGCCAGCCTCCCTGTCCACCTAATCCCGAAGTCCACCCAAACTCATGTCCATTGAGTCAGTGATGCCATCCAACCATCTCATCCTCCATTGTCCCCTTCTCCTTCTGCCTTCAATCTTTCCCAGCATCAGGGTCTTTTCAAATGAGTCAGCTCTTCACATCAGGTGGCCAAAGTATTGGAGTTTCAGCTTCAATATTAGTCCTTCCAATGAATAACCATGACTGATCTCCTTTAGGATGGACTGGTTGGATCTCCTTGCAGTCCAGGGGACTCTCAAGAGTCTTCTCCAACACCACAGTTCAAAAGCATCAATTCTTCGGTGCTCAGCTTTCTTTGTAGTCCAAATCTCACATCCATACATGACCACTGGGAAAACGGTAGCCTTGATTAAATGGACCTTTGTTGACAAACTAATATCTCTGTTTTTCAATATGCTGTCTCAGTTCAGTTCAGTTCAGTCGCTCAGTCGTGTCCGACTCTTTGCGACCCCATGAATCGCAGCACACCAGGCCTCCCTGTCCATCAACAACTCCCGGAGTTCACTCAGGCTCACGTCCATTGAGTCAGTGATGCCATCCAGCCATCTCATCCTCTGTCATCCCTTTCTCCTCCTGCCCCCAATCCCTCCCAGCATCAGAGTCTTTTCCAATGAGTCAACTCTTCGCATGAGGTGGCCAAAGTTTTGGAGTTTCAGCTTCAGCATCATTCCCTCCAAAGAAATCCCAGGGCTGATCTCCTTCAGAATGGACTGGTTGGATCTCCTTGCAGTCCAAGGGACTCTCAAGAGTCTTCTCCAACACCACAGTTCAAAAGCATCAATTCTTCGGTGCTCAGCCTTCTTCACAGTCCAACTCTCACATCCATACATGACCACAGGAAAAACCATAGCCTTGACTAGACAGACCTTTGTTGGCAAAGTAATGTCTCTGCTTTTGAATATGCTACCTAGGTTGGTCATAACTTTCCTTCCAAGGAGTAAGTATCTTTTAATTTCATGGCTGCAGTCACCACCTGCAGTGATTTAGGAGCCCAGAAAAATAAAGTCTGACACTATTTCCACTGTTTCCCCATCTATTTACTAGGAAGTGATGGGGCCAGATGCTATGATCTTAGTTTTCTGAATTTTGAGCTTTAAGCCAACTTTTTCACTCTTCTCTTTCACCTTCATCAAGAGGCTCTTTAGTTCTTCTTCACTTTCTGCCATAAGGGTGGTGTCATCTGCATATCTGAGGTTATTGATATATCTCCTGGCAATCTTGAGTCCAGCTTGTGCTTCCTCCCCAGCCCAGCATTTCTCATGATGTACTATGCATATAAGTTAAATAAACAGGGTGACAATATACAGCCTTGATGTACTCCTTTTCCTATTTGGAACCAGTCTATTGTTCCATGTCCAGTTCTAATTGTTGCTTCTTGACCTGCATACAGATTCCTCAAGAAGCAGTTCAGGTGGTCTGGTATTCCCATCTCTTTCTGAATTTTTCAGTTTATTGTGATCCACACAGTCAAAGACTTTGGCATAGTCAATAAAGCAGAGATTGATGTTTTTCTGGTACTCTCTTGCCTTTTTTGATGATGCATCGGATGTTAGCAATTTGATCTCGAGTTCCTCTGCCTTTTCTAAAACCAGCTTGAAGTTACCTCTACTTAATCTGACAAATCAGACATGATATAATGACCTTGTGGTTTTATATTCCCTCTACGTATAGTTCTGACAGTTCTTTTCTTACTTGTATCTACTTGTTGAACTCTCATACATCCTTTAAAATATTGATTCATATGCCATTTCATGAAGACTTCTAATCATACTAGCCATCGATAGTATTTTTTACTATCTAAGTTTCATTTTAGTTTGTGTTTTTAGCTTGATTATGATTTTGTTATATCTATTAACAAACAAAACATTGAATATCTGGCTCAACAATACTGATATCTTCTTTTTGGACATTTTGTTTTCTGATTGTGATTGCACCAATGTTAAGCATAGTGTTGAGCACATAATCATTTCTTGAGAATTTAGTCAGCTGTAATATCTAATCTTATATTTCTTTAGAAGTAGACTTTCAAAAACTTTTAACTGCTAAAGTTGGTGGTGATTTCTCCTTTCAATATAATAAATTATATATATATATATACACACACACACACACATACATATATACACACACACACATATACACACTATGTAGAATCACTGTTTTATACCTTTTGTTATGGTTGTTTCTGTGGCTAATTTTCCCTACTAGTTTAATACCATCGAATGAAATACATTGTTTGCCTGAAAAAAATTTTTGCATCACTGGAATGTTCATAATATAGAGTGGATGGATGTACATGCCTTAGATAGTTTAGTTCAATCGTCATTTTTAAATTAGAAAATTAACTTTCAGAAGAAGACTGCAATCAGAGGAAACCTTCAGCTGATTAAAACTTTTAAGATGTTTATTCTGTTTTTACTAAGGTATCAACTACTCAGAAATTAAAATTATCTAGCTGTCAGTTTCTGAGCGCATCTTGGTTAGCACATATTCGTCTAAGTAGAAAGCTTTTTTATAGATGATTTTGTTTTTACACATTAGTGGTAAACATTTATGATACTTAATTCCTATGCCTTCTTAGGTAACAGATGTTGTCAATTGACCTTTGCTAACTACTTCACAGAGTGTGATTTTGTAGGTGGGCCACTCAGATTTAGTTTTTGCTGAATGACTTCATAAATTTTATTAAACCTGTTTTGACAAAAATCATGTCCTTTATTCTAGATATACTGAAGCCCAGAGAAGATTTACTGATAATGAATTCTGAGTAGAAAAATAAGAGTGTGAGATATGTAAGACAGAGACCAAAAGGGAAAAAAGAACCCCTATGTCATTGGTCCCCATCCTATGGACTTCTATGCCTAGGGAACCTTTAGCTTAATGCAATCAAACAGTAAATCCAAGCATTCACCAACTATCTTTTGTAGAATGTTTGAGTAGCATTTTCCATGCATATATAATTTTTTCAAAATATATAAATGCTTACAATATCTATTGCCTTGAATGTGTCTGTTAAAGCTTACCACATATATCTTTATGCTCAAGTAGATCAGGAATTACTGCTGTGTATAATTAAAGTACCTATGGTGTGTTTTCCGTTTGTTGCCACAAGGGTAGTCTCTGCAGAATAAGAACTATGAGTAATAAATAATGAATGTTTGTAAAGTTTGACTTTAATATCATATAACATTGCCCTTTCAAAATTATTTGAAAGAATAACACAAAATAATACTTCCAAATAATAATGCCAAATCACCATCACTTTTTCCTATTTTACCACTAATTTGATTTTACTATTAATATCAAACCAAATCATTTTGCAGTTTTTACTTAGAGGAAATAATAATGAACATTTAAATTCAAAACTAAGATAGAAATTTGAGGTATGGGAGTCAAATAAAAAATGAAAATGAGGCTGACATTCAACAGTTTATTTTTAAAATTTGGTTTTTACCTCTTTGCCTTTTTAAAATAATCTTTGTTTTAGCCCTCACTATCAAAGTTAAGGTCAAGCTTTATCTGTTTATTAAAAAGTTCTAATCAAATGTGCTAGACAATTCTCAATATGTTATTAATTTTATTTATTCTTAGAATCTAGAGATCTGAACTGCCAACTTATCAATGCGAATCAAATGAGGTTCATTGTGTGGACTTTTGAATTCCATCCAGTACAATTTTAAAATACTTTTAAAGGTAAACAAAGCACATATAATTGTAATAAACTTAGTCATACATCAATGACCTTCAAAATAATGTCCTTGAAAATATTGCTTATTCAATTATGTTTTTAACAAAAACAAGATTGTCATGTTTGTAAGATATGGGTATGCCCTTATCCTAAATGTAGACAGACGGTACTTAGTATATTACTGGAACAGGGATCTTAACATCGGCTCAGCAAGTGACCAAAGCTCTCTTGCCAAAGGTCAGTCAAGTCCCTCGTGAGTGACTCATCCCCTCCCTAAATCTTTATTGAATTTTCCTTTGCTTTCATTCTTTGAAAATCTCAACCTAGCAAGTTTTGATACCAAGTCTGATAAGAAAATATACATTGTGCCATTTCTTTCCTAAGTATTTCTTTTTGTATTTCTTTAACCTTTTTGTTACAATATACTTGAAATATAACACTTTATAATTTAAGGTGCAGCATATGTGTCATATAGATAGAAAGTAATGTGATTGCCATTGTACCAAAAGTTAACATTTATGTCATGTCACATAATTGCATATTTTTGCAGATGGAATAAAGACGCTATCTCAGCAAGTTTAGTGATTATAATATTTTCTATATTCACTATACTGTACATTAGATCTCTAGTTCTTACCTGTTAATAGTTGCTGGTTTGAAAGTGATGTTAAGGATGGGTTGTGAACTTCATCTCACAAGCTTTCTCTGAATCATGTATATGTTCTAGCTCATCAATTAATATGTTCCTTCTTTTACCTTTTTAATATATTGGGATTCCAAATTTAAGAATCACATTTGTAAAAGGTTTTAAAATTTTCATTAATATAGAAATTCAGTGAGTTTCTGATAAAATTATAAACACTTTTTTAAGAAACTTAACAAGCTGAATTCATAATCGATGTAGAAAGATAAGTAAACATTATAGCAGGTGTTCAAAAAAAAACTAAAAACAAGGTAATTATCATATCAAACATTGATGTTTACTAAATGTAGTCATTGATGAAACAAAATTTTGGTACAGATATGGGAAAATATATCAATCCAATAAAAAGAGGATTTAGTAATGGAATTTAAGTAGTAGATGATTAGTAGTCCATCTCAAAGAGATGGGGAAAGGATAGTCTAACAATACCTGATGTTGGAGCCACCTGGTTTTCACTTGGAAAAATGTAAAAAGACACCTCCACTTTATATTATAAGAATTGAAACAATAGCTGCTGCTGCTGCTGCTAAGTCACTTCAGTCATGTCCAACTCTGTGCAACCCCAGAGACAGCAACCCACCGTGCTCCTCTGTCCACAAAATTCTCTAGGCAAGAATACTGGATTGGGTTGCCATTTCCTTCTCCCCCAAACAATAGAAACAGAAGCAATAAATACATTAGGAGAAAATAGAACAGAATTACCTATGAAGTTCTTGCAGGAAAGGATTTTGTGATACAATTGAAACAGTAAATAAAATATGGATACACATTTTCCTAAATTAACATTTGTCACTTCTTTAAGATTAAAAGAAAAATAGACAGAAGATGGGAAGAAAAAAAATTATACAACAGTATGATAGGCGTAAGTGTGCTTCCCTGGTGACTCAGTGGTAAAGAATCCACCTGCCAATGCAGAAGACACGAGTTTGATCCCTGGGTTGGGAAGATCCCCTGGAAAAGGAAATGGCAACCTACTCCAGTATTCTTGCCCAGAGGACAAAGGAACAAAGGAATCCCAAGGACAAAGGAACCTGGTGGGCTAGAGTCCATAGAGTCGCAGAGTCAGATACAACTGTATAAGAGCTATTGTAGTAGAAAAGACCAAGGTGTCACTAAACCTCCCTTGCCAATATTTCAGCATGGTACAGCAGTGGACACATCCTATGAATCGATTGGTCCTACCATATAACATCTAGAAGCTGCCAATTAATAGCAACCAACTGGCCTCTGAGAGGTGCAAATCAGTTGTGTTAAAGATGACATTCTGCAAAAGCAACACAGTTCTTCAGGATAAGAATAGCTCTTATACTAATGCCAGTTATGTGGTACTGTGTCCCCAAAAGGTATTACATATGGGTTCAGTAACCACACAGTAGGAAAAAAAAGTAGGAATAGTGATACTTATTGAACCTAATTAGACCCATTCTGAGAATGTGTACTTTTCATCCCCCAATTTTTATATAAAAAGTGAGTTCCTTAGTAAATTGTCTAATAGTACTATTTCAATCTTTTATATTGTATCTGCTTTTTGTTAGACTGCTGAAGTAAATGTGGCTATGAAGAGAATCATCATCTTTGCATTTTTAGATAATTTGAAGATTGTACCATCTAAGAGACTTGACATTTGAAATATGATCCCATAATTTCCTTATTCTGGTGGGCTTTAAGTTTTCTTGTGCAGAAAGTTTTAAACTAAATATTGGTGGTTTTAAAACTATGATTTTAATGAAAGTTTTATTCCTTGAGTTGCACTAAAATATTCAGACTCTTGATCCAAACAATTTTTGTTTGTTTTTGTTTTTTTACAAAGAGAAATACAGTGTGCTCAATTTTGTTTTCATCCCCTAATATTCTTGTCTTCAAAACATTAGCATTCAGTTCTTCAGCCTACTTTATCATTAGATACAGTGTTGCCTGACTTGCAAAAATTGTTCCCATGATCATCACATAAATGTACTACATCAGTAACTCATGATGTAGTATATTCTTTAAGGAACACTGTGACCTCCAGACTCTTTACCTCATGATTAGTTTTGAGGACAACCAAAACTCATGATCATCAAAATCTTTTCCACCTTTAAATTTTAATAAGCATCTGCCATCTGTTTCTTCTTTCACATGTTCTTATATCATCTGCTAGTGCTGCTAGTGGTATAGCCTGGAGGGCTCGAGTCCACAGGGTCTCAAAGAATCAAATACAACTGAAGCAACTTAACACACACACACACACACACACAGTTATTAGTTCCCTTAATATGCCTATATGAATAAATTACTCATTGATTTTATCATCCTAAGACTCAACAGTTTTCTAGACAATGGGACCTTTTTGTATAGAAATATAGGAAAAATTTTCTTTCTTATATCCAGCAAAGTATCTAGTATCATTTGGGTTTGTGTTTGGATTGAAGTTTTCAGAAAGAAGCCTTTATGAGATTTACTGAGAAAATTGTTTTAATAGATTGCCTTTTCTATGAACATATATATGTGTGTGATAAATCGCTTCAGTAGAGTCTGACTCTGCCACCGCATGGAGACTCTGCCAGGCTCCCTGTCCATGAGGATTCTCCAGGCAAGAATAGTGCAGTGGGTTGCCATGCCCTCCTCCAGGGAATCTTCCCAACCTAGAGACCAAACCTGTGTCTCTTGGCCTCCTGCTGCTGCATTGGCGGAAGGTTCTTTGGCATTAGCACAACCTGGAAAGCCCTCATAATTATATATATATACATATATAAGTATATATATACAGTTCAGTCACTCAGTTATGTCTGACTCTGCTACCCCATGAGCTGCAGCATGCCAGGCTTCCTTGTCTTTCACCTTCTCCCAGATGCCTGCTCAAACTCATGTCCATTGAATTGGTGATGCCATCCAACCATCTTGTCCTCTGTTGTCCTCTCCTTCTCCTGCCTTCAATCTTTTTCAGCATCAGGGAGGGTCTTTACCAATGAGTCGACTCTTCTTATCAGGTGGCTAAAGTACTGGACAGCTTCAGCATTGGTCTTTTCAATGAATATTCAGGACTGATTTCCTTTAGGATTGACTGGTTTAATCTCCTTGAAGTCCAAGGGACTCTCAAGAGTCTTCTCCAGCACCATAGTTTGAAAGTATCAATTCTTTGGTGCTTGATCTTCTTTATGGTCCAATTCTCACTTAGCTTTCAAAGAGCTGAATAGATTTCTCTTAATCATAAAAGAAAATTACCTCAGGGTTGAAGAAGCATAGAAAACTTATGCTGAGGAAGAAATTCTAAGAATTATATGACCCAGATAAAGTAGAAAATTATAAAAATAAATCTTCTATAATATCATTGCTATCTCTAAAACACATCTTATCATATATAAATTTTAGTTATTTGCTCATGTCCTCATGTTTCTTGTGCATGCCATTTACACTGAGTCCTCAGTTCTGCATGAGCATAAAGTACCATCCAGGAGAGTATTTTAAAGCAACATTGATGTAAAGTTTAAAAATAAAATAAAATTAAAAAAAAGAATACTAAAGGAACTTCTCTAGGCAGAGAACACAGAGAAGGAAAAGACCTACAGAAAATAAACCCAAAACAATTAAGAAAACAATAATAGAATCATACATATAGATAATTACCTTAAATGTAAATGGATTAAATGCACCAACCAAAGACATAGACTGGCTGGGCAGATGAAAACATGTGCATGTATGCATTTCCACTCTACCACATCAGTCTGTTTAACCTCCCAAGTTGTATGTAATTATTTTATATTAAGTTAATCATGTTCCTATTATGGCTTGCAACTTTAATATTTCTTTTATTTTTTGTCTGGCTATTGATTGTAAAAACTGACAAACATCTTTTACTATTTAAATTAAAAAATGAAGAAGAAGAAGAAAAAAATAAAGCAACATTGAAAAAGCATTTAGACTTGTTGTTATTTTGTCACTCAGTCGTGTCTGACACTTTGAGACCCCATGGACTGCATGTAACATGCAAGGCTTCCCTGTCCTTTACCATCTCCTGGAGCTTGTTTAAACTCATGTCCATTGAGTTGATGATACCATACCACCATCTCATCTTCTGTCATTCCCTTCTCCTCCTACCTTCTGTCTTTCTCAGCATCAAGGTCTTTTCCAATGAGATGACATTTAGGCTAGGAAATTATTTTTATGTGGCAATGGAACAGATTCTTATCAAAAAGTTATATCTAACTACTAGTTTAGGACTAAGCACAGTATAGAGATACCAGGTCAAATCAGAAACCAGGGTTCCTGTGTGCTCTCTTCAACCTTCTTTATTCATCCCAGTCATGCCCTGGTCTGAAAATGGTGTGAACCATGAGTAGTCTTATTATTGTTCCAAGTGCCACAGTTTACACTTTAATTCTTTCCACACTAAGGCCAATTTTTGAGGTCAATTCTAAATTTTTTTTTGTCCTATGTTTATCTACATGTTGTTGATGTTGTTCAGTTACCCAGTTGTGTCAAACCCTTTGTGACCCCATGGACTGCAGCACACGAGGCCTCCCTGTCCCTCACCACCTCCTGGAATTTGCCCAAGTTCATGTTCATTGCATCAGTGATACCGTCCAGCTGTCTCATCCTCTAACACCCTCTTATCCTTCTGCCCTCAATCTTTCCTAGCATCAGGCACTTTTCCAATGAGTAATCTGTGCGCATCAGATGACCAAAATACTGGAGCTTCAGGTTTAGCATCAGTCCTCCAGTGAATATTCAGGGTTGATCTCCCTTAAGATTGACTGGTTGATCTCCTTGCTGTCCAAGGGACTTTCAGCAGTCTTCTCCAGCACCACAGTTTGAAAGTGTCAATTCTTTGGCATTCTGCCTTCTTGACGGTACAGCTCTCACAACCATATGTGACCACTGGGAAGACCATAGCCTTGACTATACGGACCTTTGTCTATCTCTGTGTGGTGGTGGTGATTTAGTCGCTAAGTCGTATCCAACTCTTGTGATCCTGTGGACTGTAGCCTGCCAGACTCCTCTGTCCATGGAATTCTCCAGGCAAGAATACTGGGGTGGGTTGCCGTATCCTTCTCCAGGGGATCTCCCTGACCCAGGAATCGACCCAGGCCTCCTGCATTGCAGGCAGACGATTTACCAACTGAGCTATGAGGGAAGCCCCTATCTATGTGTAGACTTTTAAATTTAAATTTATTTGTTTGAAGAGTATTTGTACGCATTCTACTCATTCAGGAGCATTATTCATTTGTGTATCTAAGTGGCAACTAGATGTAAAAATAGAGATTACAGAAGAGTTTTAAAACCAAGATTTCAAGGAGCCTACATGTTTGTTTCATTTGTTGCAAAGATAACACATCTGCTAAATACTTTCTTCATATAATTTTTTTTCATGTAGTTGTGATGTGGCCCTGAACAAGATACTCTCTAATACATGTGTGCATACTCAGTCACGTCTGAGTCTTTGTGACCACATGGACTGTAGCCTTCCAGGCTCTTCTGTCCATGAGATTTCTAAACAAGAATACTAAAGTGGATTGCCATTTCCTTCATCAGTAGATCTTCCTGATACAGATACTCCCTAATAGAGGGAAAGCTAGCTAGACAGTAACACATTCAATGAATTGCTGGCATAGTCTGCCCCATCCCCTCTCCTCTGTTTTCAAGTTATAGCTGAGTCTCTTCTACAAATTACAAGCAATCAGATCATCGCTATACGTTTAACTCCAGGTACCCCTTAGACTGAGTGCTCATAACTGATCCTACTCAAAAACACAAATCATCAGGTCTTCACTTTCAACAACTCTTGTCACCAGACTGAGTCACCACATGTGCTCCAGTCTTTGCCTGAAACCACAGAAGTTCCTCGGGCTGAGTGCAGGGAAACAGTGGAGCACTTTCTAAATATGTTCATAGTAGCTTGGCTTAGCATTTGCTTCCAATTTTCACATAATTTTCTTCCTTAATATCCTCAAATCACAGCTAGGATATGCACCATGCCCCAGATCAAAGAATAAGTAGAGCACAGTACATTTCTCAAATAACCCCATCATTACACAAGCAATTTTTTCTCAGTCTCCTTCTGGGAAAATCCTTTCACCTTCTTCAGATCTCTGGCAGGGTGAAAGTAGAGCCTAATAATAGTATTAAGGAGGGCAAAAAACCAATCTGCATGCATGCATATAATTCAATTTTAAAGTGACCCTAGTGTTTTCTTCAAAAACAATGAGGTGTAAAGCCTTATAATTATCCAAAATGAGAATTTATCACTGTCAGTTTCACCAAATCAATGGAATGCTGGAAATTATTTCCCAACATAGGATCTGAAACATGTAAATGCATGACCAAACCATCAAATGCCAGCATCTTTCCACATACCAATTGCATATGTGCACGTGCATGTGTGTGTCTGTATTTCCAAATAATACGGATGATATTGGACCTCTCTATTCTTTCCTTAATTTAGCAAACATTTTCAAGCCCCTACATTGCATCATACAGTGCACTATGTGAGAGGAGTAAAAGGATGACTAAGAAGATAATCCTTATTCTAATGAAACTTACAGTCTCAAGGGAGAGATATTAATTTAAATGTAAAATAGCTCTGGTGAGTGCTCTGAAGGAAATATTCAGGGTTCAGTAAATGTCTATAAGAGGACACTTGACCTCATCTGAGGGGTTAGACAGGCTTCACAGAGGAAGTGATATGTCTATTGAAATTTGAAGAATAATTTGGAGTTAAGTAGACAAAGAGGCAGAAAGCTTTTAATATATAGAGAGTATCAAGTGAAAGAACCAAGGGGTGTAAGGAGCATGGCATTTTCGAAAGCAAGTGTGGGCAAAATGCATGTGCAAGGAAGTCAAGGAAGTGAAAGGTGTGAAGCTAAAGGGATGAGAAGAAGCCAAAGCATGCAGAAGGCAGAACCACAAATATGATCACCTCAAAACCTGTCCTCCCTCTCAGAAACTTATTCCCACTCCCATGCGATGCAAACCATAGGCACACAGTCTATTGTATCTTGTGTGCACCCTGTTTATGTTGCTTGTAAAATATTACCTATTTCTAACTTAGGCAGATTGCATCATGATAGCAACTTCTTTCTCTTTTTTTCACTTTTCATTTATTGTTCAGCATCAGTTTTAAAGCCATGAATATTGCTATATATATATATATATATATATATATATATATATCTCATCTACTCCTAGATACAGCTCAAAGGAGTATCATGAAGTGCATTTCAAATATTTCATCTGCACCCTGTATTAAAGGTGAATACTTCACTTTAGCATTGTAACACCATAATTATGATTTATTAAATATTCTTGTATAGGTCCCACCATTAATATGTGTAACATATTTATTTATAGATAAAATAGATTCCCAGATAATAGAATGTGGTAAATTGCAAAAATTCTCCCTCTTATATGTAAATAGTTGATATTGTTCTCCAACCCTTGAATCTTTGCTGGCCTTGTGACTTGCTTAGATCAATGGAACAATAACAAATGTGATGCAAGCTAATACTTTTAAAATATTTGCATATCAGGGCTTGATCTATTGATGTTTTGGACACTTTGCCATATGAGCAAGCCAAAACTAGCCCTTATGGGTTATGAGAGATATATGGTCTAGTCACCAGAGTCACCCCAGCTGGCAGCAAGCCACCTTGCAGATGCCAGGCAGAATAAATGACCCTCGAGTGATTGTAGATTCATGAGTGAGCCCAGCTAAGGTTACCAAAGAAAATTCTCGACTGAATTCAGTTCAGTTATGAACAAAATAAAGATGCTGTTTTGAGCCATTGTTTTTACAAAATTATTTGTAATGCAGCAATAGATAACTGACACAGAAATAGAAACCTGAAAATGGAGTGTGCCACTGTTAGAAAAGCCTAAACTATGGGTGGAAGCGGAAGATGAGGTGAGTAAACATCTAAAGTATATTGGGAATGTGGCAACCCAAGATGTACAGTAGAAGAGCAGGTAAATGTAACACCCACAATAATCTGGAAATCAGAAAATGTACCTAATTGTAGAACTTTGCAACATGATTTCTATGCAGAAAATTGGAAATCTCAGTTGGATTCCTTTTGCTGTCTGTATTAAGATGCAAGAGAATGATGAATTAAACCAGGGTTTCTTGACCTCAGCACTGCTGACATTTGGGATGATGTCTTTGTTGTGGGGAGTATCTTGTTCATGTTTATCAGGATACTTGGTCTCAGCCCATCCTTTGAGATGGGGCAATATTAGTACACATATATTTTGTTTGCTTTTGTTTTTCAGTCATGTCTAACTCTTGGTGATCCCATGGACTGCAGCACACCAGGCTTCCCTGTCCATCACCAACTGCCAGAGCTTGCTTAAACTCATGTCCATCCAGTTGATGGTGCCATCCAACCATCTCATCCTCTGTAATCTCCTCCTCCTCCTGCCTTCAATCTTCCCCAGCATCAGGATCTTTTCCAATGAGTCAGATCTTTGCATCAAGTGGCCAAAGTATTGGAGTTTAAGCCTCAGCATCAGTCCCTAAATAAATACTTAGGATTGATTGCTAGGAAGATTAACTGAAACGGGATGTGTAAAGGATGTAGAATAAAGCCTAACACAAAGTAAGATATTAATATTTATCTTATTTTTTTATTTTGTAGATAAGTATTTGCAAGATTGTACAAGTCAAAGAATAATTCAAAGCTTGTCTAAACAGGGAAAATGATTGATTGTGTTGCTTGTGTTGTTGGGGACAGATGCAGCAAATGTGAACAAATTAAAATTATTGTTCACCTTTGTTCTGAGAGTCCTAGAGCATTTAAGAGTTAAGTCAAATAAATTTGAGTCACAAATTCTAAGGTAATGAATGTAAGACTACGAAAGTATATTTTATCATTTTATTCTAGATGTCACTACATATATTACTAAAATAACCATTATTTTAAAACAAAACTGGTTTAGAACTACACCTCAAATCATTCTCAATTTTCACAACCAGAGTTCTAACTTGAAGATAATTTTCATGTCTCCCTACTGTATCAAGTATGAATTAATCTCATACTGTCCTCAGAGTCCATTTTTCTAAAACAAGCTTTTAAAAGCATGTCTGTATTAATCAAGAAAAACAAAGCAAGGATCAAAGGGCTGTGAAAGATATTTAATAAGTATTTTATATTTATATTCTTCAGATCAGATCATATCAGTCTCTCAATTGTGTCCGACTCTTTGCGACCCCATGAATCGCAGCACACCAGGCCTCCCTGTCCCTCACCAACTCCAGGAATTCACTCAGACTCACGTCCATCGAGTCAGTGATGCCATCCAGCCATCTCATCCTCTGTCGTCCCCTTCTGCTCCTGCCCCCAATCCCTCCCAGCATCAGAGTCTTTTCCAATGAGTCAACTCTTCTCATGAGCTGGCCAAAGTACTGGAGTTTCAGCTTTAGCATCGTTCCCTCCAAAGAAATCCCAGGGCTGATCTCCTTCAGAATGGACTGGTTGGATCTCCTTGCAGTCCAAGGGACTCTCAAGAGTCTTCTCCAACACCACAGTTCAAAAGCATCAATTCTTTGGTGCTCAGCCTTCTTCACAGTCCAACTCTCACATCCATACATGACCACAGGAAAAACCATAGCCTTGACTAGGTGAACCTTTGTTGGCAAAGTAATGTCTCTGCTTTTGAATATGCTATCTAGGTTGGTCATAACTTTCCTTCCAAGGAGTAAGCGTCTTTGAATTTCATGGCTGCAGTCACCATCTTCAGTGATTTTGGAGCCCAGAAAAATGAAGTCTGATACTGTTTCCACTGTTTCCCCATCTATTTCCCATGAAATGATGGGACCGGATGCCATGATCTTCGTTTTCTGAATGCTGAGCTTTAAGCCAACTTTTTCACTCTCCACTTTCACTTTCATCAAGAGGCTTTTTAGTTCCTCTTCACTTTCTGCCATAAGGGTGGTGTCATCTGCATATCTGAGATTATTGATATTTCTCCCGGCAATCTTGATTCCAGCTTGTGTCTTTTCCAGCCCAACGTTTCTCATGATGTACTCTGCATATAAGTTAAATAAACAGGGTGACAATATACATCCTTGATGAACTCCTTTTCCTATTTGGAACCAGTCTGTTGTTCCATGTCCAGTTCTAACTGTTGCTTCCTGACCTGCATACAGATTTCTCAAGAGGCAAATCACCAGTCACATCCACAGCTGGGTATTCTTTTTGCTTTGGCTCCATCCCTTCATTCTTTCTGGAGTTATTTCTCCACTGATCTCCAGTAGCATATTGGGCACCTACTGACCTGGGGAGTTTCTCTTTCAGTATCCTATCATTTTGCCTTTTCATACTGTTCATGGGGTTCTCAAGGCAAGAATACTGAAGTGGTTTGCCATTCCCTTCTCTAGTGGACCACATTCTGTCAAATCTCTCCACCATGACCCGCCCGTCTTGGGTTGCCCCACGGGCATGGCTTAGTTTCATTGAGTTAGACAAGGCTGTGGTCCTAGTGTGATTAGATTGACTAGTTTTCTGTGAGTATGGTTTCAGTGTGTCTGCCCTCTGATGCCCTCTTGCAGCACCTACCATCTTACTTGGGTTTCTCTTATCTTGGGCGTGGGGTATCTCTTCTCGGCTGCTCCAGAAAAGCGCAGCCATTGCTCCTTACCTTGGACGAGGGGTATCTCATCACCACCGCCCTTCCTGACCTTCAATGTGGGATAGCTCCTCTAGGCCCTCCTGGGCCTGCAGCTCCAGGTAACTCCTCTCTTCACCGCCCCTGGCCTCGGGTGTGGGTTGCTCCTCCTGGCCGCTGCCCCTGGCCTCAGGCATGGGGGCGTGGGGTAGCTCCTCCAAGCTTAAAAGTTTGTCACTGAAATATTATTAAAAGAATGTTAAAGAATATTATTTGTTTTAATCAGGCAATTTAAGAAAAATTTGTATGAAACCCAATAATAAGCATCTCCAAACCTGATCAAGTAAACTGAATGAAACAAGAATTTTCTCCTCAAGAGACTGTTGAAATCTCATTCACAGGAACTTAATATTGATAAACATATTAAAATGAAAGTGTGTAACAGAAGAAAATAAACAATAAAAGGAATAAGAAAAGGAAAAAATAAGAGTATTTAAAACAAGAAGAAAAGTGGGAACAGGAAGACAAGTAGTGGGAACAGGAAGAACAATAAGAAAAAGAATAGAAGCAGAAAGAAAAGAAAGAAAAACAACTCTTAGAAATTGTCTTGGAGTTGTTTGCTGTTGAAAGTTATGTCTATGAAACTGACCTCCTCGTAGAATGCTGCCGTTGATAGACTTTTGAATCAGAATTAAAGATAAAACTCAATTATAAGGGACTCTAAATTGATTAAGGTCCCTAAAAATGCTTATTCATGTCACATAAAAACGTATCAGGAAGAATAAGTAGATCTCTAGCCCAAAATCTGACAAGTTCACATTTAAATGTCCTCAGTAAGGACAGCACAAACACAAATTTTGCCAAAGAAATATACTGACAGATTTTGTATGAAGAATTTTATTTTACATAGAAAATGTATGTTTGAAAATAATAGGTTAGTATTTCATCTTATTTTCAACTTTACTTTGATTTACTTTGTAAGTACATTATAACAAATGGTATAGAACATAACATTGCAACTATAGAAAACAAGGTTTCTTCCAGGACACCTTGTCTTAGTACATTGGTGCAGGTATAAACCAAATTTTATGTCAAATTCTATGTGAGTGCATGTGTGTGTGGGTGTGGTTGTATGCACTGAAGGTAATGTTGATCTACCCATTTCTTTCCTTTCTTTAGCTAATATTTTTGAGTCCATATCCTGAATCAAACAATGAACTATATGAGAAGGATAAAATGACAAAAAGAATGTCTTAATATAATAAACTTTACATTTTGGGGGAAGAGAGGGATATTAATTTAGATGCAATATAACAATAATTAGAAGTGCCATGAAGAAAATATGCAGAGTTTCATGAGAGTCTGAATGCGAGTACATGACCTAGTGTGAAGAGGTATTGAAGATAGAAAGGAATGACAATTTAGTAGTGATCGAAGAATTAGGAGTTTATAGGCAAGGAAGTGGCATACAGTGGTGGCAAAGACCAGGGATGTAAGGGTCACAGCAATTTTGTGGGCCTGAAAGAATGTCAGTGTGGCTAAATGCAGGTACATGGTAGAGAAGGATGAAGGGATCATACTGAGTGGAATTGCACTCATTGCTAGGCAACGATTTGTAAACAACTTGCATCTTAAAGTGATTGAGTCTACTCATAGGTGATCCAGTGCATGTTTCTACTTATTAAAGTCTTTATAATTCTTTTGTTTTTAACATATGAAACAAAGACCTTTTGCTAGATTTAGCCCTAATGATTTAATGTTTCTTAACACTATTATCAAAGGCATAAATTTTATGTAAATTTCTATTGCATTGTTATAATATAGAAGTAAAAAATAATTCTTACATGCAGATATTGTTTCCAGCAGCCTTGCTAAATAATTTAATTTGTGAAGTGATACCTAATATGGATATTATTTATCTTTTATGACTTGTCTATTCTTGTGTTTTATTGTTTTAATTATAATGCCAATAACTTGTCATGGAATGGATACAATTGGAGGATCTGTCATACCAGAACATCTTCCCCACTGCCTTTGGTCATTCAATCTACAAATCCAGTCTCCCCAGTTGAGATGAGTCTGTGATCCCTGGCAAGAGTCCTTATAAAGAACAGCTGGTCCTAGATTTTAGTTGGTAGGCTTGCTTACTTATGATGCCCAAGATTTTTTCCAAATATAAACTAAACAGAGAACTTAACACCTATCTAGAAACCTATTGTATTGCAAAGAGTTCTAGAAAATTTCTTACAGTCAGCTAAAATGGTAAAAAGAATCTTAAATCTAAATGGGAAAAGCTTTGATTGAATTAACTAGCTGCATTAATTTTTGTTTCCACTTTATGGTTTAAAACTTAAAATGCAGGGCTGTTTTAAATTGTCATATAAATTTGACACTGAAAACTCCAGCTCCAGAGAGAAAATAAAAATAGGTTTTGATTTTTTTTAGAAAGCATTAATGACTGTTATTGTCCAATAAGATTATGACTTACTAGCTAAATATAATTATTTATTGTGAAACTTAAAGCTTGTTACATGTACACAAAAATCTAAATGTTTTACAATGTGATTTCTTTTCTTATTAACCCAACTCATTGAGACTAATAGAAATGTTCATCAACTAGCACTGAAAGTTAAGGGTTCTTTTAAACTCAAGATGCCATGAAACCTACTATTTTATTTTATCACTGTTATTTATTTAAACCTTAATTATAGCACATCTTGCTGGCAGCATTTTATTACAGGCACAGTTTTTCAGGAGTTTATGACTCAATGGTTTGAATTCACATTAGAACAAAACAGTGCACAAAATTGCCAGCCTGTATTTAATTTGCTTTCTAAAAAAAAAAAAAAAAAAAAAAAAGAATTAAATGAGTAAGGTATTTTAAACACAAATTATACAGAAATAAATAAGTATATAAATTAATTCACATTTTTCAAAGGTCCATATTTTATTGACATAGAAAATAAAGCAAGTTAAAATATGAATTTTTCACAGTTAAATTGTTTTCAATTGCAGTCTTATGTAACTGTATTATAAACCATTGTAATTAGTATGATTATTAATAGTAATTCTAAAAATACTATTTTTCACAATATTATACCCCTAACATATGTTTAAAAGGATATTACACAGACACTGGTAGAATCACTGTTCATCAGAAACACTTGAGATCTGTAAAATAGTGTAAACCTGAAAGCACCTTGTACTTTTGTAAATCAAAACAGTGGTTAGATATACTGAGAGCATTGCCTATAAATTGTTTTTAAGAATCATGTTTTCTGCTGTGTGAAAATAAGCCCCATTTACTGATATAATATTTTCTTTTTACTGTGGCTTAAAAATGTGGCAGAATAATTAGGGAAAATATAGACCCTCATTATTGTGAAATAGAATATAGTATAATACATATGACTGTGATGCCTTACACAGGGTAATAATCATTGATGTTATTAGAGTCATTCACTCAGTCTTACTCACAAAGTGTGACTAGGATGACATTGCAATATACACCTACAAATAAAGAGATTATCTTTTTTTTTTTTAAAAAAAGGCAAAATTCTTTAAAAAGGTCAACAAATTGATACATTTTTAGGAAGTCTGACCAAAACAAAAGAATGAGAGAGAGAAGACATAAATTACTAATACGAGGAATAAAATAGAGTATATTAGTATAGACAATGCATAAATCAAAAGGATACTAAGAAAATAGTAACTAAATCTAGATTTCAAAATTGGATAATTAGATAAAATTGACAAATTCCTTGAAAATAACAGACTAATGCAAATTATCCAATATAAAATAAAAATTTTCTGGCCTTATAACTATTGACATTGAAATCATAATTTTAAAGACTTCTCAAAAAGAAATCTTCTGACTCTAGTGATTCACTGGAGAATTCAACCAAATTTTTCTAAAGGAATTAACAACAAATTCTCTACTATTTTCTCCAGAAAGTAGAAAATAAACTGTTTGCCTACCAATTCTATAAATTGAGAATTACCCTGACTTCAAAACCAGATAAAATAAATGCAAAACAACACACACTTTCCCCAATTCTCCAAATCTATAGACCAATATCCTTCATGGATATAGATACAAAATTCTATACAAAATATTAACAAAATTCAGTGATGCATAATATTATGCACCATGACCAAATAGGGATTATTCCAGGGATCCAGGACTAGTTCATGGCAAATAGATGGGGAAACAATGGAAACAGTGACAGACATTATTTTCTTGGGCTTCAAAATCACTGTAGATGGTGACTGAAGCCATGTAACTAAAACAATCTTGCTCCTTGGAAGAAAAGTTATTAGTAACCTATACTGAGCGACTTCACTTTCACTTTTCATTTTCATGCATTGGAGAAGGAAATGGCAACCCACTCCAGTGTTCTTGCCTGGAGAATCCCAGGGACAGGGGAGCCTGGTGGGCTGCCGTCTCTGGGGTCGCACAGAGTCGAACACGACTGAAGCGACTTAGCAGCTTCCAACTAGTCAAATTTCCAACTAGTCAAAGCTATGGTTTTTCCAATAGTCATGTATGAGTGTGAGAGTTGGACTATAAAGAAAGCTGAGTGCTGAAAAATTGGTGCTTTTGAGCTGTAGTGTTGAAGACTCTTGAGAGTCCCTTGGACTGCAAGGAGATTGAACCAGTCAATCCTGAAGGAAATCAGTCATGAATATTCACTGGAAGGACTGATGCTGAAGCTGAAACTCCAATACTTTGGCAACCTGATGCGAAGAACTGACTCATTGGAAAAAACCCTGGTGTGGGAAAGATTGAAGACAGTAGGAGAAGGGGAGGACAGAGGATGAGATGGTTGGATGACATCACCGACTGGTTGGACCTGAGTTTGAGCAAGCTCCAGGAAGTTGGTCATTGACAGGGAAGCCTGGCGTGCTGCAGTCCATGGGGTTGCAAAGAGTCGGACACGACTGAGCACCTGAACTGACTGAACAGTGAACACATAGACGTCAAAATTAGTAATGCACTGTCAGTCACAATTACTCAAAATACGAAATTCAGCGGTGTAAATCTTTTTTTAAAAATGTACAGGATGTCTCTGCTCAAAAATACAAAACATTAATTAAAGAAATCAAAGAGAGATAAACCTTACTTATAAATTGGAAGACTCAACAGAATAAAGATATCAATTCTTCTCACATTCAGGATTAACACAACTCATCAAAATCCAGGCAAGAAATATTATAAATATAAAAATATTATTCTAAAAGAATGGAAAGATAAAGGAACAAATGCTGAAATAATTTGGAAAAGAAAAGTGGGATAAAGCATTCTATCTAATTTCTACACTTTCATAGGTATAATACTCAAGTTGTTCAGTCGCTAAGTCATGTCCTACTCTTTATGACAACATGGACTGCAGCATCCCTGTACTTCACTGTCTTCTGGAATTTGTTCAAATTCATGGCCATTGAGTCAGTGTACTCAAGATTGTGTATGTACACATAATAAATTATATTATAATAGTATAAAAAATCCAGAAATGAACCTGCGAAAGTATGGCCACCTGATAAATTTATCATTTTGATAGATGTGCAAAAGCACTTCAATGTAGAAAAAGGGGAAGACAGGGGATGAGATGGTTGGATGGCATCCACTGACTTGATGGACATGAGTTTGAGCAAGCTCCAGGATTTGGTGATGGACAGGGAAGCCTGGGTGCTGCAGTCCTTGGGGATCACAAAAAGTCAGACACAACTGAGTGATTGAACTCTACTGTAGGAACACCAGATTTGTCAACAATTGGTATTGGAAAATTATATTCATAGGCTAAATAAATAAATGAAATAAAAAAAAAACTTGCCTTATCATACTTTATTAAAAAATTAACTCAAACTGGATCATCAGTTTAGTTCAGTTCAGTCGCTCGGTCGTGTCCGTCTCTGCGACCCCATGAATTGCAGCACGCCAGGACTCCCTGTCCATCATCAACTCCCGGAGCTCACTGAAACCCATGTCCATCGAGTCGGTGATGCCATCCAGCCATCTCATCCTCTGTCGTCCCCTTCTCCTCCTGCTCCCAATCCCTCCCAGCATCAGAGTCTTTTCCAATGAGTCAACACTTCACATGAGGTGGCCAAAGAACTGGAGTTTCAACTTTAGCATCAGTCCTTCCAAAGAAATCCCAGGGCTGATCTCCTTCAGAATGCACTGGTTGGATCTCCTTGCAGTCCAAGGGACTCTCAAGAGTCTTCTCCAACACCACAGTTCAAAAGCATCAATTCTTCAGCACTGAGCTTTCTTCACAGTCCAACTCTCACATCCATACATGACCACAGGAAAAACCATAGCCTTGACTAGACGGACCTTTGTTGGCAAAGTAATGTCTCTGCTTTTCAATATGCTATCTAGGTTGCCCATAACTTTCTTTCCAAGGAGTAAGAGTCTTTTAATTTCATGGCTGCAATTACTATCTGCAGTGATTGTCGAGCCCCAAAAAATAAAGCCTGACACTGTTTCCACTGTTTCCCCATCTATTTACCTTGAAGTGAGGGGACCAGATGCCAGGATCTTAGTTTTCTGAAAGTTGAGCTTTAAGCCATCTTTTTCACTCTCCTCTTTCACTTTCATCAAGAGGCTTTCTAGTTGCTCTTCACTTTCTGCCATAATGGTGGTGTCATCTGCATATCTGAGGTTATTGATATTTCTCCCGGCAATCTTGATTCCAGCCTGTGCTTCTTCCAGCCCAGCGTTTCTCATGATGTACTCTGCATATAAGTTAAATAAGCAGGGTGACAATATACAGCCTTGACGTACCCCTTTTCCTGTTTGGAACCAGTCTGTTGTTCCATGTCCAGTTCTAACTGTTGCTTCCTGACCTGCATATAGGTTTCTCAAGAGGCAGGTCAGGTGGTCTGGTATTCCCATCTCTTGAAGAATTTTCCACAGTTTATTGTGATCCACACAGTCAAAGGCTTTGGCATAGTCAATAAAGCAGAAATAGATGTTTTTCTGGAACTCACTTGCTTTTTCCATGATCCAGCAGATGTTGGCAATTTGACCTCTGGTTCCTCTGCCTATTCTAAAACCAGCTTGAACATGTGGAAGTTCACAGTTCACGTATTGCTGAAGCCTGGCTTGGAGAATTTTAAGCATTATTTTACTAGCCTGTGAGATGAGTGCTATTGTGTGGTAGTTTGAGCATTCTTTGGCATTGCCTTTAATATGAAATATATATGTAAATATTTAAAATGCAAAGCAAAAAAAAACCGTTAAAAATTAAAATAGTAGAAAAGCTTGAGATTCTAGGGTTTGGTGAAGAGTTCTTAATCATGACACCAGAAGCACAATAAAGTAAAATAATTGACAAGGGGGGCTTTATTAAATCAAAGATTTATTCTTAGAAAAACCTGATTAAAAATATTTAAAGACAAGGTATCAAGTGGGAAAAAAATATTTGGAAACCACAACTGTGACAAAAGGAATCATATCTAGAATATGTAAAGAATTCTCAAAACTTGAGCATAAAAATCAAACAAGTCCAAATAAAAAATGGAAAAAATGATATAAAGAGGTATTTTGCAAAGAAGTATATGCCGAAGTATATTAAACATGTGATAAGCTTTCCAAAATCATTAAATTAAATGCAACTTAGGGCAATGATGAGATATCATCACACACCTATTGGAACATCTGCTAATATTTTAAATAAAACAAAACACTGACAATACTAAATGGTATTGGGGATTCAGATAAACTACATCTCATACATTGCTGGTGAGATGCAAGTCAAATGATACAGCCAAGCTAGAAAACATTTTGACAGTTTCTTTTAAAAGCTAAACATACACTTACTTTATAACCCAATAACTGGGCTCCTAGGTTTTTATCCCACAGAAATGAAAACCTGTGTCTACACAAATACTTGTACATGATTGTTCATATCAATTTTATTTGCAATAGTGAAAAATTAGATAGACCAAAATATCTCTCAACAAGTGAAGTTAAAAATAACTGCCCCACACCCATACCATGGAATACTACTAACAAATAACAAGTAGTTATCTCCTAATACATGCAACAACTTGGAAGGTACTATGCTGAGTAGAAAAAGCTGATCTCAGAAGTTACTAGCATATAATTTTGTTTATATAACACTCTGAAAATGGCAAAAGTATACATTTGAAAAATACTTTAGGGCTTGTCATCTATTAGAAATGGTCAGCTGGGTAAAAGTTTGTTTATAAAAGAATATATCATGAGGAAGATTCTTGTGTCATGGAAGACTCCTGTGCCTATGTTGTGATGTTGGTTATTCATATCTACATATGTGAGCATGGCATAGAATTATACATATACCTTCTATCAATGTCAAATTTATTATTTAGATATTGTACTGCAGCAAGTAATATGTACGCCTGGGGGAAACTGGGTAAGAAATACAGGAGTCTTTTCTGTATTACCTTTGCAACTTCCTTTGATTATATAATTATTTTCAAAGTAAAGAGCAAACAATAAAATTTAATACAGAAAGAAAAACAAGTAAACCTGAAAAACTTAACACAACTTGAAACATAACTACAGTGCTCTTTCAGAGAAATCCCTGAGGTTTTAGAGCAGTTGAATAATTAAATGAGTTATCAGATCTGAGAACTTTAAAAGGACTATTTTCCAAGCATTTGTTTTGGAACTTTATACAATTATAAAGCATTATCTCATATTCTATGTCAGATCCTATTAATACTGAAAAACTATCAACTGACTTTATAACAATTACAACTGAAAATGCACCAGTAAAAAAAAAGAAAATGCACCAGTATTTTCAAATTTATTACTGAAATACTTTTTTATGAGAACTTCTCAGGTGGTTCGGGGTAAAGAATCTGCCTGCCAAGCAGGAGATGCGAGTTCAATCCCTGGATCAGGAAGATCCCCTCGAGAAGGAAATGACAACCCACTTCTGTATTCTTGCCTGGGAAATCCCATGGACAGAGCCTGGCAGGCTACAATCCATGGGGTCACAAGAATGATAGACATGATTTAGCTAATAAACAACAACAACATTTTTAAAGTAAATTTAAGCAGATTATAATCAAAATTAAGTACTGTATTCTCCTTTGGAAAATCAAATCACATTTGCAACAATTTAATCAATATTTGAAAATTTTACATATACATGAAATCAAAATGATCAATAAGCCATAATCAGAAGAACATATCTATAAATATATTAACTCAAGGATTAAGTCATAACACACTCAAGACAACACAGATGTTTCACTAAAAATGCAACATCTATTATAAAAAGTGGAGAGATTTCTAGTATCTGTGAATATGCATACAGATAGGAGCTTTGCAACATTGCCAGGCATTGTGTGACAGCTGGTCTTAGTAGAATGCAGAATAAAAACTTTTGTTAAATTTAAGTATGCACTATTTTTTTTAGGAAATGATTGTCAACTGTCTGTAATGCTAATAAGTTTCTTAGTAGATTAATAGTAATTCTGTTACTAAAAGGAAACATCTGTGAGGTTTCATGCCAATGATCGTGACAACCAAAGCAATAATTTACTTGCTACATAAGGGCTCAGCTCTTTTGAGATACGTTCTCCCGGCCTCTCTCAAGGGCAACCTATCTTAGGATCTTTCACATGTGATGGGCTTTTGTATTATACTTTGGAGGCTTAGCTACTGGTGATGTTACAGAAGTGAAAACTGAACAGGGGAATCCTGTTTCATCAGGGAGAATTGAGGAATGGAAGAAAGAGTTTACCCTCATTTCTTATCGTCTGGTTTTTTAGTCTTTTAAATGCTTATTCAGGAAACACAATGTACATGAAAAATAATAACAATGATAATAAAAATAATAATAATGACTTAAAATAGAGCTCTTACCATGTACCAGCACTCCTCCCTTTGAAGAAATAATAATTACTCTTACTTTTTAATTTTGTAAGTAAGAAAAATAAGGGACAGAAATATTAACTCTTGTGACTGCTTTCATAACTATACATTTTACATAATAACATTTGCTAGGTGATAAGGTGTTACACATTTGTTCTTTATTTCTTCTCCAAGATTTTTATCAATGGGCAGAGTGTCTTGTTCCACTCTAGTAATCTGAAGTGCCTTCTTCATAGTTGGTTCAGAGATCTCAGCCATGTCAGATATTATATTCACCAGTCCAATATTCTTCCCCCGACCACTGTTGAAATACATAGATCACATGATATATCTTATTGATGTATCATCAACTAAATATATATCATCAACAAAATATGAACAAAATCAGTATATGACTCATTTGGGCCCATATAAACAGTTTTACTTTTTTCACAATTTTATTCTCCATCTTCTGTATACAGAAGACTCTCAGACCCAAAAACATAGTGGAGTCACAGAATGGAAGAAGCTGACTCAGATCTTTAATATGTCTGCTTAGTTTTGATTATGTTATGTTGACTTCTGTTGACTTCTCTTGTGTTGTTTATTGATGAGTTTTCTGTTATCAGAATTTTATGGAGTTAAACATGTCTTTTAAAGAGGATTTGTAGATCCCCCACTACAATCCAGGGGTTACTATCAAAACTAGGACTTAAAATTATCTTGGATTTTTCAGGTCCTCAGACACCAATTACAGGGTGAAGTCTTATTTAAAATTTTGCATTCTTAGTGAAAGATGTATTTTCCCCTCAATCTCAAGATTTACATCAAGTGTAATTAGATCTCAGTGTATGGAATGGATTTTTTGCTTGTTCATACTTTCACTGAAAGTCTTGACAAGGATAGGGTTATGTATTATGTGTGGCTTTCTGTCTTTTACTGGCTCCAGGCCTCAGCTGGTAAAGAATCCACCTGCAATGCAGGAGACCTGGATTCGATCTCTGGGTTGGGAAGATACCCTGGAGAAGGGATCAGCTACCCATTCCAGTGTTCTGTCCTGGAGAATTCCATGGACTGTATGGTCCATGGGATCACAAAGAGTTGGGCACGACTGAGCGACTTTCACTTTCACAGGCCAAGACACACTACTTGCATGTCCATTAACATCAGAAATTATGCCTATCACTCTGTATTTTAGGATTCTGCTGTGTCATTTACTTTTCTGAATGTTTAGTGTTTTAAATAGTTATTATAATGCACATGGTATATTATATACATATTATATAATACATGTGATGTATACATATTATGTAATTCATTATATTCCTGTGACAGGCTATGATTTTGGAATGATTTTTCTCTCTTAAATCTGAAAATTCATTTATGATGTCTTTGTAAACACTTATGTGAATTTCTATAACTATCTTTAAAATAAAACTCCCAAAAAAGTCCAGTAGAAATGTATATAATATGATCTGATAAAAGTTTGATTATATGTGTAGTATGAGCATTTTCTCTACTTTGATGATTTGCTTTCTTTCTTAGTACCCTTGACTATCACTTCATTTAAAGCCCTCTCTTCCTAAGGATTAGAATATAAGCCTATTTTCAAAAGCAGAGGCAACATTTGTTCTATTTACTATTGCTCTCTTAGACCAATTTATTCCATTTTCTAACATCCAATAGAAATTTAACTCTATCTCTAAAAATGAATCTCTATGTCTAAAAATGAATCATTCTAAAAATGTGCTCATACTATCAAACTTTAGTGATAACTACTAAAATCTTGACTTTGTGAAGAGCTAATAATTTAAGATA
The DNA here is from genome assembly GCF_019923935.1 of Bubalus bubalis. Classification (NCBI taxonomy): domain Eukaryota; kingdom Metazoa; phylum Chordata; class Mammalia; order Artiodactyla; family Bovidae; genus Bubalus; species Bubalus bubalis. The sequence continues at coordinate 83,710,324 of NC_059164.1, forward strand.
ATTGTGAACTTTAACTTCTGGCTATATGTGAATAAATATTCTATTTAAAGAAAATTTAAGCATGTGGTTAATAACTTAATGTAAGTACATAAATACAAATTAAAGAGTTCAAATATGTATTTAAATATAAAATGACAAAATTATGATGAATGAACTTAAATATAGTTATTCATCAAAATAAAAGATATACTGTTAGTAATATTTTTTCATTTTGTATATAAAGTGTTTATTTAAAAAAGACATTTTATAATAAAGTTCATAAGAAAATCTAATAGAGTAAATCAGTAATGGAATGCAAAATTATATTTATTGAAATAATGCCAATGACAATTTTAGAAATAATTTTGTTAATAGGAGAGTAATTTATCATTAGTGTGATGTTTAGACCTATTGACATCATTAGGATTACTTCATGGATTCCCCAGAACTTCTTAGTGTTACTCTTTGACAGTTGCTTAAAAGTAGAGACATCAAGGTCTGCCAATTATTTTCGAAGGAGATAGTACTAATGCATATCAAATTTGCTTAAAGGAACAGAGGATTGGTACAAGTCTTCAAAATTCAACTTAGTGAAATCCTACAAGAAAAAAATTGTTTCAGAGTAGGAGTTAATTGATAGAATTATAGTACAACAAAATAAGACACATTAAGGAGAATTAACGCATTATACTTTTCACTGAATATGTCAAATAACTACAATAGGTACAAATTTAGCATATCATGTTCTCCTGTTGTGGAGCTCGATTACAGGATTAACTGGAATCAAATTGATGGGCTTTTCTGAGTGATTCTGAAACTTCACTGGATAATTAACAATAAAATAAAAGCAAAATCCATGATTACCAATAATTATATTTAGCCTATGTTATCATTTATCAGTTCAATCCCTTGCCCTATTCCTTCCTCTTTTAAATGAAATTTCACTGAAGTATAGGTCATAGAAAATATTAAGTTTCAGAGACACAGCAGAATGATTTGTGGAGAGTTTTTATCATAAATAGATGTTGAATCTTATCAAATACTTTCTCTTCATGTATATAGATGGCCATATGATTTTTATCCTTCAATTTGTTACTGATCTGTATCATATGGATTGATTTGTGCATATTGAATAACTCTTGCATCCTGAGATAAATCCTACTTGATCTCAGTATATGATCTCTTTGATGCATTATTGAATTTGATTTGGTAGTATTTTGTTGAGGATTTTTTTATCCATGTTCATCCATAATATTGATCTGTAATTTTATTTTTTTGTGTGGTGTCTTTGTCTATTTGGTAACAAGATGACGTTGGTCTAGTAGAAGAAGTTTGGAAACTCCCCCATCTTCAATTTTTTGGAATAGATTGAGAAAAGATAGGCATTGACTCATTTAAATGTTTTGTAGAATTCACCTGTGAAGCCATCTGGTCCTGGATTTTATTAGGCATTTTTGGTTGCTGATTCAACTTCATTTTAGTGATTATTCTATTCAGATTTTTTCTTTTTCTTCTTGGTTCAGTCTTGGAAGACTGTATGTTTCTAGGAACTTGTCCATTTCTTCTACCTTGACCAATTTGTTAGCATATAATGTTCATAGAATTTCTTAAGATCATTTTCATTACTGTGGTTGGTTGTAATTTCTCCTTTTTTATTTCTGATTTTATTTATTTGGGTACTCTTTTTTATGAATCTGGCACAAAGATTATCAATTTTGTTATATTTTTTTAAAATCAGCTCTGTTTTATTGACACATATATTAAATGTAAGAATTTATTTGTCTTTCCCTTGGAAAATTTCTCTTTACGTTAGTCCCTGGAAAATAGATTTTCTTATTTATATTAAATGATAGAGGTGACTACTATATATTTTCTGGCATCAAAATGATAAAAAGAAATGGTATGATTTTAGCTAAAGGAGTAAATATCCAACCAGAAATCAATTAGCAATATTCAGATATTTCATAATAAGCAGTGCCAAACTGGTATTACTCATAGAATTTAAATTATGTGATTTCTGTGATTGTACCTAATAGGCAATTAATGGAATGAAATCTTGAGTCTGTTATTCTGAATGTAAGAAGAGTACCCGTCTATAATTTTGAGTTTATGTATGGTCACAATTATCTTTTGAAGAGAAAACAAAGCAAGTAGACATTTTATTAACAATTTATTTTTGCATAAAAATTTTGTATGCTTATAATAACTTTTATTGATAATAAGGAGTAATTTGAGCCTATCTCCAGTGTCCATGCTTCTATTTTGAAGTCTATTGGATCAAGTAGAAATACACATATTAGTTTTAAAAGTACTAGATTGTTTTATTTGTCATTTCCTTCTCAATTTTACCGAAGCCAGATCATTAAACAATAACAATATGGTCACAAATATTAAAAACAGATAAAGCAAAAGGATGAAGTGTGGAAGCTTTGGGGAAAGGTTATTAGAAGCAATAACCTAAATTGACAGTTACAGAGCACAAGTATAATACCAAGTTGTGCAAAGAAGAAGAATGTGTGTAACTACTTAGTTTACACACTGTGTGCTCATTGTACAGGTGAGACCAATTCATTTTCCAGAGTCTCTGTTCATTGCCTACTCTCTGGGCATCCTGCTGCTGCCTATCAAAGTCTGACAACATCCTAGTCACTAGGAATGATCTGTTAGCTTCCCACTGTGATTAATGACAGATTTTCTTTGTCAAGTTTCTCTAGAACAGTAATATACTAAGTAAATATTTCTATGGTTTTACAAATCCAAAGTCCTCAGAAATTTTCTTCTAGAATAGTACAAGAAAAAAGACTAGGATTTATACAATGCTTTACTTAAAGTTTTTGTTGGTTTTTTTGTTTTAAATCACATGCATTACCTAAGGGTTTCTACCATAGGAAAAAAACAAACATATAACAAACTGTTTAGAAACAAGATAAATTTTCAAGAAGTATTAGTAAGAATTATTTAGTCTTAGAAAAGGGATATTTTCTAAAACTATTTACCTGAATTCCTTCAGCACTCCTCTGACTAAAATTTCCTTCAAAATCACTTAAACATTAAAATTCTCTTCAAATTTGTCTAAAGCCACCTCTAAATCATTATTTGTTCACTTGGCACTTAGTTATAGTATAGTAGCTATAATCATGAAAATATAGTCTTTGTGGAAATATGTACTTCATTGATTGAACACATAAACTTTCATTTGTACAAAATGATTAGAGGTCAATATGCTCTGATTAATTTTAAAGTAGCTAATGTTTTAATAATTAGTAAATATAAGTAAGTATAGCACCATACTAAAAATAATTCTTATTTTTCATAGGCTATTCAAATACCTTGTAAATTTTAAATAACTGTTGTTAGTGTCAATTACCATTTTCCACTAAGGGTCAAAATAAAATATAACAGTTAGAATTCCCCTTTTATTTATATTAGGTTTAGAGTTAGTGACCATTCTCTAAAAGTTTTAAGTTAAGATTCTGTTGTAATATAAAAAACAGAAGTCACTGAAGTTTCGATGTGTTTAAGATGATGTATTTTAGAAACCGGACACAATTTGAAATTAATTGTAGTGTCAGCCATAGAATAGAAGATGCTTTATGAACGTATGTAAGTGTCAATGTGGCACTGTTCACAACACATCACAGGAGTCCACAGATGGCCACAAGAATCAGGCTAACCTCCAATTAGTCTCACAAAGCTTACTGAAATTAGCAAGAAATATATTTTTTCCTCAATTCATATTTACTTAAAACCATACAATTTCCTGGAGAAGGCAGTGGCACCCCACTCCAGTACTCTTGCCTGGAAAATCCCATGGATGGAGGAGCCTGGAAGACTGCAGTCCATGGGGTCATGAAGAGTCGGACACGACTGAGCGACTTCACTTTCACTTTTCAATTTCATGCATTGGAGAAGGAAATGTCAACCCACTCCAGTGTTCTTGCCTGGAGAATCCCAGGGATGGGGGTGCCTGGTGGGCTTCTGTCTAAGGGGTCGCACAGAGTTGGACACGACTGAAGTGACTTAGCAGCAGCAGCAGCAGCAGCATACAATTTCCTACTATAATTTTCCTTCCATAGAGTATATATTTAGTGTCCACTTTTCTCATTTAATATTAATGGTATAAACTATTCCCCAGGGAATGAAAAAGAAAAATGGTAATTCTAAAGGGAAAGGCTTTAAAAATATGGGTCATTTCAGATGAAGTGTTCTTAAGAGGGGCTTGGGAATAACTATTCTTTTTGTAGAAAATAAATTGAAATCAATATTGCAAAAGATAGCTCTACATAACAGAGAATACTCAGATGAATGCCTTTGAACATTAAAATGTAATGATTTAAGATTATGGATCAATTGCTAGAAACACACAGAGACCACACACTCACTTTATTTGCTCCAGTCATGGGGAGTAAAGCCTACTCCCAGAGCTCCATATCCTAGGCTAACTTTCTGTCAGGATAGTTGTAGAATTCTGGGTGGTAGTTTTGAGCTAAAAATAATGCAAGATTTAGATTCTCCAGAGACTAGCTGACTTACTATGCCAGGATTTGAAAAGTTCTGAATCATTTGTGCTGACAGGCTCTTGATTTGCTCTTTTCAGGTCTAGGGTTTGTTGTCTTCTTTTAAGATGTTGTCAGATTTTTAATGGTTTTTTTTAATCCTCCAGGGACCAGTATGTAGTTCTTTGATTTGTAAGTGTCCTTCCCATAAATAAGGGTGATACTGGGTATAACCTAGAGTTGGTTAAGGATAGAGTGTTTGGCACTGTTTTCTATCCTATTAAAAACTATGATGCACAAAGTCTCTACGATGGTAGTCCTAATTTTGATAGAGTACTTAGTTATTAAAGCATTTTTCATTACTGGATAGTGCTCAGAATTATTTTCATAAGCTGATATAAAGTAAAAATAAGCATGAACTCAAGGGTTCATATATTAGGCGATTGGAAGAAGTTTTCAACAATCATAGACTTGAGAGATATTGTTAATTCTTCTTGGGGAGGAAACAGAGATTCAACTATTGCTTTTGACAAAGGTCGGGGTCACGATTTTGTGACAGTACATTTTCTTGAGAGTCATGTTTAGATAGTTGGGAAAAAGTGAAAGGGATAACTTTAAATGGTGATTTGTGATGCTGGTTACACAACTGTTGATTTTTATCAGTTAAAAGGTTGGGGTCTGAGTCAGATAGACCAAAGTTCAAATACTATCTCTAATAATGAAAAGGCCATGTGGTACTTGAATATATTACTTAACAGCTTCAAGACTCATTTATTTATCTATAAATATATGATCAGATCAGATCAGATCAAATCAGTCGCTCAGTCGTGTCCGACTCTTTGCGACCCCATGAATCGCAGCACGCCAGGCCTCCCTGTCCATCACCAACTCCCGGAGTTCACTAAGACTCGCGTCCATCGAGTCAGTGATGCCATCCAACCATCTCATCCTCTGTCGTCCCCTTCTCCTCCTGCCCCCAATCCCTCCCAGCATCAGAGTCTTTTCCAATGAGTCAACTCTTCGCATGAGGTGGCCAAAGTACTGGAGTTTCAGCTTTAGCATCATTCCTTCCAAAGAAATCCCAGGGCTGATCTCCTTCAGAATGGACTGGTTGGATCTCCTTGCAGTCCAAGGGACTCTCAAGAGTCTTATCTGACACCACAGTTCAAAAGCATCAATTCTTCAGTGCTCAGCCTTCTTCCCAGTCCAACTCTCACATCCATACATGACCACAGGAAAAACCATAGCCTTGACTAGACGAACCTTTGTTGGCAAAGTAATGTCTCTGCTTTTGAATATGCTATCTAGGTTGGTCATAACTTTCCTTCCAAGGAGTAAGTGTCTTTTAATTTCATGGCTGCAGTCACCATCTGTAGTGATTTTGGAGCCCAGAAAAATAAAGTCTGACACTGTTTCCACTGTTTCCCCGTCTATTTCCCATGAAGTGGTGGGACCGGATGCCATGATCTTCATTTTCTGAATGTTGAGCTTTAAGCCAAATTTTTCACTCTCCATTTTCACTTTCATCAAGAGGCTTTTGAGTTCCTCTTCACTTTCTGCCATAAGGGTGGTGTCATCTGCATATCTGAAGTTATTGATATTTCTCCCGGCAATCTTGATTCCAGCTTGTGTCTTTTCCAGTTCAGCGTTTCTCATGATGTACTCTGCATATAAGTTAAATAAACAGGGTGACAATATACAGCCTTGACGAACTCCTTTTCCTATTTGGAACCAGTCTGTGGGTCCATGTCCAGTTCTAACTGTTGCTTCCTGACCCGCATACAGATTTCTCAAGAGGCAGGTCAGGTGGTCTGGTATTCCCATCTCTTTCAGAATTTTCCACATTTTATTGTTATCCACACAGTCAAAGGCTTTGGCATAGTCAATAAAGCAGAAATAGATGTTTTTCTGGAACTCTCTTGCTTTTTCGATGATCCAGCGGATGTTGGCAATTTGATCTCTGGTTCCTCTGCCTATTCTAAAACCAGCTTGAAAATCAGGAAGTTCGCGGTTCATGTATTGCTGAAGCTTGGCTTGGAGAATTTTGAGCATTACTTTACTAGCGTGTGAGATGAGTGCAATTGTGCGGTAGTTTAAGCATTCTTTGGCATTGCCTTTCTTTGGGATTGGAATGAAAACTGACCTTTTCCAGTCCTGTGGCCACTGCTGAGTTTTCCAAATTTGCTGGCATATTGAGTGCAGCACTTTCACAGCATCATCTTTCATGATTTGAAAGAGCTCAACTGGAATTCTACCACCTCCACTAGCTTTGTTCGTAGTGATGCTTTCTAAGGCCCACTTGACTTCACATTCTGATAATAAAGATCAAAAATTCATAGGAGTATTGTGAAAATTAAATTGCCCAATGAATGTAGAATTTGAGCATAGTACATGACACATTTTTCTTGAAATTTATCTGCTGTTATTATTTTCATCATTACAATCCTCACCATCATTATTATTATGACTTTTTCATCTTTTTCTCCACTGTAAAATCATGCTAAGTAACTTGTCCAGATAAGTTTCTCCATATTTATTAATTATGTTGAATAAAATATCAACATTGATCCTATTTTGTATTACTTTAGGGTCAAGGTACCTCTTCTCTCTATCTAATATTTAGCACTTGGCAAATATCCAGTTTTTAAGGGACTGGTGTACAGTTCTGACATAATGACACCATGTGTGCTGGGCCTAATATGTGTGTGTGCCAAGTCTCTTCAGTCATGTCCGACACTGTGCAATGCTATGGACTGTAGCCTGCCAGGATTCTCTGTCCATGGGATTTTCCAAGCAAGAATACTGGACTGGGTTGCCATTTCTCCCTCCAGGGGATCTTCCCAACCCAGGGATCAAACCTGCTTTGTCTCTTGCCTCTCCTGCATTGCAGGTGGGTTCTTTACCACTAGCACCAATTTTTTAAAACATTTATATTTTAATTGCTTTACAGATCTCATTTTGTTGTTTTCTGTCAAACCTCAGCATGAATCAGCTATAAGTATATATATATATATCCCCTCCCTTGAACCTCCCTCCCATCTCCCTCCCTATTCTACCCATCTAGTTTGATACAGAGCCCCTTTTTAAGTTCCCTGAGACATACAGCAAATTCCCATTGGCTGTCTCTTTTATATGTGGTAATGTAAGTTCCCATGTTACTCTCTCCATGCCAATTTTTATCCATATTTTTATTCTAAATTTTGGATAAAAATTGCATTCACAAGAAACTTTAGAGATGAATTTTAAATAATATGGGCAAAGAATATGTAAAATTCTCACTATTTCCCACAGGATTTTGATTTAACAGGAAAAAGTAACATTTCCTTTTTTATAAAGAGGGTAACAAAAGTATATACTCTTAGCATTAACTTTGATGCCATGGTATTTGGAAAAGGAAAAGAGATCCATCGTATTTGCAGAAAGATGAGGTTGATCTTTTGGAATATAAAACAGACGCTCATTGTGACCATAGAGCAGAATGCCTAATGCACCCTAATCATTTTATGTACTGCATGGAAAGTGAAGCAACTAGCTCCATCTCTGTGATGTATTAGATATAGGTATTGAATAAAGTTCTCAATTTCACAGAGCTTTTGTATTTTTAGCTATAAGATGAGGGTAATCATTTCTGACCTTCTTAACTCACAGGGATCAAATGACAAACTGTCAAAAGCCAAATGATATGAACATGTAAAAGAATATAAAATGCTATAGCTAATAGGTGCTCTAATTATAACAGGCATGATAACATTTTAACAGTTTAACAACTCCAGAGTTTTAATAGAAATATATATATCAAAGTCAGAGTCAAAGTGTTAATCTCTCAGTCATGTCCAAGTCTTTGTGACCCCATGGACTGTAGCCCACCAGGCTTCTCTGTCCATGGGGTTTCCTAGGCAAGAATACTGGAGTAGGTTTCCATTTCTTTCTCCACGGGATCTTCCTGACCCATAGATTGAACTCAGGTCTCCTGCATTGCAGGGGGATTCTTTACCGCCTGAGCCACCAGGGAAGCCCATAAATTATATATATATATATATATATATATATATATATATATATATATTCTCTTCCGTCTGTACCCATTAACTTCTGTGTTTGTTTAATTATTTTCCCAGTGTGTTTCTGAACCCAGGAAAACTCAGCTTTCCCATCTATATTTCCATTATCTCCCTAGATACAAGAATGACCATAAGAAAGAGTCTGATTCTCATATATTACTATCTTTCCACTAAGTCTTCCACTGAAATAAGCAATCCCTAATGGGCTTTAGCATTCATATATGCTAGCTCATACTGTGATAACCCTCTGTCCTAGTAATATCTTACCATCCATATTTTCCTTCCCTTAAACCCAGGGCTTATATTTATTCTCTTCTTATCTCTCAGTAACTTCTCCTTTCCACTCTAGAGAGCTGACATTTGGCTCTTGTTCTCATGTGGAAAACTCAGAATCTGCCTTCAGGCATTTACCTAGATAACTTACTCAGTTATTACATTGCCAAAAAGGGTTTCACTTCCTTAATCCACTCCAATTGAATCCTTTGAGAAGTTGAGGTTCCCTAAATTTTCTAGTTAAGGAAGAAACTAGAGTCCCTTTTAAAATAGCCACACTAATAAGGACACCTCAGTTAAATCACCACCCTAATTTTAAGCTATCTTACAAGCCAACTGACTTTTGATGTTAAACCAGAAAAACTGTCTCTCAAATGTACATGATTTTTCCCAAATCTGAGGATGTGCATTAATATTAAGTTTTCTTTGTTCAAGAATCAGATTTTACTTTGTTAAAGCCAGGTTTTGTAACAGAAAAAAGAAAAGCAAATAACATTTCATCTTTCCCCAGGTCTCTGTAAATCATCCCATCTTAGTCTCCAAAATTTCATTCTATATTAAGATTCCAAACACCTAGTTAGGAGATCAATTGACTTCTTTGTACTTTCTTTGTTCTTTCATATTCTCTTTCCTAAGGTGAATGAAAACTACCCTTGAAGTGATGAAGTCATTTACTCTTAAGAGAGATGGAGGCTGCAAGTGTCATATAGTGGTTTGCTAGGGCTGGGTTTGGGCTTCCTTCAAGCTTCACTAGTAGCTTAGACAGTAAAAAATCTGTCTGCAATGCCAGAGACCTGGGTTTGATCCCTGGATCAGCAAGATATTCTGGAGAAGGGAATAGCTACCCACTCCAGTATTCTTGCATGGAGAATTCCATGGACAGAGGAGCCTGGCAGGCCTCAGTCCATAAGGTCACAAAGAATCAGATATGACTGAGTGACTAATATGAACATGAAGGGCTGCCATACCAATACCACAAATTGAGAGACCTAAATAATAGAAATGTGTTGTCTCACATTTATGGGGGCTAGAATTCCAAGATCAAAGTATTGTTGTTTCTTTCTGAGGGCTGTTACAGGCAATCCATTCCATGACTCTCTCTTAGTTACTAGTGATTTGCCGGCCATCCTTGACATTCTTAAGTACATCACCCCAGTCCTTGCCTTTAGATTTACAATACATGCATTCTCCCTGGGCATGTGGACATGTCCAAATCTCCCCAAAAGTGTATTAGTCATGTTGAATTAGGGGCCCACCCTACAGTAGTATGACCTCATCTAACCTGATTACATCTGCAGTGAAAGTGAAAGTAAAAGTGAAGTCGCTCATCATGTCCGAATCTTTGCGCCCCCATAGACTGTAACTTACTAGGCTCCTCCTCCCATGGGATTTTCCAGGCAAGAGTACTGGAGTGGGTTGCCATTTCCTTCTCCAGGGGATCTTCCCAATACAGGGATCGAAGCTGGGTCTCCTGCATTGCAGGCAGATTCTTTACTATCTGAACCACCAAGGAAGCCCCCATTAGGAAGAAAAGAAGTAATAAAAATGAAAGTTATGAAGAATATATGATTCTTGTTTCCAAGAAAAAAATCACATGGAAATTAGTTTTTGACTTGTGATTGTTGAAATTTTCCTTTTTACATTCCTAGTATTTATTATGAAATAAACAGTATTAACTTTTTGGGAGAATAGCTTATACCTACACAAATTATCCTCCTCCTTTCTCATGATGTAAATATATCTAAACAAACTATATGCAGTTTGAAGTGTAAGAGTTTACGAATATTTTAGGTATCCCAAAAGGTTAAAGTGATAGTTCATTGTGGTTTAATTAGCATTTCCTTGATGATTAGTGATGTTGCACACTAATACTTTTCTTTTTCAGTTCAGTTCAGTTCAGTCGCTCTATTGTGTCTGACTCTTTCCAACTCCATGAATCGCAGCACGCCAGGCCTCCCTGTCCATCACCAACTCCTGGAGTTCACTCAAACTCACGTCCATCGAGTTGGTGATGGCATCCAGCAATCTCATCCTCTGTCATCCCCTTTTCCTCCTGCCCCCAATCCCTCCCAGCATCAGAGTCTATTCCAATGAGTCAACTCTTCGCATGAGGTGGCCAAAGTACTGGAGTTTCAGCTTTAGCATCATTCCTTCCAAAGAAATCCCAGGGCTGATCTCCTTCAGAATGGACTGGTTGAATCTCCCTGCAGTCCAAGGGACTCTCAAGAGTCTTCTCCAACACCACAGTTCAAAAGCATCAATTCCTCAGTGCTCAGCCTTCTTCACAGTCCAACTCTCACATTCATACATGACCACTGGAAAAACCATAGCCTTGACTAGATGGACTTTTGTTGACAAAGTAATGTCTCTGCTTTTGAATATGCTACCTAGGTTAGCCATAACTTTCCTTCCAAGGAGTAACCGTCTTTTAATTTCATGGCTGCATTCACCATCTTCAGTGATTTTGGAGCCCAAAAAAATAAAGTCTGACACTGTTTCCACTGTTTCCCCACCTATTTCCCATGAAGTGATGGGACCAGATGCCATGATCTTAGTTTTCTGAATGTTGAGCTTTAAGCCAACTTTTTCACTCTCCACTTTCACTTTTATCAAGAGGCTTTTTAGTTCCTCTTCACTTTCTGCCATAAGCATGGTGTCATCTGCATATCTGAGGTTATTGATATTTCTCCCGGCAATCTTGATTCCAGCTTGTGCTCCTTCCAGCCCCACGTTTCTCATGATGTACTCTGCATATATGTTAAATAAGCAGGGTGATAGTATGTAGCCTTGACGTACTCCTTTTCCTATTTGGAACCAGTCTATTGTTCCATGTCCAGTTCTAACTGTTGCTTCCTGACCTGCATATAGGTTTCTCAAGAGGCAGGTCAGGTGATCTGGTATTCCCATCTCTTTTAGGATTTTCCACAGTTTGTAGTGATCCACACAGTCAAAGGCTTTGGCACAGTCAATAAAGCAAAAATAGATGTTTTTCTGGAACTCTCTTGCTTTTTCGATGATCCAGTGGATGTTGGCAATTTGATATCTGGTTCCTCTGCCTTTTCTAAAACCAGCTTGAATATCTGGAAGCTCACAGTTCACGTATTGCTGAAGCCTGGCTTGGAGAATTTTGAGCATTACTTTACTAGCGTGTGAGATGAGTGCAATTGTGAGGTAGTTTGAGCATTCTTTGGTATTGCCCTTCTTTGGGATTGGAATGAAAACTGACCTTTTCCAGTCCTGTGGCCACTGCTGAGTTTTCCAAATTTGCTGGCATATTGAGTGCAGCACTTTCACAACATCATCTTTCAGGATTTGAAAGAGCTCAACTGGAATTCCATCACCTCCACTAGCTTTGTTCATAGTGATGCTTTCTAAGGCCCACTTGACTTCACATTCCAGGATGTCTGGCTCTAGGTCAGTGATCACACCATCGTGATGATCTGGGTCGTGAAGCTCTTTTTTGTACAGTTCTTCTGTGTATTCTTGCCACCTCTTCTTAATGTCTTCTGCTTCTGTTAGGTCCATACCATTTCTGTCCTTTATCGAACCCTTCTTTGCATGAAATGTTCCCTTAGTATCTCTAATTTTCTTAAAGAGATCTCTAATCTTTCCCATTCTGTTGTGTTCCTCTATTTCTTTGCATTGATCACTGAGGAAGGCTTTCTAATCTCTCCTTGCTATTTTTTGGAACTCTGCATTCAGATGCTTATATCTTTCCTTTTCCTCTTTGCTTTTCACTTCTCTTCTTTTCACAGCTATTTGTAAGGCCTCCCCAGACAGCCATTTTGCCTTTTTGCATTTGTTTTCCATGGGGATGGTCTTGATCCCTGTCTCCTGTACAGTGTCACGAACCTCAGTCCATAGTTCATCAGACATTCTATCAGATCTAGTCCCTTATATATATTTCTGACTTCCACTGTATAATCATAAGGGATTTGATTTACGTCATATCTGAATGGTCTAGTGGTTTCCCTACTTTCTTCAATTAGAAGACTTTACACATGGACATCACCAGAATGTCAATACCGAAATCAGATTGATTATATTCTTTGCAGCCAAAGATGGAGAAGCTCTATACAGTTAACAAAAACAAGATCAGGAGCTGACTGTGGATCAGATCATGAGCTCCTTATTCCCAAATTCAGACTATACTTGTTAGCCATTTGTAAATCTTCTTTGGTAAAATGTCTTTTCCACGCCACTGTCTATTTTTCAATTGGGTTTTTTGGTTTTTTGTTTCCTTTTTTTCCCTGTTGAGTTATATGAGTTTTTTGGTGCAGTGGTGCAGAAACCTCCTGCTAAGCAGGAGACAAAGAAGATGGGGTTCTATCCCTGTGTCAGGAAGATCCCCTGGGGTAGGAAATGGCAACCCACTCCAGTATTCTTGGCTGGAAAATTCCATGGATAGGGGACCCTGGCAGGCTACAGTCCACGGAGTTACAAAAAGTTGGACACAACTTAGTGAATCAACAACAATATATTTTGAATATTAAGCCCTTAACAGTTATACCATTTGCAGATATTTTCCCCTATTCTGTAGGTTGCCTTTCATTTTTTTGATTGTTCCCTTTGCATAGTATTTGGTCATTAAAAAAAGAAAACCCTGTCATTTGCAACAACATTAACGAAACAGTTCATAACATTAAGTGAAATAAGGCTGTCAGAGAAGGACAAGTATTTTATGATCTCACTTATATGTGAAATCTAAAAATGACACACTCAGAGCCAGAAAGTAAATGATAATTGCCAGGGACTGTGGGGTTGGGGAAATGGGGAGATATTGCTCAAAGGGGACAAAATTTCAGTTATAAGATGAATGAGTTCTGGGGATGTAATGTCTAACATGCTGACTGTAGTTAGTAATACTGTATTGTATACTTGAAATCTGCTATGAGAATGGCTCTGAAGTAATGTCACCACATCAAAAAAAAAAAAAAAAAGTGGTTGTGTGAGCTGATGAATGTGTTAGTTAGCTTGATTGTGGCAATCATTCACAATGTATACATATAGCAAATATCAAATCATGATATTGTATACCTTAAATACAACCTATAATTTGTAATGTTTGTCAACTATTCCCTATTAAAGCTGAAGAAATAATGAAAACTAATTGTTTATTTTTCAAGTTAAAATAGGAGTTAACTCAGCTTTTTCTTTCAGCAATGTGTACAAGTATTTCTCGTCCCTGGTGGCTCAGTGGTAAAGAATCTGACTGCCAATGCAGGAGACACAGGTTCCATCCTTAAGTCAAGGAGATCCCCTGCAGAAAGAAATGACAACTCACTCCGGTATCCTTGCCTAGGAAATCCCATGGACAGAGGAGCCTGGCAGGATACAGTCCTTGGGGTCACAAAGAGTCAGACACAACTTCGCAACTAGAAAAAAAAAAAACAAATAATTGTTCCTTGTTCTTCTTTAAACCATTATCTTTTTGATTAAAAAAAAATTCTCATGCTTCTTCTGTATACTGTGTTACCAAAAACAGTCGGTCGATGTTTTTCATTTGCCTAACAAAACAGCATTTTTATAATGCTGTATAATTTTTCAAGCTGTTACTACAAACACTATACATATGGAATGTAAGGAGCATGTACTAGTCTCACCTCTCCGAAACAATAAAAACTAATTTATAAAGAACATAAACTGGAAAAGCAAAAGTTATACATTCATAAAAATCATACTTTCTAGTATTTCTGAGGAGGCAGTATAAGGTCAAAATACATTTTTAATATTTCTGATTTTTCTCATTATTTTAACATGTGAATGAGAGCTTGAATGCATGTAGAATTCTATGATCATGACACCTCAATTACTTTATTTGTAATTAATATTTTGAAGAAATAAATACGTGCCTAGCTTGACTTTTATTTCATTGCAAGTAACCTAATTTCACTTACTTCTACATATGGAATTTATTCTGAGGAAAAAAGTCAACTGCCAAGAAAAAAATATGAAGGTAATTGTTGCAGCTATCAGGAAATAATGTTCCATAAATATTTTCAAGTTACCTTACTTTCAGAGCTTACTGAGCAAAGGTTACTGACAACCTATGTAAAGGATGATTGAAGGAAAAATGAGCCTTGGAAGTTAAACATAGAGACCTTCTGAGAGATTTATAGACAGTCTCCCCTGGAGCCATTTGTTTACATTCCAGGGGTTGTAAACCTAGAGACCTTCTCCTTTCTCCAGACTATTTATTTATATTCTATAACAGACATCAATTTCTTTCCATCTCTAGAGAGTTAGATGTACCAACCACCCAGTTTCATAGTTTTGTGGTTACTCTCCTGTGACACATACCCTGCATCTGTTTTCATCCCATCATCACCCTATGGGGATTCAGAGCATGAAAACTGGCATAGGTATTCTGTGAGGAATTAGATAGCTACCTCTGATCCCAGGGGATTCCTGATTCTACGTGTATGTGCTATGTTAGTTGCTCAGTTGTGTCTGACTCTTTGGATTATAACCTATCAGGCTCCCTGTCTATAGAATTCTCCAGGCAAGAATACTGGATTACATAGGAATTCCCTTCTCCAGGGGATCTTCCCAACCCATGGATCGAACCTGGGACTCCAAAATTTCAGGCAGATTCTATAATAATGTATAACTATGAAAGTAGGGTAATATCTCAAATCATTCTTTCATAGTTTCAGACTGGCTAATTATACTGGAGAGGACCTGCTTCACAATGTTAAATAGAAATAATGTTAATAGACATCTTTGTTTTGTACAAATTTTCATACTATTTCACTTATAATCTAGTATTACTTATAATCTATACTACTGAATTTTCTTTATGATTTAGTTCTGAGAATTATTTTATTTCTCTTGTAATTTTTTCTATGATTCAGAAATTTAGTAACTCAGTTGATAAAGAATCTGCCTGCAATACAGGAGACCCAGGTTCAATACCTGGGTGAGGAAGATCCCCTGGAGAAGGAAATGGCAACCCACCCCAGTATTCTTGCCTGGAAAATCCCATGGACAGAAGAGCCTGGTGGGCTACAGTCCATGAAGTCATAAAAAATCAGACATGGCTGAGTGACTAACACACACGCAGGATAAGGACATACACACACTAAGCTGGATGTCGAATGCATTTTCATGTATATTCAAATAGGCTCTTCATCAATTATTTTTTGAAATTTTATTTGCATAATAGTATTACCTTAAATAATGGCAACCTAGACAGCATATTAAAAATCAGAGACTTGACTTTGCCAACAAAAGTCCATCTAGTCAAGGCTATGGTTTTTCCAGTGGTCATGTATGGATGTGAGAGTTGGACTATAAAGAAAGCTGAGCACCAAAGAATTGATGCTTTTGAACTGTGGTGTTGGAGAAGACTCTTGAGAGTCCCCTGGACTGCAAGGAGATCCAACCAGTCCATTCTGAAGGAGTCCATCTCTGAAGGAGATCAGCCCTGGGATTTCTTTGGAGGGAATGATGCTAAAGCTGAAACTCCAGCACTTTGGCCATCTCATGCGAAGAGCTGACTCATTGGAAAAGACTCTGATGCTGGGAGGGATTGTGGGCAGGAGGAGAAGGGGGCGACAGAGGATGAGATGGCTGGATGGCATCACCGACTCAATGGATATGGGTTTGGATGGACTCCGGGAGTCGGTGATGGACAGGGAGGCCTGGCGTGCTGCAGTTCATGGGGTCGCAGAGTCAAACACGACTGAGCAACTGAACTGAACTGAAATAATGGCAGGCTTATTTCTCCTTTTCCAATTATTAGGTTTAAATAATAATTTAAAATTGCTGCTTAAAATGTTTTCTATCTTAATTAACTGCTAAAATAAACATTGAGTAGAAGAGTGGATAGACAGCATCCTTGACTCTGTTCAGAATTCACTGGGAACTTTCTCAGTTGCTGTAAGGTATTTGCAGAATCCATGAATTGCTGCTTCACAAGTTCTTCTCCTCTGCTTGGAAAGCAAATATATCAGTGCTTTTCTTTGGTTATTTTAAATAGTGAGCAGTATTCTCTACCTTTCATGGAAGTTGACTGACCCATCAGCTAAATATATATTGTTCAAAGTAAAATAACTTGCCTGTTGCTGGACTTTGTTAGTAAAAAACAGCTACCAGCCCTGAGCTGTCACAAAATTCTGAGGGTTAAAATACCTGTGATGTCATGATTAACGTCAGAGAGAAATTCTAATTAGGCTAGAATGGCACAGCAATACACAGTCATAAAATGAAAATGATGTATATAGAATCTTGCTGTTCTAGCAACCAAGAATGGAAACTATGAAGGTGTTTATTTTATTTATGGAAAGTGTTACAGCTCACAGTTTTCTTTAGTACTAATGACTGAAACTATAGTAAAGCTAAAAAGCACTGGATTATGTAATCCTTAGTATTTGAGAAATATGTGAGAGCATTTAAAGACATAGAACCAAAAATTCTTTAATAGTTAAGAAAGTACCCATGGTATTTTTTACAGAGACCCTCCTCTCTTCTATAGCTGAAGGACAGACTATACTGAAAAACAGGCAAACAATTTGATGAGTGTCGGAATTTTGGAAAAGCCTGTATTCACAGATGCAGTAAATTTCTAAACAAAATGGTGGGTCTTATATGAAAGGAGTTGGACTCGAGATTTGAGGTGAGGGTAAATGGATGCATATGCTTGAAAATATCAAACCCCTGACTCCCATCCTCAGTGCCAAAGAATGGCAGTCTCCTCCTTGATGAAGTCTATGTCGATGTCTTACAAGCTAATACTTGTTCTACTCAAGACCTTCTCCCACTTCTGTCTTGATCTGTAGCCAATAACAAAAAGTTTCAGCATGGTTCAATATGGAATGAGGGACAATGCAGGCTCTGCTAAGGAAGAAAATAAATCATTCACAAGGAATAGCAGGACCTGGATGAGACACACCATCATTATCTTGTAAAGCATGATGGAGTGATCTTGAAAGTCCTTGCCTAAATAGAATAGAATATAAATCTTAATAGGGGATCATTTGTTGATATGGGGGCAACTCCTGTTTCAGTGTTTAATGTCCCTGGAGACTTTCCTGCCCCAATGCTAAGATGACACTAGCAACAGGGGAAAAATTATTACCCATAATGTGCGAGTTAGAAATGTCAGAACTACCTTGGCAGACTTTTAAGGAAGGAATCAAATATACATTAAAACAAATCAATGTTATATGATCCAAGGATCTACCAGAGGACTATGTTCATTGGGAAATTCCAGAAGACAGTCCCTTTACTGAAACAATTCATGAATGAATGAGTATGACATTTGCTTGTTTAGAAGTTCTTAAATAGTCACAACTGATGATAAGAGACACTGTTTGGTAACTGAGGATAACCAATGATGAACCGATAGATTTGTGAAATAAACATGGGGAAGGATCCTGACATAGGGAAAGAGAATATGAATATGAGATTGCACTGCTTAAATCACTTATCAAATACTTGAGAATTTAAATTTGAGATATTAAGGGGTAGTTGATAATGGCAGAAGAGACACAAAACATACAGAGAAGAGCTAATACATAGTAATAAATATGACTGTTAGTTTAGTCAGAATCTTAAGAGGACCCAGGAGATTTATCCAATTGGTTATGCTGCATTGTTTTCTGAATTGCTTTTGAGTTCCAGTTTAAATGAATTGTTGCTTTACTTGAGTTTCCCTCCTTTGTAAAAAGCCTTGTTCAATGTTTGAGGTCTAGTTTCGTGGCTATGCTGTCATTTTTCTTTATTATCGTCCATCTGCTGCAATTAGTCCCCTCCTCATTATATAATTAAATTCTCATCTCTCAAAATACCCTATCTGCCACATTGTGCTGCTATGTCTGTTTATGAGTATTTTGGTAAACTTCAAGTTGTGACTATGTTACCCATATGTCTAGCTTTAAAGATGATGATCAAGTTGTAGGTATGTTTATACTAATTTCTTCAGAGATAGGCAATGTGGAGATCCAGTAAGAAAAAGAGCCTATAGAAATGTGTGATATATGTATGTATATATAAAGTCATACAATTTTAAGCCAAGTTATGAGTGTATTTTTCTTAGAGCAGAGGTAATTTTCATATCAGTTCAGTTCAGTCGCTCAGTTGTGTCTGACTTTTTGCGACCCCATGAATCGCAGTACGCCAGGCCTCCCTGTCCATAACCAACTCCCAAAGTTTTCTCAAACTCATGTCAATCGAGTCGGTGATGCCATCCAGCAATCTCATCTTCTGTCGTCCCCTTCTCCTCCTGCCCCAATGCCTTGAGGCATAGGGTATTTTCCAATGAGTCAACTCTTCGCATGAGGTGGCCAAAGTATTGGAGTTTCAGCTTTAGCATCAGTCCTTCCAATGAACACCCAGGTCCGATTTCCTCTAGAATGGACTAGGTGGATCTCCTTGCAGTCCAAGGGACTCGCAAGAGTCTTCTCCAACACCACAGTTCAAAAGCATCAAATCTTCAGCGCTCAGCTTTCTTCACAGTCCAAATTTCACATCCATACATGACCACTGGAAAAACCATAGCTTTGTCCAGATGGACCTTTTTTGGTAAATTAATGTCTCTGCTTTTGAATATGCTATCTAGGTTAGTCATAATATTCCTTCCAAGGAGTAAGCATCTTTTAATTTCATGGCTGCAGTCACCATCTGCACTGATTTTGGAGCCCCCCCAAAATAAAGTCTGACACTGTTTCCACTGTTTACCCATCCATTTCCCATGAAGTGATGGGACCAGACTCCATGATCTTAGTTTTCTGAATGTTGAACTTTAAGCCAACTTTTTCACTCTCCACTTTCACTTTCATCAAGAGGCTTTTGAGTTCCTCTTCACTTTCAGCCATAAGAGTGGTGTCATCTGCATATCTGAGGTTATTGATATTTCTCCCAGCAATCTTGACTCCAGCTTGTTCTTCTTCCAGCCCAGCATTTCTCATGATGTACTCTGCATATAAGTTAAATAAGCAGGGTGACAATATACAGCCTTGACGAACTCCTTTTCCTATTTGGAACCAGTCTATTGTTCCATGCACAGTTCTAACTGTTGCTTCCTGACCTGCATATAGGTTTTTCAAGAGGCAGGTCAGGTGATCTGGTATTCCCATCTCTTTTAGAATTTTCCACCGTTTATTGTGATCCACACAGTCAAAGGCTTTGGCATAGTCAATAAAGCAGAAATAGATGTTTTTCTGGAACTCTCTTGCTTTTTCGATGATCCAGCAGATGTTGGCAATTTGGTCTGTGGTTCCTCTGCCTTTTCTAAAACCAGCTTGAACATCTGGAAGTTCACGGTTCACATATTACTGAAGCCTGGCTTGGAGAATTTTGAGCATTACTTTACTAGCGTGTAAGATGAGTGCAATTGTGCAGTAATTTGAGCATTCTTTGGCATTGCCTTTCTTTGGGATTGGAATGAAAACTGAAGTTTTCCAGTCCTGTGGCAACTACTGAGTTTTCCAAATTTGCTGGCATATTGAGTGCAGCACTTTCACAGCATCATCTTTTAGGATTTGAAATAGCTCCACTGGAATTCCATCACCTCCACTAGCTTTGTTTGTAGTGATGCTTTGTAAGGCCCACTTGACTTCACATTCCAGGATGTCTTGCTCTAGGTGAATGATCACACCATCGTTATTATGTTGGTCATGAAGCTCTTTTTTGTACATTTCTTCTGGTATTCTTGCCACCTCTTATTAATATCTTGTGCTTCTATAGGTCCATAACATTTCTGTCCTTTATTGAGCCCATCAATGCATGACATGTTCCCTTAGTATCTCTAATTTTCTTGAAGAGATATCTAGTCTTTCCCATTCTGTTGTTTTCCTCTTATTTCTTTGCATTGATCACTGAGGAAGGCTTTCTGATCTCTCTTTGCTCTTCTTTGGAACTCTGCATTCAGATATTCATATATTTTCTCCTTTGCTTTTCACTTCTCTTCTTTTCACAGCTTTTGTAGGGCCTCCTCAGACAGCCATTTTGCTTTTTTGCATTTCTTTTCCATGGGGATGGTCTTGATCCCTGTCCTCTGTACAATGTCACAAACCTCGGTCCATAGTTCAACAGGCACTCTATCAGATCTAGTCCCTTAAATCTATTTCTCGCTTCCACTGTGAGCACAGTGGCTGCAACAGACTGTGCAGAAGCACAGCTAAGAGGACCTACCCCTCACCCAAAGTCAGGGGTGGCGGCTGAGAGGAGCAACGCCATGTCCAAGGAGCAGCTGCTGCAGGGGTGCAGGAGGGCTGAGAGGAGCTACTCCACATTCAAGGTCAGGAGGGGTGGCCCTGAGGAGATACGCCTTGTCCAAGGTAAGGAGCAGCAGCACTGCTTTGCTGGAGCAGCTCATGAAGAGATACCCCATGTCCAAGGTAAGAGAAACCCAAGTAAGATGGGAGGTGTTGCAAGAGGGCATAAGAGGGCAGACACACTGAAACCACAATCACAGAAAACAAGCCAATATGATTACCCTGACCACAGCCTTGTCTAAATCAATGAAACTAAGCCATGCCATGTGGGGCCACTCAGGACGGACGGGTCATGGTGGAGATGTCTGACAGAATGTGGTCCGCTGGAGAAGGGAATAGCAAACCACTTCAGTATTCTTGCCTTGAAAACCCCATGAACAGTATGAAAAGGCAAAATGATAGGATACTGAAAGAGGAACTCCCCAGGTCAGTAGGTGCCCAATATGCTACTGGAGATCAGTGGAGAAATAACTCCAGAAAGAATGAAGGGATGGAGCCAAAGCAAAAACTATGCAGCTGTGGATGTGACTGTTGGTAGAGGCAAGGTCTGATGCCGTAAAGAGCAATACTGCATAGGAACCAGGATGTCAGGCCCATGAATCAAGGCAAATTGAAAGTGGTCAAACAGGAGTGAATGTCGACATTCTAGGAATCAGTGAACTAAAATGGACTGGAATGGGTGAATTTAACTCAGATGACCATTATAGCTACTACCGTGGACAGGAATCCCTTAGAAGAAATGGAGTAGCCATCATGGTCAACAAGAGAGTCCAAAATGCAGTACTTGGATGCAGTCTCAAAAACAACAGAATAATCTCTGTTTGTTTCCAAGGCAAACCACTCAATATCACAGTAATCCAAGCCTATGCCCCAAGCAGTAATGCTGAAGAAGCTGAAGTTGAATGGTTCTATGAAGACCTACAAGAGCTTTTAAAACTAACACCTAAAAAAGATATCCTTTTCATTATAGGGGACTGGAATGCAAAAGTAGGAAGTCAAGAAACACCTGGAGTAACAGGCAAATTTGGCCTTTGAAAATGGAATGAAGAAGGGCAAAGGCTAATAGAGTTTTGCCAAGAGAACGCACCGGTCATAGCAAACACCGTCTTGCAACAACACAAGAGAAGACTCTACACATGGACATCACCAGATGGTCAACACCGAAGTCAGATTGATTATATTCTTTGCAGCCAAAGATGGAGAAGCTCTATACAGTCAGCAAAAACAAGACCAGGAGCTGACTGTGGCTCAGACCACGAACTCCTTATTGCCAAATTCAGACTTACATTGAAGAAAGTAGGGAAAACCACTAGACCATTCAGGTAATTTTTATATAATAAGATGTTAAAGGTTTTGACTACGCGTGCTAATTAACTTACTTCCTGAAATCTTTACTTCTGAGGGAAGTTGCCATGATCTATTTAGTAAAAATAAAAGAGAAGCTTTGTGAATTTTCCTGTAATTTGGCATGCATGGCTACCACTTCCCAACTAATTGACTATTGGAATGGTATTTCATGGTCAAAGTCATCTCTCTCCAACATTGTTATACTAAAATATTGTGTTAAACTTCCACTATCACAAAACTGCCAAACTTAATAAATATGAGGATTTGAAAGACCATCTGTATGATTCTTTTGTACAATGTTTTTTCATTTTTTTTTGCTAAAATGTTTTTATATTTTTCTACTTCCCTAATTTAGATACTAAATCATATCCAGATGCCCACTTTATATCAAGTTGCCATAGTCTCAGATATCAAATTTTATTGACAGCAAAACTAGTTGTTAGGTGCTAAATTAAGATGCTTCCATAAAGCAAATTATATAATTCAAACTATCAGCTTTGTTCATGCTTCAGACACGACTTAACTACTGAACAACAACAAATGATATTATTAACATGTGATTTTGAAGTTGTTACTATCCCGCTTGTACATGTTATATTTCCATATTCATGTTTTATGAATCCAATTAATTTCCCTTATTATAAAATAGAACACAGAAAGTTATGCTTTAAGATATGTTTTTTTCCATTTGACTCTGAAGTGGTGATGCCTCTTTCCCCACACATCTCCCACTACAGAAGCTCTGTGTCATCACAGCGAAACTGTCATTCTGTGTGATTCAACACTGTGGGCTTTGTTTGCTACTAAAGGAATTAATCACTGTGTACAAATATCTACAAATCACTAACGTTTTCAGTACTAGAAAATATAACTGGAAGGAAAAATGATTATATTTTTAAAAGATTTTTATTCAGCATCTTCAGTGGTCCTGGTATTACCTCTGTGGATAGTATAGACAATTTTCTTTATGTTCCCTATTAAATTACCTGAAGAAATTTTTCACCTTTTAAAAACTTACTTAATAAGATATTAGTCATAAATTAAAAGGTTAATTAAGAAAATTGTGATAATAAAAGTGTTTATTTAAAATATGAAAACAGTAGCAAATGGGGGGAAATGATTCCCCTTTTTTGATAATAAACAGCATTATTTTCCAATTCTACCCAAAAAGTCACTAAATGCAAATCATTTTCAGGGAAAGTGTAAAGCACTTTAAAATTGGTAAGCTCTAAGAAGACATTCTGAAAAATGAAAGATAACCTCCTTGTAACCAGTTATCAGATTTTCAGTTATCTTGCCACATGGAGCAGAGATTTTGAAACCTAATGTAGAAAAAAAAGAACAAAAAAATTATCTTATCAATAACAAGTGCAGTCATAAATTATCTTATACCTTATCAGAATGACCAATGGATTTCAGATTCTATCAAATATGTTGCCTAAGATACATTTTTTTGAAAACTGTATACTCCAGACTTAGCCAGAATGAGTAAATCCTAGGTTCTCAGATATGTGTGCTGCTGATTATCAGTGAACAGTGGCTCAAGTCACATATCTTCATTTGTCTTCTCTTCTCTGGTCTTTTTTCCATTAGAATGTTTTAAATTGGTTTCCGATTAGTATCTCTTTGTGTGCATGAGCCTTAAGAATCACAAAGGAAAACAGATAAATCAAGACAATTGTGGTAAAATTTTTGTTGTTATTACACTCTATGGATTTTATAACAATTCTTAGGCAGCTAATTCTATTTACTCTATTCCACAAATTGGGCTTTTAGTGAAGAGATTTTATTGACTCTCCATGATTCTTGCTTTTTCATTTTTTATAGTCTTAAATGGGATTCCTTGGTGGCTCAGACTGTAAAGCGTCTGCCCGCAATGAGGGAGACCCGGGTTAGATCCCCGGGTTGGGAAGATCCCCTGGAGAAGGAAATGGCAACCCACTCCAGTACTCTTGCCTAGAAAATTCCACGGATGGAAGAGCCTGGTGGGCTACAGTCCATGGGGTCGCAAAGAGTCAGACACGAATGAGCGACTTCACTTTCAGTTTCTTTCGTCTTAAATAATCCTCTCTCCTTTAGTGTGAATAAGGTTTTGGCTTCCTTCTAACCAATAAAATGTGGCAAACATGATGGTATCTCATTCCTGTAATTGTGGTACTATGGTTTTTCCAGTGGTTTTGTATGGATGTGAGAGTTGGACTCTGAAGAAAGCTGAGCACCAAAGAATTGATGCTTTTGAACTGTGGTGCTGGAGAAGACTCTTGCGAGTCCCTTGGACTGCAAGGAGATCCAACCAGTCCGTCCTAAAGGAGATCAGTCCTTGGTGTTCATTGGAAGGACTGATGCTGAGACTGAAACTCCAATATTTTGGCCACCTCATGTGAAGAGTTGACTCATTTGAAAAGACCTTGATGCTGGGAAGGATTGGGGGCAGGAGGAGAAGGGGACGACAGAGGATGAGATGGCTGGATGGCATCACTGACTCAATGCACATGAGTTTGGGTGAACTCTGGGAGTTGGTGATGGACAGGGAGGCCTGGCGTGCTGCGATTCATGGGGTCACAAAGAGTCGGACACAACTGAGCGACTGAACTGAACTGAACTGAATTGATGTAAGATTCTATCCTCCAAGTAAATTTGTTCACTCAGTACTGTTGAGTTTGAAGCGAGTTTTCATTAATTAGGTGGACATGTTGCAAAAGGCTACCTAGTAAGAAACTTAAGATGTTTCTAGGAGCTGAGTGTAGCCACCGGCAAGAAACTAATGCCCTCAGACCTGCCCACTTAAAAGGCTTCCCTGGTCACTCAGCTGGTGAAGAATCCACCTGCAATGCAGGAGACATCAGTTCAATTCCTGGGTGGGGAATATCCCCTGGAGAAGGGATAGGCTACCTACTCCAGTATTCTTGGGCTTTTCTGATGGCTCAGCTGGTAAAGAATCTGCCTGCAATCTGGGAGACCTGGGTTCGATCCCTGGGTTGGGAAGAACGCCTGGAGGAGGGCATGGCAACCCACTCCAGTACTCTTACCTGAGGAGTCCCCATGGACAAAGGAGCCTGTGGGCTACAGTCCATGGTGTTGCAAAGAGTTGGACATGACTGAGCGACTAAGCACACAGTGTGCCACTTACAGGAAAAGATTACTGCTCACAAATCTGAGAGCTGAAAAGGTTCTTTCTCTAGTAGAACCTTTGATAAGATCACAGCACTCAGTGACACATGGATTGTAGCCTGATGAGAACCTGAAGCAGAGAATTCACTAAGTCATGAACAAACTTTGACAGAAACAGAGAAATAATAAATCCATGTTGTTTTAAGCTGTGTGTGTGATAATTTTTTACACAGCAATAGAAAACAGAAATAGATAATTTGTTACACAGCAATAGAAAATTATTACACAAAAGGACAAGATTTATTTTACCAATTCAACAAAATATAATTTAATATGAATATAATTAGTTCAAATGATTTAATAAAATTAAACTCATGATTGTAAGTAAGCTTCAATTAATTATTTGGTTAACTGTCAAAATACTGTAAAGATTAGATGACCTTAGGTGACTCTCAGGTAGATTTCTCTCTCTATGTGGTTTTCTCTCCTAAATTGCTTATGTCAATCTATTTTTACATTATATTGTCAGAGCAGCAAGAAAATGAGAGCAAAAGATGTAATGTTTCTTGACTCCTATTCAGAATTCATGCAAAATTCAATTCTGTGAATTCTGTTGGTCAAAGCAAGTCCTAAAATCAAGGGATAAGGAAATAATTATCTACCTTTTAATGGGAGAAGCAGCAAATAATTTATAATCATTTTAATAATCCACTGAGATAATTTTGAAGATGACTTCTGTGCCTGTGACTGAAATAAAATTGGTGACAACTGACTATGCAAAGGAAATGGTTAGATAAAGCATTCTCATCAGAATATAATAATAAGCATATGATATATACATAGAAATTGAAGATGTTAGATATCAAGAAAAAAAAATGTCGTACATCATATCTCCACATGGTGATGTGTACTTTTTGGAGATTTGAGACGTTATCTTAATGCAACTGTGTATACTAACCATACGCTTATTAAACAGCACAGAGAGAATGTCATGTGTGAGTGCAAGTGTTAGTGTGTGAAAGGAGTAATGTAAGCATATTTTATGAAAAGGAAATTATGTTTCCTACACACTTTTATTCTTGCTTGGTAAATCCCATGAACAGAGGAGCTTGGTAGGCAAAAGTCCATGGAGTCACAAAGAGCTGGACACAACTGAATGACTGAGCATACACTCACTCACACACACACTTAAAGAGGTAATTTGTCATATAACTCCCATCCCAACCCTTTTCTAGTTACTTATAAAACACAAATCCTAAGTTTCCCTAGGGCAGAGTTATTAAATATATATATATATATATATATATATATATATATATATATACACATACACACACACACACATATATTTGAAACCCACTACAAATTCTAATACAGTTCTTAATAGAGTAAAAATTTTAATAAACATTTACCTTAAATGTAGTTGAATTTTCTTAATGGTAGAATAAAGATCAATTATTTTTAGGGAGGTTGCATTACTTAGATATCAGGCAGGATTCTATGATGGGCTGCCAAGATCAGTGACCAGAGTGGATGTGTCTAAATATTTCCAGATAGTGTGAATTTAATTATTTAATTATTGTTAAATTATTTAATTATTAATTTATTCCCATGAGAAGGATACTGCATATGTCACATGGACTTAGCAAAAAGAGGTTAGCCAAAGCAATGCTGACCTAATTATGTGGATCCTTTAAATCTGAGTCCAGAGGTCAGAGCCTGAAGAAGTGAGGTACTCTAAGAATGAGAGAGATTCGACAATGTAGGAAAATTTCTCCTGGCTTTAATGATAATGAGGACAACCCTTGTGTCCATGGAGAAACTTAATTCTGCCTGAAACCTGGATAAGCTTGGAAGAAAACCCTAACTGCAGGAGAAATGGTGCCTGTAGCACCTTCATTTCTGCCTTTTGAGAACCTGAGCAGAAAACCCAGGTAAACCATGCTCAGTGGTCCAGTTTCTGACCTACAGACTGTGAGCTAGTATGTTGGAATTATTTTTACTTCCCTTGTGGCTCAGCTGGTAAAGAATCAGCCTGCAATGTGGGAGATCTGGGATTGATCCCTGGGTTAGGAAGATCCTCTGGAGAAGGGAAAAGCTACCCACTCCAGGCCGTATTCTGGCCTGGAGAATTCCATGCACTGTACAGTCCATGGGGTCACAAAGAGTCAGACAAGACTGAGACACTTTCACTTTCACTAAATTTGTAGTAATTTGTAACAGCAGCAATAGAAAACTAATATATCCAGAAAGGAATTAAAATATAGGAATTGAAATACTTTTGGAAGAAATACACTAAAATCATTATTCTTTGTTATCGTATTCCTCTATATTCCATGCAGATTAATAACAAGTTTTTTAGACTGTGAAAGTGAAAGTCTCTTAGTGATGTCCTTTGTGACCCCATGGACTATACAGTCCATGGAATTCTCCAGGCCAGAATACTGGAGTGGGTAGCCTTTTCCTTCTCCGGGGGATCTTCCCAACCCAAGGATCGAACTCAAGTCTCCTGCATTGTGGGCAGATTCTTTACCAGCTGAGCCACACAGGAAGCCCAGAAATATTGGAGAGGGTAACCTATCCCTTCTCCAGGGGATATTCCTGACCCAGGAATTGAACTGAGTCTCCTGCATTGCAGGTGGATTATTAACCAACTGAGCTATGAAGGAAGCCAATTTTTAGACTGTAAGGTTAGCTAAATAATATGAGGTCTATTTCCTACATAATTTCTTGTCAATATTTACAGGCTACAAGGCAAAATGTCTGATTTCCTGAAAGATAACATCAGCTACTCTTAAAAAGTTATGTCAATATTAATTTAAGAGGTTTTTTGCACAAATGTTAGCATTGATAAATTGATTTTACTCTTCTCATTCATTTAGTTTACAGACTATATAACATACTTCCATTTAAATTATGTATGTGAACATTTGTGTTTCCAATAGTTATCAATCACTTACAAGATGAATGTAAATGACAGTTTCACAATGCATGCTATAGATCTCCAGAACAGATAGAATAAAATATAATCTAGGTGACTAAAAGGTTTCTGAACCAAAAATACCATTAAATATTTATATGCTTTTGAGCAGAATGTGCTTATTTCCCAGAGCAACTATTGATCTGTGTACTGCTTTTTCCAATAAATGATTTCACATTAAACTCAACTTGGTTCATGATTTTCTCACACAGAACAGTTATCCCCTTCATCCAAATGACTGGAATTCAAATTCTTACATTTTCTCTAAGGTTCAATTAAATTTTAGCCCCCAAACAAAATGTTTATTTAAGTCTATCTCAAGTAAATTCAATTCCAATGAAGTTATATTGACTTACAATGTTTACATATGTTCCAAATAATATCCCATTGCCATCATAACTTCATTTTATATAATAAGTTCATTATAATATTTGTAATACAGCATCATTTTCTACTTGCTGTGAGCAAAATATGTTCAGAGATAAAAACTGTAGTAGGATTTCTGCTACTTGATTTATATTTTACAACAGAGATTTTATTCCTTGTGTTAGAAGAAAATATTTCTTCCTTAAGAAGCTTAATTACTAGGGGAGGACAATTAAAATTTAAACTAATAAGAATATAAGATTAAGAATAAAATTCCAGATAGTGAGTAATGCTATACAAAAGTATAAGGAAAGAAAGAAGGTTGGAGATAGGGTATGTGTGGGCTATGTTATTGGGTGATCAAAGAGTCTCTTTATGTTACTACTCTATCAGGAGAGACCAAAGTCATGAGAAAGACAGAGACAAGCAAAGAATAGCCTTAGACACACATATACAATAAATATAAAGGTCTTCACCAAGGACAGCTTAGAATACTCAAAAAATAGGAGAAAAGGCCAGAAAAACTAGGTCATAGTGAGAAAAGGATAGAATGTTTTGAGATGAAGTCAGACATGAAACAAATTATGGTGGTTTTTGAAAAACAGAAACTCACATATAGAGAAGGGATCTGGTTTATATATCTTTTATAATGCTCAATTGGTTGGCTCTGTAAAGAAGAGCTTCTCAGGTGGCTCTAGCAGTAAAGAATCCACCTGCCCATGTAGGAGACAGAAGAAATGCGGGTTCAATCTCTGGGTTGGGAAGATCCCCTGGAGAAGGAAATGGCAACCCACTCCAGTATTCTTGCCTGGATAATTCCATGCACAGGAAAGCCTGGTGGGCTACAGTCCATGGGGTCACAAAGAGTCAGAAACAACTGAGCACATGAATTCATAAAGAACAGGCTCTAGAGGATAAATGAAAGAAAGGTTATTATTAGAGTTACACTCCAAGGAATGGAGTCTATATAGTCCAACCATAAAAATCATGATATTATAGTTTATTAGAGAAACAATAAAAGTGGCAAAGCAGGGTTGTATTTGAAATATATATAGAAGATAAAGTTGCAGATGAAGTTCAGACTGATGATTGGAGTGGCTTAGCTAGTAAAGAACCTGCCTGCAATAAGGGAGACATGGGTTCAATCCCTGGGTTGGGAAGATCCCCTGGAGAAGAGAAAGGCTACCCACTCCAGTATTCTGGCCTGGAGAATTCCACAGTCC
Organism: Bubalus bubalis; assembly: GCF_019923935.1. Taxonomy (NCBI): domain Eukaryota; kingdom Metazoa; phylum Chordata; class Mammalia; order Artiodactyla; family Bovidae; genus Bubalus; species Bubalus bubalis. The sequence continues at coordinate 83,740,378 of NC_059164.1, forward strand.
ATACAGTCACAAAGATTCGGACACGACTCAGTGACTTTCACTTCACTTCACTTCAACCACTATAAGGGGAATCAAGGATGACTAACTTAATTTGGATTCTCCCCAAAAGTAGACTTTGAGAAAAGGATTAGGTTTCAGATATTTTTAGGGTGAATTAATTTCATGAAACTTGTGGAAAAGTGAGGACAGTGGGACAAGGAAGGAAGACAAATAAAATAGGATTGTATTCACTTGGGAACTCTATAGTATCTGGATCTCTGAGGAACGCAGAGAATGCTTTGCAGAATTAGCCATGTAAAGAACAAGAGACTGAGCAATTTGCCCACAATATTTTCTTCATCATTGATGAATTATTGATGGTTTTTAAAGTTATGAAGCTTGAAGAGAAAATCTATGGAGAGAACATATATAGAAAATGAAAATCATCAGAGGACTGAGACAGGGAGCAGTAAAATATTTAAAGTCAGGGGCATGAGGAGAATTTAAAAAAGGAGACTGACATCAGTACAGTCAGGAGAAAGACAAGTTCAGAAGCTTTTACAATAAGATATGTGCTGAGTTACTAGGACAGAGTGGATTCGGTTGACTACATTTTCATGGAAGCTTTCTTCTTCCTGTCTACTGAAACAAAAATGCACAATGTAAAAGTTGTGAGTCAAGTTTTATTTGAGCACCTTAATGGTGATGATAGCCCAGGAGAACAGCCTTCAGATAGCTCAAAGGAACTGCTCCAAAGAGGTAAGAGAGGAGTTAGGATGTACATGAATATTTTTTTCTGGGAAAAAGCATGTAGTTAAACATCAAAAGATTACTGTTAACCAGAACAGACATCTCAAGATTAATGATATTACTGCTTTACTACTAGACTTCCCTAGTAGGTCAGTTGGTAAAGAATCTGCCTGCAATGCAGGAGACCAAGGTTCGATTCCTGGGTCCGGAAGATCCCCTGGAGAAGGGAATGGCAACCCACTCCAGTACTCTTGCCTGGAGAATTTCATGGTCAAAGGACCTGGTGGACTACAGTCTATGTAATGGCAAAGAGTCGGACAGGGCTGTGTGACTAACTTTCCTTTTTCCTTTCCTGTTTATGTTTTGGGAGATTTAAGAATCAGGGGCCATTGAGATTTTTCCTTAGATACATATGTATCTTAATTATCTAGGGTTCAGTGTATACAAAGCACAGAATACTGCCTATTGTTCTCCACCCTGAATTTCCCCCAGGCTCACTGTTGGTGGGCAACTACAGTGGTTATTGGCTTGATTCTTATGGAATTGGGACAGCAGACTTTTTTTTTTTCTTTACAGTCACATATTATACCCTTTCTTTGTTTTCATAGCACATATCAACACCTGAGATTATAAATTATTCTCCTTTGTTTTTCTATGATCTTTCTTTCCTTCACTAGGATGTAATTTCCAGAACAACACAGACATTGTCTTTGTTACTGTTCTCATGTGCCTAGACTAGTGCTTTGCATTAAGTACATCCTTATGAAATATTGATTGAACAACATCATGGTTAAAATCACTTACTAGTGAGCTGTGCTAAAAGCCAAGAATTCAAAACATGAAAGTAAGAACATTGAGCATAGTAAACTTTTCTTAGTAGTTTGGTTATGATAATGGAACATAAGGGAGCAGTAGCTAGAAAGGAGGGTTGGATTTTGCATTAAGGAATATTACAGCACTTAGTGACTTTTCAGAAATGTTCATATAAAGGAGAAATCAGATGATGGAGTAGAGGAGTTACTTACAAGAGAATCCATTTAGTAGGCAAGAGGGATGGTGTCTCTCTATAATTCAAGGGCCCATACTTCTAATGAAACTGGAAGAATGCCAGAATTTGTAGGTAAGATGTAGGTAGACTGATAAATTTGAGGGGGAGAAATTAGGTTGTTATATTACTGCTTCTATTTTCTTAGTGAAATTGGAAACATGGTCATCGGTAAAATTATGACAGAGATATTGTAAGGTTGTTGGACATCTGATGATGAAAGAGATGATATGACTGTGACAGAAACAGAGAAACTGAACAGATGAATAGTAGTGATTACTTAGAAATACATTTTGGAGGGGCCGGGGGGCAGCCACATGGCCCAGCAGTCAGGATCTTACTTCCCTGAGCAGAGATTGAATCCATGTCCCCTGCAGTGGAGGCACAGAGCCCTAACCACTGAACCACCATTGAAATTCACAGCCCAGGAGCACAGATCCAATAAAACAGAGATTTAGTCATGTGATTATAAGAATGATCCCCTCCCCCACCTCTTGTGACCACATCAGCAGAGCTCCAGCATAATGTAGCCACAGATTACAGCTGAAAGAGGGCTTCCCCAGTGACTCAGAGGTAAAGAATCTGCCTGCAACGCAGGAGACACAGGAGATGCGCGTTTGATCCCTGGGTTGGGAAGATCCCCTGGAGAAGGAAATGGCCCTAGAGAAGGAAATGAAAACCTGCTCCAGTATTCTTGCCTGGAAAAAGAAGAGCCTGGTGGGCTACAGTCCAAAGGTTTGCAAAGTGTTAGATACGACTAAGCACACGGGAGCAGCCAAGAGAGTGCAAATCTCCAACCCTATTTTTAAAAACTCTTAAAGAAACACAAAGACAACAGAGGAGGGATAAACAAGGACACTCAAGGAATTTGAAAATCCTTGGAACCTATAGCTACAGCACACATTTAAAAACAACCCAGTTCCTAGCCAGATTAACAGATTAATTTTATTAACTTTAAAGGCCTATTGATCTCAGTGGCTTTTACCCAATAATATCTGGCATTTAAGTTATGAAGGAACACATGGGACAGTACATAATGATTAAAGGATCAACTGTTTAAAAATTTTATAAAACTTTTTCAAAGTGAAAAGATTGATACTCAGACTTCAGAAGTGGTGAAGTTCGTGGTAACAACAAGTTCTGAATTATGACCATAGGGGCTTATGGTTGGTACAATCACCAGTAATGTTGCCAGCACTTGGATGAAGAGAAAAGTGGTGAGAGATAGGCCAAAATCTTCGTTTTATGAAGTAGTGGATGAATGACACAAGGATGGGGTGTCAAGAGGAGGAGAAAGGGTAAAGAAGAGGAATTAGGATCAAACATCGGCAGATAATACAACCTTTACACATTTTGCCTAAAATGGGGATGAAAGAGAAGGAAAAATAAACAGGAAAACACCTGGCCACACTTGGAAGAAATTTGGTATAAGTGTGTTGTTGAACCATAAACAGTTTTCACTTAGATCAGGAAGGTAATGGGAATATGGAATGGAAAACTGGATAACTTTAGGGTGTAAGTGGATTATAGGGGATTATTTATAACCTGAGATTCTACCGGTGAATGAGATAAATAGCAATGAAATGCATAATTAAATTAGTTCTGGGGGATTTTTTTAGAGAAAAATGGTGACAAATTCTGCTTTTAGTCTTAAAGGGTTGCTTTGGTAGGCATTGTGTAGTGATGACACAATGAATTCAGTCACAAAAACAGGTGATAGGGTACTTTTTGTTGTGTTGTTTATTTGCTAAATCATATCCACCTCTTTGTGACCCCATGGACTGTAGTCCGCCAGGCTCCTCAGTCCATGGGATTTCCCAGACAAGAATACTGGAGTGGGTTGTCATTTCCTTCTCCAGGAGATCTTCCTGACAAGTTTTAGGCCTCTCTCAAAACCCACAGAACTATGTACAGCTTATAGGCCTAATATATGTTTATATATGTACAGTGGAGAAATTGTTATATTTGCTACATTCTCTTCATTTTAGGATTTATATTTTAAGTTCATCATTTTGTAAAAAGTACTAATGGATTAATTATCAATTGTAATAAAAACTATACACCATAAAAATACTAACTTCTAGTAAGACTTCCATACAACTACCTCCCTTCATCAACACACATAACCTTAGCCTGTGTGTGTGTGTGCGCGTGTGCTCAGTCATGTCCAACTCTTTGTGACTCCTATGGACTGTAGCCTGCCAGACTCTTCTTTCCAAGGAGTTTTAGCCTAAACATCATTATTTGTAGTCATTCATATGTATTTCAGACATCATTTTCTGAGTAAGTCAGCATGTTTAAAACTTATTTTCAGACAAATTGCATTTGTATATTCGGTTGTTTTCCTTCTACTTTAGAATGGTCATTTCCTAGGTACAGTGATAATTGTGATGTTCTTTGGCAGAATGAAACTCATGATGCTTGAATTGAAATAAACGGAGCCTTAGGAAGCATCACTACAAAGCTAGTGGAGGTGATGGAATTCCACTGACTTTTTCCCAAACTTTGGGCTCTGTGGTAGTTTTATGTTTTAACTTGGCAGCATACAGACTCCAACTACTCAATCACACACTAATGAAGGTGTTGTGAAGCTCTTACATAGTTAGTATCTACAATCTGTTAACTTTAATTAAAAGAGGTTATACTTGATAATCTGGGTGGGTCTTATTCAATCAGTTTAAAGATCCTGAGAGCAGAATTGAGACTTACTAGAATAAGAAAATATCCTGTGGACTATAATGCCAGGTTCTGTATTATACTAGCTTCCAGTCTGCACTTTCTGACATTATGCCATAAGGATTTCAGACTTGCCTAATGAGTCCTCATAGTTCCATGAGCCAATACATTTCAGGGTAAAGCTTATAATAAGGATAATATATTCCACTCAAGTCACAAGTAAAATATGGATATATTAATAGTATGGATGATATAGAACCTGTAACTTTGCTGGATATTTGAGTAAAGGTTATTCCATTTTCCATTATCTATTATCTAAACCTATATATATATCTTATTGATTCTTTTTCTCTGCTGAAATCAGACTAATACAGAAGTATAGAACCTCCATTAAGTTTTATGTTAGACAATTTCAATTTATGCCATTTCTTAGACTATCTAAGAGATATTTAGAGCTATGGGTAATTTTAAAACTGTTTAAAACATATATATTTAATTATTCTATCATTTACTAAATCCTATTTTAGTCACTATGCTAAAGCCTTTCGCTGTGTGGATCACAACAAACTGTGGAAAATTCTTAAAGAGATGGAAATACCAGACTACCTTATCTATCTCCTGAGAAACCTGTATGCAGGTCAAGAAGCAACAGTTAGAACCAGATATGGAACAACAGATTAATTCAAAATTGGAAAAGGAGTACAACAAAGATGTATATTGTCACCTTCTTATTTAACTTCCATGCAGGGTACATCATGTGAAATGCCAGGCTGGATGATTCACAAGCTGGAATCAAGATTGTTGGGAGAAATATCAACAACCACAATATGAAGATGTTACCACTCTAATGGCAGAAAGTGAAGAGGAACTAAAGAGCCTCTTGATGAGGGTGAAAGAAGAGAGTGAAAAAGGTGACTTAAAACTCAACATTGAAAAAACTAAGATCACGGCATCTGGTCCCATCAGGCTAAGTCACTTCTGTCATCTCCTACTCATTGCAACTCTATGGACTGTAGCCTACTAGGCTCCTCTGTCCATGGGATTCTCCAGACAAGAAAACTGGAGTGACTCGCAAAGCCCTCCTCCAGGGGCTTCTCACCACCGAGGGATAGAACCCACATCTCCTGCATTGCAGGTGGATTGTTTATCACTGAGCCACCAGGGAAGCCCCTGGTCCCATCACTTAATGGCAAATAGAAAGGAAAAAAGTGGAAAGAGTGACAGATTTTATTTTCTTGGGCTCCAAAATCACTGCAGACTGTGACTGCAGTCATGAAATTAAAAGATGCTTGTTCCTTGGAAGGAAAGCTATGACAAAGTTAGACAGCATATTCAAAAGCAGAGACATCACTTTGCCAACAAAGGTCCATATAGTCAAAGCTATGGTTTTTCCAGTAGTCATGTGCAGATATGAGAGTTGGACCATAAAAAAGCCTGAGTGCTGAAGAATTAATGCTTTCAAATCATACTGCTGAAGAAGATTCCTGAGGGTCTCTTGGACAGCAAGGAGATCAAACCAGTCACTTCCAAAGGAAATCAACCTTGAATATTCATTGGAAGGACCAATGCTGAAGCTGAAGCTCCAATATTTTGGCCATTTAATGTGGAGAAGAGCTGACTCATTGGAAAAGATCCTGATGCTGAGAAAGACTGAAGGCAAAAGGAGAAGGGAGTAACAAAGGATGAGATGGTTGGATGGCATCACCGACTTAAGGGACATGAGTTTGAGCAAATTCTGGAAGATAGTGAAGGACAGGGAAGCCTGGAGTTCTGCAGTCCTTGGGGTTGCAACGAGTCAAACACAATTTAGTGAGTGAATGACAACAATCACATTGAACTTTATAGTACTGGCCTATTGTTTAGACCTGTATGACAAGTCAGATTAGAATTAGATACATTTGAGTAAAAATTCTACATCAGAGATGGCTAGTTGAGTTTTACTGAAAAGGCCACCTATCACACAGACGCTAAGAATTTTAACTTTTAGTTATGATCAGAGTTAATCCTCACTACAGAGATGACTTCTTCTTACAGAGGCCTTAGCACAAAGGAAAGATGTCTTCTGTAGTAGGTTTGAAATAAACAAGTAAACACAACATACAAATCTGAATAAAATAACTATAGTCAAATTTGGCATATGAAATCTCCAGCATATACTAAATATTTTCAACTGAAATATTCAGTATTGCTTTGTAATATATCTTAACATCAGTCATAAATGGACCATTCCTAGATTATATAGATATGTTCATTAAAAATAAGTGCAATTGTAGCTTATCGACTAATTTCCAATAATTAATATATATATATAAAATTTTAAATAATACATGCATATAATTTTATTAAGGAATTAAAAGATTTGTTTTCATGAATTTTAATTGATATAATTTAGAAAACTACTAATTATTGTTTGAATTTGTAAGTATAAAAATTAAGTATCCTTGAAAAAATAGAATTACCTTTACTCAAATAGGGAACAAGGTTAGAGATTCTATATCCATATTTTGCTTGTCACTTGAGTGGAATATATTGTCTTTATAATAAGCTTTGCTGTGAAATAACTGTGATTCAAATGTGTGTATGGATTCTCATATATCCTCAGCATAATACAGGTACTCTGTACCTTATTGATCCAGAAATTGGATGAGGTCCAATCTCAAATATTTCAGGATTACTACAGGTCACAAAAAAATTCCTTAAGATATGTAAGTCTTCTGGGAAAAAATTGCTCATACTTAAATTCCCATAAAAAATTTCAAAATCACTTTCCTAATATTCTATATTGCAAAACAGCAAAACTACAATTTTTACCCCTTGAGATAAACATTTCTGGGGAGGGAAGACAGAATCTCAGGTTTGGCCAATATATCTCCCACTTCTTTTGCTTAAGGTGTACTTGTTTCATAGCTTTATGGCTAAATTATGCATGAGATGAGAAAATCTGCTCATCTCTATTTTATCATGAAGATAGCTTATTTAGAATTTCTTTACTAAAACTTTTTATATTTAAATCTTAGCTCCCAGTATTTTTGCATTTCTTTATTGCTTCCCCAAATAACCACCAGCTAATCTTTATACACACCAACATACCTCTGCTTTGAGGATATGTCCCTATAATTTCTTCTACCTTATACGTCTAGATTCTCAAATATATTCACTTCTGTTCCTTCTCTTATTCAAATTCTTTCCATGTAACCAGGCTTAAGTCGAATGTCATCTCATTCTGTAAAACATCCCCATGTGTAAGGGGAACAATCATTTAGTCCTTTTGTCTATTACCAAACTTGACAATTTTATACCACATTTGTGACACAAAATTTTCTATATAATCATTTGCATATACATTTCCCATCATATACTATAATATTCTTTGTATAAACAAGTCTCTCCTTCCCACAAACTGAAAATTTCTTTTCTTTTAGCTTTTTCTCTGGAATGTTTCTTTTATTCTTGATGTGCAGCAACCAAGACTTTATTGCACAGTATTCCAGTAGAACTGGCATATGTTTTAGGATTGTAAATATGCAAGTTGTTTGGTTTATAACACTCCTTGTAATGAATTCTTCCATTTTGGCAGCTGTTTTGGCTACAGTAGCATATTAGAATGTTGTCTTCAGAAAGAAAAAACACCCTCCAATTTCATCTTTATTTCATCTTTTACATTTGTTACTCATAACCTAGTACCAATCAAAATCTAAATACAACATTCTTCTGACTTTACTCAAAACAATGCTCCTTTTCTAGAAATTTTGTAAATATTTCCCAATAATACTTTATTAGTTCTAGATGTGATGAACATTTATCTAAAGGCAAATAAATGATAAAGCACTAAATCACCCTCCTAAGAAATGGCATCTAATACATGCTATTTAGGATTGAATTAAACTTATTCTCATTGGGATTTGTTTTATACACCATAAGATCTACTTCTTTGAGGAAATTCAGAATTACCAGTAGCTATCGAAGGACAGATTTTTTTCTTCAGGTCTCACGCTATTGTACCATTAGTCAATATCAAGTACAGAGCTATAATGTAAGACAGATAGAAATTGAAATTCAGTGCTTTATTGCTGAACAAAAACATGATTGAGTTCTTTATATATACTATTTACCAATATTGTTCTTACCCACTGAAACCTACAATGAGTTTAAAGTGTCTTTACAGTTCATTAATGTCATCATTATTATTTATAGATGGTTTTCATCCAAACATAAAAAGCATTTATTCTTTCTAGCTATGTACCAGGACCTGAGTTATGAGAAAGAAATACAACATCAAAGAAATAATTTTTTGCTTGCTAGAATCTACAGATCTAATGAGAAAGATAGCAGAATGAGTAAATAGTTGCTAAAAGATAATAAATGCTGTTTTAAAACTTGCTCAAGGATTATGGGAAGTTAGCACAGAATCAATTGATTTGACCTTGATAGTTTTGGGTCAAACAGGTGATCTGGAAGAAGGGAAACAGGTGGTACCTATTTTATACTTGAGATATATTATGTTTTTTAATAATATTTTAATAGATTTAAAATGTTTTAGATATTTTGAAGCCATTATAGATGTATGAGTGAAGACCCATATGTTTCTCCTATTTGATTCACCTATAAGCACTATTTTTTTATGTACCAGTTTATTTCTATGCCAGACCAACTGACCATCAGCATTTCCAACTACAGGTTCAGCAGCACACTGCTCTCATTCACTTGAAGAATCTAGTGTATTCCTATTGCTGTTTGAGCTTCTAGGGGAGTCATCAAAGCATTCTCTCAAGATTTCTTTCAAAAAAGTACATGGATTCTGGTTGTTTAATGGAATTGAAACCTAACCTATTTATTGACAACAGCTTAAATTTTGGTCCCAACTTCCCCATGTTATTTTAATTCTAACCGTGGCCTTGAATGCTTTAACCAAAGGAATAATTAATAGTGGAAGCTTCAGTTTATGTAATGGTGATCCTTTCTGGGTGATAAATACTCTCAAATTATACCTTACAGTTAATTATTTCTAAAGTTCTTTAAGTGTAAAGTACAAATAATAGCCATTTGACAGGAAGCGGTGGTGGAGGGGGTAAGCTATAGATGAAAGAGTACTTATCTGGGTTCAATTCCTAGCTCCACATTTGTTTGCCTAGATATATAATACTGATCAATTTGGTTAAATTTTTATATATCAAATTATCAGAAATATTTCCTTCACTTTGAATATGGCTTATGCTTATACTATGAGATTTTAAGGAAGAAGCAAATAAACCTCATACTGCCAGCAGTAGTGCCCTTGGTACTCTGTACTCTTTTCAGTATTCTAAGCAATAAAGCAGGTTCCAGTCATTAGCTTTTCCCAAGCCAAACCAAAACTCTGGCATGTTTTGTATAGTACTCAACTTCTCTGCTCTCTTGATTTAATGATTTCCTTTTCAAAAGTCCTTCAATATGTTGCTTGCTGCTTTACATGTGCCCTTCTGCAATCTTATAATAGTCACACAAAGGTAATTAAACAGCCAAATATATTCTGCTAAATTTGAACTCAAAAGAGGAGCCCCTTGGTGCATATTAACTTATGATTAAAGATCATGGCAACCAGGGTTGAAAAGTACATTGTTGAGTTCATATAAGTCCATACATTGATAGTAATCGTATAAATTGGAGTTCTTTCAAAAATCAGTTTGGTAAATTTTTTCCAGCCATGGAAATGGTGATAAAACTTAAACTCAAATTCTTCATAAAAGATTATTTATTTAAAATAAATAATTTAAGGAAAAATACATATGAAGATATTCATTGCCACATTATTAATAATATATAACAAAATTATAAATATACAAAATGTCTAATTTTGGCTCATTAAATTAAAGATATGATATACTCAGTTTGATGCAGATGTTATTATGGTTATTATGATTATTTTGAAAGTTATAAGAATTGGTAATACTATAAGGAGAACTGGTAATATTGATAATAAAATCTTAAATAAAAAATTTCAAAATCAAAGCAGTGTTTCTAATGCTGTTATACAAAATTGCATAAAGTGGGGAAAAAGTTTTTAGAATCTTATCCCTGTGTCAGATGATGTGATTATAAGTGCTTTTCTTATTATTCTTTCTTAAGTTTTACATATTTTAATTAGCTTGAAAAATATTAAATGCAAAAAATTCAACAGATAAAAATATTCCTGACACATATAACTGCCTTCTAAGATCAGAATAAGCTCCTTTCAACTTTATAGTAATATAGTTAATGGTACTAATGCTTTTACAATTGACATATGCATTCTTAAATTAAAATGCTGATTATAGAACATGAGGAACCCCAGCAAGTTTGATTTCCTTTTTGTGACAAGAGATGGACTTGGTAGTCTTTCTGCAATTATTATGCTAGTTAATATTTCCATATATGAACAAGCCTACTGACTGATATCTTGATAACACAGATATCATTACAGGACTGATTGTTTGATTGCTTGATTTTAGATTCTGCTAAAATTATGTTCATTTTCTACTTGCATACAGGCTTAGTTCCATTTAATTCTTTATAAGTTTGAGTTGCCAGTAAATCAGGTATTTTGAAAATTTCTGTGTAGGTCTGTGTTTTATTCACATGAACAGAAGGCTATTTAAAAGACTAAATTTCATAATCACATTGAAAGTACTACTTGAAACACAATAGCACCATACGAAGACCACATTGAAAAAGAAGCAAGGCATATGTTTGCCACATGGAGAATAGTTACAGTTTGATTTTGTAAAAATATTAATGCATAGGATTGTGAACGTGTTCAAGAAAATGGCATCATTAATAATTTGATTTCCAGAGGTTGCTAAAACTTCTCTTAATGTGTTACAAATAGGGAAATTACTAAGCTAATAATTTATCCATTGTCATCTCTAAACAAGTCACAGTATGAGACACTAAATAAAAGTTACCTCAACTCTCCTATCTGAGAGGATCAAGCAAAGAAGGATATGCAGGTATCATTTCATATACAGATAGAAGTAGAGCTGTTGCTGTTTAGTCACTAGTCATGCACAACTCTTTGAGACCCTACGTACTGTAGCCTGTCAGTCTCCTGTGTCTATGGGATTTCCCAGGCAAGAATACTGGAGTGGGCTGTCATTTCCTTCTCCAGGGAATCTTCCTGACCCAGAGATCCAACCCACATCTCCTGCTTCACAGGCAGATTCTTTACCACTGAGCCACCTAGGAAGTCAGAAGTAGAGTTAGAGAAGATAAAGATAGATCTGTATGTCCATTCAAGGTGTCATAACCAAATACCATACATTTAGGGGCTTAAACAGAAATTTATGTTCTCACAGTTCTAGAGGTTCACGGTTCACAATAAAAAGGTGCTATCAGGGTCAGTTTCTGGTGATACCCCCGCTTCATGGCTTGTGGATAGCGACCTTCTTGCTATGTCCTTAACATGACTTTCCACCTGTTCATGATTGGCAGTGGGAAGAGGAAGAGAGATGTCAGAGTGTCTCTTCCTTTTCTTACAAACACACTGGCCCTACTGGATAAGGGCCTCACCTTATGACATCACATAAACTTGAATATCTCTTAATAGTCCCTATCTCCAAATAGGAGATAGTCACACTGGTGTGTGTGTGTGTGTGTGTGTGTGTGTGTACTGTTGCTGAGGAAAGGAAGGTGGGAAAGCAATATGCAAGTTTAGTAACATCCAAGAAAGGTGTAGCCATGCCAGACTTGAAATCTGTTGTCCATTTTGAGCATCGCTGATCTCCTAGTCCATTCTAAAGGAGATCAGTCCTGGGTGTTCATTGGAAGGACTGATGCTAAAGCTGAAACTCCAATATTTTGGCCACCTCATGCGAAGAGTTGACTCATCGGAAAAAGACTCTGATGCTGGGAGGGATTGGGGGCAGGAGGAGAAGGGGACGACAGAGGATGAGATGGCTGGATGGCATCACCGACAAGATGGACATGAGTTTGAGTGAACTCCAGGAGTTCATGATAGACAGGGAGCCTGGCGTGCTGCAATTCATGGGGTCGCAAAGAGTCGTACACGACTGAGTGACTGAACTGAACTGAACTGATCTCCTTTTAAGTCTCTTTATTGCCATAACACTAATTGGGATAAGAAGGTAGTCATGATCAGCTCAGAGGGATGTGTCACCATTTGATTTAGATCTCACCCCATATATATCACAAACTTCATTGCTATGTTCTAGAAAAGCACTAGAGAACAGAAATTAGAGCACTGGCACTCAGTAGTTTTTCTAATTGGCAAGGTGTAGTCCATTAAACTTTTCCAGTTCTGTCAATAAGAATGACATCTGGCGTATGAATTAAAGAAGCTGAAAGTCTGTAGCTTTAATTTTCTGGAAACATTTCTGTGATTTTTTTCATATAACAAGCAGATTTATTTCTACTGATAAAATATTAATTTTAAGAAAGATGTCTTAGGCATCTTTTAAAAAAAGAATGATCAATGAAAATTCAACCTATTGCTCAAAAAGGAAAAAAAAAACAAAATATGGAATATCTTTCATATTAAATATAGCAATTTCTAGTTTATACTGAAATCAATCTATTCTCATTGTAATTATTTTTAAATAATGAATTCCAATATCAAATTAGACAATGCTGCTTTAACGAGAGGGCACATCCCCTACCACACTACATGCTGTTATTTAAAAACCTCAAGTTGGCTTTCTTCCAACATGGCATAGAGTTTGCCATTGAGCACAAGGACTGGCAAGGCATTTATTTATGCCCAATTGATTTTTCACTTTGGAGTGGCCAGTTGATATCTTGTCCATATTTGAATATGAGCAGTTAAAGTCCTCTGACCCGTAAAACCTTTAAGTGATGTCAGATGAATATCAGAAAAGGGATGGCCCATTTATAAATGATAACACAGCATTTTGTTGATTTTTTGTGTGTGGCGTTTGTCATATTACATTCCATTCATTCTCTTTTTATATATCCTTTATACTCTCTTGTAATGGACCAGGTAGGCTGTTTTTTCACCATTTTCTTCCTTATCCAAAGATTGTCATATCAGAGGGACTTAATTGTGTTGAATAATGAACAGAACATAATTCTAAAATTTTACTAGGGGCCTTTCTCATACTTATATAATGCTCATCTGGAGTATTAAAGAAATCCTTTTGTTTCCTTTAAGTGCATGAAATGTCGTTGTTGTTGTTCAGTCACTAATCACGGCAGACTCTGTGCAAACCCATGGACTGCCGAATTCCAGGCTCCTCTGTCTTTCACTGTCTCCTGGAGTTTGTTCAAACTCATGTCCATTGAGATGCTGATTCTATCCAACCATCTCATCCTGTGTCATCCTCTTCTCCTGCTGCCCTTTTTCCCAGCATCACAGACTTTTCCAATGAGTCAGCTCTTTGCATCAGGTGGCCAAAGTATTGGAGCTTCAGCTTCCAATGAATATTCAGGGTTGATTTCCTTTACATTTGACAGCTTTGATCTCCTTGCTGTCCAAGGCCTCCCAAAAGCCGTCTTAAGCACCACAGTTTGAAAGCATCAATTCTTTGCGCTCAACCTTCTTCATGCTCCAACTCTCACATCCTTACATGACTACTGGAAAAACCAGAGCTTTGACTGTACAGACCTTTGTTGGCAAAGTGATGTCTTTGCTTTTTAATACACTGTCTAGGTTTCTCATAGCTTTCTTTCCAAGAGTAAGCATCTTTTAATTTCCTGGCTGCAGTCACAGTCTGCAGTGACTTTGGAGCTCAAGGGAGTCCAAGAAAATAAAATCTGTCATAGCTTCCACTTTTCCCCCTTCTATTTACCATGAAGTGATGGGACTGGATGCCATGATCTTAGTTTTTTTTAATGTTGAGTTTCATTCATCTTTTTCATTCTTCTCTTTCACCCTCATCAATAGACTCTTCCTCTTCACTCTTTGTCATTAGAGTTGTATGATCTGCATATCTGAGATTGTTGATATTTCTGTCCGCAATTTTGATTCCAGGTTGTGATTAATCAAGCCTAGCATTTTGCATGATGTACTCTGTATCTAAGTGAAATATGCATGGTAAAAATATACAGCCTTTCCCAATTTTGAACAAGACCATTGTTCCATATTTGGTTTTCACTGTTGCTTCTTGACCCACATACAGGTTTCTCAGGGGACATGTAAGATGGTCTGGGACACCTATCATTTTAAGTATTTTCCACAGTTTGTTGTGATCCATTCAGTCACAGCAATTAGCATAGTCAGTGAAGCAGAAGTAGATGTTTTTCTGTAATTCCTTTGCTTACTCCATGATCCAACGAATGTTGGCAATTTGACCTCTTCTTCCTCTGCCTTTTCTAAATCCAGCTTGTACCTCAAGAAGTTCTTGGTTTGTATACTGATGAAGCCTAGCTTGAAGAATTTTGAGCATAACCTTACTAGCATGTGAAATGAGTGTTTATTTTAGCCTCAATTTGAATATTCTTTGGTACTTGAACCCTTCTTTGGGATTGGAAGGAAAACTGACCTTTTCTAGTCCTGTGACCACTGCTGAATTTTCCAAATTTGCTGTTATATTGAGTTCATCACTTAACAGCATCATGTCTTAGGATTTGAAATAGCTCAGCTAGAATTCTGTCAGCTTTATTTGTAGTAATGATTCCTAAAGCCAACTTGACATCACACTCCAGAACGTCCTGCTCTAGGTGAGTGACCATGGCATTGTGGTTATCCAGTTCATTAAGACCTTTTTTGTATAGTTCTTCCGTGTTTTCTTACCTCTTTTTAATCACTTCTTCTCTTAGGTCTTTTCATTTCTGTCCTCTATCCTACACATTCTTGTATGAAATGTTCACTTGATATCTCCAATTTTATTGATAAGATCTCTAGTCTTTCCCTTTCTGTTGTTTCCCTATACTTCTCTGCATTGTTCATTTAAGAAGGCTTTCTCATCTCTCCTGCTGCTTCTGGAACTCTGCATTAATTTGGGTATATCTTTTTCTTTCTCCATTGCTTTTTGCTTCTTTTCTTTCCTCAGCTTGTAAAGCCTCCTCAGAACATTACCTTGCCATATTGCATTTCTTTTTCTTTGGGATGGTTTTGGTTACAGTGTTACAAACCTCTGTCCATGGTTCTTCAGACATTCTGTGTACCAGATCTAACACCTTGAATCTATTCATCACCTCCAATGTATAATTATAAGGGATTTGATTTAGCTCATATCTGAATAGCCTAGTGGTTTTCCCTGCTTTCTTCAATTTAAGTAATAATTTTGCAATAAGGAGCTGGTGTTCTGGGCCACAGTCATTTCCAGGTCTTGTTTTTGCAGCTTGTATACAGTTTCTCCCATTCTATTATTTTCCACTATTTCTTTGCATTGATCGCTAAGGAAGGCTTTCTTATCTCTCCTTGAAATTCTTTGAAACTGTGCATTCAAATGGGTGTATCTTTCCTTTTCTCCTTTGCCTTTAGCTTCTCCTCTTTTCTCAGCTATTTGTAAGGCCTCCTCAGACAACCATTTTACCTTTTTGCATTTATTTTTCTTGGGGATGGTTTTGATCCCTGCCTCCTGTACAATGTCACAAACCTCTGTCCATAGTTATTCAGGTACTCTCTCTATCAGATCTAATCCCTTGAATCTATTTGTCACTTCCCACTGTATAATCATAAGGGATTTGATTTAGATCATACCTGAATTGTCTAGTGGTTTCCCCTACTTTCTTAAATTTAAGTCTGTATTTGGCAATAAGGAGTTCATGATCTGAGCCACAGTCAGCCCCTGGTCTTGTTTTTGCTGACTGTATAGAGCTTCTCCATTTTTGGCTGCAAAGGATATAATCAATCTGATTTTGGTATTGACCATCTGGTGATGCCCATGTAGTCTTCTCTCGTGTTTTTGGAAGAAGCTGTTTGCTATGACAGTGCGTTCTCTTGGCAATACTCTATTAGCCTTTTACCTGCTTCATTTTATACTCCAAGGCCAAATTTGCCTGTTATTCCAGGTATCTCTTGACTTCCTACTGTTGCATTCCAGTCCCCTATAATGAAAAGGACATCTTTTTTGGGTGTTGGTTCTAGAAGGTCTTGTAGGTGTTCATAGATCCATTCAACTTCAGATTCTTCAGCATTACTGGTTTGGACATAGACTTGGATTATTGTGATATTTAATGGTTTGCTTTGGAAATGAATAGACATCATTCTGTTGTTTTTGAGATTGCATCCAAGTACTGCATTTTGGACTCTCTTGTTGACCATGATGGCTACTCCATTTCTTCTAAGGGATTCTTGCCCACAGTAGTAGAAATAATGGTCACCTGAGTTAAATTCACTCATTCCAGTCCATTTTAGTTCACTGATTCCTAGAATGTAAATGTTTACTCTTACCATCTCCTGTTTGACCACTTCCAATTTCCAGATGTTCGGGCTGTTTTTAGAAAAGGCAGAGGAACCTGAGATCAAATTGCCAACATTGGCTGGATCATCAAAAAAAGCAAGAGAGTTCCAGTAAAACATCTATTTCTGCTTTATTGACTATGCCAAAACTTGGACTGTGTGTGGATCACAATAAACAGTGGAAAATCCTTTAAGAGATGGGAATACCAGACTACCTGACCTGTCTCTTGAGGAATCTGTATGCAGGTCAGGAAGCAACAGTCAGAACTGGACATGGAACAACAGACTGGTTCCAAATAGGAAATGGATTATGTCAAGGCTGTATATTGTCACCCTGCTTATTTAACTTATATGCAGAGTACATCGTGAGAAATGCTGGGCTGGATGAAGCACAAGCTGGAATCAAGATTGCTGGGAGAAATATCAATAACCTCAGATATGCAGATGACACCACCCTTATGGCAGAAAGTGAAGAAGAACTAAAGAGCCTATTGATGAAAGTGAAAGAGGAGAGTTAAAAAGTTGGCTTAAAGCTCAACTTTCAGAAAACTAAAATCATGGCATCCGGTCCCATCACTTCATGGCAAATAGGTGGGGAAACAGTGGGAACAGTGGCTGACTTTAGTTTTTGGGCTCCAAAATCACTGCCGATGGTGACTGCAGCCATGAAATTAAAAGACACTTGCTCCTTGGAAGGAAAGTTATGACCAACCTAGACAGCATATTAAAAAGCAGAGACATTGCCTTGCCAACAAAAGTCTGTCTAGTCAAGGCTATGATTTTTCCAGTAGTCATGTATGGATGTGAGAGTTGGACCGTGAAGAAAGCTGAGCACCGAAGAATTGATGCTTTTGAGCTGTGGTGTTGTTGAAGACTCTTGACAGTCCCTTGGCCTGCAAAGAGATCCAGCTAGTGCATCCTAAAAGAGATCAGTCCTGAGTGTTCTTTGGATGGACTGATGCTGAAGCTGAAACTCCAATACTTTGGCCACCTGATGCAAAGAGCTGACTCTTTTGAAAAGACCCTAATGCTGGGAAAGATTGAAGGCAGGAGGAAAAGGGGATGTCAGAGGATGAGATGGTTGGATGGCATCACCGACTCAATGGACGTAAGTTTGGTTAAACTCTGGGAGTAGGTGATGGTCAGGGAGACCTGGTGTGCTGCGTTCCATGTGGTCACAAAGAGTCAGGTATGACTGAGCTACTGAACTGAACTGAACTGATAGAGTTTCTCCATCTTTGGCTGCAAAGAATATGATCAGTCTGATTTTGATATTGACCAGCTGGTGATGTCCATTTTTAGATCATCTCTTGAATTGTTGGAAGAGGGTGTTTGCTATACCCAGCATGTTCTCTTAACAGAACTCTGTTAACCTTTGCTCTGCTTCACTTTACACTCCAAGGTCCAACTTTCCTATTATTATCTCTATCTCATGATTTTTTACCTTTGCATTCCAATCCCCTATAATGAAAAGGACATTAGTTTTTTGTGTCAGTTCTAGAAGATATTGTGGACTTCTCTGGTGGCTAATAACAGTAAAGATTCTGCCTGAATTGTGGGAGACCCTGGTTTCATCCCTGAGTTGGGAAGAATACTGGGAGAAAGGAATGGCTGCCCACTCCAGTATTCTTGCCTGGAGAATTTCACGGACAGAGGAGCTTTACAGGCCCCAGTCCATGGGCTTGCAAAGAGACCGACACAACTGAGGGACTAACATTTTTCACTTTGCTTTAGAAGGTGTTGCAGGTCTTCACAGAACTGGTTAGCTTCAGCTTCATTGGCATTAGTGGTTGTGCCATATATTTGGATTACTGTGATGTTGAATTATTTGTCTTGGAAACAAACTGAGATCATTCTGTCATTTTTAGATTGCACCCAAGTACAGCATTTCAAACTCTTTTGTTGACTGTGAGGGCTACTCCATTTCTTCTAAGGGGTTCTTGTCCACAGAAGTAGATATAATGGTCATTTAAATTAAATTCACCCATTCCCATCCATTTTAGTTTGCCACTTCCTAAGATGTTGATCAGGCGGCTGCGACCGGAGCACTAAGTGTGGCTGAGAGGAGCTACCCCATGTCCGAGGTCAGGGGCAGAAGCCGGGAGGACCACATGCCTGAAGAGCGGTGGCCAAGAGGAGTTACCCCACGTCTGAGGTCAGGGGCAGCGGCGGAGAATGCCAGACTGCGACGGCGCAGGAACAGCCGAGAGGAGCTACCCTGTGTCCAAGGTCAGGGGTGGTGGCCGAGAGGAGCTACCCCACGTCTGAGGTCAGGGGCAGTGAACTCAGCAGTGGCCACGGGACTGGAAAAGGTCAGTTTTCATTCCAATCCCAAAGAAAGGCAATGCCAAAGAATGCTCAAACTACTGCACAATTGCACTCATCTCACATGCTAGCAAAGTAATGCTCAAAATTCTCCAAGCCAGGCTTCAGCAATATGTGAACTGTGAACTTCGTGATGTGCAAGCTGGTTTTAGAAAAGGTAGAGGAACCAGAGATCAAATTGCCAACATTCACTGGATCATCGAAAAAGCAAGAGAGTTCCCGAAAAACATCTTTTTCTGCTTTATTGACTATGCCAAAGCCTTTGACTGTGTGGATCACAATCAACTGTGGAAAATTCTGAAAGAGATGGGAATACCAGACCACCTGACCTGCCTCTTGAGAAATTTGTATGCAGGTCAGGAAGCAACAGTTAGAGCTGGATATGGAACCACAGACTGGTTCCAAATAGAAAAAGGACTATGTCAAGGCTGTATATTGTCACCCTGCTTATTTAACTGATATGCAGAGTACATCATGAGAAATGCTGGACTGGAAGCAACACAAGCTGGAATCAAGATTGCCCAGAGAAATATCAATAACCTCAGATATGCAGATGACACCACCCTTATGGCAGAAAGTGAAGAGGAACTCAAAAGCCTCTTGATGAAAGTGAAAGTGAAGAGTGAAAAAGTTGGCTTAAAGCTCAACATTCAGAAAACGAAGATCGTGGCATTCGTTCCCATCACTTCATGGGAAATAGATGGGGAAAAAGTGGAAACAGGGTCAGACTTTATTTTGGGGGGTTCCGAAATCACTGCAGATGGTGACTGCAGCCATGAAATTAAAAGACGCTTACTCCTTGGAAGGAAAGTTATGACCAACCTAGATAGCATATTCAAAAGCAGAGACATTACTTTGCCAACAGAGGTTCGTTTAGTCAAGGCTATGGTTTTTCCTGTGGTCATGTATGGATGTGAGAGTTGCACTGTGAAGAAGACTGAGTGCTGAAGAATTGATGCTTTTGAACTGTGGTGTTGGAGAAGACTCTTGAGAGTCCCTTGGACTGCAAGGAGATCCAACCAGTCCATTCTAAAGGAGATCAGCCCTGGGATTTCTTTGGAAGGAATGATGCTAAAGCTGAAACTCCAGTACTTTGGCCACCTCATGCGAAGAGTTGACTCATTGGAAAAGACTCTGATGCTGGGAGGGATTCGGGGCAGGAGGAGAAGGGGACGACAGAGGATGAGATGGCTGGATGGCATCACTGACTCGATGGACGCGAGTCTCAGTGAACTCCAGGAGTTAGTGATGGACAGGGAAGCCTGGCGTGCTGCTATTCATGGGGTCGCAAAGAGTTGAACATGACTGAGTGACTGAACTGAACTGAACTGAAGATGTTGATGTTCACTCTTGCCATCTCTTGCTCGATCATGTTCAATTTACCTTGTGTCATGGACCTAACATGCCAGGTTCCTATACAATATTGTTCTTTACAGCATCACACTTTACTTTGACCACCAGACACATCCACAACTGAGTGTGTGTTCCACTTTGGCTCAGCTGCTTCATTCTTTCTGGAGCTATTATTAATAGTAATTGCCCTTTGCTCTTTCTCAGTTACATATTGGACCCCTTCCTAGCTAGGGGGCTCATCTTCTGGTGTCATATAATTTTACCTTTTCATAGCACTCATGGGGTTTTCTTGGCAAGATTATTGGAGTGAGTTGCCATTTCCTCCTACATAAAATAATCACATTCAAGTTAAAGCCAAAGAATGTGAACAATTTGCAGGTTCAGTATTTATCTGCTTTGTTCATCATGCTCCATTGTGAGGATCAGTGTCACTCTAGATTCACCATACCTGTTTTTATGATTTCTGTGGTGCCTGTCAAATGCTTTCATTTTTCAAGTAATTTTTGCTGAAAGAAATCACCTTAGAAATTAGCTGCTATTTTAGTAGTATCATCATTAGACTCAGGCCAAGGATGTCAGTGTAAAGGAGCAAGCATATTCACCAATGAAGATTTCACTTCTACCATTTTCCCCACCTCTCAGAGATCACAGCTGCTGCAAATAGATTTCATGCTAGAGAGCTTCTTGTGAAAGAGGTCACTGGCCCTGTCTGCCAAGACTCTGGATTTCACTGACTTAACCCCATAATGCCTGCTTTTTCCAGAATTCCCTGCAGTAGACTTAATATTTGCCAACTCCTCTTTTCCTAACTGATATTTCCATTTCTGTTTGCCTCTCTCAAATGCTTTACCTGCAAAATATTCCAGTCTTTTCCTGGTTAGTTCTGCCCTAACATCCTCAGTGTAAAAATATAGCACTTGAGGAGAGATATGCATGATATCATCTGTGTGAATAGGCCTCCAACATACTGTGGAATAAATCACAGAGACTACTCTTATTTTCTTTCGGTTGAAAGTAATATTATCACTGCATTTGTCTTTGTGAAGCTCATGTGTGGATTTTCAATTTTCCACACCAGAGCTTTATATAGAATTTTCTAATCACAGGAGATTAGAGCCAGAAGTACCTTTACATTTTCATCTTTTGAACTGTATTTGTACAGTAAATCTTTTGTGAAACTATAGAAGAGAAGGGACTTCCTTTGATGCTTAGTCAGTAAAGAATCTACCTGCAATGCTGTAGACCCAGGTTCGATTTCTGGTCGGGAAAATCCCCTGGAGAAGGAAATGGCAACCCACTCCAGTATTCTTGCCTGGGAAATCCCACGGACAGAGGAACCTGGCAGGCTACAGTCCAAGATGTTGCAAAGAGTTGGGCATGACTTAGCGACTAGATCACCACCACCAGAAGATGAGAGTAGAACTGTATTGCCTGAAGAGGGATAGGCAGGGATCTCCAAAGCCTGATTTTGCCTCATCATTTTGGCTCTCATTCATACTCCATTGGTCACTATCCTGTCCAGTTTGAGTAAAATCAATACCTTCTCAGGATATTTTACATTTGAAGAAAACTGAGGCCCAGTGAGATGCAAATTAGTAATAAAACTTAGACTGAAAATAAAGTCTCTTAATATATCAGGAGATATATATGTCTAATATTAAATCTATGAATGTTCATGTAAACAGATATTATCTTTTCTTTGTTGATGCCATTTACTTATGTAGTACATTGGAGTATAGTTGATTTACAGTGTTGTGTTACTTTCTGCCATGCAACAAAGTGACTCAGTTATATTTGTGTGTGTGTGTGTGTGTGTGTGTGTATAGATAGATAGATAGATACTTGCTTTTTTAGATTCTTTTCCACTATGGTTTATCCCAGGACAATGAATATAGTTCCCTGTGCTGTATAGGACAACCTTGTTTTCCATCCATTCTATATGTAATAAATTGCATCTACTAACCCCACACTCCCAGTCCATTCCTCTCCCAACACCCTCCTCCTTGGCAACCACAAGTTTGTTCTCTATGTATGTGAGTCTGTAACTTTTAAGTCAATGGCATTATCCTTATTCCTTGCTCTCAAGCAACAATACTTCTACCATACCACCAGAAAAAGCACTCATTTATTGTCAAGTTTCAATTATCTTGTTGTTGTTGCTCAGTCTCCTAGTCATGTCCAAATCTTTGCAACCCCATGGACTGCCTCATGCCAGGCCTCCCTGTCCTTCACCATCTCCCAGAATTTGCCCAAGTTCATGTTCATTGCATCAGTGATACTGTCCAGCCATCTCATCCTCTGATGCCCTCTTCTCCTTCTACCCTCAATCTTTCCCAGCATTAGGGACTTTTCCATTAAGTTTTCTGTGCACATCAGACTGGAGCTTCAGCTTCAGCATCAGTTCTTCCATTGAATATTCAGGGTTGATCTCCCTTAAGATTGACTGGTTTAATCTTGCTGTCCAAGGGACTTTCAGGAGTCTTCAGTTCAAAGGCATCAATTCTTTGGAGTTCTGCCTGCTTTATGGTCCAGGGCTCACGTAAATGGGAAGACCATAGCCATGACTTTACAGACCTTTGTCAGCAGAGTAACGTTTCTACATTTCAGCACACTGTCTAGGTTTGTCATCACTTTCCTGCCAAGAAGCAATTGTCTTCTGATTTCATGGCTGCAGTCACCATCTGCAGTGATTTTAGAGCACAAGAAGAGGAAATCTGTCACTGCTTCCACCCTTGCCCTTTCTATTTGCCATGCAGTAATGGGGCTGAATGCCATAATCTTGTTTTTTTTTTTTTTTTAATATTTAATCTTACACTATGGGCTTCCCTGGTGGCTCAGATGGTAAAGAATCTGCCTGCAGTGTGGGAGACCCAGGTTCAATCCCTCGGTCAGGAAGATCCCCTGGAGGAAGAAATGGCAACCCACTCCAGTAGCCTTGCCTGGAAAATTCCATGGATTAGGAGCCTGGCAGGCTATAGTCCATGGGGTCACAAAGAGTCGACAAGACTGAGTGATTTAACTAACTAACTAATCTTAAGCAGGCCCTTTCAGTCTCCTCCTTCACCCTCATCAAGAGGTTCTTTACTTTCTCTTTGCTCTCTGCCATTAGAGTGGTATCATCCACACACATGCAAGGTTGTTGATGTTTCTCCTGCCTATCTTGATTACATCTTGTAATTCACCCAGTCTATCATTTCTCACAAACAAACAGGGTGACAGCAGGCAGCACTGTCGTACTTCTTTCTCAATCTTGAACAAATCAGTTGTTCCACACAGGGTTCTAAGTGTTGCTTCTACAGGTCTCTCAGGAGACAGGTAAGATGGTCTGGTATTCCTATCTCTCTAAGAGCTTTCTGCAGTTTGTCATGATGCACAGAGTCAATGGCCTTAATGTAGTCAATGAAACAGAGGTAGATGTTTTTTTCTGAAATTCCCTTGCTTTCTCTATAATCCAGCGAATGTTGGCAATTTGATCTTAGTTCGTCTTCCTTTACCACAGGACTGGAAAAGTCAATCCTCATCTCAATTCCCAAAAAGAGTAGTATCAAAGAATGTGTTAACCATCAGACAGTCACACTCATCTCCATGCTAGTAAGGTCATGCTTTAAATCTTGCAAGCTAGGCTTCAGCATTATGCAAACCAAGAACTTCCAGATGTCCAAGCTGGCTTCAGTTATCAAATAGAATTCAATTAAAAATTATCAATTTCAATTATCTAAAGAATATCATATATCAATAAAACTTCAGATAGTACTATTATATTATTAGTTTATTATATATAAACTATACTATACTAAACTATACTATACTATATATATTATATAGTACTATTATATTATAATTTAATTATAATTATAATTATATTATATTACATAATTAGTTTATTATATTATTTCATTTGTCCTGACAAATGTACATTAATTTACATATATTCAGTGCTCTACACTTAAAACTTTTACATTATTGACTTTTCCTCTTCTCATAAAAATTTATTTTATGCCTTATTTTAATGATTTTTAAAAAGAATCTTAATCATGTATTTTGTGAGAAGCAGCACTTAGACAAAAACTCAGAAGTGATACAATCCATCTCAACGCTCTTGATGTGCTGTGTGCGCTTAGTCACTCAGTCATGTTCAACTCTTTGCGACCCCAAGGACTATAGCCCACCAGGCTCCAATACACCATCAAAAGCCACTCTCTTTTTCTTGATGTGTGCAAGTATGTACTCTTACACAGAACAGTGGAATCTCCTCAAAACTTTTCTTTCATCCCACTAATCGCAAGGATATTTCAAGAATAAAGTTTCAGTTACACAAGATGAGAAAATTCTAGATATCTGCTGTGCAACATTGTGCCTATAGCTGACAAGACTGTACTGTGCACATAAAACTTTATTCAGAATTTTTTTTAATTTGTCAATTTCATGTGTGTTCTTATCAAAATGAAAAAAAAAAGATTATGGAATCAGAAGAAGTATATGTAATCCTTCTTTATAAGCTTGTCATTCTTACCAAATTTCAGTAAGCAAAGATACATATACTATAAAGGGAAATTGTTTGTCTTGTCTTTTTTATATCGATATAACATAATAATAGCTTTGCTATAAATGTCATTGTCATATATGATTTTAGAGATAACCTCCCCTGCAGCTGACAAAATTAGCCAGACATGGAGTGACTAGGGTGATTTACATGTTAGAGCTTATTAGGCAGTAGATTGTTATAGGAGTTCAAAGAATGAAATCTATTTCATTTATGATGTAGAACTTTTTATAATTTTGTCTATATTCATTTTTATTTTAAATGGGTAATTAAATATTATTCAGTTGAAATAAATAGCTGCAAACAATAGGGGAAATTTAAGTTTTTGGATTAAATTAGAGCAAAGATGATTATAGGAAAGATGATATGACTTAGAAAATGTAGGTTGGGAGATAAGGCAGTTGATATGTATAACCATTCTTTCAGTTCAGTTCCGTTCAGTAGGCTAAACTAAATTCAGATGGGTCAGCTTTTCTCCAAGTAAGCATAAAATGGTTTCCAGAATTCTGGAAAGGTCTAATGACCTTCATATTGTCTCTCTGATATCTGACCCACAACATTCACACTTCAAATACTTTATAAAATGTAAATGCCCTTCAGAGAGTCCTCTAAGCTGTGATCAGTCAGGTATCACTTAGTGTGTGTGAAGAGATACTGCAACGGACTTTAAAGAGTAGGAAGAAGAGAAACAGATTTTACAAGGGGAAATAAGGGAATATGGACAACATCCACATTCATGACATATTCTAAATCCTATCTAAAGTTTATCCTGGTCAGTACAGTAGAATTCCTTCCTCTTAGCTTAATAAACTTGTAATTAACATAGCTATCTAGAAGATATATATAATGTATATGTATAAAATCTGTCAGATGTAATCATTTCACAGACACACACATTTTAATTTCATGTACAGTATTAAATGTATACTCTAGTTTATCAAGCACCTCATCTATTCACTTTCTGTCCTTAAAAATAGCTCTCACTTATTTTCCTTACACTAATGTGACTTATGATTAATGCTGATATAATGTGGCTTTAATTTTACAAAAAACAAGTTTCTTCCCAAATTCATTTTCCATTTTGATAAGAAATTGATATATGGTCTTATGAGGCAAAAAATCTCTTTCCCCACCAGCACTGTGAGACCAAAGTAATTAGCAAAGTGTGAGATTAAAAATATACACTTTTCTATTGGGTCTTTGATGCTTGCCCCCTCAAATTTTAAGAACTCTTTATAAATTACAGCTATTACCACTCCATAGTATATGTCTTGAATATTCTCCGTTATCTTTTGACTTTATGCTGTTTTTGTCATGTAAATGCTTTCTTGTTTGTTTGATTTCTTTTAATAAAGAAAAACTACCTTTCTCTACCTTTTTGAAGAATGAAAGAAAAAAATCTCTAAATAATATTCAACTGAGGAAAAAAATTGAAGGATGTAATATATGAAGTCTGGGAAAAGTCATTCAACTCTAAATGAAAGAATATATAATTTTGTCTGAACATTTATTCTTATCTCCTTTGGCAATGTGTCTAAGTAAGACTTTTTTTCAAAAGTAAAATGAAAATGTTTTTTAGTATTTATGAAGACAAAATAAATCTATAAGATATATGATATCTATGATATAGATTATTTGTTTAGATGTTTTTCTTATTTTTGTCCACTTGATCTGTCTTCTACTGAGAGAGCTGATTAAATTTCCTAATATAGTGACTTTCTTTGTAGTCTCCTTGAAATGCTTGTTGTTTTAATTTCATGAAAGTCATTGTTGTGTTATTTGATGCACAAATATTTCTAAGTATTCCTGTATCTCCACAGCAGGTTGTAGATTTGAGCTTCAAATCATATAGTTCTTTGACATCATTAATGCTTGTTGTCTTATTAGGACCACTGTTGCTACTGCTTGTAGTTCTTATTTGTCTAACACTTTTGTCTATCCTTTATATTTAGCCTTTCTGAATTCTTTATTTTACATCTGTAAAATATATAGCATACCTTAATATACAACATATAGATAAGTTTTATCCACTGTGGCAAACTGAAACTCAAATTTTACTAATAGATCATTTATTTTCTTCAGATTTGTTTTGTTGTGACTCTATCAAAGTATTTTATAATTATGTGCAGTTTGTTAGATATGCTATGTTTCTTGATATTTTTTGCTCTTTAAAAAGGTTTATATGTTTGTTCTAGTGATGATATTTGTATTTATTCCTCTTAATGCACTTTCATTCCCTGTTTTCCTATGTCTCTTTTTACTGTCTGGTTTACCAGTTGTTTAGCTGTCCTTTATATCTACATATTTGCTGTATTTAAAAAAAAAAAAAAAACACTTTTTTTTTCTATATTCATTTTTATTTTAAAAAGGATGTTTTTTACTTTCTATTCTTTCTCTTCCAATGTTTGAATTGCATTATTTCTACTTTGTCACAATGTATAGTATTCATACATTAATATTCCACCACCACCATTTTGTCTTATAGGTGCATTCATATATTTTTAAATATCCACCATCAGTCCTCCTGCTGAAGTTTCCTCTATCATCATTTGGCTAATTGAAGCCATCAGGTAGTATAGAGGTTAATAGACTACACCCTGTGGTCCAAATACAGCCCACCATGTATTTTATGAATAAAGTTATACTGGAACACAGTCATTCCCACTTGTTTACATATTTTCTATATCTGCTTTCACACTAAAATGGAAAATTGAGGACCTGCAACAAAGAGCATATGACTGACAAAGTGAAAATTATTTCTTGCCTGGCCATTAACAAAAAGTTTTTGCCTACCTCTGATCTAGTATATTTCTCAGAAAAGCAAATAGGTTCTGAAATCTCTAAGTTCTTGTGTGTTGAAAGGAAGCTCATTTAACTTAGTGTTGATAATTTAATTGGAGCTTAGGCTGACTGCACATAAATTTGTTGGTTTACATTTTCATTTAATTTTTTTTTTCCTGTGCTACTCCCTTTCTCCCTTGCTTTGATGGTGGCCTTAAAAATGCTGGTGCTATCCGGTCCCATCACTTCATGGGAAATAGATGGGGAAACAGTGGAAACAGTGTCAGACTTTATGTTTCTGGGCTCCAAAATCACTGTAGATGGTGACTGCAGCCATGAAATTCAAAGATGCTTACTCCTTGGAAGGAAAGTTATGACCAACCTAGATAGCATATTCAAAAGCAGAGACATCACTTTGCCAACAAAGGTCCGTCTAGTCAAGGCTATGGTTTTTCTTGTGGTCGTGTATGGATGTGAGAGTTGGACTGTGAAGAAGGCTGAGCGCCGAAGAATTGATGCTTCTGAACTGTGGTGTTGGAGAAGACTCTTGAGAGTCCCTTGGACTGCAAGGAGATCCAACCAGTCCATTCTGAAGGAGATCAGCCCTGGGATTTCTTTGGAAGTAATTATGCTAAAGCTGAAACTCCAGTATTTTAGCCACCTCATGCGAAGAGTTGACTCATTGGAATAGACTCTGATGCTGGGAGGCACTGGGGGCAGGAGGAGAAGGGGACGACAGAGGATGAGATGGCTGGATGGCATCACTGACTCGATGGACGTGAGTGTGAGTGAACTCCGGGGTTGGTGATGGACAGGGAGGCCTGGTGTGCTGCGATTCATGGGGTCACAAAGAGTCGGACACGACTGAGCGACTGATCTGATCTGATCTGAACATAATTATTGTGCCTGTGTACATTATTTTATCTTTTCATGGAGTCCTTCTTTATCTGTTAAATCTAGAGATTTTCTCAGGTTATGGTTCAGAGTTAATAGTTCTTTTTTTTTTTTTTCCCTAGGAAGTGTTACTGGATATTGGTTTTAAATATTCACTGTTACATTATTTTTTTTTCATTTAATTCAAATTTTAAAAAGTGATCATTCCTTCTTTTCTTGTCTTATATTTCCACTAAATCTTCTATCGTTTAATTCATCTGGTTGTTTTCATGTGTATATTCAACCCCCAGATTAAGGCTTTTATTTGAATTAATTATGTCTTGGGTATCATATAATTTATTTTTCATATGTGAGGAAATTTTCTTTTTTCCTATCACTTCTTAGAATTCTGAGTTAAATCAACTTTTATTTTGACTTCTATTTTCGTTCATTCTACTTTTTTGTTTTTGAAAAATGTAATTCAAAGTGACTTTCTGTATCCTCATGTGAATAATTCTGTTCTACAACATAGGTGATTTCCTTGTGGACATGGGAAGGATTTGAGGTGTGAAGTTGTGTTTCCTTGTTTTCTGAAATAGTTATGGACTTTATTTTCCCTTTAATAATTTTGTGATACTGATTTGCTTTCTAAGATTCCTAGCTTCATAGCACCCTTTCCTGTCAGTTTAGCACAGTCTAAGCACTTTAGTGATAATGCTTAGTGTCGGGGGGAATTGCCCACAGTCACAGAAGGGTTCCCTGGTGGCTCAGACAGTAAAGAATCCACCTACAATGCAGGAGAACTGGATTCAATCCCTGGATTGGAAAGATGCCCTGGAAGAGGGCATGGCAACCCACTCCACTATTCTTGCCTGGAGAATCACCATGGACAGAGAAGCCTGGGGGGCTACAGTCCTTGAGCTCACAGAGTTGGACGCAACAGAGTGACTAAGCACAGAACAGCACACAGAAGGGTGGCCTCTGATTTTGTGATTTACTTTTGTCTTGAAGGACCCTAAAGTTTCCATTTTTTTCTTGTTTTCCCATGTCAAAGAGGGGTAATTCCTTTAATTTTTAAAAAGATCTCTCGGGGCTATATGTTTGGAAGACAGTACTTTTAAAATATTCCTGTCAACCTTTTGCTAGCAAACCTCTTCTATTTTTTCACAGCAGTTTTCTGTGCCTATTCATGTAAGTTAGTTTACAATAAAAAAAAAAAAAAATTCTGTCAGTATTGACAAAATCATTAAGGTCCAATATAATACATGAAAGATAGTTTTTTTAACTGATGGAATAATGTTAAATACTTAAATTGATTCTCATGTAATATAAATAGAAATTCTTTCCAGTTAGTGGGATTGACTGAACTCATTTTTACCTCTTCAGTGGTGTTAGTCATGTACCGCCTGTCTTCTTGTGTGTTTGCTTTAATAATCTGACATGCTACTGATTCTGGCAGGCCAGCTGTTTTTTAAAACATGTTCCTGACATATTGTTTTCCTCTTTTTATAGCAATCCCACTAAAGTGTGTCTTTGGTAGTTAAGATGCTTTGTTTTAATATGGTTTTGATTCAACAATTAAAATGATAATTCTATCTAAAACTGTTTGTTTCTTTGGAAATATTTCATTTTGATTTGAAAAATTCCCTGATGAGATGCTAAAGTGTACTATCAAAAAATAAAATCTTACTGAAATAAATATAATTAGGATAATAATTTGCAAAACACAATTTTCAGATAAGCCATTTAGAAAAGAACAATGCATGACAGTTACACATAATTTCAAACATTTTCTCTGTTTCAAGTGATTCTATTTTTGTACATTTTATATACTTGTAACATTAAAAAACTGAAAAGGTCTATTCATAATTTCTTTAGAATGTAGTCACTTTTCATTAACTATGTCCAATTTAAATACAAGATATAATACTTTAAAGTAATAAAAATGCATTTATGTTTATTTTACAATAAAACAAATCAAGTTTATCAACACAGCTACCTTAATGGTGCCCATTAAATAAAACTTAAATTTATTAATTAAGGGAAGTGCCCAGGTGGCTCAGTTGTAAAGAACCCATCTCCCAATGCATGAGAGGCAAGAGACACAGGTTCAGTCTGTGGGTGGGGAAGATCCCCTGGAGAAGGAAATGGCAACCCTCTCCAGTGTTCTTGCCTGGAAAATCCCTTGCCTGGAAAATTCTAGCCTGGCGGGCTAGAGTCCATGGAGTCACCAAGAGTCGGACACAACTCAGCATGCACCCACGATGATGAAGCAAGTATTCTAAATGCTGCATAATTTTATATGTCAAAGAGTATTTAAATCACCCCTACTGTAAAACTGGCATTAGCTCCATATGTCACACATATGTCAAAACAAGATTCACAGTATACCAGATACGGTGCTTTTATAATGGTATTAGAATATCCTGAAAAATGCAAACCTAACTACTAGGAAGGAAATTTTCAACTTTGGGAAATAATTAAACTTTATTTAATTTTTATGCAGATATTTAATATATTAAAGCAATTTTAGAATTACCATTTGTACAGTTCATCATTTTTGTATCCTCTGATTATCCACATAGAAGTCTTGATTATTCAAAAATAGTTCAGCATATTAAAGGACTGCCCAAATTTGCCTTTTATTCACCACACACTTTTTTCTTTTGTCCTGTCTCTGTCCCCCTCACTTTTTCATTTTTTTTCCTCAATCAATTTGTCTTCAGATACAAAAACTTGTTTATCCCTCTTGTCCATATTTTATAACTATATTTCATTTAAAAGTCATCTTTGTGTCTTTTGTCAATTGAATAATGTTAGACGAGGTCAGAAGAGAGAGGAGACGTATAAGAATGAGTAAGGTAGTAGAGTATTATTTCCTGAAAATCTATAAAATTCCTTATGTAATAAATTATAATTATAAAGCACCATATATAAATAACTTTTGTTTTTTATATTTTTTAATTTATTTTTTAATATAAATGTATTTATTTTAATTGGAGGCTAATTACTTTACAATATTGGATTGGTTTTGCCATACATTGACATGAATCTGCCACGGGTATACACGTGTTCCCCATCCTGAACCGCCCTCACTTCTCCCTCCTTGTACCATCCCTCTGGGTCATCCCAGTGCACCAGCCCCAAGTATCCTGTATCCTTCATCGAACCTGGACTGGCGATTCATTTCACATATGATAATATACATGTTGCAATGCAATTCTTCCAAATCATCCCACCCTCGCCCTGTTCCACAGAGTCCAAAAACTGTTCTATATATCTGTGTCTCTTTTGATCTCCTTTGCTGCCTTGTATACAGGGTTATCGTTACCATCTTTCTAAATTCCATATATATGTGTTAGCCATGAAATTAAAAGACGCTTACTCCTTGGAAGGAAAGTTATGACCAACCTAGATAGCATATTCAAAAGCAGAGACATCACTTTGCCAACAAAGGTTTGTCTAGTCAAGGCTATGGTTTTTCCTGTGGTCATGTATGGATGTGAGAGTTGGACTGTGAAGAAGGCTGAGCACTGAAGAATTGATGCTTTTGAACTGTGGTGTTGGAGAAGACTCTTGAGAGTCCCTCGGACTGCAAGGAGATCCAACCAGTCCATTCTGAAGGAGATCAGCCCTGGGATTTCTGTGGAAGGAATGATGCTAAAGCTGAAACTCCAGTACTTTGGCCACCTCATGCGAAGAGTTGACTCATTGGAAAAGACTCTGATGCTGGGAGGGATTGGGGGCAGGAGGAGAAGGGGACGACAGAGGATGAGATGGCTGGATGGCATCACTGACTCGATGGACGTGAGTGTGAGTGAACTCGGGGAGTTGGTGATGGACAGGGAGGCCTGGCGTGCTGCAATTCATGGGGTCGCAAAGAGTTGAACACGACTGAACGACTGATCTGATCTGATCTGATACTGTATTGGTGTTTTCTTTCTGGCTTACTTCATTCTGTATAATAGGCTCCAGTTTCATCCACCTCATTAGAACTGATTCAAATGCATTCTTTTTAATGGCTGAGTAATACTCCATTGTGTATATGTACCAAAGCTTTCTTATCCATTCATCTGCTGATGGACATCTAAGTTGCTTCCATGTCCTGGCTGTTATAAACAGTGCTATGATGAACACTGGGATACACGTGTCTCTTTCAATTTTGGTTTCCTTAGTGTGTATGCCCAGCAGTGGGATTGCTGGATCATAAGGCAGTTCTATTTCCAATTTTTTAAGGAATCTCCACACTGTTCTCCATAGTGGCTGTACTAGTTTGCGTTCCCACCAACAGTGTAAGAGAGTTCCCTTTTCTCCACAGCCTCTCCAGCATTTATGGCTTGTAGACTTTTGGATAGCAGCCATTCTGACTGGCATGAAATGGTACCTCATTGTGGTTTTGATTTGCATTTCTTTGATAATGAGTGATGTTGAGCATCTTTTCATGTATTTGTTAGCCATCTCTATGTCTTCTTTGTAGAAATGTCTGTTTAGTTCTTTGGCCCATTTTTTGATTGGGTCGTTTATTTTTCTGGAATTGAGCTGCAGGAGTTGCTTGCATATTTTTGAGATTAATTCTTTGTCAGTTGCTTGATTTGCTATTATTTTCTCCCATTCTGAAGGCTGTCTTTTCACCTTGCTTATAGTTTCCTTTGTTGTGCAGAAGCCTTTAATTTTAAGTAGGCCCCATTTGTTTATTTTTGCTTTTATTTCCAATATTCTGGGAGGTGAGTTTTAGAGGATCCTGCTGTGATATATGTCAGAGACATAGAGCTAGAACAAATAATTTCACAATTTCTATGGAAATACAAAAATCCTTGAATAGCCAAAGCAATCTTGAGAAAGAATAATGGAACTGGAGGAATCAACCTGCCTGACTTCAGGTTCTACTACAAAGCCACAGTCATCAAGATAGTATGTTACTGGCACAAAGACAGAAATATAGATCAATGGAACAAAATAGAAAGCCCAGAGATAAATTCACACACCTGTGGACACCTTAATCTTTGACACCTTGTCTTATACAATGGAGAAAAGACAATCTCTTTAACAAGTGGTGCTGGGAAAACTGGTCAACCACTTGTAAAAGGGGAGCCTGGTGGGCTGCTGTCTGGGGTCGCACAGAGTCAGACATGACTGAAGCGACTTAGCAGCAGCAACAGCAGCAGCAGCAGAACACTTTCTAACACCATACACAAAAATAAACTCAAAATGGATTAAAGATCTAAATGTAAGACCAGAAACTATAAAACTCCTCGAGGAGAACATAGAAATAACTTTTAAATAAGTATATATCTGAAGTTTTTTTTTTTTTCCCTAAATTTTAAGGTATGGGGTCAAAAGGCAGAACAAAATGTGCTTTGCATGAGATCTATATTAAATTTGATGATTCTAAGCCTAGAGAAAAAATAAAAGCAGAAATATCTTTCACTTCAAAGTAAGTTTTTCATCTAGAGGAGTTGAATTTATATCAAGAAAACCACTAGGAATCATTTGTAACTAGATTATTATACTAGTTGTTAATGGGATGAATCTTGAGTTAGCTATGAGGACAATCAATGTAGAAAAGTAATTTTTTCCATATCTATCGCCATTCAATAAATCAATATTAATAGACTCGAGGATAAGTTACAATTTTAGGCTGCTAAATAAAGCTTGTAAATTGTTGTACTCTAGCTTATTATGATTGAATATGTATTTATATGGGCTTTCATTGTGGCTTAGTGGTAATGAATCTATCTGCCAATGTTGGAGATGTGGGTTTGATCCCTGGGTCAGGAAGATCCTCTGGAGAATGAAATGGCAACCCATTCCAGTGTTCTTGCCTGGAAAATTCCATGGACAGAGAGTCCTAGAGGGCTATGGTCCATGGGGTCACAAATAATTGGACATGACTTAGAGACTGAACTACAAAATACATTTATATAGCCCTTGAGGTGTTTATTTTATTGTTGTTGTTGTTTAGTCACTAAGTCATGTCCAGTTCTTTGCAATCCCATTGACTGTAGCCCTGTCCATGGGAATTCCCAGGCAAGAATACTGGAGTGGCTTGCCATTTCCTTCTCTAGGGGATCATTTCAATGCAGAGATTGAACCTTTCTCTCCTGCTTTGGCAGGCAGATCCTTTACTTCTGAAGTATCAGGAAGACCTTATTTTGTCATTATTCTCACTTTAATGCATATGTTCATACACCATTGATGAAATGATCTTTTGAACATCATACATAAAAAGGAAAACAAAACCTCCAATATGTCAGCCATTTGCCAACTGACTACTTCTCTGATTTTAATATTTCTTTCACTTTCCAATTGAGCTTTGATCAACAGACAAAAGATTAAAAGTTGAGATACAATCAGTACATGCTCTGTCCCATGATAAGAGAGAGAATTATTTGGTAGAATGCTTTTGTTCTAGCAACATATATCCAATTTTATTTTCTGTCACTATGATATATCAGTCCTTTGTTTTCTAAAATTGCATCCTTAAAACTTTGGATATATACTGCATGGTGAGTGTAGTTAATGCTCCCATCTTGCATATTTGAAAGCTGCTGAAAGAGATCTTCAAGTTCTCATCTCAAGAAAAAAAAATGTAACTATGTATGGTGACAGATATTAACTAGATGTTTTGAGATAACCACTCTGCTATATATTTTATTCTATATATGCACAATATATAGGATCATTATGTTATATACCTGAAACTAGTATAATTTTACCTCAAAAAAATAGAAGATTTTTGAGTGAGGAAATCTAATTACACTAAAAGTAAAATTTCACTTACCCATGAAAAAAAAAATAGTAGTTACACTACTGTAAAAATTTGTCATAATTTATAGTTTAAAATATACATCATACTAATCTACATGAAAATGTTGTAAAGTTAAAAGAGGTAAGTGAATTTTAAAGTATTCCAAGTTTATACTCTATTGTGGAACTGATAAAATAAATTATTTTCATTGACTAAAATGTTCAGAAATGCATATTGTATGTTTGGAGGTAATGGCTGTCAATAAAGGCAAATTTTGCCCCCTAATATATATTTGACAGTATCTTATACACTTTTTGAATGTCTCAAGTGGGGAAATGGTGCAACAGACAGTGAGCAGAATAAAGAGATGCTACTAAATATTGTATAAAATGCAAGAGAGTCTCTAAAAGAAAAGAATTATTCAGACCAAAATATCAAGTGACATGACCACTCTAGAGTGACCACTAAATTATATAAAAGGTTGAAAAAAATAACAAACTGCTATAAAAATATGATAACAAAATAAATGATAATTAAAAAACAGAGCAAAAGAGAAACAGGATACAGATGAGTTAAAAAGAAAGCAAACAGGATGATGACTGACAGATAAAGACACAACTGTATCAGGAATTAAAACATATGTAGGCTGACTACTCCAAATAAAAGACTAGGATTTAAAATTGGGAAACCAAACATATACCAGACACACTTAAAATATAAAAACTGAGAAAGGATGAATATGAGTGGATGAAAGAAGACTTATAATGCAAATACTAATCAAATGAGTATCTTTTTTAGTTATACAAAAGTAAACTGAATTTTAAGGCAAGAAGCATTAATAGAGAAAAATATGGACATTTTAGTCTGAGATAGTAAATCTAACAGAAAGATATTACAATTTTAAATCTATATGCTCATAATAAAAAGCTTTAAATGATATGAATCATAATTTGGTGGGGATCAAAGGAAAAATAAAAGAATCTACAATCACAATATAGATATTAGTGCATTTCTCTCAACAGAACCAAAAAAAATTATTTTTTCAGTTTGCAAAAGATCTGACTGACACATTGCTAAACTTGGTCTATTTGACAAATATATGGAATTGAATTCAATGATTAAATAATTCAAATTA
Organism: Bubalus bubalis; assembly: GCF_019923935.1. Lineage (NCBI taxonomy): Eukaryota > Metazoa > Chordata > Mammalia > Artiodactyla > Bovidae > Bubalus > Bubalus bubalis. Next base: position 83,776,923 of record NC_059164.1, read on the forward strand.
TTTTCAAATGCACATAGATTGTTTACCAAAGTCAAGCACATGCAATAATATTGCATATAATAATAATAGCCTCAAAGAATATCAAATGTTTAAAATCATTCAAAAGTTATTTTATGACCAGAAAGTAATTAAACTACACCTAGATAATACATTTCCTATTACATAGACAATAAAAAAAAATGCACTCTTATATAACAAAGAAACAAAGAATTTACAGGGGAAATTATTTTATACATATTAAAATACAACTTTGTAATTATACTAGTGTTCTGTTCTTTGAGCTGGGTTGTTACTATATGGGATTTTAAATTTGTGCAAAGTGCAAGTTCATTATGAATTATATTTATAATCTGTGGAGTATATATATATATATAAATATATATATATACATATATATACACACACATACATGTATGTGAACGTCACTCAGTCATGTCTGACTCTGTGATCCCATGGACTATGCACTCCATGGAATTCTCCAGGCCAAAATACTGAAGTGGATAACCATTCCCTTCACCAGGGTATCTTCCCAACACAGAGCTCAAACCCAGGTCTCATGCACTGCAGGCAGATTCCTTACCAGCTGAACCACCAGGGAAGCCTAAGAATACTGGAATGGGTAGCCTATCCCATCTCCAGCTTATCGTCCTGAGCCAGGAATCCAAACAGGGTCTCCTGAATTGCAGGCAGATTCTTTACCAGCTGAGCTACCGGGGAAGCCCTATATGCATGAATCAGTTCAGTTGTGCAGTCATATCTGACTCTGCAGCCCCATGGACTGCAGCATGCCAGGCCTCCCTGTCCATCACCAACTCCCAGAGCTTGCTCAAACTCACATCCATCAGGTCGGTGATGCTATCCAACCATCCCATCCTCTGTCGTCCCCTTCTCCTCCTGCCTTCAACTTTTCCCAGCATTAGGGTCTTTTCTGGTGAGTCAGTTCTTCACATAAGGTGGGCAAAGTATTGCAGTTTAAACTTCAGCATCAGCCTTTCCAATGAATACTCAGGACTGAGTTCCTCTAGGATTTACTGGTTCAATCTCCTTGCAGTCCAAGGGACCCTCAAGAGTCTTCTCCAACACCACAGTTCAAAAGCATCAATTCTTTGGTGCTCAACTTTCTTTATGGTCCAACTCGCACATCCATGCATGACTATTGGAAAACCCAGAGCTTTGACTAGAGGGACCTCTGTTGGCAAAGTAATGTCTCTGGTTTTTAATATGCTGCCTACGTTGGTCATAGATTTTTTTTTTTTTAAATTTTATTTTATTTTTAAACTTGACATAATTGTATTAGTTTTGCCAAACATCAAAATGAATCCGCCACAGGTATACATGTGTTCCCCATCCTGAACCCTCATTCCCCCTTCCTCCCCATACCATCTCTCTGGGTCATCCCAGTGCACCAGCCCCAAGCATCCAGTATCGTGCATCGAACCTCGACTGGCAACTCGTTTCATACATGATATTTTCTTCCAAGGAGCAAGCATCTTTTAATTTCATGGCTGCAATCACCATCTGCAGTGATTTTGGAGCCCAAGAAAATACAGTCTGTCACTGTTTCCATTGCTTCTCCATCTATTTGCCATGTAGTAATGGGACCAGATGCCAGGATCTTAGTCTCTCCCATCAGGAAGCTTCCATTAAGGTCTTATCCTTATTCATCAGAGGATAGACAGAATGAAAACCACAATCACAGAAAACTAACCAAACTGATCACATGGACCATAGCCTTGTGTAACTCAATGAAAATATGAGCCATGCCATGTTGGGCCACCCAAGATGGACGGGTCATGGTGGAGAGTTCTGGCAAAACATGGTCTGCTGGAGAAGAGAATGTCAAACCACTTTAGTATTCTTGCCTTCAGAACCTCATGAACGTTTGAAAGGGCAAAAAAAGATGTATGCGTGTATAGTGATATATATATATATATGAAATATTTGAAAAATGAGTTTTAAACTAATAAGGGTAGTCAAATGTCAATTGCTTTCTTCAATTTATGAACATAATTTAACATCAAATCTTACAAATTACTGAGGAAAACCATAGTCTAAAGCTAACCTGATATTATTTTAGACCATTTTCATTTAATGTAATGATATTTGAGTTTTAGATACTATCCTACTCTGTTTTTGTTAGTTTGTTTTTCTCACCATTTATGGTTATCTCTTTCCTATTACCTTCTTCTGAAATATTGAATTTATTATTATTATACTTTACTATTCATTTAGTGGCTAAACTAAAATATAAAATAAGTGCATGTACCTGTATCCCTCACTTATTGCAACCCAATGTAACAATGCTTTTACTGCCTGGCAGATAATGCTTGGATCTTCATGTAATTTATCTCCATATATTAACTGACTGTTATATTATTGTTGTTGGCCATATTTGTTCTACATTTACTTTATGCTCTAGATGACATTATTTTTACTGTTTTTAAATTCAATATTGATTTTATATCCTTATATTTCTACTCTTACATAGCTTTTTATTTCTTGCATTTCTCTGATTCCACCTTGGATCACTTTCTGATGCTTCTAAGAACTCACTATCATAGTTTTAATGCAGCAGAAAGTTGGCAGTGAATTTGCATTATCCTTTGTCTGGAAGTACCTGTAGTTTACATTTGTATGCTTCTAGCTCTAAGGTAATATGTAGGTATAATGCATATTAAAATGCTCACATTTACATTATACAATTTAACAAAATTGTTGATATATATATATATACATATATCATGGGGTCGCAAAGAGTTGGACACGACTGAGCGACTGAACTGAACTGATATATACATATATATATATACTCCCATGAAGTCATAATCACTGTGAGGATAACAATGATTTACATCAACTTCAGAGTTACTTTGTGAACAGTTGTAAGCCATGTCTTCCTGCTTTCCCTGCAGTGTCAGGGAGCCAATAACACTTTATTTTTGTCACTATAAATTGCTTTGCTTTGTCTTGTTTTTCAGTCACTTAAAGTTGTGTCCAGCTCTTAGCAACTCCAAGGACTTCAGGATGCTAGGCTTCCCTGTCCTGCACTATCTCCCAGAGTTGACTCAAATTCATGTCCGTCGAGTCGGTGATGCCACCCAACTACCTCAATCTCTGTCACCCTTTTCTCCCCCTGCCTTTAATCTTTTCCAGCATCAGGGTCTTTGCCAGTGAGTTGGCTGTTTGCATCAGGTGGCCAAAGTATTGGAGCTTCAGCTTCAGCAGCAGTCCTTCCAGTGAATATTCAATGATATCCTTTAGGATTGACTGGTTTTATCTCCTGGCTGCCCAAAGGACTCTCAAGACTCTTCTCTAGCACAAGTTTGAAAGCATCAACTCTTAAGTACTCAGCCTTCTTTATGGTACAACTCTCACATCTATACATGACTACTGGAAAAAACATAGCTTTAACTACATGGATCTTTGTTGGCAAAGTAATCTCTGCTATTTAATGCACTGTCTAGGTTTGTCATAGCCTTCCTTCCAAGGAATAAGCATCTTAATTTTATGGCTGTAGTCACCATCAACAGTGATGTTGGAGCCCAAGAAAATAAAATCCACCGCTGTTTCCATTTTCCGCCAACTACTTGCCATGAAATGATGGAATCAGATTCCATGATCTTAGTTTTATGAATGTTGAGTTTTAAACCAGCTTTTCCACTCTCCCCTTTCACTTTTGTCAATAGGCTCTTTAATTCCTCTTCAATTTCTGTCTTTAGCATAGTATATCAGCAGCATATCTCAGGTTGTTGATATTTCTCCCAGCAATATTGGTTCCAGCTTGAGTCATCCAACCTGGCATTTCACATGATGTATTCTGCATATAAGTGAAATAAGCAGGGTGACAATATACAGCCTTGAAGTACTCCTTTCCAATTTGGAACCAGTCCTTTGTTCCAAGTCAGGTTCTAACTGTTGCTTCTTTACCTGCATGTCTCAGGAGACAGGTAAGGTTGTCTGGTATTCTCATCTGTTTATGAATTTTCCAGTTTGTTGTGATCCACAGTCAAAGCTCTTCTGTAATCAATGAAGCAGAAGTAGATGCTTTTTGGAATTCTCTTGCTTTTTCTATGATCCACCAGATGTTAGCAATTTGATCTCTAGTTCCTCTGCCTTTTCTAAATCCAGCTTGTACATCTAGAAGTTCTTGGTTCACATACTGTTACAGCCTAGCTTGAAAGATTTTGAACATTGCCTTGCTAGCATGTGAAATGAGTACAATTTTTCTGTACAAAAAGAATTAAACATTCTTTGGCAAAGCGCTTCTTTGGGATTGGAATGAAAACTGACCTTTTCCAGTCCTGTGGCCACTGCTGAGTTTTCCAAATTTGCTGACCTATTGTGTGCAGCACTGTAACAGCATCATCTTCTAGGATTTTAAGTAGCTCAACTCACCTCCAAAAGCTTTGTTCGTAGTGATGCCTCCTAAGGTCCACTTTGACTTTGAACTCTAAGATGTCTGCATCTAGGCGAGTGACCACACCATCAGGGTTATCAGGGTCACTAAGTCCATTTATGTATAGTTGTTCTGTGTAGTCTTGCCACACCTAATTATCATCTTTTTCTTCTCTTAGGTCCATACCATTTCTGTCCATCGTGCCCATCTTTGCATGAAATGCTTCCTTGATATCTCTGATTTTCTTGAAGAGATCTCTGGTCTTTCCCATTCTGTTCTTTTCCTCTGTTTCTTTACATTGTTCACCTAAGAAGTCATTCTTATCTTTCCTTGCTATTCTTTAGAACTCTGCATTCAGTTCAGTATATCTTTCCCTTCCTCCTTTGCCTTTTGCTTCTCTTCTTTTCCCAGCTATTCGTAAAGCCTCCTCAGACAACCATTTTGCCTTCTGGCATTTCTTTTTCATTGAGATAGTTTTGGTCACCACCTTCTGTTCTGTTCAATTGCTCAGTTGTGTCCAACTCATTGTGACTCCATGGACTGCAGTACACCAGGCTGCAGCACATATGTCCTTCACCAATGCCTGGAGCTTGCTCAAACTCATGTCCATTGATTTTGTGATGTCAACCAACCATCTCCTCCTCTGTCATCCCCTTCTCCTCCAACCTTCAATCTTTCCCTGCATCAGGATCTTTTCCAATGTGTTAGTTCTTCACATCAGGTGGCCAAAGTATTGGAAATTCAGCTTCAGCATCAGTCCTTCCAATGAATATTCAGGACTGATTTCCTTTAGGATTGACTGGTTTGATCTCCTTGCAGTCCCTGGAACTCCCAAGAGTCTTCTCCAATACCACAGTTCAAAAGTGCTCAGCATTCAGCTTTCTTTATAAACAGTCTACTCTTACATCCATACATGACTACTAGAAAAACCATAGCTTCAACTAGATGGACCTTTGTCAGCAAAGTAATGTCTCTGCTTTTTAATATGCTGTCTAATGGCAACCCACTCCAGTATTCTTGTCTGGAAAATTCCATAGACAGAGGAACCAGGTGGGCTATAGTCCATGGGGTTGCAAAGATTTGGTCATAACTGAGCACATCACAGCATGCTGGTCATAGCTTTTCTTCCAAAGTGCAAGCATCTTTTATTTTGATGATTGCAGTCAGCATCTGTAGTGATTTTGGAACCCAAGAAAATAATGTCTGTCACTGTTTCCAATGTTTCCCCATCTATTTGCCATGAAATGATGGGACTGGATGCCATGATCTTCATTTTTTGAACCAGCTTTTTCACTCTCCTATTTCACCTTCATCAGGAGGTTTTTTATTTCCTCTTCACTTTCTTCCGTAAGGGTGGTGTTATCTGCATATCTGAGGTTATTGATATTTCTCCCAGCAATATTGATATCCAGCTTGTGCTTCATCCAACCTGGCCTTTCACATGATGTACTCTGATTATAAGTTAAATAAGCAGGATGACAATATACAGCCTTGATGTACTCCTTTCCCAGTTTGTAACCAATCCGTTGTTCCATGTCCAGTTCCACCTCCTGTACAGTGTTACAAACCTCCACCCATATTTCTTCAGGCGCTCTATCAGATCTGATCCCTTGAATTTATTTGTCACTTCCACTATATAGTCATAAGGTATTTGATGTAGGTCATATCTGAATTGCCTAGTGGTTTTCCCTACTTTCTTCAATTTAAGTCTGAATGTTGCAATGAGGAGCTCATGATCTAAACCATAGTAGGTTCCAGGTCTTGTTTTTGCTGATTGTTTAGAGCTTCTCCATTTTGAGTTGCAAAGAAAATAATCAATCTGATTTCAGAGTTGTCTCGTGTTGTTGAAAGAGGGTGTTTGCTGTGACCAGTATGTTCTCTTGGCAAAACTTTGTTAGCCTTTGCCCTGCTTTATTTTGTACTCCAAGACCAAACTTGCCTGTTACTCCAGGTATCCCTTGACTTCCTACTTTTGCATTCCAGTCCCCCCTCATGAAAAGAACATCTTTTGTTAGTATTCTAGAAGGTCTTATAGTTCTTCATAGAACTGCTCATCTCCAGCCTCTTCTGCATTAGTGAATGGGGCATAGACTTGTATTACTGTGATGCAGAATGGTTTGCCTTGGAAACACACTGAGATCATTCTGTCATTTTTTAGATTGCACCCAAGTATTGCATTTTGTACTCTTGTTGCTTTGTATAGAATTTTATATAAATGGAATAATTTACTATGTATTCCTTTGATATGTCTTCTTTTCCTTGATCATTTTTACTAAAATATAACTTCAAAAAGGAAAACAATTTTGTCCATCCTCTCCCTTCTCTTGTATATTACAGCAAACCAAGTGATTACCTGGCACAAAAAGTAAAGCTTCAATAAACATTTGAATGAGGGATTATGTGACTCGTGACCAGTTCTCTGCTGAGACTAAATGAGACCTTGGCCTCAGCAACCTGGGACACTGGGAAGACACAGCCTACTAAATGCTCTCAACAAATGAAAGGATATCTAATTGTTTTTCTGTAATTAGTGATAATATAGTTTCTTTTAGATCTAACATACTATTATTCTATTATATGGAAAATATAGTCGGTTATTTTGCCACCAGAACAATAAAATTCCTCTAAAAATTTTTAACATTTTAGGATATCTGTTTGTTTTAAACATCCATGAAATATCCTCATACTGACAAGAAGATGGAGATTTTCAGTTTTTATTTCTTCCTTAAATAGAAACACCCATATGAACATCCATACAGATAATGTTCTGTTCTTTTTAAGTTCAAGAAAAGACAGTCAAGACCTTTTATAATTCCCTAAGAAACAGCATGTTGTTTTTAAACTACACATATGTTCCCTTTGCCACAATGTCATCTTTCATGATTTACAATTCTCTTCTCATTAGTTAAAATTCAAATTCATTTTTTTCCTTTAGGAATGTTATTCTGACAGTCAAGCAGAATTTAATTCTTTCTCCATTGCACTGATTTATACATGCCTATATTATTGCATTTAGATACTGGGATTAGTTGTTGATATGTTTGTCTCCCTTATGACAATTCAGGTTTCTTTAATTGGAGAACTCTGTCTTACTCATCTTTAGATCTTCAGCATCTATCATTGCCTGGCATATATTAGACTTTCAAAACTATTTTTGAATGTATAATTGCCTAGTCAGAAGAGGTGGATGCTTTTTCTTAATTTATTTTTAAAATTTATTTTAATTGGAGGATAATTGCTTTGCAATGTTGCACTTGTTTCTGCTGTACAACAATGCACATTATTTATAAGTATACATAGACCCCGCTCCCTCTTGAGCCTTCTTCCCACCTCCCCCTGACCCCAGCCTCTAGGTCATCACAGAGCACAGAGCTGAGTTCCATGTTCTATACAGCTGCGTCCCTGCTCGCTATCTGTTCTGCAAATGGCAGTGAATATATGTCAGTGCTACTCTCTCAATTCATCCCACCCTCTCCTTCCCCCGCCATGTCCACAAATCTGTTCTCTATGTCTGCGTCTCTATTCCTTTCCTGCAAATAGGGTCATCAGTACCATTTTTCTAGATCCCATGAATATGCATTAATATATGACATTTCGTTTTCTTTTTCTGATTTACTTCACTCTATGTAACAGGATCTAGGTTTATCCACTTCACTTCAACTGACTCAAACTCGATCAACTAGTTAGACTCTTTCTATGGTATATATAAAGGAGTCCAGAATGATTTTCTTTTAGATGTTTTGCAGTTCTGAACCACAGTCTATAAATTTCAAGTGTGTTCTGCCTGGCCCTAAGTAATGTCACAGAATGATTAGCATTCAACCTCACACATGCGGATATGTAATTATTATTGAAACATTGGGGACAGACTCTCACCTTGTAATCCCTGGCTAGTTACCAAGACAACTCCCACTGCCAAACTGCCTGGTGCCTCAGGAGCCATATGATCCTTATATGCTTAGGACTTAGTGTTTTTCAGCAAGGCAAGAAACCATGAAATCAAATTCATCTGAGCACTTGCTTCTTCTCTGTATGCCTCTAAGAAGCAACGTGAAGACGCTAAGGGCTTTCTGAATCATATGCTCATAACTAAAGAACTCAAGAGGAAACCATGCTCATCTTGGTAATGCTGCCTAATAAAATATTTACTGTTCTTCATGTGGAGTATCGCAGTTTGAAAAATGCATTTATCTATTTGTTTAATATTGGCACACAGTATATTAGATAGACCATTTACTTATGCAATGAAAATTCCATTTATGTAAGGAAGGTAGACAATTATTTCCTATAAGTGTGCTAAGTATTATGACAGAGAACTAGAGCTGTCTGTGGGGCATAATCAGTCCAGTTAGATAAGAGAGATACTGAGGAATAGTTTGGAAGTGACAATGTGTAATTTGAGATATCAAGAATGCACAGAAAATGGGTTAATGTTGATTGTATTGTCACACACACAAAGATAAAATTTTAAGGAAAAGAAGCAAGTAAAGTCAATGTGACTGGAACACAGTTGTACACTATTAAAAAATTGAGAACAGAGGAGAGAGATGTAACAGGGGCCAGATGTGAAGGTTTAAAACAGCCTAGTAGCAATGGGAAGACAGCAAAGAGGCATCTTAAGATGACTTAACGTTTGCCCTTTAGATATACAACTCCATATGCAGGGGCCACTTAGGAATCTCTTAATTATAAAATTATCAATGATGCTTACTAGTGTAGGGATTGTAGAAAGTATAGAGTGTTGAAAACAAAAAAAAATACAATTAGGAAATAGGATCAGTAGTATCTGATTATTGATTGACTGTGAAGATAAGGAAGAAGGAAAATAAATGGGAGAGTAAGTGATGGTAGCCTGGACTCTAGCACAGGCTTTCAGGACTTTCATTGAGAAGTCATGCTGGAGAAGCAAGTTGATGAACTGTTTTGAATGTAGTTGATGTGATAAATTCAAGAAGAGATATCTAATGGCAGTCAGATATATGAGAGTCATATCTAAGTTGGTACAAATAAATTTAGAAGTGATCAGACATAGATAATAAATGAAGACAGTAAGTGAAGTGACTGAGAGAGTGAGAGTGAGAATACTCAAAGACACAAACTAGCACCCTAAAGAACACTAATATCTATTGTATATGCCAAGGACATGAAGCATGTAAGTTTCTTGCAGAATTAAAAGCCAGTTAAAAATAAAGTAAACCCAGTGAGTATAATAGTTTGGGAGACAAGAGAAAGCAGTGCTTTCAGAACATGGAAGTCAAAAGCATAGAGTTAAGCTTTCCTGTAATCACATGATATCAAAACATTTACACATACCTTTCAAGAAAATAAGCCTTTCAAGTATTGACCTAAGATACTTTTATTTTCTCTGTATTTTCAAAACTATCCTCAAGACAATTCTGGGACATGAAATCAATTCTTACATACACATATTTTTTAATCAGGAAGACAGTCTAGGTTAGAAACAAGTGAAAAAGCAAAAGCACAAAATAATTTTTGAACTTCCCCACAAATGTTTAACTCAAGAAAAAAAGTAAGCTGATTTCTGATATTTTGTAGCACATTGAGGGGAGGCAGATTTATATTTATGTTCTCTACACTTTTTGTTGCCTCTACTGATTCTCTCTCTCTTTTTTTTTTTTTTTCTTTCTCTCCCATTTTTTGTCCTCTCTGTGAGCTGAAATTCAATTTGAATCAAGGTAAGGATGAATGAAGCACTGGACCCAGCGAGTTCACCACCAACATACACAGGGTTTTCAATGACCAGTTTTTCACACTGAAGGAAGTGAAATATTAGTATTCATCTCACATAGGAAGTAAGCCAAAAAGGCACCATTACACTTTTCAGTCTGCTTGTTTATTTGAAGTGTAAACTCACAAACTATAGTTTTAGAGAGGAATACAAAATGCACAGAATAGAAGCTGATTTTTTTTTTTTTTTCTGTTAAATGCAGGGTCTATTCAGTAGGCATCTACCTAAAAGATTTGACTTTGAGTTCAGAATGCCATACATTTTAATTGGTTGATTGATATTTATAAAAAGTGTTGGTGTCCTAAACAGATATTATATGGAGGAAAGGGGATGGGAAGAGAGAGTATGTCTGACTCTTTGTTCATACATCTTATCCTTTGTATAAAAACAAGCTAAATATAACATTAGCCTGAGTTCTGAGCTCTGAAAGACTTCAGCTGAAATAAAGTAAGAAAGCAAATTTCATAGAAAAAAATGTTGACTGTGTTCTGCAACCTCAAATATTTTCAACCCATTCCTCCTATAACTGTATGGGGGGGGAATGATATAATCCAATTATTATAAGCCTACTAATTTATGGAGATAACAAATACAAATGAAGAAAAAGCAAATTTAAAACTCAGTTCCCTCTATTTAAATCAACTGATACTAGAAAAATAAAATGGTGTTTCTGTTTCCTTTACTCATCAAAATATGACCCTTTCAATTAAAAAACTAAACTTTGAATATAACCATTTGAAATGTGCTTACTGCCTTTTTAAAAATAATTTTAAATAATATTTTAAAGACAAATATTTCATGAATAAAAATAACACTTTCTGAAAGTGCTTAGTTTGAAATATAGTAAATTTAAACAAATGCTTAAACAGATCATTTCTCTGACTATTGAAACTGAGCAATTCATTTAAAATGAAACTGTATACAAGTAATTAAAAATATTCATTGATTTTGAATTGTATACATGACATTGTACCAAGTGGTAGGGAGATTAAGTAAAACAAAGAACTTTTGCCCTCAAAAAATTTCTTTTCTAATAGAGGAGAGGAATTTTAAAACATAGCTGACAGGGAAAAGAGCAGGCAATGAAATAGGTACCATAACAATGTTGAACTGATAAAATAAACACTGAGGAGTCTATCATTCAAGATAGATACTTATTGCTGATGTTACTTATTTGTATGGTCTGAAATGTTAGTAACTCAATTGTATCTGACTCTTTGGAACCCCTTGGACTGGGGCTCACCAGACTCCTCTGTCCATGGAATTCTCCAGGCAAGAGTACTGAAGTGGGTTGCCATTTCCTTCACCAGGGAATCTTCCCAACCCAGGGATCAAACCCAGGTCTCCTGAATTGAAAGCAGACTCTGAGCCACCAGAGAAGCTCTTGTATGTTCTGAAAGGACTCATAAAGTTCCTTTGCATATTTCCATTAAGAACCCAAAACAAAAGGATGTAAAATGTTCAGTGTTAGTTCTGATAATGCCAACATTAGAAAATTTAATGTAAAAGCAAAAAGAGACTGGTAACCCTCCATCCTTATATCTCATTAAGATTCTAGGAATATCTCACCTGAGGGATGGTTTGGATCTCCAAAGTAAGCAGTCTTACCTGGATCATGTCTCATGCCAGGTCCAGATGAAGGAAGGAAAGAATGACAGACAATTGCTTATCATTATTATACACAACTGGGAAATGTTCTCCACCAATAAGGTGAATCATTTTATCTTCAATAAATGCATAAGAAGAAGAGTACAAGGTATCAAGAGAATTCATGTAAAAATTCCTCTACAAAAACATGTGTAATATCATGTATGAAACGAGTCGCCAGTCCAGGTTCGATGCACGATACTGGATGCTTGGGGCTGGTGCACTGGGACGACCCAGAGGGATGGTGTGGGGAGGGAGGAGGGAGGAGGGTTCAGGATGGGGAGCACATGTATACCTGTGGCGGATTCGTTTTGATGTTTGGCAAAACTAATACAGTGTTTCAGGTTTAAAAATAAAATAAAATAAAAAATCAAGACATGCTAAGCTAAGCCCTGAATATCTCCAGTTCTTTGATCTCTTAAACATTGAAATTTAGCCTTTAAGCCTATGTTCTTCCTTCATCCGAATGGCACCCCACTCCAGTACTCTTGCCTGGAAAATCCCACGGACGGAGGAGCCTGGTAGGCTGCAGACCATGGGGTCGCTAAAAGTCAGACATGACTACTCACATAAAACCAGCCACTATTCCTTTATGGAAACTCCATGGACCATTTGTGGTCAAAATTAATTTCACTTCCCAAAAGATGACAATCTAAATTATATAAACTAATATATGTTGTCTTCATCAGAGATTATACAATGAAAATAAATAAAAATTTAACTACTTCAACAAAGGTTTTATGCAGATAATTGAAATTTGAATATAAATTCTACCCCATTGTAGTATACCCAGGAAATGAAAAATATGTTTAAAATTAGTAAGAAACTGAAGTCAAGAATTCTTAATTGAAGTCCAGAAATTCTCCATGAGTTAACATATGGATAAAAATTGAATATACCATGTTTTTTTACAATGTGTACCTTCTTTTAAATATGTACTCAAGTTGTTTATTATTTGTGTATAACAACACCAACAAACAAACAGTGCTTCCAGAGACAGCCTACTTAGAAATGGAAGACAAAGTAATAAGTAGTCTAGGACTACTTACTGTGGGTCAACTCTTTCCTTTCTTAAAAATGAACCATCTAAACAGAGCAATGCCCTTGGTGAGGACATCCTCCTCTTGAACTCCTTTTGGAGTTTCCTTATCATTGGGACTTCCCTGATGACTCAGAGGGTAAAAAAGTTTCCTGCAACACAGGAAACCCAGATTTGATTCCTGGGTTGGGAAGATGCCCTGGAGAAGGAAATGGCAAACCACTCCAGTATTTTTGCCTGGAAAATTTCATGAACAGAGGAGCCTTCTGGGCTACAGTCCAAGGGGCTGCAAAGAGTCAGACATGACTGAGTCACTAACATTTTCACTTTCGCTTTTAATCACGGTTGCAGTGAAGAATCAGTAATAGTCTCAAAATGGAATTTTCACCACCCTAGGTCAGTCTGTGACAGTATGGCCATCACTCTTTGTTAGGTCACAGCACTGTTGATATTCCAGCCTATACTGAGAGGATAAATGTTATGAATAGAATCGTGTCCCCCTGTAATTCATATGTTTAAGCTCTAACACTCATTGAGACTGTTCTTAAGGGGTTCAGTTCAGTTCAGTCCCTCAGTAGTGTCTGGCTCTGCAACCTCATGGAGTGCAGCACCCCAGGCCTCCCTGTCCATCACAATTTCTGGAGCTTGTTCAAACTCATGTCCATTGAATTGGTGATGCCATCCAGCCATCTCATCCTCTGTCATCCCCTTCTCCTCCCGCTTTCAATCTTTCCTAGCATCAGGGTCTTTTCCTATGAATCAGATATTCGCATCAGGTGGCCAAAGTATTGGAATTTCAGCTTCAACATCAGTTCTTCCAGTGAATGTTCAGGACTGATTTCCTTTAGGATTGGCTGGTTTGATCTCCTTGCCATCATCCAAGGGATTCTCAAGAGTCTTCTCCAACACCACAATTCAAAAGCATCAGTTCTTCAGTGCTAAGCTTTCTTTATGGCCCAACTCTCACATCCATATATGACTACTGGAAAAACCATAGTTTGACTAGATGTATCTTTGTCAACAAAGTAGTATCTCTACTTTTTAATATGCTGTCTAGTTTGGTCATAGCTTTGCTTCCAAGGAGTAAGTGTCTTTTAATTTCATGGGTGCAGTCACCATCTGCAGTGATTTTGGAACACCAAAAAATAAAGGGTTCTTGAGGGGTGAGGGTTTTAAACTGGTAATTAAGTTTTTTATGAGGCTCCTAAATGTGGAGCCCTAATCCAATATAACTTGTCATAACCTTATGACAAGAGAGACAGACACCAAAGAGGTATGCAGAGAGGTCCTGTAAGGACATGGTGAGAAAGTGGCCATCTGTAGGACAATGAGAGAGGCCTCAGGAGAAGCCAAGTCTGTCAGCACCTTCATCTTTGAATTCCAGTTTCCATACTGTGAGAAAATAAACTTCTGTTTTTCAAGTCCTCCAGTCTATATTTTGTTATGATAACACTAGCAAATTAATACAATAAATATTTGGCTGTCCTTGGAAAATCATTATGTTGCATGAAATATCAGAATCAGTAAACTCTTTCAGACACCAGATATGTGAAGGGCAAGTTTTCAAGAGTCTAGATCAAATCCAAGGTTTCGTGATTTTTTTATTATTAATCTTTAATTGATAAAACATTCATATGTGTGAAATGCACAGACCTAAATTATTTCAATTTATAACTGTTGCAAATATGTACAACATGTAACCAGTACTCTTATCATGCTATAGAATATTTTCATGAATAGAGACATTTCTTTCTTGCCCCTTGAAATCATTTTCTGCATATTGTAGACGACCACCATACTGATATTTTTTTAATAACCAAAGATTAATTTGCTTATTCTTTCTTTCCCATTTATTTTTAACTTTTGGTATTAGAATATAGTTAATTTATAATATTGTGTTAGTTTTAGTTGTATAGCACATAATTTAGTTATACATGTACATATGTCTATTCTTTTGCAGATTCTTTTCCCATATAGATTATTACAAAGTGCTAAATAGAGGCCCTTGTTGATTATTTATTTTATAGATAATAGTGTGTATATGTTAATCCCAATCTTGTAATTTACCCTCCTTTCACCTTTCCCTTTTGGTAACTATAAGTTTGTTTTCTAAATCTATGAGTCTGTTTCTGTTTTGTAAATAAGTTCATTTGTATCATTTTTTAAGAGTCCACATACAGGTGATATCTTATTTGACTTTACCTGTCTGACTTACTTCACTTAGTATGATAATCACTAAGTCCATGTTGTTGAAAATGGCATGACTTTATTCTTTTCATGGCTAATATGCCAGCGTATATATGTATGTACTCAAATGTATTTATGTGTATCACATCTTTATCCATTCATCAGTCAATGGACATTTAGTTTGCTTCCATGTCTTGGCTATTGTGAATAGTGCTGCTATGACCATTGGGGTGCATGAGTATTTTTGAATTATACACTATAAACTAATTAGTTTTCTCCAAATATATGCCAAGAGTTGAATTGCTGGACCATATGGTAGCTCTGTTTCTAGTTTCTTAAGGAACCTCCATGTCATTTTCCATAGTGACTGTACCAATTTACATTCCCACAACAGTGTAGGAGGGTTCCCCTTTTCTCTACACCTTGATGGCCATTCTGATTAGTGTGAAGGGATACCTCATTGTATATTTGATTTGCATTTCTCTAATGATTAGTGATGCTGAGCATCAGTTCGTGTACTTTTTGGAGATCTGTATGTCTTCTTTGGAGAAATGTGTATTTAGATCTTCTGCTCATTTTTTGATTTGGGTTGTTTGTTTTCCTGATATTGAGCTGCATGAACAATTTATATATTTTGGAGATTAACCCCTTCTTAGTTGCATAGTTTGCAAATATTTTGTTCCATTCCATGGGCTGTCTTTTCACTTTGTTTATGGTTTCCTTTGTTGTGAAAAATATTTGAAGTTGAATTAGATCCCATTTGTCTATTTTTGTTCTTATGTTTATCACTCTAGGAGGCAGATCCAAAATGATATTGCAATTTATGTCAATGAGTGTTCTATGTTTTCCTCTAAGAGTTTATAGTATCCAGTGTTACATTTAAATCTTTAATTCATTTTCAGTTTATTTTTGTATATAGAGTTAGAGAATATTCTAATTTCATTCTTTTACATATAGCTGTCCAGTTTTCCCAACACTACTTATTAAAGAGATTGTCTTTTCTCCATTTCATATTCTTGCCTCCTTTGTCATAGATTAATTTACCACAGGTTTGTGAGTTTATTTCTGGACTTTTTATCTTGTCCCACTGACCTATAAGTCTGTCTTTGTCCTGGTACCATACTGTCTTGATGACTGTACAATAGTTTGATAACTGTAACTTTAAATTATAGCATAATCTAAAGTCAAGGAGTCTGATTCCTCCAGCTCCATTTCTCTTTCTCAAGGTTGCTTTGGTTATTCAAAGCGTTTTGTGCTTTCATACAAATTTTAATATTTTTTGTTCTAGATCTTCAAAAGGTGTCATTGGTAATTTGATAGAGATCTGTAGATTACCTTGGGTAGTATAGTCATTTTGACAATATTGATTCTTGCCCTCAATTTCTTTCATCTGTGTCTTATAGTTTTCAGAATATTTTGCACAACAAAGGAAAACTTCCTTAAGTAGGTTTGTTCCTGTATAGTTTATTCTTTTTGATGTGTTGATAAATGGGCTTGTTTCCTTAATTTCTTTTTCTGATAGTTCATTACTAATTTTGCCTCTTCTTAAAGCCCATGTGAATTAAACCATATAGGAGAGTCAGATCAGATCAGATCAGTTGTTCAGTCGTGTCCGACTCTTTGCAAACCCATGAATCGCAGCATGCCAGGCCTCCCTGTCCATCACCAACTCCCGGAGTTCACTCAGACTCACGTCCATCGAGTCAGTGATGCCATCCAGCCATCTATCTCATCCTCTGTCGTCCCCTTCTCCTATTGCCCCCAATCCCTCCCAGCATCAGAGTTTTTTCCAATGAGTCAACTCTTCGCATGAGGTGGCCAAAGTACTGGAGTTTCAGCTTTAGCATCATTCCTTCCAAAGAAATCCCAGGGCTGATCTCCTTCAGAATGGACTGGTTGGATCTCCTTGCAGTCCAAGGGACTCCCAAGAGTCTTCTCCAACACCACAGTTCAAAAGCATCAATTCTTCGGCGCTCAGCCTTCTTCACAGTCCAACTCTCACATCCATACATGACCACAAGAAAAACCATAGCCTTGACTAGACGAACCTTTGTTGGCAAAGTGATGTCTCTGCTTTTGAATATGCTATCTAGGTTGGTCATAACTTTCCTTCCAAGGAGCCAGCATCTTTTAATTTCATGGCTGCAGTCACCATCTGTAGTGATTTTGGGGCCCAGAAAAATAAAGGCTGACACTGTATCTACTGTTTCCACTGTTTCCCCATCTATTTCCCATGAAGTGGTGGGACCGGATGCCGTGATCTTCGCTTTCTGAATGTTGAGCTTTAAGCCAACTTATTCACTCTCCACTTTTACTTTCATCAAGAGGCTTTTGAGTTCCTCTTCACTTTCTGCCATAAGGGTGGTGTCATCTGCATATCTGAGCAGTAGTTACATGAAATTTTTTGCTATACATTATATTTCATGATTCATTCAAGTTGTGTAACAATAGTTCATTTTTCATCATTGCAGAGTAATATTCCAAAAAATGAGTATACCAAAATATTTATCTTTTCTCTTGGGGTTTACTTTAGTGCTGTTCCCAGGTTTCTTGAAATAAATTCATTTGATCATTATTTTCTTCTTTATTTGTTTCTGTGATAATTTGTAAAGGAATGCTGTATTCACATTCAAGTGATATTGTTTTGTAGTATATTTTTTCTATAATGTCCTTTACTGGTTTTGATATTAGAATGTGCTGGCCTCATAAAAATTATTTAAAATTGCTTTTTCCCATATATTTCTTGAAAAAATACATAAGATTGTATAAGATTTGTGTTTTTGCTTTTGGTTAAACTAATTGGCTCATTTTCTTATAGCAAGGTTAACTATGACAAAATTAATTTCTAAACATATGTAAAAGTATTTAGATCTATTCCCTCTTGTGCCAATGTTTATGTTAATTTTTCAAATCATCTTGTAATTTGTTTTAAATTTCAAAAATATTGGTGTTTTAGTATCATTCTGGGCTTTGCAGGTGGCACAGTGGTAAAGAATTGCCCTATCAATGCAGGAGATGCAAGAGACAAGGGTTCAATCTCTGGGTTGGGAAGATCCTCTGGAAAAGGAAATGGGAACTGATTCCATATTCTTGCCTGGAAAATTCCATGGACAGAGGGCCTGGCAAGTTACAGTCTATGGAGTCTCAAAAAGTTGGACATAACTGAGCTACTGAGCAGGGCACACAGTATCACTGTGTCACTTTGTTATCTTTCTATTATCTCTAATTTTCCTTCTTCCCTTCTTGGTTCTGATATTGTTTTTCTGTCTTTTTCAAAAACTGTCATCCTAAGGATTTATACACTTTACTAAATCTGTTAAAAGAGTAAATAAATGAAACCTAGGATTGTTTCTATTAAGTGATTGGATTTGAAAGCGGTGTGGGCTACTAAGTATATGGGATACTAGTAGATAAGAACTTGATATTTTCTTGATGAGCTGCTTTCCTTCTGAGGAGAAGAAAAATTGCAAATGCTGTGGAATCACTTGAGCCTATTAAAAGATGGAACTTCTTTCCATAATTGGCTTCTAGGCCCAAAAGTAACAGAAATTATGGCCACTTAGAAAATATTGCATTTTATACATACAATGTCATTATTGCTTTATATAATCTTGTTAAAAAGGAAAAGTAGAACAATACAAAATCTTATTAGTGTAGTTCATTTAATTTGGCACAAGTTTGTTTGAAGAAGAGGAAGAAAAAGTCATAGCAAATGCTATTGATTTAGCTTCTTATCCACTTAATTTACCTTATTGAGGTGTAACTTAAATTATTTATAGACTAAACATTAACAGGGATTTTCCATTTTTTTCCCTTTCTCCTACAAAAGAAAAGTAATGGTATTGGATGGAGATAACAGTCTAGTAATGAGTTCTCAGAGTGACAAACTAAATACTGACTAAGTGCACAGGTTAATATAAGCATCCAAAAATTTCATAAGTTATAAAAACAGCTGACTCTACATGTATAAATGAATAATTTTACTGTACTGCAGAAATTAACACTGTATACTACTGAGGAGCCTCGTGGGCTACAGTT
The DNA here is from genome assembly GCF_019923935.1 of Bubalus bubalis. Classification (NCBI taxonomy): domain Eukaryota; kingdom Metazoa; phylum Chordata; class Mammalia; order Artiodactyla; family Bovidae; genus Bubalus; species Bubalus bubalis. Next base: position 83,795,979 of record NC_059164.1, read on the forward strand.
CATAATGTTGCAAAGAGTCAGACAGGACTGAAACGACTGAACACAAAAACATGCAAGTTTACTTCAGTAAAATATATTTTAAAAGCTGCTTACTATAGCTTACTGAATAAATTATCACATAACTGGGAATGTCATATTAGTTTATTAAAATAAGATTGTCATTATTTTCAAAACATATAAGCTTGTTTTTTCAATTACTGCAATGATTATAAATCCTCATTATTTGTATAGTCTCTTCTACAGGACACAAAGCTATGGTCAGATGCATTACATATATATATATATATATATATATATATATATATATATATATTCTATGATTTTCACTCTCAAAGTAGGTTTTGAGTTTAGTTTTCATTTTTTTTCTTTATTATCCTATTTTGAGAAGTCCAATATTTGCCTTAGTTCCTTCAAGGAATTTAACTGAAAGTCAGTTTCTTAAGAATCAAGTAGGAGATGGTCCATAAACACCTAGGAAGACAGCCAATTTATAATCTACAATATATTACTTGAGTTGATTAAACCCACCCATTTCTACCCTGCTTCATATATGAGAACATCCCTGATTCTTATATGAGAACATAAACTGCTAAGGGTCTTTATTTCCAATAGTAAACAATTACTTAGAAATAGTTCAAACATAAAAGTGTAGTTTTGTTCTATTTATCATAAAACACAAATTTGAAATTCAGATATGGTCTAGCTCTTCAGTGAACATGAATCTACTGGCAACCTAGCACACTCATCAGTTATAGGATGTTCAAACTACTAATGTTAACTTCAAAGTGAGTTCCTGAATGAATGCTAAGGCATAATAAAGAACCTAGTCAGAAAATTTCTTAGGTAAAAATAAATATCAACCCTAGGAAAGCCATATTCAAGAGATGTGGAAGGTAGGCAGTTTGGTTCTGTTCCTCTTGCATTCTTCAGATATTCAAAAATATCTGCTGCCTTCAAACAGTTGAAAATCTTCACTGTACTTTCATAAGTTTGAAGAATTCCCCATTTTTATTTTTTGCTCTTCTTTTTCTACTTTTATCCCATCTTCAAATCAGCCTTTGAAACTTGAGCATGAACAGTGAGAGCACAGGGAAACCAGGCCATAGATGAATTTTTCTTTCATTTTTTATTTAATCAAAGAAAACTTAATCTAGCCTTGGAGCATATGGAGGCTTAATTAAGCTTCAGTCTCCCTTTCTCTGAAGCTCAAAGAAAACTTAAAGAAAAAAGCACTTAGATGATCTGCTTCAGAGCTTTGAGGGTCAGCCGTTACCTCCCTGAGTTTCAAGTCTCTGGTAAATGAATGTTACAAAGGAAAAATTAAAGTATCTTACAAGAATTGATTCTCCATCATATGTAAACAATCTGGAGTTTATAAGATTATTTTCTGGGACATCAGCAAGATGGCAGAATGGGAGCCTTCTTCTTTCCCCCATGATGACATTGATTCAACAGCAATAAACACAGTTACCTTTGTGAGAAATCCATGTATCAGTTAAGAGGCTTCTGCACCTGAGTGAGCATACAATCAGCCATACTGAAACTGATAAGAAAATCCGTGGCATTTACCTGGCACAGTCCCTCCCATTGGCAAAGTGGTACATGATCCACTGGGGAAAAAAATCTCAGCTCCTGGCTTCTTGGTGAAGAAAAGGAAAAACTAGAATATAAGTCCACTGTGAAGATATTTAGGGGAGCTGTATGAGGGACCCGTTTCTATCTTGGTTGAATTAGCTTACTGACAAGGCAGGGTGTCAGAGTGAGGGCTGCTGAGAACAAAGACAATGGCTTGGGTTACCATGCACTCACTCACCTTAGTCTTTCCATCGAACCCAGTGTGGAATGAGTGGGAGAATATCCCCAACTCCTGGTTTCTTCCTGGTGATGAGCATCTTTCAACAATCTGGCTTTTCTGAGGACTGCCTGAAGGACTAGTATATGTCTTGCCTATGTTAGAGTGCTGACAGGACCCAGTGTACCTAGAGGCCTAGAGACTATTGAGAACAAGAGTACCAGGCAGCTTACTGCTGCACCAGAAGACCTGTGATAGAAGCCAATACAGCTCTGCATGACCATTTGCCAACGGATATTGGAATAATGAAGCTGCAAGCCAAAAAACACTAAGAATTTCTGAGAGCCAGTAGATGCTGTGAGAGGAAAAAGGAGGACTCCCCTTTGGAGATTTCAGAGAGTATGGCCCTGCTGACACCTAGATTTGGATTTAGCCTCCATAACAGTGATAGAATAAATTATTCTTCTTTCAAGCCACTTAATTTGTGGCCTTCTGTGAAAGCAGGTATAGGAAAGTATATCCTGCATAATGAAATAATTATAAAAGTGTTGATGTATTGGAAGAAACATTTTACACTATTGAAATAAAATTAGTATTCATCCTAACTAGATTGCTTTAAGATGTTAATTGAAATCACAATGAAACCACTGAGAGTTTAACTCAAAATATAAAAAAAAAAGAATTTAAATAATACAGCAGACAATTCAGAAATACAAAGGATTATAACAGACTATTATGAACAACTGCTGCTGCTGTTAAGTCGCTTCAGTCATGTCCGACTCTGTGCAACCCCATAGATGGCAGCCCACCAGGCTCCCCAGTCCCTGGGATTCTCCAGGCAAGAACACTGGAGTGGGTTGCCATTTCCTTCTCCAATGCATGAAAGTGAAAAGTGAAAGTGAAGTCTCTCAGTCGTGTCCGACTCTTAGCGACCTCATGGACTGCAGCCCACCAGGCTCCTCCGTCCATGGGATTTTCCAGGCAAGAGTCCTGCAGTGGGTGCCATTGCCTTATCCAAACTATATGGCAAAAAATAGATAACCTGGAAGAAATGAAAATGTTCTTAGAAAAGTTCAATCTTCCAAGACTGAACCAGGAAGAAATAGAAATTATGAATAACCAATTGCAAGCACTGAAATTGAAGCTGTGATCAAAAATCTCCCAAAAAGCAAAAGCCTAGGACCAGATGGCTTCACAGGAGAATTCTATCAAACATTTAGAGAAGAGCTAATGCCTATCCTTCTAAAACTCTTTCAAAAAATTGCAGAGGAAGGAGCACTTCCAAATTCATTCTACAAGGCCACCATCACCCTGATACCAAAACCAGACAAAGACAACACAAAAATAGAAATCTTTAGGTCAGTATCACCGACAAACATAGATGCAAAAATCCTCAACAAAATTTTAGCAAACAGAATTCAGCAACACCTCAAAAAGCTCATACACCATGATCAAGTTGGGTTTATTCCAGCAATGCAAGGATTCTTCAATATATGCAAATCAATCAATGTGTTACACCATTTTAACAAATTGAAAGATAAAACCATATGATACTCTCAATAGATGCAGAAAAAGCCTTTGACAAAATTTAGCACTCATTTATGATTAAAACTCTTCAAAAAATGGGCAGAGAAGGAACCTACTTCAACATAGTAAAGGCCATATATGATAAGTCTACAGCAAACTTTATTCTCAATGGTGAAAAACTGAAAGCATTCCCCATAAGATAAGGAACAAAACAAGGGTGTCCACTTTTACCACTATTATTCAACATAGTTCTGGAAGTTCTAGCTACAGCAATCAGAGGAGAAAAAGAAATACAAGGAATCCAAATTGGAAAACAAGAAGTAAATCTCTCATTGTTTGCAAATGACATGATACTGTACATAGAAAACCCAAAAGATAGTATCAGAAAATTACTAGAGCTAATCAGTGAATTTAGTAAAGTTGCAGGATACAAAATCAATACACAGAAATCTCTTGCATTTCTTTATACTAACAATGAAAAATCAGAAAGAGAAATTAAGGAATCAATCCCATTCACCACTGCAACAAAAAGAATTCAATATCTAGGAATAAACTTACCTAAGGTGACAAAAGAACTGTACACAGAAAATTATAAAACACTAACGAAAAAAATCAAAGATGACATAAACAGATGGAGAGATATTCCATGTTCCTGGGTAGGAAGAATCAATATTGTGAAAATGACTATACTACCAAATGCACTCTACAGATTTAATGTGATCCCTATCAAATTACCAATGACATTTTTCACAGAACTAGAACAAAAAAAAATTCATAATTCATATGGAAATGCTAAAGACCCTGAATAGCCAAAGCAGTCTTGAGAAAGAAGAATGGAGCTGGAGGAATCAACTTTCCTGATTTCAAATTATACTACAAAGCTACAGTCATCAAGACAGTATGGTACTGGCAAAAAAAAAAAAAAAAAAAAAAAAAAAAAACAGAAATATAGACCAATGGAACAAGATAGAAAGCCCAGAAAAAACCCATGCACCTACAGATACCTTATTTTTGACAAAGGAGGCAAGAATATACAATGGGGCAACTACAGCCTCTTCAATAAATGATGCTGGGAAAACTGGACAGCTACATGTAAAACAATGAAATTAGAACACTTTCTAACACCATACACAAAGATAAACTCAAAATGGATTAAAGACCTAAATGTAAGACCAGAAATTATAAAACTCTTAGAGGAAAACATAGGCAGAACACTCGATGACATAAATCAAAGCAAGATCCCCTATGACCCACCTCCTGCACTGGGACGACCCAGAGGGATGGTATGGGGAGGGAGGAGGGAGGAGGGTTCAGGATGGGGAACACATGTATACCTGTGGCAGATTCATTTTGATATTTGGCAAAACTAATACAATTTTGTAAAGTTTTAAAATAAAATTTAAAAAAATAATAAAAATAAATAAATAAATAAATAAAAACAGAAGTATACAAGTGGGACCTGATTAAACTCAATAACCTTGTGTACGAGACAGCAAAAGAGACACTGATGTATAGAACAGTCTTATGGACTCTGTGAGAGAGGGAGAGGGTGGGAAGATTTGGGAGAATGGCATTGAAACATGTAAAATATCATGTATGAAACGAGTTGCCAGTCCAGGTTCGATGCACGATACTGGATGCTTGGGGCTGGTGCACTGGGACGACCCAGAGGGATGGAATGGGGAGGGAGGAGGGAGGAGGGTTCAGGATGGGGAACACATGTATACCTGTGGTGGATTCATTTTGATATTTGGCAAAACTAATACAATTATGTAAATTTAAAAATTAGAAAAATAATAATAATAATAATAAATAAATTAAAAAAAAAAAAAGCTTTTGCACAGCGAAGGAAACTATCAGATCAGATCAGATCAGTTGCTCAGTCTTGTCCAACTCTTTGTGACCCCATGAATCGCAGCACGCCAGGCTTCCCTGTCCATCACCAACTCCCGGAGTTCACTCAGACTCACGTCCATCAAGTCAGTGATGCCATCCAGCCATCTCATCCTCTGTCGTCCCCTTCTCCTCCTGCCCCTAATCCCTCCCAGCATCAGAGTCTTTTCCAATGAGTCAACTCTTCACATGAGGTGGCCAAAGTACTGGAGTTTCAGCCTTAGCATCATTCCTTCTAAAGAAATCCCAGGGCTGATCTCCTTTAGAATGGACTGGTTGGACCTCCCTGAAGTCCAAGGGACTCTCAAGAGTCTTCTCCAACACCACAGTTCAAAAGCATCAATTCTTCGGCACTCAGCTTTCTTCACAGTCCAACTCTCACATCCATACATGACCACAGGAAAAACCATAGCCTTGACTAGACAAACCTTTGTTGGCAAAGTAATGTCTCTGCTTTTGAATATGCTATCTAGGTTGGTCATAACTTTCCTTCCAAGGAGTAAGTGTCTTTGAATTTCATGGCTGCAGTCACCATCTGCAGTGATTTTGGAGCCCCCAAAAATAAAGTCTGACACTGTTTCCACTATTTCCCCATCTATTTTCAAGCAAGGAGAAAAGACAACCCTCAGAATGGGAGACAATAATAGCAAATCAAACAACTGACAAAGGATTCTTTTCCAAAATATACAAGCAGCTCATACAAGTCAATACCAAAAAACAAGCAATCCAATCAAAAAGTGGGGAAAAGACCTAAACAGACATTTCTCCAAAGAAGACATACAGATGGCTAACAAACACATGAAAAGATGCTCAACATCGCTCATTATTAGAGAAATGCAAATCAAAACTACAATGAGATATCACCTCACACAGGTCAGAATGGCCCTTATCAAAACGTGTACAAATGATAAATGCTGGAAAGGGTGGGGAGTAAAGGGAATGCTCTTGCACTGTTGGTGGGAATGCAAATTTATACAGCCACTATAGAAGATGATATGGAGTTTCCTTAAAAAACTGGGAATGAAACCACCATATGACCCAGCAATCCCACTCCTAGACTTATATCCTGAGGAACCAAAATTGAAAGAGACACATGTATCCCATTGTTTATTGCAGCACTATTTGCAGTAGCTAGAACATGGAAGCAACCTAGATGTCCATACACAGATGAATGGATAAAGAAGTTGTGGTACATATACACAATGGAATATGACTCATCCATAAAAAGGAATACATTTGAGTCAGTTCTAATGAGGTGGATGAAACTAAAACCTATTAGACAGAGTGAAGTGAGTCAGAAACATAAATACTGTATTCTAACCCATATACATGGAACCAAAAAAATGGTACTGAATAACTTAGTTACAGGGAAACAGTGGAAAAACAGACATAGAGAATAGACTTATGGACATTGGGAGAGGGGAAGAAAGGGTGAGATGTATGGAAAGAGTAACACGGAAACTAAATTTACCTTGTGTAAAATAAATAGCCAATGGGAATTTGCTGTATGGTTCAGGAAACTCAAACAGGGGCTCTGTATCAACCTAGAGCAATGGGATAGGGAAGAAGATGGGAGGTAGTTCCAAAAGGGCAGAGATATATGTATACCTAATTAAAAAGAAACCTGAGCACCGAAGTATTGACACTTTTGAACTGTGATGTTGGAGAACACTCTTGAGAGTCCCTTGGACTGCAAGGAGATATAACCAGTCAATCCCAAAGGAAATCAGTCCTGAATATTCATTGCAAGGACTGATGCTGAACTGAAACTCCAATACTTTGGCGACCTGATGTGGAGAGCTGACTCATTTGAAAAGACCCTGATGCTGGGAAAGATTGAGGGCAGGAGGAGAAGGGGATGACAGAGGATGAAATGGTTGGATAGCATCACTGACATAATGGACATGGGTTTGGGTGGACTCCGGGAGTTGGTGATGGGCAGGGAGGCCTGATGTGCTGCGATTCATGGGGTCACAAAGAGTTGGACATGACTGAGTGAGTGAACTGAACTGAACTGATAAAGGAACAATTACGGGGTAAGAGATAAAACAATGTATGAAGCAAGCAAGAAGAAAGATATTCCAAGGAGAAGGAAAGATCTACTGTGCCACTGATGCTTAAATTTTATTAGTTCACTCAAGATATGGATTTGAATCCTGGAGTTGATATTAATAGATTACTTTGAATACGGCTGGTACAGATGAGTATTGGTGAAACCCTCAATTGGAATGGATTTCTAAGAACCTTAAAGAGAGGAATTAGAGAAAATAATAACAGATAACATTATCAGAAAAGTTGGTTCTAATGGAGGAAATATAAGGAGCATAGTAGGAGAGGAAGTGGGGTTAAGAAAAAGATGTGGTTTTAAGATAGAAGGAATTACAAGACATCTGTTGGATCATTAAGTATGATCCAACAGAGAGGGAAATTATGATTACTGTGTTCTTAATGTGTTCCCTGCCCAAAACCAAATTCGTATGTTGAAATCAATGACAAGAGTAGTAGAAGGTGGGACCTATGGGAGGTATTGAGCTCATAAGGATGGAGCCTTCATGAACAGAATCACTGTTTTTACAAGAGAGGCTCCAGAGAGAGTCCAGTTCACCTTCTACCATTTGAGTACATGGTGGAAAGTAAGTAGGCTTTGAACCAGGAAGATCACCTTCACCAGAACATGACCATACTGGTGACTTGATCTCAGATTTCTAACTTCCAGAGAGTAATAAATTTCTGCTTTTTTAAGTACCTACCCAGTCTGAGATATTTTGTTTTACAACCTGAGTGGATAATGATGTAGGGGAAAAGTAAAGAGTGAGAGTGAAGTCATATCCTGAATAATGAAAAGAAGAAAGGTAGTGTCCAAGTAAAGTGCTGCCCTTACTTAGAATAACAAAGAGTTACACAGGGTTTTTATTCTACTATTTTCTAAGCATGAGCACTGTTGTTGTTTAGTTGCTAAGTTGTGTTTAACCCTTTGTGTCCCCATGTACTATAAGACCCTCAGGCTCTTCTGTCTACGGGACTTCACAGGCAAGAATACTGGAATGGCTTGTCATGTCCTTCTCCAAGCATAAGTTCAGTTCAGTTCAATTCAGTTAAGTTCAGTCACTCACTCATGTCAAACTCTTTGTGACCCCATGGACTGCAGGACCCAGGCTTCCCTGTCCATCACCAACTCCCAGAGTTTACTCAAACTCATGTCCATTGGGTTGGTGATGCCATCTAACAATCTCATCCTCTGTCTTTCCCTTCTCCTCCTGACTTCAATCTTTCCCAGCATCAGGATCTTTTCAAATGAGTCAGTTCTTTGCATCAGGTGGCCAAAGTAGTGGAGCTTCAGCTTCAGCATCAGTCCTTCCAATGAATATTCAGGACCAATTTCTTTAGGATGGACTGGTTGGATCTCCTTGCAGTCCAAGAGAGTGTCAAGAGTCTTCTTTAGAACCACCATTAAAAAGCATCAATTCTTCGGTGCTCAGCTTTCTTTATAATCCAACTCTCACACCCATACATGACTACTGGCAAAACCACAGCTCTGACTAGATGGGCCTTTGTTGGCAAAGTAATGTCTCTGCTTTGTAATATGCTGTCTACTTTGGTCGTAGCTTTTCATCCAAGGAGCAAGCATCTTTTACTTTCATGACTGCAGTCACAATCTGCAGTGATTTGGAGCCCCAAAAAATAAATTCTGTCAGTGTTTCCGTTGTTTCCCCATCCATTTGCCATGAAGCGATGGGACTAGATGCCATGATCTTCGTTTTCTGAATGTTGAACTTTAAGCCAACTTTTTCACTCTCCCTTTTCACTTTCATCAAGAGGCTCTTTAGTTCTTATTCATCTTCTACCATAAGGCTGATGTCATCTGCATATCTGAGGGTACTGATGTTTCTCCTGGCAATCTTGTTTCCAGCTTGTGCTTCACCCAACCCAGCATTTCGCATAATGCACTCTGCATATAACTTAAATAAGCAGGGTGACAATATACATCCTTTACATACTCCTTTCCTGATTTTGAACCAGTCTGTCCTTCCATGTCCAGTTCCCACTGTTATTTCTTGACATCCATGCAGATTTCTCAGGAGGCAGGTCAGGTGCTCTGGTATTCCCATCTCTTTAAGAATGTTCCACAGTTTATTGTGATCCACACAGTCAAAGTCAATAAAGCAGAAGTAGATGTTTTTCTGGAATTCTCTTGCTTTATTGATGATCCAATGGATGTTGGCAATTTGATCTCTGGTTCCTCTGCCTTTTCTAAATCCAGCCTGAACATCTGGAATTTCACAGTTCATGTCTTTAAAGCCTGGCTTGGAGGATTTTGAGCATTACTTTGCTAACATGTGAGTGAGTGCAATTGTGCAGTGGTTTGAACATTCTTTTGCATTGCCTTTCTTTGGGATTTGGAGAAGGCAATGGCACCCTACTCCAGTACTCTTGCCTGGAAAATCCCATGGATGGAGGAGCCTGGAAGGCTGCAGTCCATGGGGTTGCTGACTGAGCAACTTCATTGGAATGAAAACTGACCTGTTCCAGTCCTGTGACAAATGGTGAGTTTTCGAAATTTGCTGGCATATTGAGTGCAGCACTTTCACATTATCATCTTTTAGGATTTGAAATAGCTCAACTGGCATGCCAGCACTTCCACTAGCTTTGTTTGTAGTGATGCTCCTTAAGGCCCACTTGACTTCACATTCCAGGATGTCTGGCTCTAGGTGAGTGATCACACCATCATGATTATCTGGGTCATGAAGATTTTTTGTATAGTTCTTCTGTGTATTCTTGCCACCTCTTCTTAATACCATCTGCTTCTGTTGCTGCTGCTGCTGCTGCTAAGTCACTTCAGTCGTGTCCGACTCTGTGCGACCCCATAGACGGCAGCCCACCAAGCTCCCCCATCCCTGGGGTTCTCCAGGCAAGAACACTGAAGTGAGTTGCCATTTCCTTCTCCAGTACATGAAAGTGAAAATTGAAAGTGAAGTCACTCAGTCGTGTCCAACTCCTAGCTACCCCATGGACTGTAGCCCACCAGGCTCCTCCATCCATGGGATTTTTCCAGGCAAGAGTACTGGAGTGGGGTACCACTGCCTTCTCCCAAGGTCCATATTATTTCTATCTTTTATTGTACCCACCTTTGCATGAAATATTCCCTTGGTATCTCTAATTTTCATGAAGGGATCTCTAGTCTTTCCCATTCTATTGTTTTCTTCTATTTTTTGCATTAATCACTGAGGAAGGCTTTTTTATCTCTCCGTGCTATTCTTTGGAACTCTGCATTCAAATAAGTATATCTTTCCTTTTCTCCTTTATCTTTAACTTCTCTTCTTTTCTCAGCTATTTGTAAGACCTCCTCAGACAACCATTTTACTTTTTGCATTTCTTTTTCTTGGGGATGGTTTTGATCCCTGCCTCCTGTACAATGTCACAAACCTCTGTCCATAGTTCTTCAGGCACTCTATCAGATCTAATCTCTTGAATCTATTTGTCACTTCCACTGTATAATCATAAGAGATTTGATTTAGGTCATACCTGAATGGTCTAGCAGAGAAGGCAATGGCACCCCACTCCAGTACTTTTGCCTAGAAAATCCCATGGACGGAGGAGCCTGGTAGGCTGCAGTCCATGGGATTGTGAAGAGTCAGACACGACTGAGCAACTTCACTTTGACTTTTCACTTTCATGCATTGGAGAAGGAAATTGCAAGCCACTCCAGTGTTCTTTCCTGGAGAATCCCAGGGACGGGGAAGCCTGGTGGGTTGCCATCTATGGGGTCGCACAAAGTCAGACACGACTGAAGCGATTTAGCAGCAGCAGCAGTGAATGGTCTAGTGGTTTGCCATACTCTCTTCAATTAAAGCTGAATTTGGCAATAAGGAGTTCATGATCTGAGCCACACTCAGCTCCCGGTCTTGTTTTTGCTGACTGTATAGAGCTTCTCCATCTTTGGCAGCAAAGAATATAATCAACCTGATTTTGGTATTGACCATCTGGTGATGTCCATGTGTAGAGTCTTTTCTTGTGTTGTTGGAAGAGGGTGTTTGCTATGACTAATGCATTCTCTTGACAAAATTCCATTCTTGACAAAATTTGCCCTGCTTCATTCTGTACTCCAAGGTCAAATTTGCCTGTTACTCCATGTATCTCTTGATCCTACTTTTCCATTCCAGTTCCCTATAATGCAAAGAATATCTTTTTTGGGTGTTAGTTCTAGAAGGCCTTCTAGGTCTTCATAGAACCATTCAACTTCAGCTTCTCCAGCATTACTGGTCAGGGCATAGACTTGGATTACTGTGATATTGAATGTTTTGCCTTGGAAATGAACAGAGATGCTTCTGTTCTTTTTGAGATTGCACCCAAGTACTGCATTTCAGACTTTTTTGATTATGAGGGCTACTCCATTTCTTCTACAGGACTCTTGCCCACAGTAGTAGATACAATGGTCATCTGAGTTAAATTCACCCATGCTAGTCCATTTTAGTCCACTCGTTCCTAAAATGTCAATGTTCATTCTTGCCATCTCCCGGGTGACAACTTCCAATTTACCTTGATTCATGGAACAAGCATAAGCACTCAGTCCAGTTCAGTAGTTCAGTCGTGTCCGACTCTTTGCAACCCCATGGACCACAGCACGCCAGGCCTCCCTGTCCATCACCAACTCCTAAAGTCCACCCAAATGCATCTACATTGAGTCAGTGATGCCATCCAACCATCTCATCCTCTGTCCTCTCCTTTTCTTCCTGCCTCCAGAAGTCCACCCAAACTCATGTCCATTGAGTCAGTGATGCCATACAACCATCTCATCATCTGTCCTCTCCTTCTGCTCCTGCCTTCAATCTTTCCAGCATCAGGATCTTCTCAAATGAGTCAGCTCTTCACATCAGGTGGCCAAAGTATTGGAGTTTCAGCTTCAACATCAGTCCTTCCAATGAACACTTCAGACTGATTTCCTTTAGGATGGACTGGTTGGATCTCCTTGCAGTCCAAGGGACTCTCAAGAGTCTTCAACACCACAGTTCAAAAGCATCAATTCTTTGGCACTAAGCTTTCTTTATAGTCCTTAACTCTCACATTCATACATGACTACTGGAAAAACCATAGCCTTGACTAGACGGACCATTCTTGGCAAAGTAATGTTTCTGCTTTTTAATATGCTATCTAGGTTGGTCATAACTTTCCTTCCAAGGAGTAAGCGTCTTTTAATTTTATGGCTGCAGTCACCATCTGCAGTGATTAAGCTCTGAAAGTGAAGGTGAAGTCGCTCAGTCGTGTCCGACTCTTTGTGACCCCATGGACTGTAGCCTTTCAGGATCCTCCATCTATGCGGTTTTCCAGGCAAGAGTGCTGGAGTGGATTGCCATTTCCTTCTCCAGGGGATCTTCCTGACCCAGGAATTGAACCTGGGTCTCCCGCATTGCAGGCAGACGCTTTATCATCTGAGCCGCCAGGGAGGCTGAGGGGTAAAGCTCTAATGGAATTCAAACTGAAACAGAAACAAAACTAATGTTTATTTTATATTCTAAGCATCCTAATGGGTGTGAAGTGTTATTGCATCGTAATTTTGATTTGCATTTCCCTATCAAGTAATCAAATATTGCTCTTTACAGCATTGGACCTTGCTTCTATCACCTGTCACATCCACAATTAGGTGTTGTTTTTGCTTTGGCTCCATCTCTTCATTCTTTCTGGAGTTGTTTCTCCACTGATCTCCAGTAGCATATTGGGCATCTACCAAACTGGGAGTTCATCTTGCAGTGTCCTATCTTTTTGGCTTTTCATACTGTTCATGGGGTTCTCAAGGCAAGAATTCTGAATTGTTTTGCCATTCACTTCTCCAGTGGACCCCATTTTGTCAGAACTCTCCACCATGACCCGGCCATCTTGGGTGACCCTACATGGCATGGCTCATAATTTCATCGAGTTATACAAGGCTGAGGTCCATGTGATTAGATTGGTTAGTTTTCTGTGATTGTGGTTTTCAGACTGTCTTCCCTCTGTTGGAGAAGGGATCAGGAAGCTTATGGAAGCTTCCTGATGGTATAGAAGGGAAGAGGAAGCTTATGGAAGCTTCCTGACTGAGGGGGAAACTGGGTCTTGTTCTGATGGGCTGGACCATGCTCAGTAAATCTTTAATCCAATTTTCTGTTGATTGGGGTCAAACTATGGTGGAGGTAATGAAGATAATGGTGACCTCCTTCAAAAGATCCCAGGCATATAATGCTACTCTCAGTGCCCCCACCCCTGCAGCAGGCCACGCCTGTGCCCAGAGATGCTGGGGCATCCACGGGCAAGTCCAGGACAGTCTTTTGTGGGGTCACTGCTCATTTCTCCTGGGTCCTGGTGCACAAGGTTCTGTTGTGCCCTCCAAGATTCTATTTCCCAGTCCAGTGTAAGTTCTGGCAGCTCTATAGTGGGGTTAATGGTGATCTCCTCCAAGAGGGCTTATGCTATACCCAAGTCTGCTGCACTCAGAGCCCCTGTCCCAGCGGCAGACCACTGCTGACCTGTAGCTCCACAAGAGACGTTCAAACACAGTTCTGTATCAGTCTCAGGGGTCCCTGGGTCCTGGTGCGCACAAGGTTTGTTTGAGCCCTCTGAGCATCTCTGGTGGGAATGGGGTTTGATTCTAAATGCGAATTCCCCCCTCCTACCATCTTGCTGGGGCTTCTCCTTTGCCCTTGGATGTGGAGTTTCTCCTCACAGCCACTCCAGCACCTACCGTCTTACTGGGGTTTCTCTGACCTTGGGCGTGAGGTATTGGTCCAGCACGGTGCAGCTGCCACTCGCCTGGTTCCAAATAGGAAAAGGAGTATGTCAGGGCTGTATATTGTCACCAGGCTTATTTAACTTCTATGCAGAGTACATCATAAGAAATGCTGAGCTGGATGAAGCATAAGCTGGAATCAAGATTGCTGGGAGAAATATCAATAACCTCAGATATGCAGGTGACACCACCCTTGTGGCAGAAAGTGAAGAGGAACTAAAGAGCCTCTTGATGAAAGCGAAAGAGGAGATTTAAAAAGTTGGCTTAAAGCTCAACATTCAGAAAACTAAGATCATGGCATCTGGTCCCATCACTTCATGGCAAATAGATGGAGAAACCATGGAAACACTGACATATTTATTTTTCTGGGCTCCAAAATCACTGCAGATGTTGGATGCAGCCATGACATTAAAAGACACTTACTCCTTGGCAGAAAAGTTATGACCAAGTTGACAGCATATTACAAAGCAGAAACATTACTTTACCAACAAAGGTCCATCTAGTTTAGGCTATGGTTTTCCCAGTAGTCATGTATGGATGTGAGAGTTGGACTATAAAGAAAGCTGAGCACCAAAGAATTGAAGCTTTTGAACTGTGGTGTTGGAGAAGACTCTTGAGAGTCCCTTGGACTGCAAGGAGATCCAAACAGTCAATCCTAAAGGAAATCAGTCCTGAATATTTATTGGAAGGACTGATGTTGAAGCTGAAGCTCCGCTACTTTGGCCACCTGATGGGAAGAGCTGACACATGACCCTGATGCTGGGAAAGATTGAAGGCAAAGGAGAAGGAGAGGACAGAGTAAGAGATGGTTGTATGGCATCACCAACTCAATGGACATGAGTTTTAGTAAACTCCGGGAGCTGGTGCTGGACAGGGAGGCCTGGCATACTGCAGTCCATGGGATCACAAAGAGTCGGACATGACTGAGCAACTGAATTGATCAACTGATCGTCCCAAGTGGCTCAGTTGTAAAGAATCCAGTTGCCAATATAGGAGATGCAGAAAATGCAGGTTTGATCCCTGGGTCGGGAAGATCCACTGGAGGAGGAAATGGCTACTCGATCCAGTATTCTTGCCTGGGAAATCCCATGAACACAGGAGCCTGGCAGGCTACAGTCCATGGGATGGCAAAAAGTCAGATAAGACTAAGCATGAACTCATTGACTAATGAGGTTTAACATCCTTTCTTGTGCTTATTGGCCATTTGTATACTCTATACATGGACATCACCAGATGGTCAACACTGAAATCAGATTGATTATATTCTTTGCAGCCAAAGGTGGAGAAGCTCTATACCGTCAGCAAAAACAAGACCAGGAGCTGACTGTGGCTCAGAACATGAACTCCTTATTGCCAAATTCAGACTTACATTGAAGAACGTAGGGAAAACCACTAGACCATTCAGGTATGACCTAAATCAAATCCCTTATTTGTATACAGTGGAAGTGAGAAATAGATTTAAGGGCCTAGATCTGATACATAGAGTGCCTGATGAACTATGGAATGAGGTTCATGACACTGTACAGGAGTCAGGGATCAAGACCATCCCCATAGAAAAGAAATGCAAAAAAGCAAAATGGCTGTCTGGGGAGGCCTTACAAATAGCTGTGAAAAGAAGAGAAGCAAAAAGCAAAGGAGAAAAGGAAAGATATAAGCATCTGAATGCAGAGTTCCAAAGAATAGCAAGAAGAGATAAGAAAGCCTTCTCCAGCGATCAATGCAAAGAAATAGAAGAAAACAACAGAATGGGAAAGACTAGGGATCTCTTCAAGAAAATCAGAGATACCAAGGGAACATTTCATGCAAAGATGGGCTCGATAAAGGACAGAAATGGTATGGACCTAACAGAAGCAGAAGATATTAAGATGAGATAGCAAGAATATACAGAAGAACTATACAAAAAAGATCTTCACAACCCAGATAATCACCATGGTGTGATCACTGACCTAGAGCCAGACATCCTGGAATGTGAAGTCAAATGGGCCTTAGGAAGCATCACTACGAACAAAGCTAGTGGAGGTGATGGAATTCCAGTTGAGCTATTCCAAATCCTGAAAGATGATGTTGTGAAAGTGCTGCACTCAATATGCCAGAAAATTTGGAAAACTCAGCAGTGGTCACAGGACTGGAAAAGGTCAGTTTTCATTCCAATCCCAAAGAAAGGCAATTTCAAAGAATGCTCAAACTACCACACAATTGCACTCATCTCACACGCTAGTAAAGTAATGCTCAAAATTCTCCAAGCCAGGCTTCAGCAATATGTGAACCGTGAACTTCCTGATGTTCAAGCTGGTTTTAAAAAAGGCAGAGGAACCAGAGATCAAATTGCCAACATTGGCTGGATCATGGAAAAAGCAAGAGAGTTCCAGAAAAACATCTATTTCTGTTTTATTGACTATGCTAAAGCTTTTGACTGTGTGGATCACAATAAACTGTGGAAAATTCTGAAAGAGATGGGAATACCAGACCACCTAATCTGCCTCTTGAGAAATTTGTATGCAGGTCAGGAAGCAACAGTTAGAACTGGACATGGAACAACAGACTGGTTCCAAATAGGAAAAGAAGTTCGTCAAGGCTGTATATTGTCACCCTGTTTATTTAACTTATATGCAGAGTACATCTTGAGAAATGCTGGACTGGAAGAAACACAAGCTTGAATCAAGATTGCCTGGAGAAATATCAATAACCTCAGATATGCAGATGACACCACCCTTATGGCAGAAAGTGAAGAGGAACTCAAAAACCTCTTGATGAAAGTGAAAGTGGAGAGTGAAAAAGTTGGCTTAAAGCTCAACATTCAGAAAACGAAGATCATGGCAACTGGTCCCATCACTTCATGGGAAATAGATGGGGAAACAGTGGAAACAGTGTCAGACTTTATTTTTCTGGGCTCCAAAATCACTGCAGATGGTGACTGCAGCCATGAAATTAAAAGACGCTTACTCCTTGAAAGGAAAGTTATGACCAACCTAGATAGCATATTCAAAAGCAGAGACATTACTTTGCCAATCAAGATTCGTCTAGTCAAGGCTATGGTTTTTCCTGTAGTCATGTATGGATGTGAGAGTTGGACTGTGAAGAAGGCTGAGCGCTGAAGAATTGATGCTTTTGAACTGTGGTATTGGAGAAGACTCTTGAGAGTCCCTTGGACTGCAAGGAGATCCAAGCAGTCCATTCTGAAGGAGATCAGCCCTGGGATTTCTTTGGAAGGAATGATGTTAAAGCTGAAACTCCAGTACTTTGGCCACCTCATGCGAAGAGTTGACTCATTGGAAAAAACTCTGATGCTGGGAGGGATTGGGGGCAGGAGGAGAAGGGGACGACAGAGGATGAAATGGCTGGATGGCATCACTGACTCGATGGACGTGAGTCTGAGTGAACTCCAGGAGTTGGTGATGGACAGGGAGGCCTGGCGTGCTGCGATTCATGGGGTCGCAAAGAGTCAGACACGACCAAGCAACTGATCTGATAAATTCTTTGGAGAAATGTCAGTATCTTTATTTTTTAAGTAAACAAACAACACATTAATTTTTTATGTTTTTCCGTTGAAGGACGATAATTTATTATATAAGTTGACTAGATCACCTATATTAATATTTCCGCATGATCATTTAAATTTTCCTTTTTATTATTCTCTCTTTCCTACACAGTAGATTTCTTTAAACAAAATACTTCCATGTTTGTTTAAATATTTATTTTAAACTAGTTTCAACCCACAGTTATATATTGCAATCATTTGCTCATTTCTTTGTCTAGACTCTGATCTTCCTGACACTGGGGAATATAAGGATTTAATGGTTATATGAATGAAGTCTAAATTAATATTTCTTTAACTTATCTTAGGACTTTATTTCAGATTTTCTGAAGTAATAAAATTGTTTTCCTACATCTTAGGCAGAAAACTTCCTGGCCACTAGTCTCTCTCAAAGGCTAAAGAGTGTCATGCCATCTAAAAACTTTGAAAGATTACAATTAAATAATAACTCTTAATGTTGACTGAGGTTAATTTAAAAAAAAAAAAAAAAAAGAAAGGAGTAATGACCATTGATAGGACCAGAAAGTGACTGATAGACTCTAGAATTAAAATCACATTTCTCACATTGATTTTGTGTATATCTCTACCTGTGAACATAAAAGAAAGCTTCATATATGGCTGAGAAATGCATTTTGTTAATGTTCACCCATCTGTGTCTACAGGAAACTGTCAAATGAAAATGATAAGAAATGTGAAAATGTAAAAAGAGAGACAACATCAGGAAGAAAAAATGAGAAAGAAATAAAAAGATAGTAAAAAATGGATAATCAAAAGTAAAAGGTTTAAATGACAATAAGAAAAGAGAAAAATGAATCAATCTTAGGAAATCTGCATAAAGATGAAACAAAGTGAGAGGATTTAATAATTACATAGACGACAGAAATGAGAATTATAAGGAATGGAAGAATTTAAGTAAACAAGCAAACAAAAATTTCTCCAGTCAAACATTCTCCCTTTTGCCCTCAGTTACCTAAAATTAATCTCAGTAGCAAATATTGTTGAAAGAATGCAATGCAGTCGCTATAACTTTGAAGTATTTTCTTGATGAGGACAGCACTTTGCTGAAAGTCAAAGAAAAGTATGTTTTTAGTGCTGTTTCTACCATGTATTAGTTGGATTACCTTAGTATGACAGAGTTGTATTCTTGCTGTTGAGGGAGGAATGTTTATTGCTGTAAATTTTTACTTATTTATATATGTTTATATCTCATTCATTCACCCACTCCATCATTTATTTTCTTAAATAAACAATTAAGGAAGTTCCCTGATGGCCCAGTGGTAAAGAATCCACCTGCTAATGTAGGAAACATGGGTTTGATCCCTGGGTAGGGAAGATCCCCTGGAAAAGGAATGGGTTACCCACTCCAGTCTTCTTGCCTGGGAAATCCCAATGACAGAGGAGCTTGCTACAGTCCTTGGGATCACAAGAGTCAGACACAACTTAGCAACTAAACAATAATCTAGGTTGGCAATATCTACTATTAGAAATCAGATAGTATGACTGCATTAGTCAAATACTAGCCCCTGCATTGTTGTTGTTTAATCACTAAGTTGTGTCTGACTCTTTGTGACCCCATGAACAGCAACAAGCCAGGCTTCCCTGTCCTTCACATCTCCTGAAGTTTGCTCAAACTCATATCCTTGAGTTGGTGATGCTATCCAATTATCTCTTCTTCCATCACCCTCTTCTCCTCCTGCCCTCAATCTTTCCCAGCATCAAGGTACTTGCACCAAAAACAAACCACAAAAAATGAAAATAGAAAACATTACTGATAGCTCACATCTACCTCTATGTTCTTCCCCCATCTCTCCCAGTGTCTTCTCCTTCCCTGTTAAAGATATCAGTATTCGGGGCTTGATGTTGATCATGCCTTCACTTTTAATTTGGTATATGGCTTAATGAGATGAATATGTAAATCTAAAAATCTGTTAAGCTTTGAATTCTTCCTTATGCACATATGCAACAGTTCCCATGAGTCACTATCATAATATTTTTTGCAAATATCTTCTTCATAATTTAGGTTTGTCCTTACACTTACTTTGGAATTTTATTTATTTTTATTGAGGTGACTGTTGCTGAACAGAAGTTCCTATTTTAATGTAATTAACCTTGTTAATTGGTTAGAAATGGGGATAATTATACCAATAGTGCGACTATAAAATTTTCAAAAATTAAAGTTAATGACGTGCCTACCATAGTGTCTGACACATAGCAACTATTCAATAAATGATAGCTATCTACCCCCTTTTATATTTTAAAATGTTAATATTTAGCTTATTACTCTGTATGATAGATTATAAATTACTTCAGTTTATTGTGAATCTAAGTGAATTTCACAACATAGAATTTCAATACATAGCATAAAAAGCAAATACACATCAAATTATCATCTGTAATTCTATTGCCATTTATCTGCTCCGTGTTTTCAGATTACTGAGATATGAAAACCAATACACACACAAATACATGCACATGCATTAATTAGCAAGAAAGGTAGGTTTTGTCAAACAGTGTTTCTTTGCAAGTTATAGTAAGCAATTCACATTAACTTAAAGAGGAAAAAAAAGTAGTGAATAAAGGAAAGTAGGAGATTAGAAGAGATGGCAGGTAGGAAAGCAATAAAAAGAAAAATGGAGTGAGGGTAAATGAAGGAGGAGGAGGAGGAGGAAGGGGAAGGACAAGGTAATAACTATATGTGTGTGTGTGTGTGTGTATATATATATATATATATATAAATATAAATATACTAGGAAAGAGTGTAAATATACATATATGTATACTAGCAGGTAATATATATTTCTACTCCAAGGACCAAACCATTATAACTAACTGTTTCTAGCCTCCTTCCCAAACTTTCAAATAATCTTTTCCAAATAGAGCTGCCCCTTAACAAACCAACTGATTGTTCTTTATAAGCATTAATCTTCTGAGAGTCTACTGCTGTGAATACTGAGGAAACTCAGTGATGAAGCAGGTCTTTTTTTCTACTAAAATATTTATCTACCATACATTTGCAGATTTTCTATTTTTTTTACCTTTACAGCATCCTTTAATTTCATAGATGGATATCTATTTTAGTTCTATACATTTATTCAGGTTTGAATTTATTATTATTTTATAATAAAAACTAAAATGAATTAAAACTCCAGATCATAACATTTAATATGCATTGAAAAAATTTTCAAACTCTGAAGTGAAAGGGAATCTATTCTCAATTTATAAATCTTTTTTTTTTAATTAGAACTTATTGCTTAGTATTTGATGATTTACCCTTTTTGTGTAATCTCATCATTCTTGGATGTTTCACAGTGAAAAAATAAATCTGCTTCCATAGTAAGGCCAATAACTCTGGAGGATTGTGTATTTGAGGCACTCCTAATTTTCTATTGTTATATTTGTATCAAATAGCATAAGAATAATATCACATAGGGAGACCTTTGTAAAACACAAAACCTTCTGGTTAATAAAATGAATCAAACTAAATAATGCTTTTTGACCTTTACCACAATTTGGAGAACATTAATGCTTGTGGCTGATAACAAGTCAATCATTTATATAATGATATCCATTAGACCTCATGGATATCAAAGGCATTATTCATGTCTATTAATCAGCTGCTTTGGCTAAGCCTAGCTAATTTCTTTCCCCTGGGCCACCAGTATCATTAGGAACACGTTACTTCATCACTCAAAAAGCTTCATGATGAACCTCTGCCATTGTTTGATATGTGTTACTTCCTTAGCATTATTAAAAGGTGCCATTTCATTATTTATATATGCAACCTAATTGTTTTTCAACTGAGAGTATTAAGAAAATAAATCTGTCATATAAATGTGTAAAGTGACAAATAACTCAACAACTGTTTTACAGGAATCAATTAGCCTGATTACTCTGAGGACAGTATGTGACTTGGTAAAGGGTTTAACAAGACCTTTATTTCTTTTAGCTTCTGGACTAAGGAGAGTTTTCCACTGACTCACATTAGAATCAAGTGGGATTCTTGACGATTTTTAACCCAAAGTGACTCAATGCTACTGCTTCAAATATTCAGTGTATTTATTACACTTCTTTACAATTGATGAATGCAGGCTTAATTAGAGGAATAGAAAGAAAATTGAGTAAAGGTGACTTCCAAAAACCCAAAGAATTGATGAAGGCTGCCTCTTTAATAAAACTGAAGATATGTGAAAGTCAAAGTTTTTAAAGTCAATGGCAGAATTCTGGGAATATAAATTATAGGCATATGGAGAAGTAATTAAGAGTCTCTAAATAAATTTTCAAATGAACACCTTAAAAATCATTACTACAAAAGTCATATTATAACCTTATCACTGCCACTCAAGCATCAGCTCATCAAAGAACAGACTACAGTAATGATAATATGTGTATAGCATTCTTACTCTGCTAAACATTTGCTTGCATTAGTCCAGGTAATCTCAACAGGTATATTACATAGGCTCCCATATTATCCGTATTTGATAGATTAACAAACTAAAGGTTAGAAAAGTCTAAGTTCACACAACTGTTGACAAAATACAGATTCAAACCGAGATCAGTCTGTTAATATTATCAAAACAAGTAGTGAGAAATATTGAAATATCTGAATTTAACAATTTTAGAAACAATTCCACAATGTTAAGTTTTTAAGAACTAAGAATTATTTAAAAATCTGGTAGTGCAAAGAAGAACCGTAGGCATTTTTTTATAAAACATTATTACCTACAGAAAAACTTAAAAATTTCATGTATACATTTTCTTTATTGAAGGAAATTCATTAACTCAATATTGCTCATGTTACTGTATATATAAAAGGTAAAAATGTGTTATCTCTTGAGCACCACAGAATTAAACATCAAATTCTCATGTGTTTCTTAAAAATTGTTACTCTGTTAAAGATATTTTATAGTTAGTTTTTGTAATATCTAAGAACAAGTGTGCTCAAAACCTTGTGTAGCCAACACCAGAAAATGTTGGATATCACTCAGCAAATATTGATTTTTCATGTTCAACTGTGATTGAAAGAGAATAAGTAAATGTAGGGTGGGTTGAATAAAGAGAAAGTCAATGACCAGACTGCCTTTGCTTTCATATCTTGGCTGTAATAAATAATGCTGCTGTGAACATTGGGGTGCATATATATTTTTGAACTAGTGTTTTCGTTTTCTTTGGATATATACCCAGAAAAGGAACTGTTGAGTAGTAAGATAGTTCTACTTTTAGTTTTTTGAGGAAACTCCATATTGTTTTTCACACTAGCTGTACCAACTGACATTTTCACCCACAGTGCACAGGCTTTCCCTTTTCTCCACATCCTCACCAGCACTTGTTATTTGTGGTCTCTTTGTTGCCAGCCGTTCTGACATGTTTGAGGTGGTATCTCATCGTGGTTTTGATTTGCTTTTCTCTAACTGACAGTGTTGAGCATTTTTTCATGTGCCTGTTGACCATCTGTTTGTGTTCTTTGAAAAAACATCTATTCAGGTCTTCAGCTCATGTTTTAATTGGTTTGTTTGTGATGTTGAGTTGTATCAGCTGTTAATATATTTTGGATATTAGCCCCTTATCCCTCATATCATTTGCACATTTTTTCTACCATTTAGTGTGTTGTCTTTTCATTTTGTTGATGGTTTCCTTTACTGTACAAAAACTTTTAAGTTTAATTAGGTTCCATTTGTTTATTTTTGCTTTTTTTTCCCTTTGCCTGAAGAGACAGGTCCAAAAAATATTGCTATGATTTGTGTCAGAAAGAGTATAAGTATTCTCAGAAACTGTGTAAGTGTCAGAAAGAGTATAAGTATAATAAGTATTCTCCTTATGTGTTCTCCTAAGAGTTTTATATTTTCTGGTCTTACATTTACATCTTTAGTTCATTTTGAGTTTATCTTGTATATGGTGTTAGAGAATGATCTAAGAGGGAGATTTATAGTATACAAGGTTATGTCAGGAAATATGGGAAAAAATCTAAACTTACATCTAAAGGAAATATAAAAAGAAAAAACAAGTAAAAATCAGTTATATGCATTATATGTAGGTAAATATGTATGTGTGTGTGTATTGATTAGATGATAACAATTAACTGGTGTATAAGTTTATCTTTGAAAAGTTAATTAAGGTTAAATAATTACCTCAGGAAGTGCAGTCCCACTTGCTAAAGGAGATCCTCCAGTACCAACTTCTAAATTTATGTTTATATTACAAAGAAAGAAAATTTGACCCATTCTGTTCCACTTTCTTTTAGTTTAATGCCTGGGAGTTTGTTAATTCCAAATTCACTCACAGCATGAGAGTCACTTTCTTTTTAAAAGATTTTCGGAATAAGTACAGGAATTTCTCTTATTGGAGGTAAAAATAAGAATCTAGTCAGCTGGCATATCTTTTCATCTAACAATTCATTCAGAGCCCAAAGAGTAGGTGAAAGATTTTTGGCTAAACTGACTTTGAACTAAAGATGTTCATAAAACTTTTTATCATGCTGATAGTAAGTTTCTAAGAAGTGGACACACACACACAAAGTTCTTGAGGTGTAAAAACATATAATACTATACATAATTAAATAATCTGATACATTTTGACATTTTTATACACACCTTTGATGCCATTAGAATAATCAGAAAAAATAACTCCAAATGTTTCTTCCTGCCATTTTGTTGCTTAAGGGTTTATAGTATTTATCTCTAATGTGTCATTGTCTACCTTCAACTGAAATTATACCTAGGTGTAAGTGTAAGAATCTCACAAGAGTGTACTTTCTCCCCTCCAGACATTTGTGTTACCATTGTCATGTAATTGTTTCTAATCAATATGGTTAAATGTTTATAAATGTTGTTGAAAAGATGTGTATTCTGTTACTGTTGTACTAATAGAACTAAGTTTTCTATCAGTGTCAATTAGCACAAGTTGCTTGATTTTAGAATTTCTTTCCTTATTTTTCCCTGCAAGTCATTTGTTCAAATAGAGAAACTGAAATCTGCTAATTCGAGATTTATCCATTTTTTGAAGTTCTGTCAGAGTTTGCTACATGAGAATTCGTACTATGACTTCCCCACGTAGTTTCCATGCACTTGTGTGCTGATGATTACTTAGCTGACTACTAGGGATTGGCCCTACAGATCTCCTGAGTGGCTCTCCGTGCAGCTCTCCTGTTTTTGTTCTTTCCTGCACATCTTCACCACCTTTTCCATCTTAGATTCTCACTCCTGCCTCTTAAAGTCGAATTGTCTACTGGGCTCTGCCTGGGCTAACCATGTTTGTAATGGTACTTGAAAAATCTCAGGAGGCAATTAGCTACGGCAATTGTAGGACTTCCGCCATTTATTTCCCATCTCTCAGGAATCATTGTCTTTCATTGCCTGATGTCCGGTGCCTTGCAAACCACTGTTTCATTTATTTTGTCTTGTGTTGTTTCAGGAAGGAGAACAAATCCAATATTTGTTAATAAATTTTGTTCAAAAGTGAAGGTGGGGTCTCTGTTTATAAATTTCTGAGTCTCTGTCTTCCCTAATACTCTCTATTTATTAATTTATGTAAGCATCTGAAACATTTTTATCAAAGTTAAGACATTTTTCTGTTTGAATCAAATGAGAGTTATTAGTCTTTAGCATATCTTCTGAATTGCCAGTTTTCTTCATGGCCCAGTAAATGAAGAAATTTTTATTATTTACTCATTCAGTACATATTTATTTAACATTTACCCATGCAGTGTTGATATAGGTGCTGGAAAAATTAGGAAAAACTTCTAATGAAAATCTCTGGTAAACTAAAGCTGATATTTAGGAAGACGAAAAGGGACAGAAAATAAATATGCAACTGTAAAATAAATAATAATTAGATGGTGACATGCAGTGGTAAAAGGGAAAAATGCTAGAGGGTATAAACATTTTTATGGCTCTAGATAGAGGTGTCTATAGTGTCCTCACAGAAAAGTTGACATTTAAAGAAAACCTAAATGATGTAAGTAAGTAAACATGAGGAAATCAGGAAGCATTTTTCTGGGGAGGGCTTTGTGCTCCTGAGGAAAGGGTGTGCCTGGGGTAATTGAAGATCATTAGGGATCGTCTTTAACTCTGATACTCACAGAAAAATTAGAATTGGCCATGGTGGTGCAGTGGTAAAAATTTCACCTGCCAGTGGAGGAGATGCAAGACATGCAGGTTCGATCCCTGTGTCAGGAAGATCCCCTGAAGGAGGGCATGACAACCCGCTCCTGTATTCTTGCCATGGACAGAGGAGCCTGACCAGCTACAGCCCATGGGGTCACAGAGAATCAGAACTACTGAGCAACTGATCATGCACCCACATGCATGATGTTAAATTTAAAATGAATGTGCTGCTTTGTGTGTGTGAGTGAATGGAGGAAAACACCTTTAAATTACTAACACTCTTCTGTTTATAGTATTTTATATAATGTGCTCTTTACATATAAATATTTCCTTTTATTTTAATGATTGCTATCTGTGTTTGAGGCAGGATTACTATTATTCCCACGTGGCAAAGCTAGCACTCTGAAAGGTTAGGGGTGTAGTAAGCTCATGCAGTTAACAAGTAGGAGCTCCCAGATTTCGACCCTAGGCATCATCTGCCCTCAGAACCAGCGTCAGTTTCATCCCGTGTGCTGTCTCACATTGTTCAGCGATCTTCCTGCAAAACCGTATTTCAGTGACACATTTCTGTACATAAAATATTTCTACAGTGAAGGTGCCCACAGAATTACAAAGAAATGCTGATACAGTGAAAAAGATGTTGAAGTGTGAACTGTGTTCACACTATGCCCTGCAATTACTCCCACAATTAAAGCTTTGAATTGACTCCTTCTTCTAAGAATTGAATTCCTTCAGTGTATGGAAATACTCGTCCTGATTACAAGAGTATTTTTCCTTTTCTCTTAAAAATATCAAACTTATTATTACTTTTCCTCATTTTCTTTATCCTTTTATATCATTCTGGTATTGATTAGTCAAATACCATTTGTTACTCTTTTAAAATGTTTATATTCAAATGAGTGAGCGTATTTTTGTTCCACTTAACTTCAGTAGCTCATTAAAATTCATATATGTGTGTGTGTATGATTAATTTATCTATGTGATGCTTAATATATTTTGAAATGTTCTAGTTGTCACTGTGGCTATCATTTGGAATTATAGAGAAATTCATGTAGTTCATTTAGCTGTACAGAAATTAATCTCCCATATACAATTAATAAAAAGTAAGAAAAATAGTATAATTCTATTACATAAGTTTCTGTTAACATTAATAGTGATATCTAATTTATAGTATAGTTCTATTAAGCCAAAAATTTCTTGAAATTATAATTTCAAATGTGTATTTTCCATAGATATATAAGATAAGTTCATAGGTGCTTAAGCAGCCAAGTTAACAAAGACATGCAGGATTTTAAACTTACCTCAAAAGTCCAATTAAAATAAAAAGGTATAAAAGAAAACCCATGCAATAGAAGAAGGTCATTGTACAAGATGATAATTATTTCATTAGGATTTTCTTTACCTTAGTTACTGTACTAAATTTAAATATTTTAAATGGCAATTTGTTTCATGTTATATTTGATTCTATATGGTTCTAATATGTTTAGCTTTATGATTCTTGTGCATTATCATATGATTATTTGTATAAAGAGTATGCATTTGTGTGTGTTTGTGTATATTAGATTATATCTCCCTAAAGTGCAGTATTAAATGCTGTGAATTTTTTTACTTTACTTAGTTCTTATTTTGGGAATTAGCTACCAAATTAGCTGCCCCTGCCCCATCCCAGACTTCTGTGACTAGCAGAATATTCAGCATGCAGTAGCAGGCACTCAACTTATGTTTTTCCAGTTAGAATTCTGATTTTTTTTCCTGCTTAGAAAAATGCATGTTTATTTTAGTCTAACTAGTCCTTCTATCATTTTATAGGATCAAAAATTAGTCTCAAGATGGAAATTCTCTGGCGGTCCAGTGGTTAGGACTTGCCACGTTCACTGCCATGGCAAAGGTTCAATCCCTGGTCGAGGAACTAAGGTCCCACAAGCCTGCCAAAAAGAAAAAAAAGCCAGGAATTGTATAACATATCTGTGAGTCTTGACGGAAAATAGTAATCTATGCACATTAAGCATGTAAAATATATATACAGCAGATTCCCTCAAAATAACATGGAGGAGTGTCCAGAGCTGGTATCTCCACCAACAGGGAATGATTAGATCCAAGAAAGCACTGCAAAAATTGAAAGCAGACTTAAAGCCCTGAGAGTGAGTGAGATACATTTTAAAAACTATTTTATTTAGGTGTAGCTGACTTGTTAAAAAGCTATACATACATAATGTGTACAACTCAATAAGTTTGTATACACCTGTGAAATCACCATCACCACCATCAAAGACTTAAGCATATCCATCAACACCAAAACATTCCCCCTGCTGCCTTCATTAATTTTTTGTATGTATGGAAAGATCTAACCTATTAGCAAATTTTAAGTATATAGGGCTGTACTGTTAGTTACAGGCAATATAGTGGGCATTAGAACTTCAGCACATCTTATTCATCTCGCATAACTGAAACTGTGTACCCTTTGACTATTACCTCCCCATGTTCCCATCCCCCAACCCCTGGTTATCACCATTCCACTTTGATTCTATGAATGTGAATATTTAGCTGAAACTTTCTTTGAACAACCTAACTCAAAATGTACACCACAATAATAATGATAGTGAGCAATTTGTTTTACTATGCAAAATTAAGGCTGATGAATCACGCACATTCTCAAACTTTAAAACAATTAGAAAGGGTTAAAGGAAATATAAATAAATGGGATAGTAGGAAGAGGTAAAGGTTAAAAGTCTCAGAACTTAGATGGAAAGGAGCATGGGGAAAAAGAAAATAGAAAAACCACCATTATAAAAAAAAAAAAACTTACAGATGTAAGGTAAAAAATAGACTTCTTAACCCTCTATTCTTTTTCCCAGGTGTTAGATGTTTCAAAGACTCAGTAGATTTTTTTTTTTATATACTAGTCATTACCTTGAGTAATCAATTACCTCAAAGAATTGATGATTAAAAATTCTAGAGAAATTTTGATAACCCTAATGTAATACAGCAACCCTTTTCCAGTTTTTAATTAGATTATTTCTTTCTTTGCTAATGTCCAATTAAATTATTTTATTGTACTCATGTTTTGTCCTTAGGTGGAGCTCACCTCTTATAAAGGGTTCACCTCTTATAAAGTTTCCCTGGACAATGAGATAACAATTTCTTATTATTTTTTAAATTTATGCCTACTTAGCCTTCATTTTCATAATTTTTCCAAAAATATAATTGATAATATTGTTAAATATATGTCTTTATTTTAAAATAGTCTCATCTAATGCTTTTTCCTGCTTTTATGACTTTGTTATCTTCATCTTTCATCCCTAATTTATAGAGTCAAAACTTTGAATGTAAGTTTAGTGCTTTTATAAGTGGAATTATAAAATTCCACTTCAGGTGGAATTTTATAAAGTTAGTAGTAAACCAAAATTGTCCTAGAATGAGGCATCTGTCTTATGATACCAACAATCCTTGAATGTTAAGTTATTTTTGTTAATACCTTGAGGTTGATGGTGAGGAAGCTAAACAACTTCATCAAAGAAATGTGTAAATCCAGAAAGAAGATGTATTAATTTACAATGAAAAATAGAGTCAAGCAGATTATTTGACTGGTCCAACACTGTTTTTGTTTATTTATATTGACTCATAGCATTGTTATTTTATGTAGGACATATTCAATGTGCCTTTTTTCTCTTGACACACACATTGTTAAGTACTCCTTTCCCTCCTACAAACATATACACATATAATTTGATATATATACATATATATACAAATGTAACATACATAAACATATACAATGTGATAAAATTCTTGATCCATGATAGACTTACACTGAAAGTTTTTCAAGTTCTATAGAACATATTTCTTGTTATAGGCTTTCCTAATGTGATGGTTTTAGGAAGTGGAGACTTTGGGAGATGGTCGGGTTGTGAGGGTGGAGTTCTCAGGAATGGGCTTTGCTGTTGTTGTTCAGTTGCTAAGTTGTGTCTGACTCTTTGTGACCCCGTGGACTACAGCATGTCAGGCTCCCCTGTCCTTGATTATCTCCAAGTTGCTAAACTTCATGTTCATTGAACTGGTGATCATCATCTGCTGCCCTCTTCTGCTTATGCCTTCAATCTTTCTCAGCATCAGGGTCTTTTCCAATGAATTGGCTCTTCTCATCCTGTTGCCATATTAAAAAGCAGAGACATTACTTTGTCAACAAAGGTCCGTCTAGTCAAGGCTATGGTTTTTCCAGTAGTCATATATGGATGCGAGAGTTGGACTATAAAGAAAGCTGAGCACTGAAGAATCAATGCTTTTGAACTGTGTTGGTGGTGTTGGAGAAGACTCTTGAGAGTCCCTTGGACTGCAAGGAGATACAATGAGTCCATCGTAAAGGAAATCAGTCCTGAATATTCATTGGAAGAACTGATGCTAAGCTGAAACTACAAAACTTTGGCCACCTGATGTGAAGAACTGACTCATTGGAAAAGACCCTGATTCTGGGAAAGATTGAAGTTGGGAGAAGAAGGGGACAACAGAAGATGACATGGTGGTATGGTATCATCGACTCAATGGACATGAGTTTAAGCAAGCTCCAGGAGTTTGTGATGGACAGGGAGGCCTGGCATTCTGCAGTCCATGGGGTCACAGAGAGTCAGACACGACTGAGCAACTGAATTAAACTGATCCTATGGCCAAAGTATTGGAGCCTCAGCTTTAGCATCAGTCCTTCCAATGAATGAAAGGACTGATTTCCTTTAGGATTGACTGGTTTGTTCTCCTTGCTATCCAAGGGACCCTCAAGAGTCTTATCTAGCACCACAGTTCAAAAACACCAGTTCTTCAGTGCTCAATGGGCTTAGTGCTCTCATAAAAGAGATTATAGAGAGTTCCCTCATTTCCTCCCCCAGTGAGGATACAATGAGAAGTCTGTAACCTAAAAGAGAACTCTCAAGTGACCATGCTGACTCCCTGATCTCAGACTTGCAGCCACCAGAACTGTGTGAAATAAATTACTGTTGCTTATAAGTCATTGGCATTTTGTGACACCAGTCCATGCAGACTAAGACTTTTCACAGTTTTTAACTTCAGTGAACAATTATTTTTCCTTGGTCCCAAGATCATGGAAGTAGCCACCTTATAGTCAAGTCTCATGACGTCAACAGCTTTGTTTCTGTATTTAGATTTTCATTATATCTCAAATACTATTGTTTCCTCTACCTTTTTGCTTATTTTTTAAATTTAAATTGTATCTGTTAATATAGCTATTGTTAATTTAAAGATATGGTAATACTAGCAACTAAACAGATTTCATGGCATTAACTTAATATAAACTGTGCACATATAAACTCTAAGTCAATGACTTTTCACCTCTTAATTGTGATTAATTTATCCTAATATTTAGTATGTTAATAGAAGAGAATTTCATAATGTCCTTTCTCCTTCTACATTTTAAAATCTATTTAAGGGAAATTTATTTTTCAACCTATTATTATGGGGACTAATGACTATAATTTGGCACAAGGGAGGGTTCTCAGACAGTGGTAATGTTCTCTTTCTTTATCTAGAGGATTGCTATGTAGGGGATATTCTTTCAATCTTTGTCAACATTCACCAAGGTTTACAATTAACATTTCTACATCTTATGCAATAAGTGTTTCTTTAATACAAATTTATTTAAATACATTTTGGGGTTTATCTGTCATTTATAAAATGAAATCTTTGCTTGCTGGAATTTTGAAGTTTATAAACAGCATTGTTAATCATGTTTAAAGTGTAACTTTTCTCTGGATATCATTTAGAGGCAATTATATTTAGACTCATATATTTGCAGAATTTTAAATATGGAAAGCAGTAGAATCATCTATTTCAACCCTCAAATTATATAAAAGAGCAAAGGAGACATAAAAAACTATAGAGTTAATTAGTGGAAGAGCTACAATTAGAAACTAACTCACTAGATAATATTCTCTTTTGATATATTTAAAAATAACATCTGGGTCACTCTGCAATTCAACTTGCTTGGGAAAACAGTCACAGACCCATTTCAAGGAGGATAAATAAAAGCATAGATATGATACAAAGTCTGAAATAATTGGTTATTTGTGGTTATTTAAATCCCATTTTAATTTATATTTCATAATTACTATGTTCTCCTTCATCTGAAATTTTCACATGTGCTGCCATGAAGTATTATAAACAGTTTGAAAAGATACAATGTCATGTTGTCATCCATGTCATGATTATAAATGATATTCTGAAGCTTGGGCGCTACCAATATTAGACTTGAAAGAAAATGTACCTTATACTAAAAGTACGTTTTTATATGCATATTGGTTACATGTAATTGGATTTTATGTTCATTCCACTGATAAATTTACAGATTTAATTTCCATTCTACTGTCTCATCTTCTATTGTAAGCCGTGATCTCTATAACAGGATTAAGAAAATTTAGGCTGACATATAAGCTAGCATTCTTTCTTCTGGGACATTCAGAGGTCACCATACCATTGTGATTTTTTATCGAGTAATATATAATTAAACTGGAACTTTTTCCAACAGGATATTATAAGAGATAAAATACTTAGTTTCAAAAACGATTAAACATTTATACAAGAATAGCATATGCTAGGCTAAAAATAAAGGCTATTAATAAAAGCTTTTATGCAGTATTGCTGTCATCAAATCCATCTGTCCCTGTGAGGACTCAGCATGTTCATCCTAGAGTCAAGAGATGCCCTGTTTTACAAGGACTTTGAATGACCTACCACCCATGAATACAGTCAGATCTCTATATACTTTTGGTTAGATAACAGAACCAACAAAAAGGATACTGTTTTTTGAATCCTGTGGTCTTCATTTCAGTATCATTTTGCCATGGTGGTTTTTTTTTTTTTTTTTCCAGAGTCACTGAAACAGCTAACGTTACCACTTATATTTATTCATACATGGGATATCTATGATAATTTGGAACTCACTTTCCAAAGTGGTTTATCCTGTTATTAGCTACAATTGTTAGAAATGTTGTCTTATATTAAATCAAAATGGATTTGCATATTGTTTCCATCCAGTGGTATTAGTTTAACTGCTTTAGTTTACACAAAACAAATTGTAACTTTTTTTCTACAGCAACATTTCCTGTAGCTATGGTATTGGGAAAAAAAAGAAAAGAAAAAGCAATAATATGAATTAGAGAACATGGCATAAGGAAGAATTGCTACTATAGTAGCAATTAAGTAATGGAAAATAATCATAAAATATTATGAACAGGTTCATGGTGGACTCAGTTCACTGTTTCATAATAATCTATGTCTAAATTTCCTAGCAGATTAGAATGTCCTCCTAGATAACAGCACCCTTGTCTTTATAATGTTTGTATCCTCAGTGTCTGGTAACATTGCTATCTACAATTTGTTCAATAAATATTTGTTGAATGGATTCATATTACTTAATATAGACTTTTAAGTAGACTTTTTTTAAGACTATGATAGGTGACTAAATTCGAACATTCTATTAAGTCAAACAGATTTGGCTCATGTCCCACCAAAAGATGCAACAGGATTAGACATTTGGAAATCTAGAACAGATCTCAATTGTCCAATATGTTCCAGATCAATAATGTGAGAGTAAAACATATCATGATATAAATTCTGATTTCATCTTTAAATATGATTTTACAAATGTTTTGGATTGCATTTACAATGTTATTTTACATAAATGTAAAATATAGATTTGATTAAATACTAAGGACAATAAAGTAAGAATAGAGGGGTATTTGCAATTATTACATTAACTAAAATCCCAAGATAAACCAAAACCACAGATAAAAATTAATTTTTTATGCCTCTATTGTTTTGTATACTTTTTGCTCCTATAGGAGTCTGAAAGAACAGAAACTATGATATGAAACATATCTTTTGAATTTGGTTGTTAAGCTAAGATTTGGAGCCAAAGAACTTCCAAGGGTCATAAAGTTCTGGCTACTCACCTTCTCTCCAGCTTCATTCCTCAGATTTACCGTTGTGTATCTTATTCTCTCCCCAGGGTCAAATTCCCTTCCGCTTCCCAGACAATCATTCTTGTATAGTGTTCTCTGTAACTTCATATTCTCCTATTTCTCAGTTCTGTTCCCCCAATTTGAAGGCCTATCATCCCCCAAACCCCACATATACTCCCCCCTTGCATTCATACTCCTCTTTGCCAAGTGAAATCTCCATTCTCCTTCTATGTTCAGTTTAAGTAAAACCTTTGATAGAAACCCCAAGCAGGAGTTGTTTATCCACTCTCTGATCAGATACTTTCTATTTAGCACTTGAGTTAAATATCTGCATCATTAATCTGCTTCTCCCCCTCATTTATTAGATCTGAATTTCTGAAGAATAGAGAGCTGTGTTATTCATCAGTGTTTTCCCAGGCCCAGCACATCATCTAGAACATAGAGGACATTCAATCAATCATGAAGGCCTGTATGAGTGAATAAATGGCAAAGCTGAAAACAGGGTAGATAAACCCGAAACCTAGATTTAACAGCATGTAAGCAAATTGGATAATATAGATATTATAGCATATGGAAACATAGGACTCAAAAAATAATTGAAAAGAAAAACATTAAGAGTCACCTGACAGACATTAGCTGGAGGAGGAGATGGCAACCCACCCCAGTATTCATGCCTGGATAATCCCATGAGTATTATCCAGGTACCTGGTGGGCTATATTCTATGGGATACAAAGAGTCCTTCATGACTGAGTGACTGAGCATGTACACACGACAGATATTATTAGATTTGCCAATTGTTAGTGCTTTAAGAGAGTTGGTTTGTGCAGATGAGAGTCAAAACCCCTGTATTATTCATTTAGTGCTGCAAAGTCGGCTGCTAGCCGACTCTGTGCAACCCCATAGACGGCAGCCCACCAGGCTCCCCAGTCCCTGGGATTCTCCAGGCAAGAACACTGGAGTGGGTTGCCATTTCCTTCTCCAATGCATGAAAGTGAAAAGTGAAAGTGAAGTCGCTCAGTCGTGTCCGACTCTTAGCGACCCCATGGACTGAAGCCCACCAGGATCCTCCATCCATGGGATTTTCCAGGCAAGAGTACTGGAGTGGGGTGCCATTGCCTTTTCCATACATGTCTTTATATACTGTGAAAGTGAAAGTCACTCAGTTGTGTCCGACTCTTTGCAACCCCATGGACTGTACAGTTCATGGAATTCTCCAGGTCAGAATACTGGAATGGGCAGCTGTTTCCTTCTCCAGAGCATCTTCCCAACCCAGGGATCGAACCCAGGTCTCCCGCATTGCAGGAGGATTTTTTACCAGCTGATCCAGGAGGGAGGTCCTTTATATATTGTACTATTTATTATTAGTTTATGTTCTAAAGGCTTTGTTCTTCTGAAAACATTTGGTAAGTACTTTGAAGTTACTGCATACGTCTCAGTTCATACTACATTTCTGTATTTCCTGGAATGTGGCTGAACATAAGAAAGGTTCACATTCATAATTTTAAGTTCAAAATTGGATACATTTTTCTAAGGAAGTCACTTCAAAATTTTATGAGTCATGGTAAGTATTTTGGGGCTTCTCTGGTGGCTTAGATGATAAAGAATCTACCTGCAATGTGGGAGACCCAGATTCAATCCCTGGATTGGGAAGAACCCCTGGAGAAGGTTATGGGTTGAATTGTGTCCTCTCTACTCCTAAATTTTTATGTTGAAGTCCTAATCCCAAGTATCTCAGAATGTGATCTTATTTAGACCAAGAGTCTCTACAGTGGAAATGAAGTTAATATAGGATCATTAAGGTAGGCCCTAGCCCAGTAGGGTTTCCCAGTTGGAGCTAGGGGTAAAGAACACAGTTGCTATCACAGAAGACTTAAGAGAGGCAGGTTCAATCCCTGGGTTGGGAAGACCCCCTGGAGTAGGAACTGGCCACCCCCTCCAGTATTCTTGCCTGGAGAATCCCATGGATGGAGGAACCTGGTGGGCTACAGTCCATGGGGTCGCAAAGAGTCAGACACAACTGAAGTGACAGCACAGAGCACGTTTAGTCCAATATGACCGGTGTCCCTAAAAAGGGGGAAATCTGGACAGAGAGATGCAAACATAGGGAAGACCATGTGAAGAGACTAGAAAGAAGACAACTTTCCACAAGCCAAAGAGAGAAGCCTTTGAATAGATCTTTCCCTCCCAGCCACCAGGGGAATACATCTTACCAGCACCTTGACCTCAGATTTCCAGCTTTCAGAACTGTGAGGCAAAACATTTCTATTGTTTAAGCTAACCAGTCTTTGGTACTTTGTTAAGATGAACTTCACAAACTAATACAACGAGCAGTCACTCAAATATCAAAATGATACCATAAATTCCAGTTTTTGTATTTTGCCTTGTTTTGGTCATGACCTTCCCCTTTCAGCCACGTAGAGCATACTGTCTAATGTCATGAATTAAATATCATAAAAGATATTTTTCCTTTGTTATTTTCTGGGTTTTCTAATTTCTGCTTTTAACATGTAAGATTTTATTTGTTGAAACTCTTTCTTATTTAGAAAATGAACTGAATGACCCTGAAACAGCAATGTTTGCTACAGACTTTGTTGAAGATTCTTAGAGCACTTGAAGAAATCAAGTAGAAGTCAAATATTTGGAGTCCTCAGGGATACTCTGGTGCCTTGAGAAACTCCAATTATTTCTTCCTCTCTATAGACTTTTTCCTCTCTTTAGAAAATGGTGAGATTTATTTTTCCTTTAAATCACATAAATCATTAATTGCAGTGGCATGAAGAGTATCTCAAAATTATAATACTGCAAAACTCATTAAAAGAAATTTCTCTGCTTAGTATAAGATCTGGATTGATAATGAAATCATTGAGTAAGTTATATAATGGGATTTGCTATCCCTGGTCAATGTACAAACTGTTGATACCTAACTTCCCCATTTTCCCAAGATACTAAAAAGATATCATAGCAACGATTTATTTATACAGTGACAAAATACAGCAAGTTAAAAGTGGCTTTAGATAAAGCAGGTATTTTTGGTAACATCATAAATTTAGGTAATAAAAGAGGTGTTGTAAAACAATGTGCTTTTCTTCAACCTCTTAAATTTTTAATAATCAATTGATTTTGCTTATATGAATATGTATTTCTAAGCTAAAAGCTTATCTGTAAAATTACAAAAATGTACCATTAAATAAGTTTACAGTCTTTTTATTTATTTTTTTATTTTAGTGAATGTTTTGTAGAAGAATACAAATATCACGCCAAAATACCTGTTTTGATTCCAGTTGTATGTAATATAAATCCGTTGAGACAAACATTATTGGTCTTGAATAAAGTTGATGTTTTTGTTGTTTAGTCCCTAAGTCATGTCCAGCTCTTTTGTGACCCCACGGACTATGGCCTGCCAGGCTCCTCTGTCTATGGAACTTCCTAGGCAAGAACACTGGAGTGGGTTGCCATTTTCTTTTCCAGGGAATCTTCCCAATCCAGGGACGGAATGCATGTCTCCAGCACTGGCAGGCAGATTCTTGCCCACCCAGCCACAGGGAAGCCCAAATGAAGCTTATAAATCTCATTAATTTGACTTACCATTTTAATGAAATTGCTGAAAACAGGCAGTGGTAAATTCTCAAAATTAATCTGGGATAGTGGTTGTATGAGTTTGTTAAAGCTGTCATAACAAAAGACTGTGTGACTTAAACCAGGTAAATTTATTTTCTTGCAGTTCTGGAAACTAGACATCCAAGCTCAAAGTGCCAGAAAGTTTGGTTTCTTGTGAGATATTTTTTCTTGGTTGGCCTGTGTCCGTATTCTCACTGTGTCCTTACCTAGCTTTTCTGTGCCATCTGTATGTTCAAGTGGTTTCCTCTTCTTATAAAGACACCAGTCAGATGGATTATGGCCCACCTTAATGGCCTTATTTTAACTTAGGCATCTCTTTATAAGGTCATATCTCCAAAACAGGCACATTATGAGATCCTGGGAATTAGGGCTTCAACATATGAATTTGCAGGGAAACAATTCAGCCTATAATGGTGGGAAAAAGGATTCTGAACCCTTGTCAATCTCCCTCGTTCCAGACAAAAGGCTGTTAAGCTCTAGAGCTTCAGCTAGCAATTTACCTGTGCATTTAGGTGGATGGTGCTTAGCAACTGAGAAACAGTATTATTATTAGTTAGTCATAGTTTTTAGAGAATTCTTCTTACATTTTGTCATATTGTAACTTCTTTTCCCATTCATGAAATTAGGAAATATTTATCTTTTTTAATTCTGTGTATCTAACATCCTCTCGTCAAAAATCTTCTTCAGGAGCTCCCTTATATTGAACCATTGTTTCTATAGAATTAAAACAACTTTATTCATATTCACTTAAATTAATGAATATCATATCTGTGAAGTATTACAATAGCTCTTATTAATGATATTGTTACCAATAGAGACACAATTCCTGACCTAATTGAGTACAAATCTTCCACAACAGAAAGGCATTATTTAAATTACCAGAACAAATATATCATTAAAATATATGATACAAGCTATGAAGTAAGTATATGGGGATAATATGAGATATTTCATATCTCATAATATGAGGACTCAGTTAAGAGTCAAATGTACTGGAACTAAATAATGTTCTTCACAAATAGTTATGTAAAAACTATGGGAAAGCATTCTAGACCCTGCAAAACTCAGACCAAATGATTATGATGAATCAGATGATGAGACATGCAAGATATATTAGAAGGCATGGCTGTAATACAGGAGTAGTAGAGGAGAGGATGGGATAGTAGGCAGATTGTACACACACAGCAGTATGAGTGATAGTATGAACTTTGGTATTTTTTTAAAGACCATTCAGAACTGTAAATGATCAGAGGTGAACAGACTCATGAAATATTTACAAGGTATAATTGATATAATGATCAGATTTATGGTATGAGCATGAGAGAAGAGGCATTTCAAGGAGGATTCTTAAAATTTGGATTTATGAATCTAATAGTATTGATTCCATTCATTGAGGAAAGGAAGCTATGGATAAGATGGTAAGAGGGAAAGTCATGCATGAACACTGCTTTGGGCATGTTAAGTTTTAGGTGTTTATTAGATATTTAAGTATGGAACTCAAGTAGATAAGTAATTCGTGAGCTCAGAAGAAATGTTTAGACTCTGAAAGTATAAATGTGGAAAAACCTTGGCTCATTTTTAAACTATGAGTGCATGCATGCTAAGCTGCTTCAGTCATGTCCCACTCTTTGCGACCCTGTGGACCCTACAGCCATAGTTCCCTATCCAAGGTTCATATATATTAAGTATGTGTATATGTGTATATATATATGGCTTCCCTGGTGGTTCAGTGGTAAAGAATCCACCTACCAAAGCAAGAGACTTCTGTTCCATCCCTGGGTCAAGAAAATCCCCTGCTGGAGAAAGAAAAGGCAACTCACTCCAGTATTCTTGCCCAGAAATCCCATGGACAGAGGAGCCTGGTGGGCTACAGTCCATGGGGTTGCAAAAGAGTCAGACACAACTTAGTGACTAAACAACAGCAATAATTTTATATATATATCTATCTCCACATATAGACCTTACCTTACATTCTATGCAATGCCAGATATAGTAAATCCAAGGGCCTTAAAGGAGCAAAGGGTGGTGCTAAGCCTGGGAAATTTGGTTGCTTATTTTCCACAATGTAAGTAATCGTAGATTAACATAAACAATGGGACATATCTATTTATGTTAATTTTGCTTGTGGTTAATTCTAATTCATGTAAATAAAGTTGAATGAATAGATTCAAAACATTTTCAAAACACACATTTAATTGCACAGGTTAATAGCAAAGAGTATTGAAGGAAGCCCTTGTTAAGAATGTTTAAAACATGCTACTGAATTATTTTAGTTCTATTTTTATGGAATATTATAATTTCCTAGAGGATTTAAATATACTTTAGTCAGGGTTTTACCAAAAAGATATTTATAGTATCATAGAGAAAACAGTGAATTACAACAGTGTACAAAAAAAGGATAGATGTATATAATGTAGTGGGAAGTGACATTTAGATGGCATTTTGAAGGATTCATAATTATATGGGGAAACATAAAGGATTCATTTTGATTCCAACTCTACCTTATAGAGTTTTTTTTTAATTAATTAATTTATTTTAATTTTACCTTACAGGTTTATTTTGAGGATTAAAATAGTCAATGTTATGAGACATGAGATACCTATTAAACAACTGTCTGGAAAATACAAAAATAAATAACTGTTAGTTATCATTATTCTTTCAAAAATTTGTAAAAGGAATTTTACTGGTTATTCAGTTGCTCAATGAGAAAGTATCCTACTATTTAAGGCTTCCTATTTAAAAAATCTAAAATGTGAGCTTTCTAGATTATTGGCTTTAAAATGTATCAGAAAGGGGTTTATTGATGAGGTATGAACACAAGGGGAAGGAGTTTGAAAGTGTATTTAGAATTACTGAATTTATGTCAGAACTAATTGGTTTTAGTTTAGATTTATTATTGGTTGAGAGTGTATCAGTAGTTTCACTATATTCTGCATATCTATGGAACTATATTCCTGCATTAACACTGATAAATTCCGGGTTTGGCCTTTTAGTTGTTAGACTGTCACAGTGTTTTTTTAATCATTTAATTAAAGAGTAGCAAAAAGCAGTGTTAAACCTAATGAAATGAGGAAGTTTATCTTATACAGTAGCTGAAAATGCAACTGCTGTAGGGCTGACAAGAGTTGATTCAGTGAAATGAAAACACCATCTGTGCTGAGAAGACATATACCTGTTTGTATGATTTTCTTCTGAACAACCCCTTGTTTACAGTGTAAGTGAATTTTATATCGATATAAAGTGTGAGTTTACTGCTGCAGAAGTCCGTAATGTAGGACACAGACACATTGAAAAGCCTAAGATTGATTATCCTTGTAAAAAGCATCAACACAGCATGCACCAGTGAATATGTTGAAAAGCACAGGAGAGATAGGGGTATATTTATATTCACCAGAGGTTAAATCTTGCATTATATGTTCTGGGGAACATTTTAAAACTCTCTCCATATTAGAAAAGTTAAAATGGCAAA
The DNA here is from genome assembly GCF_019923935.1 of Bubalus bubalis. Classification (NCBI taxonomy): domain Eukaryota; kingdom Metazoa; phylum Chordata; class Mammalia; order Artiodactyla; family Bovidae; genus Bubalus; species Bubalus bubalis. The sequence continues at coordinate 83,836,632 of NC_059164.1, forward strand.
ATCTAATAACTAAACATAAAAATGAGCATTTGATTTTAAATTCTCTAAGACATGAGTTTTATCTTACAGTTACAGTAAGCTGTATCTGCATATCATTTTAAAGTATATTTTCACTTTCCATACTTCCTTCCAGGGAGGTTAAAAATACTTCATCGAGTGGAATTTTATTACTTACCAGGCACTGGACACTGTACTGAGTGCTTTTCATGGTGGTGATAGTAATGATGATATAATAACAAAAACAATAAGCACATACTCAGACCTGGCACCGGGAGGCTCTGGGAGGTTTATGAGTATATCCTTCAATAGTCACAATTTTCATGAGGATCAGGAAGAACCTGTGTTACTAAGCTTTAGGTTCCTAAACTCTAGGTTCTGCTAACCCCCACCCCTGCCCTGCTGCTCCTCCAGCCCTAGAAGGGCGAGTTGCCTCCTTGGGTGATTCTCTCTCTAGGTCACCTACAGGATCTCATTTACCCTTTCATCTCTCCAACACCTTGGTACCTAGTTTCCTATATGAAAGCCCCTGCCTTGATTTCCTTGTGTGGTTTCTATTTTCCAGTCTGGTCTCTGACCTTTCAATCACACGTGATTTAATTCATGTATTCCTTCAAATTAAATTCAGTTCCATTCAAGACGTATTTATTGAGGGCATAAACTGTCAGGCACTATTTCAAAGGTAAAGAAACCAGAGTCTTCAGATTAAACGAGCTGAAAGAGGGCCCTCTGAAAGAAGGCAATCTGTCTGTCTGTCTCATTCTTCAAGCCACACTCTTGAATCATCAATACCTATAGTAATCCTTTATGGAATTCTGAAGTATAACTGCTAATTATCATGACCCAGTGAAAATATTTTAATACTCTTCCTTGTAACTTCATAATTTAATTTTATTCTCTGCTTTTTAAAGATATATATGTATTTTCACCCCAACTCCTTTAAGAAAAATGCTAGATCTATTTGAGCAGAGATGCTACCTGTACAAAACAAAAGTAATAAATGTAAGTATTAAGGGAATATTTAATAGTCTTTAGCAGGGCTTCCCTGCTGGCTCAGTGGTAAATAATCCACCTGCCTATGCAGGAGACACAGGTTCGATCTCTGGGTTGGGAAGATCCCCTGGAGAAGGAAATGACAACCCACTCCAGTATTCTTGTATGGAAAACCCCATGGATAGAGGAGTCTGGTAGGGTATGGTCCATGGAGTTGCAGAAGAGTAGGACATGACCTAGCAACTAAACAATAAAAACCAGACATAATCTTGGGTTAACATATATGTAGATTTAAATAAGAGTTTGGAACTATTGTCTCAACTTACTGTTTATTAAAATTTTACTATTATTATTAACATTGCATTAAAATAAATTTCTTTCCCCTGCCATGGTCTGTTCTAATTCTTAATGAATGAATGTGCAGTAAAAGAATGATCACTTTACCATGTGTTCAAATCTGAAAGATTGTCAACAAATAGTTCTTTTTTCTGATTCTCCAAGCACAGGTTACTTTTCAAGTTCAGTTTGCATGGTGCTTCCTGGAAAATGAATTATCTTGGATTCAAATGGCTAGAAAAGCTATTTCCACTGTTAAGTGGTAGTGAAAACAATTTGATATTACTTACTTTCCTGGTCAGAGTGCCACTCTTTGTGCCATGTCATGGCTGGCCAACTATAGCTTCCGTGCAACCCTTTGGCATTGTCAAAGGGAAACATTGTAAATGGTTAGGCTAGATATATAAGGAATAATTGTAGCAATAAATCGATAGTTGTCTGGATGCTCTTGCTACAGTGATTTTTGTACTTTTATGTAGAGTAAGTCTACTGTTTATTTATATTATTTGGAATTACTTCAGTTTTGCAAGAATGCCTTTTTTAGCAATTACCTCAAAAACAGGAAAGTCATGTGTAATGTAAATTTAAATATGTGTTCAGTCACTAAATCATGTCCTACTTTTTGCAACCCCATGGACTGCATCATGCCAGGCTTCTCTGTCCTTCATTTCCTCCCAGAGTTTGCTCAAATTCATGTCCATTGAGTTGGTAAGGCTAGCTAACCATCTCATTCTCTTCCTCCCCCTTCTCCTTTGGCTTTTAATCTTTCCCAGCATCAGGGTCTTTTCCAATGAGGTGGCTCATTGAAGTACCAAATTCAATTACTCAAGGAATTTGATGATGGACACATAGCTTGCACTTCCTGGTATTTACTGTTCCACATAGGCACAGATGATATCATTTATTCATGAAAATCAGATGTCACAAATCTTGCTAGAAAGCATCACCATTCATTTTATTAAAGAATTGTAGTTCTTTTAAGAAGGTAATTTAGCACATTCAGTTGCAGAAGTTTCAATTACATATCACTCTATAAAGCATTACTTTTCATTTAGATCAAATGACCATTCTACTAAATCAATTTCACTCCTTTATAATCCCACATCTTTTTTTTTTTTTTTTTGTATAGGTAGAAAACTAAATGTTCTGGTTCCATTAACTGAGAACCTCACATATAGTTGAATGATGCCCTGGATATTTTGAAAAGGAAATAGTTTCTTTAGCTATTATTTTTTCCTGCTATAGTATACGCTCTAGGACAGAGAAATCCCTTAAATGTAAGTGGGAAGAAAAAGGGGATAGGAACGTACAAAGATAAACTAGATTATTATTCCAAGATATACTGCTTTATATTGAGAAGAATTTTTTTTTCTCTATTTCACTACTTCTGTCCAATTTTCCTGTGATTTTATTAACTGCTAAATCCTCTCTGTATCATTTCTATTTTTAACAATCATCATTTAGGACTTTTACTGCTTTAGGCATATGCTATGACAATATATAATTCAAATATTAACTATAAATAAAATGGACATATTGGCAAATAGACATGAAGTCAATGCTTAGAATTGTGCTTGACTCATAATAGATATTGAATAAATATTTAGTGAAAGAGTGAAAGGAGAAGACAGAATGTTAGAGAAATTAGACTTAAGAAAGACATGCAATAAAGAAAAAGCACCTGAAAAAGCATGCTAGGAATCATTGACTTTAGGCTGAAAGAAATTGTAGGTCAATGGAGAAAGAAACTGATTTATTCAAATTTCATGTATGTGCATCATTTTAGGATAGTTATAAATAATGGCTTTCATGAAACAGTTTGAAAACAAGGAGCTATTTCCATATTACAGAACCTGAAATACTGTTCATTTAAATAGTTATTCGCTTTCTAGCATGACCATATTTATATAGCTATAGATACAGTTTGCATATAGTTCAACTGCTGATTCTGCCTCAGTCTGTTGAGAAAGCTCTTGATAAAGCTGAGAAGAATGGTCTCCTGACAGCTCCTGAAGTTTTGATAATCCAGCACCAGGTACTAAATCTCACCTTTCATGTTCTAATTAGCAATCCATTATTGCTACATATGGCTTTTAATCTTTATGGCCATGCACTATGTTTATTTTTATTGTTAAAACTGATAGCAAGGTAAGCTCTTTTGATAGGGGCAATTCATTTAAGTTAAAACACATTCTTGCTCTCTACAATCTCATGCAATAAATTCTGATTCCCTTTGCTTCCCTTTATGTCTTTGGATCTTACAGCAACATAAAATCACAACCACAGAATCTACTGGCAAGAATAAAGAAAGAGAGTTGCCAATTTTTCATGATCACAGAGGGAGAGTTATACACTTCTGTTAACTGCTCTGAAACAAGCTGAGGGTCATCATTTCCATAAAGTTTTACTGATTCCCTAAATCATGAGTAGTGTACCCCTTAAAACTCAAATGTCTTCATTTTTTATTCTGTCTTTAATAAACCTTATTAGTATATTTTTTAAGTTGTGTTTATTCAATAATTTTAACTAAGTAAAGAATACATATATGAAATCCCTTTATTTTTAATTCAGCTGAAAGAGGCATGCCTTTATGGCAAACAAGGTTCATATATTTATGTCCCTCTCTCACAATTACTATTATGTATTAGCTACTGAAAATCTTTCTTGAAGTAATACAGAAATGGGTGAATCTACATTTAAGAAAGGCATCTCAATTTAACAACATCTATAAGTTTTTAGTTACAACCTGCTATATATTTTTATGATGGTATTTATTCTTTCATACAAATATGTACTTAGTGCCTAGTATGTGCTGGTTCTGTGGCTTTGGTAGTTAAAATATTGAAGAATAATACAAATATTTACTTCATGCACATGCTGTGAATTCTTCCTAGTTTATTAACAATAGTTCTGTGCTGCATTTTAAAGAGTTTTGTTGAGGTAAGACATACTTTATTCAAATTCTTGGGACAAATTATTTTTTTTTCTTTGTGTGTTGTGATTGTCTCAAGCCCTTGTTCAGCCTTTGTGGTGTACCCTACAACTTGGTTCACTGAATACTCATTCCAAACTCCTTTCATTATTTTATTTAACTTGGAAGCTGAAAGATAATTGTACAATTTTTCAACTTCTCCATCCATGCATCTAGGGGTAGGTGTATGGCACAATTTTGAGCAATGATATACAAACAAATAACTTAAGTAATAAGTTCTGGGTGAATTTTCTTCCCAGCAAGAAGGTAGAGATGGAGCTAAAGTTATCATTTTGATGGTCCATTTTTATTCACTTAAAATGGGATTTCATGATTAGAGCTATAAAGGCATCTTGTGATGGTTCAGTGACAGACAGTCCTCAGATGGCACCAAAAAACATAAAAAGCTTCTGTCTCTAATGGCATCCCTGGTGGCTCAGACAGTAAAGGTTCTATCTCCGGGTTGGGAAGATCCACTGGAGAAGGAAATGGCAACCCACTCCAGTACTCTTGCCTGGAAAATCCCATGGATGGAGGAGCCATGGTAGGCTACAGTCCACAGGGCTGCAAAGAGTCAGACACGACCTAGCAACTTCACTTTCTTTCACTTTCTAATGGCATTATTGAACAGCTGACCCAACATCAACAACTGTCTCCTTCAGATATCTTATGAGTAATAAAAATAAAATCAAGTTTACCTAAATCATGAAAGTTAGCTTTTCTTTTACTTGCAGCTGAATACATTCCTAACTGACTCTCATTACAATTGAAGATAACTCTTGTTTTTTTAATCATTTCATACATCATAGCAGAACTGAGGTGAAATTGCAAATTCACTTCATTAGAAACAATGATTTTGTTCTCTGTCTCACAATTTATAGATGAAAATTACATTTTGTATTTCATATTTATTAGAAATGATTTGGGTCAGAAATATGTCAGTTACAGGCAGTAGTCCATCAATAAACTAAAGATACTCTAAGTTGGTATGTTTAATAGGGGAGGGAGCAGAAATGTTTTCCCCTTTAGAAATATAACACTTATTGAGAAATGCCAGGAGGTGCTAGTACAATGTGGCTGGTGATATTTTCCTCTTCTACTATAAGTGAAGATGTATGAAACTAGAAGCCAATTTTCTCCTGTGCTGAGAAATTGAGACTGGATAGCTAGAGAGAGCTGAGCACATTCAAGCAGAATAAAAATGTTATGCTATCAAAAGACTCCCAAATAAAACCTTAGCAAAAGAAAGCATGCTACAGGCCCAGGGATTTTCAATACTTATAGAATTATAAGGAAGCAGGGTGTTAAAATTTATTTTCTATAGAAAAAGAAGGAAAAGAGAGAAAAGGAGAAATACATTGTTATTAAAGAATGGTAATTGAAATAGCAAAAAAGGAACAAGTTAAACTTTGCTATTTGTATTCATTTAAAGAAGAATTATATTAAAAAAATTTTTGAATACCCTGTTTGGAATTCTGAATACAGTAGGCCTCATATTATGCAGTGACAAGAAATGGGTCATTTAATTTAAAAACTATGTCCCAAGAGTGACTAGTAATCACACATACTTTAAAAAGACTTCAAACATAAAATATAAAAATACAGGAATCCTCATTTAATGTAAGCATAAATATCAATTTTCAGAATTAAAATATATATTTTATAGTTTTTACCCATGTTTAAGTGGGTAGCAATAACAGACAATTTTATTACAGTATGGAGTTTTATAAATTATTCAACTCAGTTTTCATTAATATAAGAACTCTTTATTATTTCTTCATATTTATCAGTTTACATGCTCTTTAAAATATAAGACCGTGATAATAACTAGAATAAACAATGTGGCATAACAAAGATAACATTTTAAGTACATAACCAATGGGAACATTGAGTACATGGACATGTTAGTAAAGTTATCATATGAATCATTGTCACAGTTGAATGATTATGAAAGTAAAAGGGGTTATTAATTGGATAGAGCACTGGGAAACAGGTATAAACTATGACAGTCCCAGGAAAAACCTGGAAGTATATTCACCCTATTAACTCTGAATATTTAGATGGTGAGCATTCATTTACCTCTGTTATAGCTATATGGGGTATAGGATCTATTATAGGAATTAGGAGATGCAGATAAAATGCAATTTATTATTAGGTGTTGTTATTTACTTTCAATTCAGTTCAGTTCAGTCACACAGTCGTGTCTGACTCTTTGTGGTCCCATGTACTGCAGCACTCCAGGCCTCCCTTTCCTTTTAGAGAAAGTTAAAGCAATGGAATTATATACTACATTTATATTTAATGTGTATTCTTTTTACTCAGATAAAGAATTTATGATGAAACAAAAGAAATAATCATTTGAAATAGACCACCCTTTTCATTTAATGGCATTGACCAGAAATAAAAATACTTAAATCGCACTCCTAATACTACCAAAGACCTTCCTAATTGTGAGGCTCATTCTGTCAAGAAGAGTCTTGCACCAGACATCTCTGCCCCATCTTTCTGAAAGGCCAGCACTACCATGGTACTGAAGGCCATGCATCATAGATTAGGTGGACTAGATGTATATACCAGATTTGCTAGAGTCCATCTACAAGCTATAAGACAAATTGAGTTGCAAATGGACAAAAGCACTTCTCTTAGGGCAGATTCAGATCAATTTCCCTTGTTTGCCATTTCCATCCACTTTCACACTCTTTAGTTTCAACATTTTCACTATTATTGAAGTTAAGGTTGGTGTGCTATAAAATGTAAATTGCACTGTATCAGATAGAGCATTTATGTTTCTTTTGGTTTGCCCTTTTATAGTGAATGATTATGAAATGCATGGAAAATGACTACCCAGACTCCATCTTATAGAAATATTCTTCTAGAATTAATGAAGTTAGTATAAACCGTATTCTGAAGAAAAATTTTATGCCAATTTTTATTTTAAAAAATAAATATATAACCTTCACCTAGATCCACCAATTAAGTAAATCTCCCTCTCCATTATGCTCTCCCTTCCACCTTCTTTCCACCTTTTCTTTCTCTTCCTCCCTCAAATACTCACTCCCTCAAACACACACACACAGACACACACACACACACACACTCTTACACTGAAACACATAGTTGTAGGTACCATGACACATCAGCTCTAAATATTTAGAATATATCTCCTCTCAAAAAAAGGACAGTCGTCTTCTTGACCACAATATAATTATCACCTCTGGAAATGTAACAATATCATTATCAGTACTTAATACATAGCACAGATTTAAATTTCAAGAAATTAACCCAGAATACAAACAAGGTTTTGTCGTGAACCTTTTTTGTCGTCTCCTTTTTCCAGACTGGTGTCTCATTTCTTTGGTATTTCATGGTATTGAAATTTTTAAAGAATCAAGGCTAGCAGTTTTCCAGGCCTCCCACTTACTCTACACCTCTCATATCTCTTCACTGTGCCAGACTAAAGTCAAGCTCAATAAGGTCTTCTTTCCCAGATGATTCTGCCAAGCCTGTTCCCTTGGCTGTGGTTTCCTGGATAGTAGGTAGGGACAATGGGAATCGGGTTCATCCATTCATGTGCGTCAGTAATTACATGATGAAGCTTTTGGTTATCTTAAGAGAGTCATTGTTACTCCCACCACTTACCTGCCCTTCCTTGAATTTCTTTACTATGACATTCAGAGCACTGAGCAGAAATCACATCAGGTCAACACCGGGTATGGGCCTTCCTGATGCTTTGTTTTAAAAAGTCAGATTCCCCTCATCTGCACCAGTTCTAAGCTGGCTGCTAGGAGCCAGGGAGGCAGGTGCCTTGCAACCGTGGCCCTGGGGGCACACCCAGTGGGGAGGACAACTAGCCTTGATTCTTTAAAAATTTCAATACCATTTGAATCTAAATCAAGCTGTCTATCATTGTTTCTTCATTATTATATCCAGATTAAACACTTTTGGCAGGGACTCTATGTAAGTAGTGGGGCTTCCCTGCTAGTTCAGATGGTAAAGAATCCACTTGCAAGGCAGGAAATGTGAGTTCAATCCCTGGGTTGGGATGATCACCTGGAGAAGTGCATGGTTACCCACTCCAGTGTTCTAGTCTGCAGAATTCCATGGACAGAGGAGCCTGGTGGGCTACAGTCTATTAGGGTCGCAAAGGGTCCGACAGGACTGATCAAAGACTGACACTGTCATGCTACATAAATGGTACTATGACTTTAATACACCACATCAGAAAAATATTTCTGTTTATTATATTTCCCAAAATACCAACATAGTAAACTATTTCCTCATGAAAATACTTTTATTAAAAAATACTTTTATTATTGTGGCTCCCATTTCTACAACCAACAGCAAAGCTAGTAATTAAGATTTAGAATATACCTGAGAATCTCAAAAGTACCATGTTCAAAGATACTTGGATTAATTCTTTTTTTACTTCTTCCAAATGGTTATCAATTTTATATAAAGTTATGTTTAGTGTTTTTTGCATTTCTATTCAATTTTAGTTTTTTTTTCATCCTACACATTTAATTTTCCTTTTAAAATATGGAAAAATGTTAATAGAATTTAGAAGGCAAATATATAAAAAGGTATCCTCAAAGAAATTCCATTCCCTTCACTGTCTGTAATCTATTCCTACCTACTAATTTGGTAATCAGATTTATTCCTTGTTTCTTTTTTGTGTGTGTGCAAAAGATATTTTTTGTTATATAAAATTGTATTATACATGCATTTTAATAAAAATAATATTATTAATTTGTTTTTAGCATCAGGCACTGTAAGGATGATTGAAAAAATTTGAAACAGGTTGTGGTATGAATTTGTAATATTGATCTTTTCCATCTCTCATAAATTACTCAACCAGGCCAGATGATAAAAATCTTTGCTAAAGAAAATATGGCATTGTAGTTCTTATCTATGCACTAAATAGTTTAGCAGCAAAATAGCTTTCAACTGACATTTGGAGATGCCTTAACTGATGCAGCTGTTTTTCACTTTCTGTTTTGGATTTGATTGTCTGGGCAACTGCATAATCCACCTTTTTTTTGCACATTCATATTCTTGTTTACATACTTCAGTTCAGTTCAGTTCAGTCGCTCAGTCGTGTCCAACTCCTTGTGACCCCATGAATTGCAGCACACCAGGCCTCCCTGTCCATCACCAACGCCCGGAGTTCACCCAAACCCATGTCCATCGAGGGCTAATGTTACTATACTATTTTTCCTCATTTATTTTTTACAAGTCTGGATTTTTCCTATTTTGTAATTAAGGAGTGAATTTCATCTTGGGATCTAGGATTTGTTTTTAATCAGTGAGTACTTCTCTGTTTTGCTGCTTCTGTAAAAAACTGTAAGAAATAATTAAAATTCGAGATTTGAGATCAGCTTGTTTTTAAACAATTGACAGTAAAGAATGTGAACTGTGAGTAGCAAAGTAGTGGCTGCAAAATAACTGAGTACCAAGATATATAACTCCATGTAACCTCAGAAAGCGGGGACTTGAAATGCAGTGTTACACACTTAGTTTTTCCTTCTTTTATTTAACTCTGCCAATGAACTAGTCAAAGGAAATGCAAAGAGAAGAGAGTACTCCCTTTGATAAGTGATCCCATAAACTGTGGGCTTCCCAGAAGGCACTTTCCAGTTCTTTCCAACTCTTTGTGACTGGCTCTTTGTGACTCCATGGACTGTAGCCCACCATGCCCCTCTGTCTATGGGATTATCCGAGCAAGAATACTGAAGTGAGTTGTCATTTCCTCCTCCAGGGGATCTTTCCAATCCAGATATCATACCCAGGTCTCCTGCATAGCAAACAAATTCTTTACAGTCTGAGACACCAGGGAAGCCCAGCCTTCAGAACTGTGAGAATAAATTTCTCTTGTTTTCATTTTCCCAGAATGTGGTATTTTATTACAATAGCCTTAGGAAACTAACATAGTGACTAATGGCTTGCTCTCTTTTACTATCAGATTTTCATATGCACATTCCAAGCACATCCTAGAATCTCTGTCTCCCACACCGCCAAGGCAGTGTTCCCTGTCTGTCCAAACAGAATAATCCTGGCCAAAAACATTCCTCCCAAACTCTCAAAAGAACTCAAATGAAACTAGAAAGCAAGAAGTTGAATTTTCTTGCAGTTTTTCCTCCAACCTCATGGTTCTTACCTCTACTTCCTATATTAACTGCTTTGTTTTTTGTTTTTGCAGCTTTGTTGAAGTATAGTTGATATGTGTGTTAGTTGCTCAGTTGTGTCCAACTCTCTGTGATGCCATGGACTGTAGCCCACCAGGCTCCTCTGTTCATGGGGATTCTCCAGGCAAGAATACTGGAGTGGGTTGCCATTTCCTTCTCCAGGGGATCTTCCCTACCCAGGGACTGAACCTGGGTCTCCTGCATTAAAGGCAGATTCTTTACAGTCTGACCCAGCAGGGAAGCCCACATTGATATACAAAGAACTCTATATGAATATGTACAATTAGAAGAGTATACACAAACACCCGTTTATACCATTACCATGATCAAGGTAAAAGACATATCTAACACTTCCCAAAGTTTCTTTGCCTCCTTTTTTTTTTAATTTTAATTTTTTTTTATCAGATAAAACTTTCATTTTGAATTCACCCTGAGACTCTTATTGCGTTGAAGGCTCCCCAGAGTTCATAGCTGGCATCACAGAGCACAGGGCTTCTCAGATCCTGTGGGTCTCATTATAGAATGGCTTTGCCTTCCTGTCAGTATCAGACTGTGGAATATTGACCCTAAAATCAAAGTGTCAGTCCCACTCAGTGCTTTTCAAGCATCCTAAAAACTCAATGTTAATGAAAAGTGTTTTATTTTCTATTCCTTCTTTCATAATAGGATGCAAAATGAATGATCCTTAATTAATAACTGCAGGTTTTAAAAGCCAGTATAAATATTGTCCTTACAAGTGCTCTATGTTTAAGGGAAAGATATATAACTTTCCCTACTGGGGAAAAGCTAAAATTTATAGCACAGAGAAAGATAAAATTGAATTGGGTTGACACTTTACAGAGTATATGGGCATTGTTTGTCAGTTTCTAAATTATTTTTGTCTGGTGCATTCCTTCAAACATTGGACAATAGAAAATAGGTATAATTCATGACACACCCTACAGGGCTGGCTATTTTCTACTAAATTAACCACAACAAATGGAAACAACAGACATTCTTCCTACACAGATTCTGGTATAGAATTAATAACACTGACACTCACTAAACATACAACATAACATGAATAAGAATGAGAATTTTCTATGGAAAATTAGGCTACTACACTCATATTTGCTGAACCACTTAAGAGTCTTTTCCTAGTGTAAGTAGAAACACATTTAATTCATATCATTGAACTGTGAATCCCACCAGCACTTTATATTTTTCCATTTCTTTCTTTGTTTTAGACAGTTATTCTTTCACATCTATGTTAGTGAACTTGGATTTTAAGTATATTACAAGAATAACAGAAACCACCATTTCAAATGAATCTATCCCATATTCTAATCCTATGTAAAGTAAAACTGTGCTCAGAATAAGGAGACATGCTAAACAGAAGCAATTTGAAAATGAGTATTATTAGGACAGTGCAATTGTCACTCCTTTATTATAGTAACTACCTTCATTCATGACAGTCTGTCTCCCCTGGGTTTGTTTCTTACAACAATCTCAGTGCATTAGTACCCTACATCCTGTCATAAGCAATGTAATAACATACTGAAATTTCTTTAGTCCCAGCCACATATGGTGCCCAGAAGCTTTGTATATATTCAGCAGCACAACTAGCTCTGTGTGTTCCTGAAATTTAATGAATCAAATGCTGCTTTCTCTAATGCCTTAGCAAATCTTTGAGCTTTGAAAAAAAAATCAGTATTTTTCTTCTATGTGTATGTGAGGTAAGAGGGAAGGGGAAAGTATTTGAATAAATGAAAGCTATAAAATATTAATTATTTGGATAAAATAAAATTATTTTTCTCTTAATAACAATGTAGATTAATTAAAGCTAAATAAGTTGAAATAGGGGCTTTCCTGGTGGCTCAGATGGCAAAGAATCTGCCATGTGAAATGTGAGAGATCTGGGTTCAATCTCTAGGTTGAGTACATTGGAGAAGGGAATGGCTACCTGCTCCTGTATTCTTGGGGCTTCCCTGGTGGTTCAGATGGTAAAAAAATCTGCCAGCAATGCTACAAATTGAGACCCAGTTTCAATCCCTAGTCAGGAAGTTCCCCTGGAGAAGGGAATGGCTTACCCACTCCAGTATTCTTGCCTAGGGAATTCCTGGGACAGAGGAGCCTGGCAAGCTACTGTCTGTGGGATCACACAGTCAGACATGACAGAATGACTAACACTAACACATTAAGTTTAAGTAAAGGTCCTGTTGGCTGTACATTAGTGGGAAGGATTACTTGTATTTAATATATTAATATGTGTGCATGCTCGGTTGCTTCAATCATGTCCAACTCTGTGCAACCCTATGGACTGTAGCCTGCCAGACTCCTCTGTCCATGGGATTCTCCAAGGCCAAAATACTGGAATGAGTTGCCATGCCCTCCTCCAGGGGATCTTCCCGACCCAAGGATCAAACCCGTGGCATCTTCTGCATCACAGGTGGATTCTTTACCACTGGGCCACCAGTGAAGCTCCTATCACTATGTAGAGTTATATAAAGGAAAGGTCAAGCATTTCAATAGTAATATTGTATTTTGTGTACTCTTTTTGCTGCTGCCGCTGCTGCTGCTAAGTCGCTTCAGTCGTGTCCGACTCTGTGCGACCCCATAGACAGCAGCCCACCAGGCTCTGCCATCCCTGGGATTCTCCAAGCAAGAACACTGGAGTGGGTTGCCATTTCCTTCTTCTTTGCGTGAAAGTGAAAAGTGAAAGTGAAGTCGCACAGTCGCACCGACTCGTGGCAACCCCATGGACTGTAGCCCACCAGGCTCCTCCATCCATGGGATTTTCTAGGCAAGAGTACTGGAGTGGCTTGTACTCTTTTTATGATTATATGAATATGGTTTAGTTTGCCCTTAGAAGAATATACACTTCCTCATGTGAAATGAAAATATCTCCTGTCATATTAAACAAGAAATGTCACAGCCGTCAGCAGTTTCTTGCCTCTAAATGTGAATGAGGGCTCCCAAAACTGACCCAGTGGATGCTTCCACTCCCCATGGTGACTGCTCCGGAGCAGGGGATGCAAGAAGCTGCCATCTGCCACTCCTTAAGGTGAACAAGAAAACAAGATTAGCCCCAGATAGCTGAGCTGCATATGAAAGGAACGAATTCAGTGGGCCCAGAGGCTTGCATCTTTCCATACATAGAATGCATATCCCATACATAAATTCCTTAACTTGATACCTGTTCTTTAATGTTCAGACTGCCTGCCCCCTTTGTTGCAAACTGGTATATAGCCTGACTTACTCCTGCCTCCTTGGAGCAGTTTTCTCAGAGCTCTTGAGATGCTGTCACTGGGGGCTCAGTGTCCTAAACATTCCCACCAAATAAAATAACCCTCGACTTTCAGGTTGTGACTATATTTTTTAGTCAACATTCATAACCATGGTTCAATTAATAACAGTTTAAAGACTCTGAGCAGTACCTAGTCATTGGAGACAAAAGTTTTGACAAACATCAGTGAGAAAATGTAGAACACCTACTAAATTAAGAATTAACTTCCTGTAATTTTAGTAAATCTGTAAAAGTTATAGCAGAAATAAACTTGATTCAAATTTTGGTTAAATTTTTAAGGAGTAATAGAATAATATTATTTCATGCCAGAAAACCCTTCTCAATAAATTATGTGATAACTCTGAAGGTGACTTATGGAGAATATTAACAGCCTTCTATTTTCTCAGCCAAGTTCATGAGTGCAGAGCAATGTTATATCTGTTTGAATTGTTGAACTTCACCAGTTTAAAATGGCTGGGAAGAGATTTTTAAAATGTGATGACAGTTTAGTCAAGGCAGAAAAATCAGCATGCAGGAAGACATATAAAGAAAAAGAAAGTGAATCATTTACTATCTTTCTATTCATTCAAGATGGTTCTATTGTAAAAGGTGTCACACGAGTGTATGTTCCTTGGTTCTTTGTCTCGTCACAACAAAGATTTGGAGTGATGGACATTAAACCCCCTCAGCATGTCACAGCTCTCGGGTCTTGGACAGACCTTATTATAGGTCTCAGGTCTCGAACGGACCATGTTATAGCTCTTAGACAAATCAGCATTACAGTTCAGTGTTACAGCTCTATTTTATTTAGAAGATAGCAGGAAAATCCATCTTCGAGGCGTGAGGGCACGTTGATCCAAAGACGCAAGAAGAAGAGCGCCCCAACGCGCAGAAGAGGGAGAGAGACAGCTAGCTTTGGCTCCTCTTTTTATATGTTTATCTCTCCCTGGGCCTGTCCTATGTAAATTAGGCCAGCCAGGAGTGTTGTTTTTACCTGAGGTCCTCACTCTGGTCCTCGGACCTTCTTTTGTTCTATTTTTGCGGGCTTTTCCCTTCCTTGTCTACCGCCATTTTGGACTCATTTTCCCTATTCTACCCACCTAACATAGGCATGGATCATGCTTATAAGAAATGAGCTAGGATTCCAAAAGATCTTAGATGCCCAAAAATCACCACTTTATTTTCAAAGTGCCTTTATCAAAAGACTATGAAGAGACTCAAAGGAATTTAAGCAGAGAAGTAACAGAATTATATTTACATTTTAGAAATGCTAGTAAGATACCTTGTAGAGAATAGATGCAAGGAGAGATTGCTGGTAGGAAGAGGTGGTTTGCAAGTTTCTATATGGCAGGCCACTTTTTCTTGAATTCCTTTCCCTCCTTGAAAGAATCTGAACCTGGAGTGTTATTCACAACTGCTTTATACCTTTATCACAGTTGTTCATGGATTCAGTGAATTTTTTGGAGGCTATATTGTAACCCCAGAAGTCTAAAGAAGTACATGGCTCATCCCAATGTTTGTAATGCATCCAGGAAATATGGTAAGAAGCAGGACTCTACTATTGTCTATGATCCAAACAATACACATATCATCATCAGTTTAATAAGATTCTAGGAAGAAGCATTCAGTTCAAATGTCTTGAAACAATAAACAAAGAGCATTTGAAGAGACTCACAATTTTGTGACTACCAAAACTCTAAGGGACCCATTGTTAGAGTTTCGGGGACCATTGTCTGTAACCCTCAGGCATGACATCTGTCCACAAGGGGTGCCAAATCAAAGCTTGTTGTGAAGGAGGAAACAGAACAGGCTCTATCTTGAAAGCAGGACTCCATCTCGGGCCAGTCGGTGGACTTAGCTATATGCCCAGTATCTATGGAAATGACAAACCAACAGGAAAACCAGGCCCCCTGAAGGAAGAGCCCCAGGGCTCCCCATCACCTAAAAGAATACCCTAATTATCTGTGTGACTGAATAGAATCCTACATTCTATTATGCTTATCGGGGTATGACCACAAGCCTATTGATAATTGTCCACTGTTAACTACCTAAGCTTAAGGCATATGAATCACAGGTTAACTTTGATTGTATCTTTCTTTTTCCTTTGTTCAGACTAGTTTCAGGGAATTTGGGGGAGGTGGGTTTGGGCACTTACGCTTCAGGTATATAAGGTTTTCACAAAAAACTGGTCGGGGCCCTTGGCTAAGAGGAGACTCTGCTTTGGGCCCGCTGGTGTATTAAACTGCACTCCACTATCTGCATTGTTCTTCTGAGTGAGTTTGTTTTCCAGAACGCATGGCTACAGCAGTTGAACTCTGCCATCCTCTCATACCAACACATGCACACACATTTTTATAAATATTAGCTAGATTCTACTTTGGAGTGCAGAAAGAAAGGCTGTAAATTTAGGGTTAGGAAATAGCATTTACTCCAGAAAGAAATTATCTGAAGTCATAAATTCTCATCCAGGTAAGGAATAACAGGAGCAGAGAACAAAGGTGCTCTCTGAGAAACAGGTTATATGCTTTTATTCTACTGTGCTCTTCACATTTTCAATTTCCAACTATCCTCTATCTTTTTTTTTTTTTAATCTTTAGTGTTTAAAAATTTTGATTATGAGAGGCTATGCCACAAGTAAATATGCTGGTATCAGGTCTTAGGATGTACACATCACAAATATGTGAAAACTTTTCTTGTAAATTAATAACAAAGAGTTAAAATCTAGTTCTGTAAGAGAGAAGCAAGCCACTTCCTGATCTGTCCATGAAAGAAAGCAGGATGTCAAGAGGCTAGGGTGCAAGATTCTTCTGTTACCCTTACCTTTCCTCAAGGAGTTGTGTCATGCCACTGGCATGACATATAAAGAAGCTTGAAGCAGGACTAGGTTTAGGAATATAGCAGCTTGCATGCAACAATAATGTGAGCAGCAACAGAACATGATTTGTATGTGCTGTGCTAAGGTGCTCAGTCGTGTCCAGCTCTTTGTGATGCCATGGACTGTAGCCCACCAGGCTCCTCTGTCCATGGGGATTCTCCAGAAAGAATGCTGGAATAGGTTGCCATGCCCCACTCCAGGGGATCTTCTCAACCCAGGCATCAAACCCAGGTCTCCCACATTGCAGGCAGATTCTTTACCATTTGAGCCACCAGGGAAGTCTTGTAGATGAAATGTTATTTTTTTCTACTTATTTATTTTTTTATTTCTTTCTTTAAAGGAAAAAAGTATCATCTGCCATCATGCAGAACACCAGAGAATATGATCCTGAGCTCATAAGACTTCTCAAAACTACATCCAGTGAAGGCTCACTATGGGCTGAATTGTGACCCCTAAAAATTCATGTTGATACCCTAAATCCCAGTACATCTGAATATGACTTATTTGGATTCTTCAGATGTAATCAAGTTAAGATGAGGTTACTAGCATGAACCTTAATCCAATAACATTTTTGTCTTTGTGTGTGCATGCATGCTATGCTACCTGCAATGCAGGACACCCAGGTTTGATCCCTGGATCAAGAAGATCCCCTTTAGAAAGGAATGGCTACCTATTCCAGTATTCTTTCCTGGAGAATCCCATGGATAGAGCAGCCTTGAAGGCTACAGTCGATGCGGTCGCCAAAGAGTCAGACATGGCTAAGCAGCTAACACTTTCAAGGTACCTGCTAAGGCGCTTCAGTCCTGTCTGACTCTTTGCGATCCTATAGACCATAGACCGTGAGGCTGTTCTGTCCATGGGATTCTCCAGGCAAGGATATTGGAGTGAGTTGCCATGCCCTCCTCCAAGGGATCTTCCCAACCCAGGGATCGACCTGTATCTCTTACATCTCCAGCATTGCAAGCGAATTCTTTACCACTAGTGCCACCTGAGAAGTATAAAGAGGGAAAATTTGTGCACAGAGATATATATGAAAGGAAGACAATATGAAGAGATGTAGAGAGAAAATGACCACCAATAAGCAAAGGACAGAAGTGTGGAACAGATCCTTCCCTCAAAGCCCTCAGAAGAAACCAACCCTGTCATCACCTTGATTTTGGATTTCCAGCCTACAGAAAGGTTAGGATTTTTATTTAAGACACACAGTTTTGTAGTACTTCATTAGAGCAGCACTAGAAAACAAATGTAGTGCCTTTTTTCTTTAGGTTTCATAAATAGACAGTATCTCCTTGCCTTCAATGGACTCGACTTATCCTCTCCAATGGGTCATGACTTAACCCTTTCCAATGGATCAAATAAAGCTCTACTGTCCACATGCACTTATATATCCTTCTTCATGATCAATTTCTTGGCATGGGTATTAGTAAAAGTCTCAGTCAAAACAGACATGGAGACATAGTTTTAAACTTGAAATAACAGAATTGTCCCTTAGAACAAGGAGAACAGAAAGCTAATCTATTAGCCAGCAGGTTGTCCATGATTATCCACATTTCATGAAATCTTTTATTCTCTACATTCTTTTTGGTAATTATTTTGAATCTTTTCATTTGTGTTCATTTACATTTTTTTACATGTTTTATATATTGTACTGAGCCAGGTAAAATTATGGAATTATGCAAATACCTTTGTATTATACATCTGTATTTTCCAATATGAGATTTTTATTCCAACCAATTCAGCATGTATATTAGCAGCTCAGTGTGTATCAGAAAATATTGTTGGAGATTGGAATACAGAAGCTGACAAAATGGATGAAGACCTGCTTCCAAAAAAATAAATATGAAAAGAGTTATGCATTGTGTCAGAAACTGAATTGTAAAGAGAAACATGCATTTGCTCCTTTTCACTCTGGAGTTTTTAATATCTGTAGAAAACTTATGGATACTATGAATTCATAGAGTAAAATGCAAATCCATATGGCAACTGTGACCTGTGTGCCGGGATTGCAGACTACCAGGCTGTATTGGGAATTAAGGCCTGGCAGATGATGGATGGCGACAGTGCTGTTTCACTTAATGAAGCGGCTATTGAAGCTTAAAAGGGGAAGATGACAAGGGGGAACTGAGTGCCTTAGTCTTTGGAAAAAGTAAAAGCTTTGCAACATTATACCAAGAAGAACTGAACTCACTACTTTTTGAACTTCATTCATCTTTTCCATAAAAATCTATCTCACTGTCAAGTGGCTCAATAGCTACTTTGGGAAAATGCTTTGCTTCTTTGTAATGGAACCAGTGCCTTAATTGTCCTGAGGCCCCAAGGATGTTCCACCTCACAGAAATACTAAAGAGGTGTGCAATGCTCTGGAGAAGCCAGTGTGAAGATGCCAAAATGGTCCAGTCGGGACAGTCAAAACTTGTGACCCATGGGGCAGCTTTTCTGTATTAATTTGTTTCTGAGAACAGTAACACATGGAAGAGGGAGATAGTGTTACCAAGAATTTTCATGCAGAGATGTTTATTCTTGAGTTAAGGAAAGAGAAGCTTTTGAAATTGTTCTAGTGAATCTTTTTTGTAGTGTGAGCTTAAGGTTTAATGGAGAAGGCAATGGCAACCCACTCCAGTACTCTTGCCTGGAAAATCCCATGGACGGAGGAGCCTGGTAGGCTGCATTCCATGGGGTCACGAAGAGTCGGACACTTACTAAGCAACTTCACTTTCACTTTTCACTTTCATGCATTGGAGAAGGAAATGGCAACCCACTCCAGTGTTCTTGCCTGGAGAATCCCAGGAACAGGGGGAGCCTGGTAGGCTGCAGTCTATGGGGTCGCACAGAGTCGGACATGACTGAAGTGACTTAGCAGTAGCAGCAAGGTTTAATAGCACACACTTTAAGTGTAGTCAAAAGGCTAAACTAAATGTCACAACAAAAAATATATCACGAAAACTCATACTCCTTAAAGCAGTCAAATCATTTTTCAGCCACAATCCCCAAAGCTTTGCACCATCCCAATTAATATCTATTTTTATACAAAAGAAGCAGGAAAACAAGGCATGTGAATTACCCAAGTCTCCTTCCTATGGAAAGCATTCAAAATCCAGCACTATTTCCTTCTTTTAATATTAAAATATGGACATTGATTAATACAAGAACATTTTTCAAATAAGAATGTGTAAGCAATACAAATAATTTTGAATGAATACTTCGTTATTAACTATTGTTTTTCTTTTGAAAACCATGAGACAGACAGTTTTCAGTTGTAATATGTGGCCAATTAAATCATCCTGGTATTCTCGCATAGCTCACTTGTATCATACTTTGCCTTCTCAGTGCCTGATGTTTTGTCTTTAAGACAACTCTATTTCCTTTTAAATCATAGGTACTTATTTTCAGCTTCTTTTTCCCCCCATTGGTTCCTGCATCTGTGAGGTGGGTGGAACTGGCTCTGTATCAGTTCCAACCCTTTAATGATAGGGATTGCATACTAAAAAAACACCGTCTCGAATGCCAAAGGCAGTGTGGAGGAGGCAGAAAATGAGGACAAAGTCTGCTGCTGGCCTAATAATTCGACTTAAAAAATATAGCATAGTGTTCCTGGGGGTTATTATTCTTCTAGCATTCAAAAGAGAATTTAGAAAATCGGAGTTACCAGTTGCCTTTTATCATTTTGATTTAAGCTCATATAAAGAATTGGCCAAAATAGAAACACTACTCACTTCTGATTATAAATGTGAACATACTGAATAAATAAACTAGTGAAATACAATGTTACAAATGAGAAAATAAAAGAGAAAATATGTGTTTTTAAAAAAAATTTTAACTGTTAGTCATATTTTCCCCCAAATGTTCTTTCAAATTTAACTGGCAGCAAGATTAATCCAGGATTTAGTTCTTTGGCTATTCATACAAGGAGAACATAAATTATTAATTACAGAATTTCAATTACAAAGTCATTTGAATCTAATTTTTGTTCAGCTTTTCTGGTTTTATTAAATCAGCATGAAAATATAACTAACTATACTGTTGATCCAAAGATTCAGGGACTTAAATTAAGCAGATCTAATATGGGAATTAGGCAAAAGTAATTCATAAATATTTCCTCTTTTATAACAGTTTTTCTAAGATTTTAATATTAAATTTATAATCTATTTGGGGTTTCAGTTTTCACCTTTTACATGTGAAAATCTTGGAAACTGTACTCTCCTCCTTAAAATTAGAAAAAAAAACTGGACGGACTAACATCAGTGACTCTTATTGGGCAAAGAACAAGTCTCCATAGATAAATCCAGAGTCACAACTGAGACTTCTTACCTGGAGCAAAATTTCTGGATCTGGAATACAAACGCGTAAGTCCCTTAAATGGTGATCTTGATGAATTACTGGAGCTTGATTTACTAACATGAGAATGCACAGGTACCACCAACACATTCCTGGGCTTCACCATCAAGAATCCTACCAGGTTCCCATGGTAAAAATATGAAAAATACCATCAGGTTGGTCTATTAGGAGGAGAATAACTATTGTAAAATATTCAGAGAGTCATCCCTGTGAAGTGATGACTTATTTCTTAAGGAGAAAATCATTATCAGATCCTTGTCTTACAGCAGTGGAAGTGAAAGTGTTAGTTGCTCAGTCATGTCCAACTCTTTGGGACCCCAGGGACTGTAGCCCAAGAGGCTCCTCTGTCCATGGAATTCTCCAGGCAAGAATACTGGAGCAAGTTGCCATTCCCTTCTCCAGGGGATCTTCCTAACCCAGGGATTGAACCTGGATTTCCTGCATTGCAGGCAGATTTCTTACCATCTGAGCCACCAGGGATGTAGTGGAGGTAAGACATTTTTCTCACTAGCCTTCCTGTTCATGTGAATGTCACAGGTCAGAGACAATAGTCAAGAAAAAAGATATTTAACTGGAAAACTACAGAATGCTTGTCTCAGGCACCTTACCCCTGCACTGACAGTGCTCCAGAATGATAATGAATTATGGAAGAATGAGCTGTAAGAGATAGACTCTTAGAAGTACTTGGAAAGTCTCAAAACAAAAGAATTGATGAGACAAAAACAATAGAAAAATGTAAAGTCTGTGGAATATGTATAGCTACTGCAAACATTAAAAAGCGCCCAAAGTCCAGACAGATTAACATAAGGTCCTCACACTAATGGCTCATTTACTTCTATTAATACCACTTAAAACATATGTGGCTTTCAATAAAACATTAAAAGGTATGCCTAAAGATAGGAAAAGACAAAGTTTGTAAAGTTATATGATAATCAAAACATCTCTATGACATAGATGTTGGAAGTATCAGAGGGGGAATTTAAAACAATGGTCAATATGTTAAGAGTTCTAATGGAAAAAGTAGACAGCATGCAAAAACAGATGAGAAATTGCATGTTAAAAAGCAGAGACATTATTTTGCTGACAAAGGTCTGTCTAGTCAAAGTTATTATTTTTTTCCAGTAGTCATGTATGGATGTGGGAGTTGGACTATAAAGAAAGCTGAGTGCTGAAGAATTGATGCATTTGAACTGTGGTGTTGGAGAAGACTCTTGAGAGTCCTTTGGACTCTCAAGGAGATCAACCCAGTCCATCCTAAAGGAAATCAGTCCTGAATATTCATTGGAAGGATTGATGCTGAAGCTGAATTTGCCACCTGATTTGAAGAACTGACTCATTGGAAAAGACCCTGATGCTGGCAAAGATTGAAGGCAGGAGAAGGGGAAGACAGAGGATGAGATGTTTGAATGGTATCACCGACTCAATGGACAAGCTCAATGAGTGAGTTACTCAATGAATAACTCAATGAGCTTACTCAGTGAGTAAGCTCCGGGAGTTGAAGATGGACAGGGAAGCCTGGCGTGCTGCAGTCCATGGGGTCACAGAGTTGGACACAACTGAGTGACTGAACTGAACTGAATGTAAGCACAGACATAGAATTTCAAAAAGCAAATCAAAAAGAAATGAGAGAAATAAAAAACATTGTTAATAAAGAAAGGATCCCTTTTATAAGTTCACAAATAGACTTGACTTGGCCAAGGAAAACAAAGGTTAAAGATATTGCCAAAGAAATTTCACACATAGAAATGCCAAGGGGAAAAAAAAAAGAACAGAATATACAATATATTTTCAAAAGATAATTTCAAAAGATGTAACTAACATGCATGCCAGTAGAATAATAGTAAGAGAAGAATGAAAAATTTGAGTAGAATAAGTATTTAAAATAATAATGGCTTAAACATTTAAAAAACAATTTATACCAATTTGTTAATCTCTTTCAAAAAATAGCAGAGGAAATACTTCCTAATTCATTCTGTGAGACCAGATTTACACTAATACCAAATCATACAAAGACACTACAAGAAAACTGCAAACCAATCTCTCTCATGAATATAGATACAAAAATTTCCAACAAAATACTAGCAAATTTAATCCAACAATTTTTAAAAATATTTATGTGAGTGAATTTCAATGTGCAAGGTAGGATATGTCAAATGAATCTAGGTGTTTATAGTATAAGAAAGGAATCGGTCAGTTTTTTGTTCACCTGAAAATATTTGCTTTACCTTCCATCTTGATACTCATGGCTAGTCTAAAATTTTAGATTTATTGAAATTTCACATTATTTTCTGGTTTTCAACCTAATGTTAGGGATTATATTATCAGCCTAATTTTTAGATATGTGAACTCTCCTTATTACTGAATGTTAAAATATCTTTTTATTTGGCTTCTGAAATTTTGAGCAATTAGATATTAACATTAACGTTAATTTCTATAACTAACAATTTGTACTTTGATTAGTTTTGGAAAATTCTTAGCATTTTATTTTTAGTTATTTGCTCCTGTGCATAGCCTGCACTTTTTCCTCTGGGATCTCAAATAACCTGCATATTGATTTTTCCTCTTTCATCTTTCGGTCAATTGTTCACTTAACTTCTGTTTCATATTTTAAATCTTTGGTTTCCTGTGCTGCATTTGAGTAGGTATTGCAGTTGTGTCTAACTTGAGTGCCAACTATTTAGTAAATATTTAAATTTGGAACTATAAACACACATGTATGTGAAAAATGGAATATTTCCCACTATGTCAGTAATCAAGGGTGTCACAATCATCAGTGACAATCATCCAGGGAACAGGAAGGAGAGAAATACCTGTGATCTAACAGCCATCAGATTGCAGCCACTCTTCTATGGTGAACCCAAGGGAGCTTAGGATATGAAAAAAAGCATATCTAGATATGGCTCTAGATAGCTGACATACATATGAAAGGAATTATTTCAGTGAACAGAGAATCTTGCATCTTCCCATATATCAGTTCAGTTCAGTTGTTTAGTATGTTTCCAACGCTTTGTGACCCCATTGACTGCAGCACACCAGGCTTCCCTGTCCATGACAAACTCCCAGAGCTTGGTCAAACTCATGTCCATTGAGTCAGTGATGTCATCCAACCATCTCATCCTCTGTCATCCCCTTCTCCTCCTGCCTTCAACCCTTCCCAGAATCAGGGTCTTTTCCAATGAGTCAGTTCTTCGCATCAGGTGGTCAGACTGTTGGAGTTTCAGCTTCAGCATCAGTTCTTCCAATGAATATTCAGGACTGATTTCCTTTAGATTGGACTGGTTGGATTTCCTTGCAGTCCAAGGGACCCTCAAGTCTTCTCCAACACCACAGTTCAAAAGTATCAATTCTTTGGTGCTCAACTTTCTTTATGGTCCAACTCTAACATCCATACATGAGTACTGGAAAAACGATAACTTTGACTAGATGGGCCTTTGTCAGCAAAGCAAAGTCTCTGCTTTTTAATATGCTGTCTAAATTTCCTTCCAAGGAGCAAGTGTCTTTTAATTTCATGGCTGCAGTCACCATCTTCTGTGATTTTGGAGCCCGAGAAAATAAAGTCTCTCACAGTTTCCATTGTTTCCCCATCTATTTGGTATGAAGTGATGGGACTGGATACCATAAACTTAGTTTTTTGAATATTGAGTTTTAACCCAGCTTTTTCACTCTGTTTTGCTTTCATCAAGAGGCTCTTTAGTTCTTCTTCACTTTCTATCATAAGGGTGGTGCCATCTGCATATCTCAGATTATCGATGTTTCTCCCTGCAGTCTTGTTTCCAGCTTCTGCTTCATCCAGCCCAGCATTTCACACGATGTAATCTACATATAAATTAAATAAGCAAGTTGACAATATACAGATCTGACGTACTCCTTTCCCAATTTGGAGCCAGTCCATTGTTCCATGTCTGGTTCTAACTTTTGCTTCTTGACCTGCATACAGATTTCTCAGGAGGCAGGTAAGGTGGTCTGATATTCCCATCTCTTGAAGAATTTTCCAGTTTGTTGTGATCCACTCAGTCAAAGGTTTTAGTGTAGTCGATGAAGCATAAGTAGAGGTTTTTCTGGAATTCTCTTGCTTTTTCTACAACCCAACAGATGTTGGTAATTTGATCTCTGGTTCCTCTGCCTTTTCTAAATCCTGCTTGGAGTTCTTGGTTCAGGTATAAGCCTTGCTTGGAGAATTTTGAGCATTACTTTGCTAGCCTGTGATGAGTGCAATTCTGTGGTAGTTTGGATTGCCATTCCCTTCTCTAGCGGATCTTCCCTATCCAAGAATCAAACCTGAGTCTCCTGCATTGTAGACAGATTCTTTACCATCTTCTGCAATGCAGCCAGATTCTTTACAGAACGCTTTTACCCATAGAGAAATTTTATTTGCTTCTATTAAGAGCCACTTAACAGCTTCTTTCAAGCATCACTTCTCCAGCTCCCCTTGCATAAAGTTTTAGTGTCCTTTGATACAGGCTTTCATTGGGTTAATCTTGCTGTTTACCTTCCATCTTGCTTGCTTTACCCTACTTCCTGCTTCTTGCATAGATGCCACCTCCTTAATTTAATGTTTCCTCCCATCCTTCCTTCCTTCCTTCCTCCTTTTCTCCTTTCTTCCTTTCTTTCCTTTTCCTTCCTCTTTTTACTTTTTTCAGTCAGAGAATTCCATTGGTTACTAGTGAGTACAGGAATGCACTAAAATATATATATATATATATATATATATATATATATATATATATAGTGTAATTTTATAGGAGGGCTCCCAGAATATGTAGTTCACCAATAGAATGATAACCTTTTCTTGACTGATTTTTGTAAAGATTTTTAGGGTTAGTGATATGAGTCTATTTGTACATGGTTTATTTTCTACATATAATCAAGTTAAGCACAGGAGAAATAGGGGAGGGGAATTTGGGGGAATATATATGGGGAAAAATTTATTATCCTCTCCTAATCCCCCTCTAAACATTT
Source organism: Bubalus bubalis (assembly GCF_019923935.1). Lineage (NCBI taxonomy): Eukaryota > Metazoa > Chordata > Mammalia > Artiodactyla > Bovidae > Bubalus > Bubalus bubalis. Next base: position 83,862,545 of record NC_059164.1, read on the forward strand.
AATGATAGAGGATAAAGTATAATATACAAACAATTACTATTCCTGATGATTAGAATGTGGTTCAGTTTTCTCCAAACTTTAATTTCTGTGACATCTCTGTAAGGTAAGCATTAATTATGCTTATTACTACTCTATTATGGTTTAAGAAACTGAGTCCAAGAGTAGTTATTTAATTTATTTATTTCATATTATACAGCTAATGGTGGTGTCAGAATTCAAATCTAAGATAGTCTCTATCAATACTTCAGGCTTTATATACCTCGCTGTGTTTAAAAACAAATTAAACATCTAGGTGAACATGCAGAAAGGAAAAGAAGAACAACATGGTGAAATAGGAGTGTTGTCAAGGGCACTCTGGGTCAAACCTTGGAAGCAAAGTACGTTAATTAAGATTTTGAATTCTGAAGGATATTGGGGGCTTAAAGTTATTCAGACAGATAATAGACTAGTCAAGAAACTACTCTGGCTGTGTATGAAGGTCACAAATAGTCTGCCCTATTAAAGAGAAATAAATATACCCAATACTGGTATCATATTTCAATATGAAATAGAGCTAAATGGATAAAACCTACAAGTGGAAGCATTACACAGTGTACAAGATAAAGGAGGAACTCATTTATTGCACAGATGCATACTGCAACTGGGCATAGCTAGATAATATGCAGTATGAATTAGCCTCCATGCAAAAGTAATCCCATACCTATAATTCTCAACCAACTTCAAGGGAAGGGAGATAAAGATTCCTTGTGACAGTAACGACTGTTAGGGATTGGGGCTTCTAGAGCAAACGAATTCATATCAGTCTATTTTGAAATGAGGGATACTGAGGCATACTTCCTTGTTAAGCTGCTGAGAAGGAAGAAGAAATCAGTCAAAGATATTCAGATTTTTCTGTCCTAAAAATAACATCTTGAGTTGAAAGCTTATCACAAGCAGAAAGCCAATGAAGCCAAATAGCATTAGTCTTACAGTTACATTCTAGGCAAACCGCTTTAAAACTAGATGTTAGGGACTTCATATATGGATAGGATTTAGAAGAATCCAGACAGCTTTTGCATCTATGGTAACACAAAAATATCCCAAGAGAAAAATTTTGTCAAAATGTTTTATGACCTAACAAAGATCAGGATGCAAAAAATCCATGACCAAGTAAGTTCTAAAGAGAAATAACAATTTATATCTAGTGGCAGCCTCCATTCCTGAATAGATTTATCTGGCTTTTTATTTAATTCAGACAAAGGAGCAGCCTGAACACGTTAGTGGAAATATTCAGTGAATACATTAATGGTAGTATGCTTTGGCAGAATATGGAAAAGCATAAAAAGTAAACACGAGTGACCAGGCCTGAATAACCACCCATACAGGGAAGAAGAAAGTGAAAGTGAAACCCCATAGACTATACAGTCCATGGAATTCTCCAGGCCAGAATACTGGAGTGGGTAACCATTCCCTTCTCTAGGGTATCGTCCCAACCCAGGGATTGAACCCAGGTCTCCCTAATTGCAGGCAGATTCTTTACCAGCTGAGCCACAAGGGAGAAGAAAGCACAGAGAAATTGAGGATCCTGTACATTTTTTCTGCCCTTGAATTCTTGGATCTTGCTGGAGTTGAATTCTTATATGAATTAAAAATATCTCAATATTACAGTTCAGATCTCTGTTGGAATATTAATAAGGTCAAAAGCTATTGAGGGTATAGGACATTGAAAATTGATCTAATCACAGGTGAACTCAATCTAATTATAGCTCTGGGCCATCACCAGCTTAACTCTTTTCTAGGAGGAATCTGAGTAATTAGATCTTTTCAATCATAATAAAGAGTAATGGGCTTTCAATCTTAAGAAAATCAACACAACAAAACCATAGTAATTATAATTCCTTATTATTTTATATCCAACATATGGAATAAAATTATGAAAATGTATAAAATATGCAGAGAAGTATGGTAAAGGAAATCTTAGTCAATAAAAGACCCTAACAATAGGAATAGATGAACTTTTTTATCAGCTTAAGATTAGCAGATAAGGATTTTAATATACCCATTAAAATGTGTAAAATAAAGGAAAGGAGGGAATAATAAATGAAGATATGGAAGTTTCAGGAGAGGAAAAGAAATTCTAAATAAGAAATAATGGCAATTAAATTTTTAAAATTAAATTTAAACAGTCAAAAGTTAATTGAGTGGTTTAACAACATATTGAACACAACAAAAGAAAGACCAATTTAACAAAATGTAACTTATTTCCAAAGGGAGAAGAGAGAGATGATGGGGTAGAGAAATCATTGGAAATTTAATGACCTGTATTTTAAAAATTTGGTGTTCAACATCAACCATATATCTAAGAACCTCTACCTATCCAAAGTTAAATAAATGCAAAGCAAAATATGTTCAAGCACATCATATTCAAATAGCTAAAAACGAAAGTTGAACACAACTAGAGAAAAAAATTACATAAAGGTAACAGTGATAAGGATGATGACTGAATTTTCACAAGAAACCATAAAGGTAAACATATGAAAGTTTTCAAATGCTATAGGAAGAATAAAAAGATCAAATAGAACTAATTGAAAAATGTCTGTGTTAAGTAAAATGTCTATCAAAAATGTTTTATTCATCAAAATGAGGAAAGTAAATAAAGAATTGGGAAACTGCAGACTAGGAAAACTATATTATGAATATTGATAATATTCACATGAGTTTTAATAAATAACAAATATATGGATATCACAAAGAAATTATATTTGAATGTATAAACAATTCTTATAAATTGATGACTAACGGTCAAACAGTTCCCACAGGAGCAAACAACTTGAACAGGCATTTCACAAAGGAAAGTATGAATATGGCCAATAAGCAGAGGAAGTTGTGGCCAGTGTCAGTAGAAAAACATAAAACTATAAGAAGATACCATTATATACTCCATTAGAATTAAAAATATCCCTAAAATGTTAAAAAGCCCAAATATTAAGTTTTGGTACATAAAATTTTAGCGAGAGTGTAGCACCAAGGAACTCAAACTTTTATCAGTTCAGTTCAGTTCAGTCACTCAGTTGTGTCCAACTCTTTGCATCCCCATGATCCACAGCACTCCAGGCCTCCCTGTCCATCACCAACTCCCGGAGTCCACTCAAACCCATGTCCATTGAGTCCATGATGCTATCCAACAATCTCATCCTCTATCATCCCCTTCTCCTCCTGCCCTCAATCTTTCCCAGCATCAGGGTCTTTTCAAATGAGTCAGCTCTTTGCATCAGGTGGCCAAAGTATTGGAGTTTCAGCTTCAACATCAGTCCTTCCAAGGAACACCCAGGACTGATCTCCTTTAGGATGGACTTGTTGGATCTTCTTGCAGTCCAAGAGACTCTGAAGAGTCTTCTCCAACACCACAGTTCAAAATCATCAATTCTTTGGTGCTCAGGTTTCTTTATAGTCCAACTCTCACATCCATACTTGACCACTGGAAAAACCATAGCCTTGACTAGACAGACCTTTGTTGGCAAAGTAATGTCTCTGCTTTTTAATATGCTGTCTAGGTTGGTTATAGCTTTCCTTCCAAGGAGTAAGCGTCTTTTAATTTCATGGATGCAATCACCATCTGCAGTGATTTTGGAGCCCCAAAAAATAAAGTCTGACACTGTTTCCACTGTTTCCCCATCTATTTGCTTGAAGTGATGGGACTGGATGCCATGATCTTAGCTTTCTGAATGTTGAGCTTTAAGCCAACTTTTTCACTCTCCTCTTTCACTTTCATCAAGGGGCTTTTTAGTTCTTCACTTACTGCTATAAGGGTGGTGTCATCTGCATATCTGAGGTTATTGATATTTCTCCCGGCAATCTTGATTTCAACTTGTGCTTCTTCCAGCCCAGCGTTTCTCATGATGTACTCTGCATATAAGTTAAATATGCAGGGTGAAAATATACAGCCTTGACATACTACTTTTTCTATTTGGAACCAGTCTGTTGTTCCATGTCCAGTTCTAACTGTTGCTTCCTGACCTGCATACAGGTTTCTCAAGAGGCAGGTCAGGTGGTATGGTATTCCCATCTCTTACAGAATTTTCCACATTTTATTGTGATCCACACAGTCAAAGGCTTTGGCATAGTCACTAAAGCAGAAATAGATGTTTTTTTCCGGAACTCTCTTGCTTTTATGATACCCAGTGGATGTTGGCAATTTGATCTCTGGTTCTTCTGCCTTTTCTAAAACCAGCTTGAACAACTGGACGTTCACAGTTCACGTATTGCTGAAGCCTGGCGTGGAGAATTTTGAGCATTACTTTACTAGCATGTGAGATGAGTACAATTGTGCGGTAGTTTGAGCATTCTTTGGCATTGCCTTTCTTTGGGATTGGAATGAAAACTGACCTTTTCCAGTCCTGTAGCCACTGCTGAGTTTTCCAAATTTGCTGGCATCTTGAGTGCAGCACTTTCACAGCATCATCGTTCAGGATTTGAAATAGCTCCACTGGAATTCCATCACCTCCACTAGCTTTGTTCGTAGTGATGCTTTCTAAGGCCCACTTGACTTCACATTCCAGGATGTCTGGCTCTAGGTCAGTGATCACACCATCGTGATTATCTTGGTTGTGAAGATCTTTTTTGTACAGTTATTCTGTGTATTCTTGTCACCTCTTCTTAATATCTTCTGCTTCTGTTGCTGCTGCTGCTGCTAAGTCGCTTCAATCGTGTCCAACTCTGCTTCTGTTATGTCCCTACTATTTCTGTCCTTTATCTAGCACATCTTAGCATGAAATGTTCCCTTGGTATCTCTAGTTTTCTTGAAGATATCTCTAGTCTTTTCCATTCTATTGCTTTCCTCTATTTCTTTGCATTGATCATTGAGGAAGACTTTCTTATCTCTCCTTGCTATTCTTTGGAACTCTGCATTCAAATGGGTACATCTCTCCTTCACTCCTTTGCTTTTGCTTCTCTTCTTTTCAGAGCTATTTGTAAGGCCTCCTCAGACAGCCATTTTGCTTTTTTGCATTTCTTTTTCTTAGGGATGCTCTTGATTCCTGTCTCCTGTACAATGTCACGAACCTCTGTCCATAGTTCATCAGGGACTCTGTGTGAATATAAAATCATGTTTGCAACCCATTGGACTGTAGCCCATCAGGCTCCTCTGTCCATGAGATTTTTCAAGCAAGGATACTGGAGTGATTGCCACGTTCTTCTCCAGGGGATCTCCCCAACAAAGGGATTGAACCCACATTTCCTGTGTCTCCTGCATTCCTGGAGGATTCTTTACCTGCTGAACCATAGGGATTCCCCTACCACTTTGTAAAACAGCAGTTTCTTTGTAAGAGAAAACTTTTTGTATAACATTAAAATAATTACCACTTTCTTAAATTAATCTGAACTAATATTTTGTAATAGAATCTTCAAAACAGTTTTTCACTGGAAAATGACAGTTTTATTTATATGGCACATGAAACAACAATTGCCAATGCCATTTCAAAAAAAAATATAACACATGCTATTACTCAAAGCAAGATATTATATAAAACTCTAATAATTAGGTCATTGTAACATATTTCATCGGAGAAGGCAATGGCACCCCACTCCAGTACTTTTGCCTGGCAAATCCCATGGATGGAGGAGCCTGGTAGGCTGCAGTCCATGGAGTCGCTGAGGGTAGGACACGACTTCACTTTCACTTTCACTTTTCACTTTCATGCATTGGAGAAGGAAATGGCAACCCACTCCAGTGTTCTTGCCTGGAGAATCCCAGGAACAGGGAAACCTGGTGGGCTGCCGTTAATGGGGTCGCACAGAGTCGGACACGACTGAAGTGACTTAGCAGCAACAGCAGCAGCAGCAGCATATTTCATAGGTCAACAAATATTGCTCATAAATACAATAGAGGGTCTAAAAAAACTACTGTGATGAAAAAATTTATACAACAGAGATTGGGGGAGAAAATATAAACTTTCCAATAAATTTTTCTGAGTTAACTGCTTTTTTATAAGAAATGCATAAATTCTGATTTAGCATTATATACAGTAAGTATTTTCACTTGGCATGTAATTCTCAATTTCAAAAACAAAAATATAACATTTTTGCAGAAAATCCTGTAAATTACCCTTATGACCTAAGTGTTTAAAAACATTTAAAAATAGGACACAAAATATACAAACCACATAGAAAAAGATTAATATATTTAGCTACTGAATACATTAAATATAATAAATCTCATCATAAATAATAAGCAAACCAAGCAACATACATATGGAAGTTAATTTGCAGTGCATAGTTAACTAATCAAAAGTTATAGCCAGTATATGAATATCTCACACAAATAAATAATGAAAATATATATGACCCAATTATAAATCAGCTATTCAAGAAGGAAAACAAGGTCAAAATCTTTTGGTTTTGTGATGCTCTCAGTCTTCTTATAATCAGTGGAAAGCAAAACATTTTGAATTAAAAATATTTGCAAAAAATTTGAATATATAACATTAGCAAATGAGGTTTAGGTGTCAAACAGGGGACTCTTCACATAGTCGTGAAGGAGAGTAATTTGTAGAGCCACTTTTGAGAGTGACCTCAACAATAACTAAAGTATGTATTACCCTAAAATTCCACCTGCAGGAATATCACACAAACAAGAAAATGCTCTAAGAATATTTATCACACTATCTTTTATAACAGTAGTCACTTGGAAACACTGAATTTCTGTCAGGAGGAATGTGGACAAATGTCCTATGGTTTTTTTTTTTTACAGTGAAATGATAAATAGCAATGAATATGAATGAACTTGAACTTCATACACATACAAATATGGATAATCTAATCCAGAATCAAATGTTAACGAAGTAAGTTTTATAAGGATGACAACGCCACAATATAATAATTTTATGGGTATATGTACATAGTCTGATATAAAAAATATTTTGGAATAATAAAATTAAAATTTGGAAAAGATATTTTTATAAGGGGGTGAGCAAGGGTAAACAGGGCTTTCATATATATCTGTAATACATAAAAAAACTGTCATATATAGGATTAAATTGTTAAAGTCAGTAAATCTGGATTGTGGGCCTGAAGTAGTTTGTATTATTTTCTCAAGTAGCTCAATGGTTGATATTTTGGTAATGAAAGGAAGAGAGACAGAGGGAAAGACAGGGAGAGTGACAGAGGGAAAGAGAGGGAGAGTGGGAGGGAGGAGGAAAGAGAAATAGGGACAGAGGGGGAAAGAGAGAGAGAACAGAAGAAGAAACAGAAGGCAAAACCCATTATGCCACTATACATTTTTAACTTGAATATGAAGTCTGTGACAAATACATTGAACGGCTGTTTTCAAGTGTGGTTTATCCAACCTTTGTTAAAGTTGATATATTGTATTACATATGGGAAATGCCTATATTATGTCTAGGTAATCAATTCCAATAGAAACCCAGCCATATAGTGTATTGTTCAGGCTACTTAAACCTGAATTCTAGTAATCTTACTTTACTTTCATCTTGAGACTTGTTCCCATTCTGCTTAACACTTGTTTTCCTACATTTAACCATAAATGATTTATATCCTTAAGGTTCCCTGAAGTTTGGGGATACAGTGTTCTGTATTTTTGTTAGAACTCAGTTAAATATTATTTAGTTCTCAGAAATTCCATCATTTGGAATTAAGATCTACATGGCATTTACAATATGTTTGGCTTTTAGACATATGTCTATTTCTTGCGTTAGTGTATGAACTAATGGAGGACAAAAACTTCATGTTTTGATTTTATGTCCTCTCTTTTTCTTTGCACTATGCTTTGTGGTGGTGTCCTTACTGGCTTAGTGACTAGAGCTTAGGTGTTAGTTGTGTCTACCTCTTTGTGACCCCATGGACTGTAGCCTGCCAGGCTTCTCCATTCATGGAATTCACCAGGCAAGAATACTGGAGTGGGTTGCCATTCCCTTCTACAGGGGATCTTCCGGACCCAGGGATTGAACCCAGGTCTCCTTGCATTGCAGGCAGACTCTACTATCTGAGCCACCAGGGATGCCCCATGACAGAATTCTGTGCTACCATAAAGGTTTCTTTTTTTTTTTTTTTTTTTACTTATAGAAAAAAGAAACATGAGAAAACTGCCATTCAGTTTTCACTTGTGCCAAAGTAAAGTGTATGTTTGTTCAAATCTAGAGGAGTAGGTTTCATGGACATTTTTTTCCCCAGAAATTCTTGCACTTTTATATCTTCCTTCATCATTTAGGAAGAATTGATAACTTTCTATATTCACTCTTTTATGAGACAGGGCATATATACTTGAAGCTAAGTAACTGAAACATCTTAAAGGAAATAAATAAAACTTAGAGATAATTGTCTTAAAGGCAAGAACCATTTTTCTCCATTGAGAGAAATTTCTAAGAAGTGTTTCTAAAATCTAGAATTCTCCTCAAAATGTTAAATGCTGCTGCTGCTGCTGCTGTTGCTGCTAAGTCACTGCAATCATGTCCAACTCTGTGCGACCCCATAAATGGCAGCCCACCAGGCTCCTGTCCCTGGGATTCTCCAAGCAAAAACATTGGAGTGGGTTGCCATTTTCTTCTCCAATGCATGAAAGTGAAAAGTGAAAATGAAGTCGCTCAGTCGTGTCCAATTCTTCGCGACCCCATGGACTGCAGCCCACCAGGCTCCTACGTCCATGGGATTTTCCAGGCAAGAGTACTGGAGTGGGTTGCCATTGCCTTCTCCTGTTAAATGCTGAAGTTTAATAAAACAAAAATTATAGTTTTTTTAATTAAAAAAATAGAGTGGGTAATAGTAGAAAGTGATAGAAGAGCAAGTTTCTGACCACCAAGGGATATAAATTACCTGTTAAAAGTGAAAACAAGAAATGGGAGATGGGAACCAGGAAATACAAAAAGATGTAACCTATGTACAGGTGAAGATATTTCAGCAGATTCAATTCAGATCAGTCGCTCAGTCATGTCCGACTCATTGCGACCCCATGAATCGCAGAACTCCAGGCCTCCCTGTCCATCACCAACTCCCAGAGTTCACTCAGACTCACGTTCATCGAGTCAGTGATGCCATCCACCATCTCATCCTCTGTTGTCCCTTTCTCCTCCTGCCCCCAATCCCTCCTAGCATCAGAGTCTTTTCCAATGAGTCAACTCTTCGAATGAGGTGGCCAAAGTACTGGAGTTTCAGCTTTAGCATCATTCCTTCCAAAGAAATCCCAGGGCTGATCTCCTTCAGAGTGGACTGGTTGGATCTCCTTGCAGTCCAAGGGACTCTCAAGAGTCTTCTCCAACACCACAGTTCAAAAGCATCAATTCTTCGGCGCTCAGCCTTCTTCACAGTCCAACTCTCACATCCATACATGACCACAGGAAAAACCATAGCCTTGACTAGACGGACCTTAGTTGGCAAAGTAATGTCTCTGCTTTTGAATATGCTATCTAGGTTGGTCATAACTTTCCTTCCAAGGAGTAAGCGTCTTTTTATTTCATGGCTACACTCACCATCTGCAGTGATTTTGGAGCCCAAAAAAATAAAGTCTGACACTGTTTCCACTGTTTCCGCATCTATTTCCCAGGAAGTGATGGGACCAGATGCCATGATCTTCGTTTTCTGAATGTTGAGCTTTAAGCCAACTTTTTCACTCTCCACTTTCGCTTTCATCAAGAGGCTTTTGAGTTCCTCTTCACTTACTGCCATAAGGGTGGTGTCATCTGCATATCTGAGGTTATTGATATTTCTCCTGGCAATCTTGATTCCAGCTTGTGTTTCTTCCAGTCCAGCGTTTCTCATGATGTACTCTGCATATAAGTTAAATAACAGGGTTGCTGCTGCTGCTGCTGCTAAGTCGCTTCAGTCGTGTCCGACTCTGTGCAACCCCATAGACAGCAGCCCACCAGGCTTCCCATCCCTGGGATACTCCAGGCAAAAACACTGGAGTGGGTTGCCATTTCCTTCTCCAATGCATAAAAGTGAAAAGTCAAAGTGAAGTCGCTCAGTCGTGTCCAACTCTAGTGACCCCATAGACTGTAGCCTACCAGGCTCCTCCATCCATGGGATTTTCTAGGCAAAAGTACTGGAGTGGGGTGCCACTGCCTTCTCCAAATAAAAGCAGGGTTAAAGGCCCCTAAACCTTAATTGGATTAAGGCATCTTAGGAAGGTGTAGAGACATACCCAAGTTCTGGAAGAAGTCATGCAGTGTGAAACACATTTTCATTTTGTTCTAAGTTGTGAATTATCAAGATTCTTTCCGCATGTTGCTACCAAACTTCTTTCAGTTTTTGATAACTCATCATACCCACTTTCTCCCAACAAAGAATGCAAATTCAAGCCATTAAGAAAGCAGGGAAGGCTGTAAAATGAATTGAAAATGTGTTGGAAAACATAAACCCCAAACTATTTTTAGAGACTCATCGTGACTGCTTGCACTTAAAATTTTAAATGCACAAAAATTTAATTCCCAGAAATACATTGAACACTTTGAACATTCTCATAAGACATTAAGAGAAACACATTTTTGATCAATTTGATGAATTTCTTATTTGAAAAATTCAGAAAAAAAGGCATGTTTGCTATATGATGGATTTATGTTTAGTGAAATAATCAGACTGACAATTTATTTTCAGCACATTGACCTGACTTTCCTTGATGGTATGTTTTTACAATTTAAAAATTAATATGGAGGGGAGGAGCCAAGATGGCGGAGGAGTAGGACGGGGAGAACACTTTCTCCCCCACAAATTCATCAAAAGAGCATTTAAACGTCGAGTAAATTCCACAAAACAACTTCTGAATGCCGGCAGAGGACATCAGGCACCCAGAAAAGCAGCCCAACTCTTCGAAAGGAGGTAGGAAAAAATATAAAAGACAAAAAAAGAGACAAAAGAGGGAGGGACGGAGTTCCGTCCCGGGAAGGGAGTCTTAAAAAGAGAGAAGTTTCCAAACACCAGGAAACCCTCTCACTGCCGAATCTGTGCCGAGCTTTGGAAGCACAGAGGGCAACATAAAAGGGAGGGGAAAAAAAAAATAAACAATTAAAAATCGCGGATTGTGAGCCCTACGGTAACTCCCCCAGCGGAGAAGCAGCGCAGACGCCTGCACACGCCATTAGCAAGCGGGGGCTAGGCAGGGAAGTGCGGCGCGGGCTGTGTCCCTTAGAGTAAGAATCGGGCCGAATGTCCTGAGCGCTATCTGAGCGAAATAATTTGGGCTAGCAAACCAGACTGTGGGATATCTACCACGTGAAAAGCCAGCCCTAACCTAAGACACCGCCAGGCCCGCGCACAGAACAAAGGACTGAACAGATATAGCCGGCTGCAGACCTTCCCCCTCCGGTGACAGGCAGCCAGAGCCAGAAGGGGGACATCGCAGCCCCAGAGAGACACTATCTATAAAACTGTAAGCAGGCTTCTTTGCTAACTAAAACTTCTTGGGGGTCTGGACAGTCAACATCTGCCTGAGAAGGTGCGCCGGTTTTACACCCAGATAACCGAGTGGCGGGGAGGCGATAAGTCGCAGCATTGGCGCCCGCCAAACATCTCATCACCTGAGCTGCTCGGATCTGGGAAGAACACAAAACGCAGGTCCAACCGAGTCTGCGCCTCTGAGGACTACCCGAGTGCCTGAACCTGAGCGGCTTGGACCTGGGAGCTCAGCCCAGGGCCGGCCTCTGATTGTTCCCGGCGGAACAACCTAGAGCCCAAGCAGTGTGGGCAGGGAGGCTACACGCGCTGTGAGCGGGGGCAGACCCAGTGTGGCTGCGGCATTGCGAGCGCACGCCAGTGATATCTGTTTGCAGCATCCCTCCCTCCCTCCCCACAGCGCGGCTGAACAAGTGAGCCTAAATTAAAAAAAAAAAAAAAAAATAGTGTCCTCAACCATCCCCTTTGTGTCAGGGCGGGAACCAGACACTGAAGAGACCAGCAAACAGAAGAAGCTATAACAGAGGGAAACGCCTTGGAAGCTACAGGCCATAGATTAAAACCCTGTGGTTACTACGGATTACATAGGAAGGGGCCTATAGATCTTGAGAAATATAAGTCGGACCAAGGAACTGCCAAAAATGAACTGAACCCACAATACTCACAACAAAACCAGAGAAAGACCTAGATATATTTTTACTATTTTTACGATCAATCTTTCTTTCTTTCTTTTTTTTTTAATTAAAAAAAAAAATTTTTTTAAGTCCTCTATTGTCCTTTAATTTTCACTTTTATAACTATTACTTTGCCAAAAAAAAAAAGACCCTATTTTTTTTTCTTCTTCAGCAAACTTCATATATATATTTTATAATTTTTTGACCGTGTTTTTTTTTTTTTCTTTTTTCTTTTTCTTCTTTTCTTTAACATTGTATTTTTGAAATTCCAAACTCTACTCTAGATTTTTAATTTTAGCCTTTTGATATATGTTATCAATTTTGTACCTATAGTTTTTTTCATAATTTCTGTGACTTTTTTTTTTCCTCTGTTTCTTTCTCTTCTTCTTTTATATAACATCGTATATCTGCAATTCCAAACTCTACTCAAGATTTTTAATTTATGCTTTTTGGTATTTGATATCAATTTTGTACCTGTATTTTCTTTATAATTTTTGCGACATTGTTTTTGTTGGTTTGTTTGTTTTCTCTCTTTATTTTTCTTCTTCTTCTTCTTCTTTTTTTTTTTTTTTTAACGTTGTATTTTTGAAATTCCAAACTCTACTCTAGATTTTTAATTTTTGCTTTTTGGTATTAGTTATCAATTTTGTACCTGTAGTTTCTTTATTACTTTCATGACCTTGTTTGTTTTCCTTTGTTCGTTTTTTCTCTCTTTCTTTTCCTTCTTCTTTTCATTAACATCGCATTTTTGAAATTCCAAACTCTACTCTAGATTTCTAATTTTTGTTTTTATGTATTTGTTACCAATTTTATACCTTTAAGAACCCAATCTTCAGGACCCATTTTTCACTAGTGTACGAGATTACTGGCTTGACTGCTCTCTCTCCCTTTGGACTCTCCATTTTCTCCACCAGGTCACCTGTATCTCCTCCCTAACCCCTCTCTACTCTACCCAACTCTGTGAATTTCTGTGTGTTCCAGACGGTGGAGAACACTTAAGGAACTGATTACTGGCTGGATCTGTCTCCCTCCTTTTCATTTCCCCCTTTTATCCTTCTGGCCACCTCTGTCTCCTGCCTCCTTCTTCTCTTCCCTGTATAACTCCGTGAACATCTCTGAGCGGTCCAGTTGTGGAGTGCACATAAGGAAGTGACTACTGGCTAGCCCACTCTCTCCACTGTTGATTCCACCTCATCTCATTTGGGTCACCTCTAACTCCCTCCTCCGTCTTCTCTTCTCCATGTAACGCTGTGAACCTCTCTGAGTGACCCTCACAGTAGAGAAACTTTTCATCTTTAACGTAGATGTTTTATCAGTGGTGCTGTATAGAAGGAGAAGTTTTGAAACTACTGTAAAATTAAGACCGATAACTGGAAGTAGGAGGCTTAAGTCTAAACCCTGACTCCAGGGAACTCCTGACTCCAAGGAACATTAATTGACAGGAGCTCATCAAACGCCTCCATACCGACACTGAAACCAAGCACCACACAAGGGCCAACAAGTCCCAGGGAAAGACATAACAAGCAAATTCTCCAGCAACAAAGGAACACAGCCCTGAGCTTCAAGATACAGGCTGCCCAAAGTCACCCCAAAACCATAGACATCTCATAACTCATTACTGGATATTTCATTACACTCCAGAGAGAAGAAATACAGCTCCATCCACCAGAACATCGACACAAGCTTCCCTAACCAGGAAACCTTGACAAGCCACCTGTACAAACCCACACACAGCGAGGAAACGCCACAATAAAGAGAACTCCACAAACTGCCAGAATACAGAAAGGACACCCCAAACTCAGCAACTTAAACAAGATGAAGAGACAGAGGAATACCCAGCAGATAAAGGAACAGGATAAATGCCCACCAAACCAAACAAAAGAGGAAGAGATAGGGAATCTACCTGATAAAGAATTCCGAATAATGATAGTGAAATTGATCCAAAATCTTGAAATTAAAATGGAATCACAGATAAATAGCCTGGAGGCAAGGATTGAGAAGATGCAAGAAAGGTTTAACAAGGACTTAGAAGAAATAAAAAGAGTCAATATATAATGAATAATGCAATAAGTGAAATTAAAAACACTCTGGAGGCAACAAATAGTAGAATAACAGAGGCAGAAGATAGGATTAGTGAATTAGAAGATAGAATGGTAGAAATAAATGAATCAGAGAGGATAAAAGAAAAACGAATTAAAAGAAATGAGGACAATCTCAGAGACCTCCAGGACAATATTAAACGCTACAACATTCGAATCATAGGGATCCCAGAAGAAGAAGACAAAAAGAAAGACCATGAGAAAATACTTGAGGAGATAATAGTTGAAAACTTCCCTAAAATGGGGAAGGAAATAATCACCCAAGTCCAAGAAACCCAGAGAGTCCCAAACAGGATAAACCCAAGGCGAAACACCCCAAGACACATAGTAATCAAATTAACAAAGATCAAACACAAAGAACAAATATTAAAAGCAGCAAGGGAAAAACAACAAATAACACACAAGGGAATTCCCATAAGGATAACAGCTGATCTTTCAATAGAAACTCTTCAAGCCAGGAGGGAATGGCAAGACATACTTAAAATGATGAAAGAAAATAACCTACAGCCCAGATTATTGTACCCAGCAAGGATCTCATTCAAGTATGAAGGAGAAATCAAAAGCTTTTCAGACAAGCAAAAGCTGAGAGAATTCTGCACCACCAAACCAGCTCTCCAACAAATACTAAAGGATATTCTCTAGACAGGAAACACAAAAATGGTGTATAAATTCGAACCCAAAACAATAAAGTAAATGGCAACGGGGTCATACTTATCAGTAATTACCTTAAACGTAAATGGGTTGAATGCCCCAACCAAAAGACAAAGACTGGCTGAATGGATACAAAAACAAGACCCCTGCATATGTTGTCTACAAGAGACCCACCTCAAAACAGGGGACACATACAGACTGAAAGTGAAGGGCTGGAAAAAGATTTTCCATGCGAATAGGGACCAAAAGAAAGCAGGAGTAGCAATACTCATATCAGATAAAATAGACTTTAAAACAAAGACTGTGAAAAGAGACAAAGATGGTCACTACATAATGATCAAAGGATCAATCCAAGAAGAAGATATAACAATTATAAATATATATGCACCCAACACGGGAGCACCGCAGTATGTAAGACAAATGCTAACAAGTATGAAAGGAGAAATTACCAATAACACAATAATAGTGGGAGACTTTAATACCCCACTCACACCTATGGATAGATCAACTAAACAGAAAATTAACAAGGAAACACAAACTTTAAACGATACAATAGACCAGTTAGACCTAATTGATATCTATAGGACATTTCATCCCAAAACAATGAATTTCACCTTCTTCTCAAGCGCACATGGAACCTTCTCCAGGATAGATCACATCCTGGGCCATAAAGCTAGCCTTGGTAAATTCAAAAAAATTGAAATCATTCCAAGCATCTTTTCTGACCACAATGCAGTAAGATTAGATCTCAATTACAGGAGAAAAACTATTAAAAAATCCAACATATGGAGGCTGAACAACACGCTGCTGAATAACCAACAAATCACAGAAGAAATCAAAAAAGAAATCAAAATTTGCATAGAAACGAATGAAAATGAAAACACAACAACCCAAAACCTGTGGGACACGGTAAAAGCAGTCCTAAGGGGAAAGTTCATAGCAATACAGGCACACCTCAAGAAACAAGAAAAAAGTCAAATAAATAACCTAACTCTACACCTAAAGCAACTAGAAAAGGAAGAAATGAAGAACCCCAGGGTTAGTAGAAGGAAAGAAATCTTAAAAATTAGAGCAGAAATAAATGCAAAAGAAACAAAAGAGACCATAGCAAAAATCAACAAAACCAAAAGCTGGTTCTTTGAAAGGATAAATAAAATTGACAAACCATTAGCCAGACTCATCAAGAAACAAAGGGAGAAAAATCAAATCAATAAAATTAGAAATGAAAATGGAGAGATCACAACAGACAACACAGAAATACAAAGGATCATAAGAGACTACTATCAACAATTATATGCCAATAAAATGGACAACGAGGAAGAAATGGACAAATTCTTAGAAAAGTACAACTTTCCAAAACTCGATCAGGAAGAAATAGAAAATCTTAACAGACCCATCACAAGCACGGAAATTGAAACTGTAATCAAAAATCTTCCAGCAAACAAAAGCCCAGGTCCAGACGGCTTCACAGCTGAATTCTACCAAAAATTTAGAGAAGAGCTAACACCTATCCTGCTCAAACTCTTCCAGAAAATTGCAGAGGATGGTAAACTTCCCAACTCATTCTATGAGGCCACCATCACCCTAATACCAAAACCTGACAAAGATGCCACAAAAAAAGAAAACTACAGGCCAATATCACTGATGAACATAGATGCAAAAATCCTTAACAAAATTCTAGCAATCAGAATCCAACAACACATTAAAAAGATCATACACCATGACCAAGTGGGCTTTATCCCAGGGATGCAAGGATTCTTCAATATCCGCAAATCAATCAATGTAATACACCACATTAACAAATTGAAAAATAAAAACCATATGATTATCTCAATAGATGCAGAGAAAGCCTTTGACAAAATTCAACATCCATTTATGATCAAAACTCTCCAGAAAGCAGGAATAGAAGGAACATACCTCAACATAATCAAAGCTATATATGACAAACCCACAGCAAACATTATCCTCAACGGTGAAAAATTGAAAGCATTTCCTCTAAAGTCAGGAACAAGACAAGGGTGCCCACTTTCACCATTACTATTCAACATAGTTTTGGAAGTTTTGGCCACAGCAATCAGAACAGAAAAAGAAATAAAAGGAATACAAATTGGAAAAGAAGAAGTAAAGCTCTCACTGTTTGCAGATGACATGATCCTCTACATAGAAAACCCTAAAGACTCCACCAGAAAATTACTAGAACTAATCAATGACTATAGTAAAGTTGCAGGATATAAAATCAACACACAGAAATCCCTTGCATTCCTATACACTAATAATGAGAAAACAGAAAGAGAAATTAAGGAAACAATTCCATTCACCATTGCAACGGAAAGAATAAAATACTTAGGAATATATCTACCTAAAGAATCTAAAGACCTATATATAGAAAACTATAAAACACTGGTGAAAGAAATCAAAGAGGACACTAACAGATGGAGAAATATACCATGTTCATGGATTGGAAGAATCAATGTAGTGAAAATGAGTATATTACCCAAAGCAATCTATAGATTCAATGCAATCCCTATCAAGCTACCAACAGCATTCTTCACAGAGCTAGAACAAATAATTTCACAATTTGTATGGAAAAACAAAAAACCTCGAATAGCCAAAGCGATCTTGAGAAAGAAGAATGGAACTGGAGGAATCAACCTACCTGACTTCAGGCTCTACTACAAAGCCACAGTTATCAAGACAGTATGGTACTGGCACAAAGACAGAAATATAGATCAATGGAACAAAATAGAAAGCCCAGAGATAAATCCACGCACATATGGACACCTTATCTTCGACAAAGGAGGCAAGAATATACAATGGATTAAAGACAATCTCTTTAACAAGTGGTGCTGGGAACTCTGGTCAACCACTTGTAAAAGAATGAAACTAGAACACTTTCTAACACCATACACAAAAATAAACTCAAAATGGATTAAAGATCTAAATGTAAGACCAGAAACTATAAAACTCCTAGAGGAGAACATAGGCAAAACACTCTCTGACATACATCACAGCAGGATCCTCTATGACCCACCTCCCAGAATACTGGAAATAAAAGCAAAAATAAACAAATGGGACCTAATTAACCTTAAAAGCTTCTGCACATCAAAGGAAACTATTAGCAAGGTGAAAAGACAGCCTTCAGAATGGGAGAAGATAATAGCAAATGAAGCAACTGACAAACAACTAATCTCGAGAATATACAAGCAACTCCTACAGCTCAACTCCAGAAAAATAAATGACCCAATCAAAAAATGGGCCAAGGAACTAAATAGACATTTCTCCAAAGAAGACATACAGATGGCTAACAAACACATGAAAAGATGCTCAACATCACTCATTATCAGAGAAATGCAAATCAAAACCACTATGAGATACCATTTCACACCAGTCAGAATGGCTGCGATCCAAAAGTCTACAAGTAATAAATGCTGGAGAGGGTGTGGAGAAAAGGGAACCCTCTTACACTGTTGGTGGGAATGCAAACTAATACAGCCACTATGGAGAACAGTGTGGAGATTCCTTAAAAAACTGGAAATAGACATGCCTTATGATCCAGCAATCCCACTGCTGGGCATACACACTGAGAAAACCAGAAGGGAAAGAGACACGAGTACCCCAATGTTCATCGCAGCACTGTTTATAATAGCCAGGACATGGAAGCAACCTAGATGTCCATCAGCAGATGAATGGATAAGAAAGCTGTGGTACATATACACAATGGAGTATTATTCAGCCATTAAAAAGAATACATTTGAATCAGTTCTAATGAGGTGGATGAAACTGGAGCCTATTATCCAGAGTGAAGTAAGCCAGAAAGAAAAACACCAATACAGTATACTAACGCATATATATGGAATTTAGAAAGATGGTAACAATAACCCTGTGTACGAGACAGCAAAAGAGACACTGATGTATAGAACAGTCTTATGGACTCTGTGGGAGAGGGAGAGGGTGGGAAGATTTGGGAGAATGGCATTGAAACATGTAAAATATCATGTATGAAACGAGTTGCCAGTCCAGGTTCGATGCACGATACTGGATGCTTGGGGCTGGTGCACTGGGACGACCCAGAGGGATGGAATGGGGAGGGAGGAGGGAGGAGGGTTCAGGATGGGGAACACATGTATACCTGTGGCGGATTCATTTTGATATTTGGCAAATCTAATACAGTTATGTTAAGTTTAAAAATAAAATAAAATTTAAAAAAAAATTAATATGGAAGCTCTGATTGGTGTGGAGTTTAATATAAGCTTTAACATAAATTTCTTTTATTATTAGGTATGTCTGGTACCTTAACAATCTCTTTGCCATTTGATACATTTGGTTCTTGATATGATAACTGATTTCCAAGTGAAATATGGACATTTTGAGTATTATACTAGGGAATGCTTGATGCTACTTAAACATCATTTTAGCTGGTTTGTTTTGACACCAGACTGGCAGAGAGTGGCTGTCAAAATGTACTGTTGAGTGGGGTAGAAATTCAGGTTCCCCATTGGGCCTCCATTGACACTGGAGAGGGAAGAACTCCCTATTACTCCCAACAGGGGAGAGGGCAGTCCAGCTCCCATTAGGGATCCACTGATACCGCTGGGAAGGAGGTTACCTTGTTACTGTGGGGTACTGGTGAAAGCCCTAGCTGTCCCCTAGGCTTCCTCTGGCACCCGCCCCAGTGTGAAGAAGAGAGGTTTCATTACAGACAGGTGAGGGGAGAGATGCACTCTTGCCTTGAAATCTGTGCTGACACTTGGCTAAAATTCCTTGAGATGCTGACATCCAATTTGTGCACTTCTCTGTATGTATGTCATACTATAGTAAGATATGCACCTTCTTATCACTTGGTGGGATGAAATTCCTTACTCAGATGTTTAAAACCACCTCACAGAGGTGATAGGTACCCCTCCTGGTGAGAGTGGGAACCCAGGCATCTGTACTGGTTAATTTTATGTGTCAACGTGTCTGGACCATGAAACCCAGATATTTAGTTAAACATCCTGAATGTTTCTGTGAAAGAGTTTCATTGTTTTTTGTTGTTTTTTGCTGAAGTTAACTTTCAAATGGGTGGACTTTAAATAGATCGCCCTGCACGGCGTGGGAAAGCCTCCACCAATCAGGCGAGGCCTTAGTAGAACCAACCCAATAAAAGCCAGGATTCTGTTGGCAGCGCTCCTTTGGGTTGCACCTCTTCCTGGAGTCTGCAGTCTGTAGTCCTACTCCATCAGATTGGGATTCACTAAGCCTCCACAATCATGTGAATCAATTTCTTAAAATAAATCCTTTTCTTTGCATATGTGTATGTATATATACATGTGCATGTATACATCCTGTTTGTTGTGTTTCTCTGGAGAACCGTAAGACAGGCCTGCCAGCCCTTGCTGGATTGGACACAAATGGGGCTATCAGGGTTTTTTCTGTGCTATTTGGGTGGAATACAGTGGTTATCTTTGAAAAGCTTTGTGTTGTGTTAGGTTGCTCCTTCAGTGGTACTTGTAGAGACGGTAGATGCTAGGTGAAGGGAATGGCGTTTTTACCTCTATGGGTAATTAAAAGAAACACAACACACCTGTGTGGTTTCTGGGTTCCTGCTGCCTGGAAGTCTGGGATACGGGCAGCAAGAAGATAATCCATGGAATTTACCAGCACGTGGCTCCTCAGTTCCTCAGTAGTCTATATTTTGGGTATTCATTGCCTGTAATAATTATGCTTTTTGTGCTTATGTGTTCAGACACCTCTGACTCTTTGTAACCCCATGTACTGTAGCCCACCAGGCTCCTCTGTCCATGGAGTTTTCTAGGCAAGAATGCTTGAATGGGTTGCCATTTCCTACTCCAAAGCATCTTTCCAACTCAAGGATAGAACCTGCATGTCTTGCGTCTCCTGGATTGGCAGGGGGATTCTTTACCACTGCGCTGTCCAGGCAGCCAAATGAGGCTTTTTACCTTTCTATTTTCTCTACTCCTTAGTCCCTGTTCCCCCTCCCCCCTCTGTTGCATCTTGCAATAGTTCTTAGTATTGGAGTTAAATTTAATCTCTCTTGCACATTTTGTCATTTAATGTTAACTACTGACATGAGTCTTTCTGGTGTTTTTCTGTTTACTTGTTTTAGTAACCCCTTTCATAATTATTTACCTGTTTAGAATCCATTTATATACTGAGCAGAATTTGTTTTGAGGTCTGAATATCACTAATGCTTGCTTAAGAATATTATGTTGAGGTTTTGTGCTTTATTAATGATTTGAGAAGATTTTTTCAGCACCTCTAATACTTTATCATTTTCTAGTTGCATTTTATGATACTGTGCATTATTTTTAAATTGCTAGTAAGTTCCTGAAACATCAGTAATAATTATTTCTCTGTAAGCAGTATTAAAGAATTTGAGCAGCTTCTCAGGTTTCTTAAATCAATATTGTAGTATTCCATTGGTACTAGTAAGTGCAATTTCTTTAATGGATGGCGTATTTTGAGGGAGAGAGTATTAATTTCTAGGGACTCCTTTGTTTCTATAGAACTTTAAATGATCTCCTTGCTTCCTTTTACACCTTACCACCTTCCTCTTTGAAGAAGTCTTTCTCTTCCATATAACCAATGTCTTAGACTCCATTTCTGGCCTTTGAGGTCTTCAGATTAAGGCCCTTTTTCTCTTACTAATAGTGCAGTACTGCATTTAGTTCCTGGAGACCTGTTTTTGGTCATTGAACCTAGAATTCGCAGTAGTAGCAATCATGCAACAGATTCTTCTGAGGGTTGAATTTGTTCAGTCAGGGTTCTTCCTGAGTTCCCCGTGGATTTTCTCTTGCTTCCAGCTGGAGGCAGTTCTGTTTCTAAAGGTCAGGCATTATTTGTTCCACCTGGATCATCCAGGCCACTCTTCTTAAGGTCTGTAATGTTAACTATATTTTGTAAATTCTCATTTGATTTGCAGTGTAACATTCATAAGTTCCAGAAGACATCTTTGGAGACCATCTGCCTACCACGTAATTAATTTCAGATAATATCCATTTAGATTAACATTCCCCAGTTTCACTATTGAAATACTTCAGTATCCTCTATTGGATGCTAATTGATTATACTAAAAATTGCCCAATAAGTCATACACTATCTCCCAACAGGCGATGGATAACTGTATATGGAAAATCCATTAGAAAAGTACTTTTCCCATAAAATCCTCATTTAGCTGGTCTCCCCTTTTTCTGAGCAGTACATTTGAAAATGTAGCTTTAATAATTATTGAGCTAACTCCTTTATTTATGAAAAAATGTATTTGTGATTTTTAGACTACCATGTGATATTCTTCTGAGTCTTTTCACCTGCCATGTTTCATTTTACACCTAATCAGCTCCAATAACACTATTTGTATAGTGCTTTATAGTTCACAGCTGCTTAAAATGTACAACCTAATTCCATCCTTAAATAATTGTGCTATTTTCAGGTAAAGAATATCAGAGATTCAGAGAACTTAATTTTGACCTGAAACCCTATGACTCTTTTTTTTTTTTTTTAATTTTATTTTATTTTTAAACTTAACATAACTGTATTAGATTTGCCAAATATCAAAATGAATCCGCCACAGGTACACATGTGTTCCCCATCCTGAACCCTCCTCCCTCCTCCCTCCCCATTCCATCCCTCTGGGTCGTCCCAGTGCACCAGCCCCAAGCATCCAGTATCGTGCATCGAACCTGGACTGGCAACTCATTTCATACATGACATTTTACATGTTTCAATGCCATTCTCCCAAATCTTCCCACCCTCTCCCTCTCCCACAGAGTCCATAAGACTGTTCTATACATCAGTGTCTCTTTTGCTGTCTCGTACACAGGGTTATTGTTACCATCTTTCTAAATTCCATATATATGCGTTAGTATACTGTATCGGTGTTTTTCTTTCTGGCTTACTTCACTCTGGATAATAGGCTCCAGTTTCATCCACCTCATTAGAACTGATTCAAATGTATTCTTTTTAATGGCTGAATAATACTCCATTGTGTATATGTACCACTGCTTTCTTATCCATTCATCTGCTGATGGACATCTAGGTTGCTTCCATGTCCTGGCTATTATAAACAGTGCTGCGATGAACATTGGGGTACACGTGTCTCTTTCCCTTCTGGTTTCCTCAGTGTGTATGCCCAGCAGTGGGATTGCTGGATCATAAGGCAGGTCTATTTCCAGTTTTTTAAGGAATCTCCACACTGTTCTCCATAGTGGCTGTACTAGTTTGCATTCCCACCAACAGTGTAAGAGGGTTCCCTTTTCTCCACACCCTCTCCAGCATTTATTGCTTATAGACTTTTGGATCGCAGCCATTCTGACTGGTGTGAAATGGTACCTCATAGTTGAAACCCTATGACTCTTAACTACAACTGAAACTTAAGCACATGTTTCATTATGCCAAGTTAATTTCTTTAAGTTAATCTGTAGTTACCAGAAATATTTTGCTTCACTGACCACTTAAGCCAAATGTCTTTTTTGCAAAACTTTTTTTTGTGCATACATTTTAGAAGAACTCTGCTTTTACATATATACTTTACTTAAAATTTCAAACAATTTTTATAATTCATTATTTCTATTTTGAGAGTCCTTTTATCACGGCTTTTCTGAAATTAACTATAGGTGAAGCAGTTATTTACATTCTCAATATCATGCACTGTTTATCAACTAAGTGAAGTCCAGGACATTTCCCTACTAAGAAGTTTCTCGAACACTTAAAATCTTCTATTAAGTCAATTTGCTACTGCTAAGTTGCTTCAGTCGTGTCTGACTCTGTGTGACCCCATAGACAGCAGCCCACCAAGGCTCCCCCGTCCCTGGGATTCTCCAGGCAAGAGTACTGGAGTGGGTTGCCATTTCCTTCTCCAATGCATGAAAGTGAAAAGTGAAAGTGAAATCACTCAGTCATGTCTGACTCTTAGCGACCCCATGGACCGCAGCCTACCAGGCTCCTCTGCCCATGGGATTTTCCAGGCAAGAGTACTGGAGTGGGGTGCCATTGCCTTCTCCGATTAAGTCAGTTTAAGAGCTATTTATTGACTACCTGTTAAGCTATTTATTGACTATTCTGTTAAGTCTTAGACTAAAAGTTGGAAGAATTAAATATGAGAAAGTCATGATCATTGCTTTCAAAAAATGACCTTTCAAGAAATAGGCAATCCTAATTCTACCTAAACTTATTCAAATAATAAAGAAGCAATGGACTGGTCCCACAGTTTCCAGCAATGTTACTGTTTTGTCCTATTAAGAAAGCCTAATTGGAAACAATTTATGACAAGTCAGTTTTCCTCATGAAATACTGATACAAAAGCCCTAAGCAAAATCATAGCATAACAAAACTATTAATACACTGAGTTTGATATATCATGGCTGTAAGATTGATAACAGGAATACAAGTTTGTTTTACATTATAAAATCAATAAGAAAAATATTTTTTTTTTTTACTATGTAACAAGATTCTCTTCTACTTTCCAATAACATTTTCCTTGCTTCCTACTGAACCCTAACCAGCAGTATCCTCCAAATTCATATTTCTACCAACTGCCTTTTCCAGGCAGTTTGTATCTTCTCTATCATGCTCCTCAATATCCACCAGCCTCCATCCTGTGCATGGTTTCATGGTCACTTTCACATTTTAGGTATTTGTTAGAGTAGCAGCCCCACTTCCTAGTATCAAACTTTGCCTTAGCTTTCTATTGCTGCCTAACAAATTACTACCAGCATACTGGCTTAAAACTATACACCCAATTTATTTGGCCAGTCAGGTGTCCATGCCTAGCTTAGCTGAGATCTTCTGCTTGGGAGTCTCACAGGAATATATTTGAACTGTGTTCTTATTTGGAGGTTTTATTAAGTAAGGATCCATTTTGTAGCTTGCTCAGGTTTTTGGCACAATGCAATTTGTGTGTGTGTGTGTGGTGGTAAGACCTAGGGCCACAGATTCTTGCTGTCTATTCCTAAAGGCTGCATGCATTTCCTTGCATGTGTTTACTTTCCTAACATGGTGTCCTAAGCCAGCAGTGAGAGTTTCTAGCCAGTTGGCTAGCAAAATAAAGTCCTATAAAAGGCCGTGTAGCCCTGGCAGGCTACCGTACATAGAGTAGGACATGACTGAAGTGACTGAGCATAGCACAACCATGGGAATGACAGTCCATCACTATTACCTTATTCTTTTGGTTAGAAACAAGACATAGGTTCTACCTACATTCAAGATAAGGGGATTTCCCAATACCTGAAGCAGTGGCTGACTTTATTTTTCTGGGCTCCAAAATCACTGTAGATGGTGATTGCAGCCATGAAATTAAAAGACGCTTACTCCTTGGAAGGAGAGTTATGACCAGCCTAAACAGCATATTAAAAAACAGAGACATTACTTTGTCAACAAAGGTCTGTCTAGTCAAGACTATGGTTTTTCCAGTAGTCATGTATGGATGTGAGAGTTGGACTATAAAGAAAGCTGAGCGCCAAAGAATTGATGCTTTTGAACTGTGTTGGAGATGCTTTTGAACTGTGTTGGTGTTGGAGAAGACTCTTGAGAGTCCCTTGGACTGCAAGGAGATCAAACCAGTCCATCCTAAAGGAGATCAGTCCTGGGTGTTCTTGGAAGGACTGATGTTGAAGCTGAAACTCCAATACTTGGTGGCCACTTGATGCAAAGGGCTGACTCATTGGAAAAGACCCTGATGCTGGGAAAGATTAAGGGCAGGAAGAAAAGGGGACAATAGAGGATGAGATGGTTGGATGGCATCACTGACTCAGTGGACACGGATTTGGGTGGACTCCGGGAGTTGTTGATGGACAGGGAGGCCTGGCGGGCTGTGGTTCATGGGGTCGCAAAGGGTCGGACACAACTAAGTGACTGAACTGAAATCAGGAATGTTTGGATCACCTTTTAGTCTGACTTCTGCACTCTAAAATGTGATTTTCTGAGAATTTTAAGTTGAATGGATGTGTTGAATTTTGTCAAAGGCTTTTAGTATATTTACTGAATCGATCTTATTTTTCTTACTGTTAAGATGGAAAACTTTACTGATAATATCAGGTTTCTCTTACATCCTAAGATAAACCTCACTTGATCAAGTTGTATTATATTTTTATATATTTTAAGGTCTGATTTGAAAATTTTATGTGAGGCCTTTTGCATATAAGCTTCTTTGAATTATTTTTTCCTTGTAATATCTCACATTTTAATATCACAGTTAACCCTGGCCTTATAAAATTAGAGTCAGGGTATGTTTCCTTTTTCTCTGTATTTTAAAAAAGCTTACAGGTTTGGCATTAATTCTTATTTTTATTATTACTGTAATTGGCTACTGAAACAATCCAGCCCTAGAGTTTTCTTAATGGGAGTTTCCTTAATTAAAAATTGTACACATATTTATTACTATGCAGATTTTTAAAATGCATTTAGTGTCAGTTTCAGAAACATGCCTTTTAAGGAAATTTTTCATCTGTTGAAATTATTGAGAACGTTTCATAATATTCCCTTATTCTTTTGATATGTATAAGAATTGGAGTTATAACCTTACTTCCCTTTCAAACACTGCTAATTTGTATCTTGTTTCTATTATAGACTGAAGATGCCTTCAAAATTCATGTGTAAAGCTCTATCCCTCAGTGGTATTGGGATGGGGCCTTTGGAAGGTAATTGGGTTTAGGGGCGGTCTTGAGGGCTGAGCCTCCTGTGGTAGGGTTAGTGCCTTTAAAAAAAAGGAAGAAGCACCAGAGTTGTCACTTTTACTTATGTGAGGACACAGTGAGAGGCAGGGCAGTCACCTGCAAGCCAAAAGGACGCTCTTACCAGAATCAAACCATGATAGCATCTGATCTCGGACTTCCAGCCTCAAGAACTGTGAAATACCTGGTATGTGGTATTTTGTTATGGCAGCCCAGGAAGACCATTTCAGTTTCTTCTTTTATGTATTATTTCTGGGTTTTTTATCAGTGTTATTAATTGGTTGAGATAACCAATTTATTCTTTGTCTTTCCCTATTGGTTGTCAATTTTATTTTGAATTCTGCTCTCATAATTAATTTTTCTACAACTTTCTTTAGTGTTAGATTTCATTTTATAGATTAATAGAGTATATAGATTTTCATCCTTTGCAACATTGATATTTAATTCTGTTTTCCTCCATTCACTGCTTTCAAATATTATTTTGAAACTATTTTAAAGCATTTAAAAATTTCTCTTGTGATTCCTCCTTAACTTATGTTTCTTTGTTGTTCAATTGCTAAGTTGTGTCCAACTCTTTGCAACCCCATGGACTTCAGCATGCCAGACTTCCCTGTCCTTTTCTGTCTCCCAGAGTTTCCTCAGATTTGTTATTTCCCACATGTATGGGAGTCTCCATATGTGTAGGAAATTTTTTTAACATGACTGTTAACTGATTTTTGGTTTTTAAGTTTGATTGTGTCCATGTGAGAAAATAGTCAATCTAAGTGAGCATTCCACATGTACTTTAAAATGTAATCAATAGGCACTGAATATAGTAATCCATAAAAGTTAGTTCAAGAGATTGATAGCAGGTTTTTAGATTTTCTATATAGTTATTTTTTTGTTTACTGATCAATTAGCTATTAAGGAAAGCTTGTTAAATCTTCAATATTATTTTAAATTTGTCTTTATGCCTTAGTTCTTTCCATTTATGCTTCATGAATTTTGATACTTTAATATTTCATTTTCCTAGTAAATCGCACCTGATTTTTGTATAATGTTCAAATCTTATTTTGCATTGAGGTCTCATATGCCTGGTATTAAAATAGCCAGGCCAGTTCTTTGATGGTGGTTAGGTATTTTGTTTTCCATTCAGTTGTTTTCAACATGTCTGTGTTTTCATTTAAAGTTCATTGTATAAATAGCGTCTAATTATATTTTTTAAATCTAGTTCACATCACAGACTCTCTAAAATAGGATGTTAAATCTACTTACTGTTTGGTATTTAGAGTTAATTATACCATCTTGCTAATTGCATAATTTTCATTCTATTTTTGGTTTGTCTGTTCTTGATTTCTTACCTTCTTTTGGGTTATTAAATTTTTAGTGTCCCCCCCTTTTTTTTTCATGTACAGTCACCTTAGTTGTACTTTATTGTTTTTAGTTGCTCTAGACTTAATATGTATCCTCATCTTCCCAGTCTACTTTTGATCGAGTCCTCCAACTTTTAACTCCTCATGTGACATTTCACACTTCTCAATTTTCACTAAACTCTTTGTATTTCCCACTTTTACCTTCCATTTTTTTGCTTCTAATTTTCCATTTTACAAATGTAATAACCCTTTAAACTCTATAGTAATTCTGTTACATGTCCTGCATCTTTGTGACTCATGTATTTTTAACTTCCACATATATTTTAATACCATTTTATTGGACTGTTACTTTCAAGTAGTTAATTATGAGAAAGTATATTCTTATGTAATTGTCCACATATTTATCATGTTTTTCCTCCTTTTTCGTGGATTAAATTTTTTTCTGTATCATGTCATTTATCTTCAACCTGAAAGGTACCCCGTAGTTTCCATTATAGTACATTATCTGTGCTTGCAGGGAATATTCTTATGTTACTTGGATATTTGTTTAGTCTCATTTAAAAAAATGTTTATTACTGATATATAATACTAGGATTATATTTTTTTCATTTTTGTTTTGGCCATTTTAAAGATTTTATTCTGTTCCTTTCCCATGGAAGTCAGCTGTCACTATTATCCTTGTTTCCTAGTAGAGCATGTTTCTTTTATCTCTGACTGCTTTAATTTTTTTCTTTACATTTGGTGTCCAGCTGTATGACTCTGATATGCCTCTGATAGATATCATTCTGTTTATAAATTTATCTTGTGAGTTAGTGATAGTCATACAGTTTTTCAAGTTATATGTCATTATATGTTATATATGTTATATTATTAACAGTGTTGTGTTTCTCCTGTACAGAAAGGTGATTCAGTTATACATGTATCTACTCTTTTTCAAAGTTTTTTCCCATTTATGTTATTATAGAATGTTGAGCAGAGTTCCCTGTGCAATATAGTAGGCCCTTTTTGGTTATCTGTTTTAAATATAGCAGTGTGTACATGTGAATCTCAAACTCCCAATCTATCCCTCCTTTACCCCTGCCCCACTGTTAACCATAAATTCATTCTCAGTCTGTGAGTCTGTTTCTGTTTTATAAATAAGTTCATTCCTATCATTTCCTATCTTAACGTTATTTTCTAATTTTGTGTTCAGACATTCTGACATCCCAATAGTATGCAGAACAATTTGCCCCACTGTTTACAAAAGTATTGTTAACTAATTGGTATTAGTTGGCCTCCTACTTCTTTGATTTGTCTGTTACTATGTCCAGTTGGATAAGTCCATTCAATACACTTTTTATTTCTGATATTGTACCTTTTGGATATAAAATGTGCTTTTGATTCTTTTTGACAATTTTATTACTCTGAAGATATTTTATATTGTCTCACTCATTAAGAATCTATTTTTGTTTATCATATTTTATATAGTACTTAAAATATTTAACATCTTTATCTGCTAAATTCATTGTCATCTGGTTCATCTTAAATTCTGTTTCTATTGCCTATTTTCTTGATTATGATTCATAGTTTTAAATCTATTAATTTTGATGGAATGTTGGACATTTGGATAATGTAGGAGCTCCTACTATTTTTCTCTGAAGAATCTTGATTCTTAGAATAGCAGGCAGTTGAAATAGTGGGTGATGAGTTTGGACTTGGATAGTTTTGTTCTTGTACTTTTTTCTTACGCACCTCTTCCTTGGCTGGGCTCAACTCTCTTGTGAGTTTTGTCAGGGCTTCACTGGGTCTTGTGAGAGCAGGTCTGAGATACAGTTCTTATTCCTAAGGTGCCTCACAGGGAAGATAGAGATATTAAGAAGATGTAAAAGACACATGTTTACTATGAGCTGCCCTGGTGGCTCAGATGATAAAGAGTGTGCCTACAATGCAGGATACCTGGATTTGGTCCCTGGGTCAGGAAGATCCCCTGGAGAAAGGAATGGCAACCCACTCCAGTATTCTTGCCTGGGAAATCCCATGGACAGAGGAGACCATACATGAGATCACATAGAGTCGAACACGGCTGAGTGACTAACATTTTCCCTTTCGCTTTGTTTACTATGATGCCAAATCCTGATTGCTACTTCCTCAGTTCACTGGGACGGGGATGCTGTATTTGGATTTTATTTACTTGTGGCCACATTGGGAAGCTACCTCAAGCCATGAAACTGTGGTGGCGGGCCCACCTCATTGTGTCTCTTCTTTGAGACATCATTCTGATACTGCCTATTGTCCATTAAAAAAAAGTTTCATAAATTTTGAATAGTATGATGGCTGTTTATAGTGCATATT
This sequence comes from Bubalus bubalis, assembly GCF_019923935.1. Lineage (NCBI taxonomy): Eukaryota > Metazoa > Chordata > Mammalia > Artiodactyla > Bovidae > Bubalus > Bubalus bubalis. Next base: position 83,892,694 of record NC_059164.1, read on the forward strand.
GGGCTACCCAGGTAGCACTAGTTGGTAAAGAACCCGCCTGCCAGTGCAGGAGACTTAAGAAATGTGGGTTCAATCCCTGGGTTGGGAAGAAGCCCTGGAGGAGGGCACAGCAACCTATTCCAGTACTCTTGCTTGGAGAATTCCATGAACAGAAGATCCTGGAGGGCTACAATCCATAGAGTCACAGAGAGTCAGACATGACTAAGTGACTTAGGGCACACAATATTAGGGCTTCCCTTGTGGCTCAGACAATAAATAATCTGCCCACAATGCAGAAGACTGCATTTGATCCCTGGGTTGGGAAGATACCCTGGAGAAAGGAATGGCCCACTCCAGTATTCTTGCCTGGAGAATTACATGGACAGAGAGGCCTGGTGGGCTACAGCCCATGCTGTCCAAAGTGTTGGACACAACTGAGCGACTAACATATAGTGCATATTAACACTTTTCCCTTTCTGGCTGAAAGCAGAGTTGTTGTTCATCTTTTTTTACTCATTTGCTGAATTTTTTTTAAAAAAGTATTTTTTTAGCATTGACATATTTAAAATTAACCGATAATAATTATTAATATAATTGTCATTTTGTGCCACAGCACATAGGGAATTGCAGTAAAATAGGAAAGATTTTTTAAAATTTTAGTAAGGGCATATTTTCTCTAAGAACTGAAAATTTGCTCCCATGACCTACTTAAGGCTAACCCAAACCTTAATTCAGAGAGTAAATTGGATAAAATGGCAATTAATTGGCAGTACCTGCTGGAGAGTTGTGTTGAGGTCACAGAAGAAATATCCACTGTTATGAGAGGAGTTTATCACTCATTGGCATGCAGCCCCAAAGAATAGTGTTAGTATATTATGTTATAATTTTTGCATTGCTCATCTATATAAAATATAGAGACAAATGTCTCAATCATGGTAGGAATACTTAGGACATACTTCTTGTATGAAAATGTGCACTTTTCTATTACAAGATACTGTGATCCAGTTGTAGAGTACATTATTCTCCTCAAATTACAGAAAATCAACCTTAAAAGACAGAAAGTAATCCTTCTTAGATATAAAAAGGCATCTCAATCAGCATTAAATATATGCTAATTTCAGGACTTACAGATTCTGACAAGAGTTGTCACCTCCTCCCAACGAAACCCATTGTGAATTGCAGGAATCTTCTTTGCTTCTTTTGTTTACATCCTGTTAATATCAGTTCATGTTAGCAGTTACTCACTGGTTGGTATGCAGATCAGTTTTGAATGTGGTCAGCTATAAGGAGTTTGAAATGATACTAGGATTAGAAAATACTTCAGGAGTTTTGCAAGTTGCCTAAGATATTTGATTGACCAAGTTTGACAATAAATGTAGCAATGAACAGAAGAATGCCTGATTTTGTTCAGCTGTCATTTAAAAACATGTCGATACATACTAATATTTGACTTCACATTAAGGATAAATTGATTAAGAATGATAATTTTCCTTTTGGAATTGAGAAGAGAGGTTAGGTAATTTATGTCAAGTCTCACGGGTGGTTGAATTCACAATCAAGATTTCTGAAGCCAAATGCAGTGCTTTTTCCTGTCTACTATACTGTCCCTTTACTCTAGCAAACATTTCCTTGCACGGAGAAAGGAAATAATTCCTTTCCTACTCAGGTTTATATGCTTTTTTAACCTTATTCTAGCTGCCAGGTCTTTTTCTGTTTTTTTTTTTTTTTTCTTCAGATTTCTATTTGGATGGCATACTTACGGTCCTACCTTGGTATATTATAGAAAAGTATGCATGTTGCTATATATATATATATATCAGATGGTAATCTCTGAAAATTGCTCTTGGCTAAAAAGTTCATTATAAATGTAAGATACCATTAGTACAATGTGGAAATAGTCAATGGTTAATAACCATTTAAAGTATTCTCTCTCCTTCATGAAGCAGCTATTATTCATAACCTATCCACCTACAGTGCCAGAGACCTGGGTTTGATCCCTGGGTTGGGAAGATCCCCTGGAGGAGGTTATGGCAACCCACTCCTGTATTCTTGTCTGGAGAATCCCCATGGATAGAGGAGGCTGGCAGGCTATAGTCCACAGGGTTGCAAAGAGTTGGACACAACTGAGCAACTAAGCACAGCACAGCACAACATAAGATATTCAAATAGTAGCTATTCCACTTGGTTTCACATTGCAGAGGAAAGCCCTTCTCATTCAAATATTTTGGTATGTTAGGAAATAAAGGGCTCTGGTTTAGGGAAAAGGCCAGAAAAATAGGATTAATTATCTCTATTATGGGATCTGAGGGTTGATATAATACAGACTTTGTTCATGACTTTAAAAGTTGCAAATAGAATGGCAGTCATGTTTACTTGAAGTCACTTTTACACTTAAAAAGACAAACTTCCCCCAAATATGTGTGCTTCAGAGTATTTGGAAACCACAATATGAAATTATTCATTATTAAATTACCAGGGCTTCAAATAGAAACTTATTACTGTGTAAATTGAAAATGATAAAATTGCATTTCCTTGAAAAATATATAGCAGATCCATTAATATAGGTCCTCTCATTAGTGTATTTCTATTGCACCTCCTTTAGGATTCACAGCATTGTTTAACTCTCAATAAGAATGTAGACTATTTGGGAGAGGGTGAGTAGAAAGTTTGGGGGGGCATAGATATCCTTGTAAAAATCTCAGCTTTGTATTTAAAATTAGTGTGAGGTGAGATAACTTATTGAATCTCTGAGCCACAATTTGATAATTTTTGTTAAAGAAAAATAAGGTTAATGTTTAAGGGTTTAAAACATGTATCAAAAATACAATATAAGCTAATTACCTCTGATAAAAAGGGCCTTCAATAAAGAGTGGACATTATTATATTTGTCAGTGCTGCCTAGTTGTATGAACTTTGAGAAATAAGAAACAAGGTTACATTTTCTGTTTCAATTTTTCTAACTGTTCAATAAAGTTGAAACAACTGCCTCTTTTCTACCTTGAAAGGATGAAAATATCAGACAAAGTTGCTGGTTGCTGGCTTGAAGCCCAAACCCTTCACTTTAATTCTCTTGGGAATTAACAAACTTGATGTAAAAAGAAAAAATAATTTTTTTTTTTTTACTCAGAAAAGAGCACTAAAACACTGAATAGAACTTGATTCTCTTTACCTGCAATCTGCAAGTAGCTTTTTACCTATAAAAAGTATGCTATGGAGAATTTGTAACACCTATACACAACACAATAAAGAATCTACCTGCAGTGCAGGAGACCAAGGTTTGAACCTGGGGTTAAGAAGATTCCCTAGAGAAAGGAATGCAACATACTCCAGTATTCTTGCCTGGAGAAATCCATGGACAGAGGAACCTGATGGACTATAGTCCATGGGGTCACAAAGAGTCAGACATGACTGAATGACTAACACTCCTTACAAAACGCAGACACACACAGACAAAATGGCATATTCTGTATGTTGACTTTCCTTGAGTTTTCAAAGCAACTAGAAAGTTATTTTTATATTTTGTGCTAGTGATATATAGCTTTTATATCTTTCTGCTAGCTAAGTTCAGTTCACTTCAATAATGCAGTCGTGTCCGACTCTGTGCAACCCCATGGACGGTAGCACGCAAGGCTTCCCTGTCCATCAACAATTCTAGAGCTTGCTCAAATTCATGTCCATCCAGTTGTGATGCCATCCAATCATCTCATCCTCTGTCATCCCCTTCTCTTCCTGCTTTCAACCCTTCCCAGCATCAGGGTCTTTTCTAATGAGTCAGTTCTTTGCATCAGGTTGCCAAAATATTGGAGTTTCAGCTTCAGCATCAGTCCTTCCAATGAATATTCAGAACTGATTTCTTTAGGATGGACTGGTTGGATCTCCTTGCAGTCCAAGGGGCTCTCAAGACTCTTCTCCAACACCACAGTTCAAAAGCATCAATTCTTTGGTGCTCACCTTTCTTTATAGTCCAACTCTCACATTCATACATAACTATTGGAAAAACCATAGCTTTGACTAGACGGATCTTTGTTGACAAAGTAATGTCTCTGCTTTTTAATATGCCGTCTAGGTTGGTCATAGCTTTTCTCCCAAGGAGCAAGTGTCTTTTGATTTCATGGCTGCAGTCACCATCTGCAGTGATTTTGGAGCCCTCCAAAATAAAGTCTGACACTGTTTCCATTGTTTTCCCATCTATTTGCCATGAAGTGATGGGACTGGATGCCATGATCTTAGTTTTCCGAATGTTGAGCTTTAAGCCAACTTTTTCACTCTTTCACTTTCATCAAGAGGCTCTTTAGAGTTCTTTTCTGCTTACTGCCATAAGGGTGGTTTCATCTGCATATCTGAGGTTATTGATATTTCTCCCGGCAATCTTGATTCCAGCTTGTGCTTCATCCAGCCCGGCATTCACATGATGTACTCTGCATTAAGTTAAATAAGCAGGGTGATAATAAACAGCCTTTACATATTCCTTTCCTAATTGGAACCAGTCTGTTGTTTCATGTCCAGTTGTAACTGTTGCTTCTTGACCTGCATATAGATTTCTCAGGAGGCAGGTCAGGTGGTCTGATAGTCCCATCTCTTGAAGAATTTTCCACCATTTGTTGTGATCCACACAGTCAAAGGCTTTGGTGTAGTCAATAAGACAGAAGTAGACATTTTTCTGGAACTCTTTTGCTTTTTCGATGATCCAGTGTATGATGACAATTTGATCTCTGGTTCCTCTGGTTTTCTAAATCCAGCTTGAAATTTTGAGCATTACTTTGCTAGCATGTGAGATGAGTGCAATTGTGTGGTAGTTTGTACATTCATTGGAATTGCCTTTGGGATTGGAATGAAAACTGAACTTTTCAAGTCCTATGGCCAACACTGAGTTTTCCAAATTTGCTGGCATATTGAGTGCAGCACTTTCACAGCATCATCTTTTAGGATTTGAAATAGCTCCACTGGAATTCCATCACCTCCTTTAGCTTTGTTTGTAGTGATGCTTCTTAAGGCCCACTTGACTTCACATTCCAGGATGTCTGGCTCAAGGTGAGTGATCACACCATCGTGGTTATCTGGATCATAAAGATCTTTTTTGTATAGTTCTTCTGTGTATTCTTGCCACCTCTTAATATCTTCTGCTTCGGTTAGGTCCATATCTTTTCTGTCCTTTACTGTGCCCATCTTTGCGTGATATGTTCCCTTGGTATCTAATTTGAGGAGATCTCTAGTCTTTCCCATTCTATTGTTTTCCTCTATTTCTTTGCATTGATCACTAAGTAAGGCTTTCTTATCTCTCCTTGCTATTTTTTGGAACTCTGCATTCAAATGAGTATATCTTTCCTTTTCTCCTTTGCCTTTTGTTTCTCCTCTTTTCTCAGCTATTTGTATGGCCTTCTCAGACAACCTTTTTTCCTTTTGGCATTTCTTTTTCTTGGGGATGGTCTTGATCACTGCCTACTGCCTCCTGTACAATGTCACGAACCTCCATCCATAGTTTTTCAGGCACTCTGTCTATCAGATCTAATCCCTTGAATCTTTGTCATTTCCACTGTATAATCATAAGGGATTTGATTTAGGTCATACTGAATGGCCTAGTAGTTTGCCCTGCTGCTGCTGCTGATGGCACTTCAGTCATGTCTGACTCTGTGGGACCCCATGGACTGCAGTCTACCAGGCTCCTCCATCCATGGGATTTTCCAGGCAAGAGTACTGGAGTGGGTTGCCATTGCCTTCTCAGGTGGTTTACCCTACTTTTTTCAATTTAAGTCTGAATTTGGTGATAAGGAGTTCGTTATCTGAGCCACAGTTAGCTCCCACTCTTGTTTTTACTGTCTGTATAGAGCGTCTCCATCTTTGGCTGCAAAGAGTATAATCAGTCTGATTTCAGTATTGACCATCTGGTGATGTCTTTGTGCCGTGTCTTGTCTTGTGTTGTCGGAAGTGGGTGTTTGCTATGACCTGTGTGTTCTCTTGGCAAAACGCTGTTAGCCTTTGCCCTGCTTCGTTTTGTACACCAAGGTCAAATTTGCCTTTTACTCCAGATATCTCTTGATTTTTGCATTCCAGTCCCTTGTAAAGGATACCTTTTTTGGATGTTAAATGTAGAAGTTTTTGTAGGTCTTCATAGAACCATTCAACTTCCGCCTCTTCAGCATTACTAATTGGGGCCTAGACTTGGATTACTGTGATATTGAATGGTTTGCCTTGGAAATGAACAGAGATCATTCTGTTCTTGAGATTGCATCAAGTACTTCATTTTGGACTCTTTTGTAGACTAGAGTTTCATCTGTTAGCTAAAAGTTAACAAAAACCAAGATTCTTTCACAAATTCACATGAAATACCTGGTCAACTATATTTGTTGTCCCATGTTCCCAAGCACTGTTTTATCCAGATTAAAATGTTTCAAAATACCACCTAGTGTTATATATGGATATCTGTGTTTACTGTAGTCTATTCCTTATTAATCATTTATATGAATTGTTTTTAACATTCAACTCATTTTTCCCCTGGCTTTATTGAGACAGAAAAGACCAAAAAAATTGTGTATGTTTAGGGTGTGCAGATTTTTGAATAAGGAAATAGCAACCCACTCCAGTACTCTTGCCTGGAAAATCCCATGGATGGATGAGCCTGGTAGGCTATAGTCCATGGGGTTGCTAAGAGTCTGACTCGACTGAGCGACTTCACTTTCACTTTTCACTTTCATGCATTGGAGAAGGAAATGGCAACCCACTCCAGTGTTCTTGCCTGGAGAGTCCCAGGGACAGGGGAGCCTGGTGGGCTGCCATCTATGGGGTCACACAGAATTGATCATGACTAAAGAGACTTAGCAACAGCAGCAATCTTATTCCATTGATCTATGTGCCTGTTTCAATACCAGGGCCATACAGTTTTTATTACTATAGTCTTGTAATATAGTTTGAAATCAGGAAACATAGCATCTCCAACTTTGTTACTCTTTTTTAAGTTTGCTTTGGATATTTGGGGCCTTTTGTGGTTCTATACAAATTGTTCTATAGGATTGTTCTATTTTGGTGAAAAATAACATTGAACTTTTGATGGGATTGAACCTGTGGATTGCTTTGGGTAGTGTGAGTATTTTAATAATATTGTTCCAATCTATGACCATGGAATCTTTCTATTTATTTATGTCTTTAATTTCTTTCATCAACATCTTAGTTTTCAGTGTGCAATTCCCCCCACCCCTTTGGTTATAAATGTTTCCCAGATATTTTATTCTTTTCAATGCAGTTGTGAATGGGATTGCTTTCTTAAGTTCTTTCAGATTATTCATAAGCAGTGGGTAGAAACACAATTTTGTATATTGAATTTTTGTAGCTTGAAACTTTACAGAATTTTAGTTCTAACAGTTTTTCATGGAGTCTAATTATATATGTGATGTATATTTTATATATATATATATACACACACACACATATATGTACATTTGTGTTTATATACATGCACACACCAATTATCTGGGCACTCTGTGGCCCATCACAGATGTTTTCATGGTGTTAAAGAATTGGTGATCAAAACAGTTATACCACTTGGGGACCTAAAATGTGAAGTAGACAGCCCATGAGGTGTGTGTGTGTGTGTGTGTGTGTGTGTGTGTGTGTGTGTGTGTGTATGTTCATGTAGGACAAATATATAATAAACACAAAAACAAATATCCAAATAAACAAAATAAACCTTACTCTCACTCTCTTCTCCTTTTCTCTTTCCCCAACCATCCCTTTCTAATAAAGTAGAAAAAAATACCAGCACAGATTTGCATAAATTTGAAGGGTGAACCATTAAATTACCTTTTGTTACAGAGTTCCTGGCATGTAAAACAGAAAGTTCAAATGCCTAATATTTGGGATATGATAGTTAAAATAATCCATGGAGAAGCTAGTTTGGAGGAGGCAGATGAAAATAAGGCATTGTCAAAAATTAGTCACTGGATGAACAGGACCCAGAAATAACAATGAACCTGAAAACCTATGTGGCATAATTAATATCTGAATCCAGTGGAATTCAGACCAGTGGTAAAATATGAAGGATTTTCACAAAATGGTTTTTGTCCAAAAATTATTTTGGCTTCATGGAAAATGTGTAGATGGTACTAAAGGCCTTATGACATTGACCATCAAGGGACTCTTTTTTGGTTCAACTAAACATTAAGATTTACACTATGTTAGACCACATTTGGCACCAGTCTACTCAGAGATCGAGATTAGCTCCCACAGCATGGTCTTCCCCTTCAGTGAATATCCTTGAAGCAGTCCATATGGAACCAGGAGAAGAGTCCCACAGGCAGGAATTGCTTGTTTTGAAATCCTTGTATTATCTAAAAGCCAAAAACCTTGTTATACTTTCAGATGCATTGTTTCTGGGTGCTGTACAAGGGAAATGATCGTTTACAAGAGTCACTGAATGTCATTGCATTTAGAGAATCTCAAATCAGATTGTCCAAAGATATTTTATTTCATATATGCTTCCTCCTATTCCTGAAAAAATTTACCAATCAGGCATCATTTTTATGTAAAGTAATATTGCATAGTAATTTTGTTCATAATGTCATCCTTGTAATGTTAAAAACTAGAGTGGGACACTAAACTGAAAGTCAGGTTCTCATAAAAAGGAAAAAAGGGGGCTTTGCTAAACCTTTGCTCATAGATTCCCTGTAGATCATAACATCTGGGGGAAAAGAGTTCCAATAGAGATAACTGCCAGTGCCAAGAATCTAATTCAGAAATATGTCTGCAATATTTGAACAACAGTGAGGAGCCAAGAAGTCAGACCCTTAATAAAAGGTGGGTAGAGTTAGATGATATTGACCTTTATAGACATTAGAACACTTTGATTTTGACTTAAGTGTAAGAAGATAGCAAGTAGTTTAGAGAATGAGATTGACAAACTCCAAGTAAGAAGTTTGTCATGAAGGTAAATGTGCAAGAAAAATGTCTGTTTTATTTTGCGTTTACCTTAACCATTATGTGTTAAAATGTTAGAATTTCTTCATATTCCTTCCTTGATATCTTACTAGTTTTTAAATTTTTTATTGATGTATAGTTGATTTTAAAATATATTAGTTTTAAATATGTAACATAGTAATTATTTTTATAGATTATTCTTCTTTAAAGTCATTATAAACTAATGGCTGAATTTCCCTGTGCTGTTATCCTTCTTGCATATTTTATACATAGTTGTTTGTCTCTTAACTTTCATACACCGATCTCCCAACCCCACTTCCCTCTCCCTTGTGAGAACCACTCGAATGTACTCTGTATCTCTGAATCTGTTTTCTTATAGACAATCATTTGTTTTATTTTTTAGGTTATACATATGGTAGTAACAGTTTATCTTTGTCTGACTTAATAGTACTCTATAGAAAGTCCATCCACATTGTTGTAAATGGCAGAATTTCATTGTTTTCTTGTGGCTGAGTAATATTTCTTTGTATAGATATACGCCACATTTTCTTTTTCCATTCATCTGTTGATGGGCGCTTGGGTTGTTTGCATATCTTGGCTGTTGTAAATAATGCTGCTATGAACATTGGGGTGCATTTTGTTCCAAACTAGTGTTTTAATTTTCTTAAGCTATATATCTATATATATATCCAGCAGTAGAATTGCTGGATTATATGGTAGCTCTATTTTTTGTGTTTTGAAGAACTTCCATACTATTTTTCATATTGGCTGCACCAATTAACAGTCCCACCAACAGTGTGCTAGAGTTCTTTTCCCTAAATCCTTGCCAATATTTGTTATTTATAAACTTTTTGAGGATAAATAACTATTTTGACAGGTGTGTAGTAGTAGCTCATTATGGTTTTGCACTTCTCTGATTAGTGGTGTTGAGTATATTTTCATGTGCCTGTCGGATATCTCTATATCTTCCTTGGGGAAAAATACCTATTCTGGTCTTCTGGCCAGTTTTTTATACTGAGTTGTATGAGCTGTTTATATATTTTGGATATTAACTGCTTATTGATCATAACATTTATAATTTTTTTTCCCATTCAGTAGGTTATCTTAGGTATCTAAGATAGCCTTTATGTCACGCTTAATGGTTGTTCATATTTGGACCTTGGGGACCCAAGATTGGTGTTTAAGGTACAAACAGTCATAAACTTTTTATTTTTGAAAAGTAGTTTGGTAATGTACTGGAACTTAGTAATAGAGTAAATGTGGTTAAAAAAAAAAAAAAAACAACTAAGTAGGCTCCTGATATATTTGTTTCTATGAAAATGCATGTAACAGCAACATTGTTCTCATACCTTACTTGTTTTCTCATACCAGTTTCTCCATTTCATTTTAAATATGCATCTCTATACAATATAAAAAGTATAAGCTTGGTAGGAAAGCCATGTTAATATTTTGATCTTTGCTTTAGTTCAGAATAACTTCATCTAGTTGAATAGTCTCCACTGGTCTTATTTGCAGATATTTTCAGTCCTGTTTACACCTGTTTTGGGGCTAGAAGCAGTCAGATTATCCAGATTCATGGTATTATTTTTGCATATCTGCTTATAACCTTGGCAAATTTTTCTTGGTCTTTTTTAGTTGTAATTGCCAAACTCAATGGGGAAGCAATTAACACCCATTAGATTTTTAGATTTTCCCAAACACTTTCACTAGAGATATATGTTCAGGAAAAACTTTAAATTATCACAGAAGATAATTTACCAAATACAAGGAAAAGATGAAAATAATAGGTGAACAGATAGGAAATCTAAAGCAAGTGAAATGAAGTCACTCAGTCATGTCCAACTGTTTGTGACCCCATGGACTGTAGCCTACCAGGTTCCTCCATCCATGGAATTTCCCAGGCAAGAATACTGGAGTGGGTTGCCATTTCCTTCTCCAGGAGATCTTCCCAACCCAGGGATTGAACCCGGGTCTCCCACATTGTAAGTAGATGCTTTACCATCTAAGACATCAGGGAAGTTCAAAAAAGCAAGTAAATGAAAATTATTTTTGAATTATTTATGTAATCTTAAATGTTAAATTCAACAGGTGGGCTATACTAAAGATTGGAGCAGGTTGAAGCCAACACAGAAACGTAACAGTGGTAAATGGACATAGCATTCCCTCCAATCTGAGGGAAATAAAGCGAGGGATGAAAAATAAAAAGGATCAGTGAACTGTGAAATATTCTCACATAATCCAAAATATGTTTACTAGCAATTTCTGAAATAGAAAAAATATTCCAGCCTACAGTTTTGAGAAATCTGTGAAACACAAGCAGGATTGACGGATGGTATATCTAACAGCCAAAACACATATATATACAAAAATGTCTTAAGCATTCACAGAAAAAAGATGAGTAGTGAAGAGTTGAGGGGAAGGCAGTACAAATAATGGGAGATTAGCGAAAGGGAGCTGGGAGGTAATGTGATGACAAGTTCAATTCAATTTGTTGAAAGGAACAAAAAAAATCTTTCAATCCAGATACCTCTGTTGTTTGGTCTTTAAGTTGTGTCCAACTCTTTGTGACCCCATGGACTGTAGTATGCCTGGCTCCTCTGTCCATGGGATTCCCCAGGCAAGAATACTAGGGTGGGTTGCCATTTTCTTCTCCAAGGTCTCCTCTCCAGATACCTATAAACACCCAAAACAATTCTTCAAAGAAATGAGAGTAAAATAGATTTATATATAACCAAAAGCTATAAAAATTTAAATAGCAGTGTATCTTTGGTCTATTAAATCCTAAAGATAATACTTCATGCTGAAGGGAAACATCTGAACTACCAGGAAAGAATAAAGATGACACTTCATGCTGAAGGGAAATGATACCACCATAAGGAAAGTAGGATCCAGAGTAGGGGAGTAGGGAGGAGTGCACCAGGAATGACAAATATATAATTAAGATAAATGGCTTTCTTTACTAATTTCTACTAAACTGGCCTGCATCTATGATTCATAAAATAACTGTATCAATAGCATGTCAGATGCATGAAAAATTATATTGTTGAAATATTCTTATATTTTTCACAGTATGGTAAAATATATAAGACTGGTATCACTCAATATAAAGGTCAAATTCTTTAATGAGTATCAGCAATTTAAATCCAGCAATATGTTAAAGTTATGATATAATCAAGGGAATTATTTCAGGAATCTAAGAACTTTTTAAACATTTTGTTTTATATATTTGAAAACAGTTCATCACATTAACAGGATAAATAATAAAATCATGAGTTAAATTTCAATACATTAGGAACATCTTGAAAAAAATCTAATACATATCCATGATAACTCTCAAGTGTCTACTAATGGAAGGAAATTTCATCCGTTTAATAAAAGCAATTACCAAAATGCTCAGATAGCAGCATACCTAATGGTGAAATACTGAATGCTTTCCCCCATAAATTGAGTTCAAAGACAGGAGGAACACTCTTCTTTCCTTTCAACATTTTATTCAATACTATGCCTTTTAGAACTAACACCCAAAAAAGATATCCTTTTCATTATAGGGGACTGGAATGCAAAAGTAGGAAGTCAAGAAACACCTGGAGTAACAGGCAAATTTGGCCTTGGAATACAGAATGAAGCAGGGCAAAGACTAATAGAGTTTTGCCAAGAAAATGCACTGGTCATAACAAACACCCTCTTCCAACAACACAAGAGAAGACTCTATACATGGACATCACCAGATGGTCAACACCAAAATCAGATTGATTATATTCTTTGCAGCCAAAGATGGAGAAGCTCTATACAGTCAGGAAAAACAAGACCAGGAGCTGACTGTGGCTCAGACCATGAACTCCTTATTGCCAAATTCAGACTTAAATTGAAGAAAGTAGGGAAAACCACTAGACCATTCAGATATGACCTAAATCAAATCCCTTATGATTATACAGTGGAAGTGAGAAATAGATTTAAGGGCCTAGATCTGATAGAGTGCCTGATGAACTATGGAATGAGGTTCGTAACATTGTACAGGAGACAGGGATCAAGACCATCCCCATGCAAAAGAAATGCAAAAAAGCAAAATGGCTGTCTGGGGAGGTCTTACAAATAGCTGTGAAAAGAAGAGAAGCAAAAAGCAAAGGAGAAAAGGAAAGATATAAACATCTGAATGCAGAGTTCCAAAGAATAGCAAGAAGAGATAAGAAAGCCTTCTCCAGGAATCAATGCAAAGATAGAGGAAAACAACAGAATGGGAAAGACTAGGGATCTCTTCAAGAAAATCGGAGATACCAAAGGAACATTTCATGCAAAGATGGGCTCGATAAAGGACAGAAATGGCATGGACCTAACAGAAGCAGAAGATATTAAGAAGAGGTGGCAAGAATATACAGAAGAACTGTACAAAAAAGATCTTCATGACCCAGATAAACACAATGGTGTGATCACTGACCTAGAGCCAGACATCCTGGAATGTGAAGTCAAGTGGGCCTTAGAAAACATCACTACGAACAAAGCTAGTGGAGGTGATAGAATTCCAGTGGAGCTATTCCAAATCCTGAAAGATGATGCTGTGAAAGTGCTGCACTCAGTATGCCAGCAAATTTGGAAAACTCAGCAGTGGCCACAGGACTGGAAAAGGTCAGTTTTCATTCCAATCCCAAAGAAAGGCAATGCCAAAGAATGCTCAAACTACCGCACAATTGCACTCATCTCACACGCTAGTAAAGTCATGCTCAAAATTCTCCAAGCCATGCTTCAGCAATATGTGAACCGTGAACTTCCAGATGTTCAAGCTGGTTTTAGAAAAGGCAGAGGAACCAGAGATCACATTGCCAACATCTGCTGGATCATGGAAAAAGCAAGAGAGTTCCAGAAAAACATCTATTTCTGCTTTAATGACTATGCCAAAGCCTTTGACTGTGTGGATCACAATAAACTGTGGAAAATTCTTCGAGAGATGGGAATACCATACCACTTGACCTTCCTTTTGAAAAATCTGTTTGCAGGTCAGGAAGCAACAGTTAGAACTGGACATGGAACAACAGACTGGTTCCAAATAGGAAAAGGAGTACATCATGGCTGTATATTGTCACCCTGTTTATTTAACTTATATGCAGAGTACATCATGAGAAATGCTGGACTGGAAGAAACACAAGCTGAAATAAAGATTGCCAGGAGAAATATCAATAACCTCAGATATGCAGATGACACCACCCTTATGGCAAAAAGTGAAGAGGAACTCAAAAGCCTCTTGATGAAAGTGAAAGTGGAGAGTGAAAAAGTTGGCTTAAAGCTCAACATTCAGAAAATGAAGATCATGGCATCTGGTCCCATCACTTCATGGGAAATAGATGGGGAAACAGTGGAAACAGTGTCAGACTTTATTTTTCTGGGCTCCAAAATCACTGCAGATGGTGACTGCAGCCATGAAATTAAAAGACGCTTACTCCTTGGAAGGAAAGTTATGACCAACCTAGATAGCATATTCAAAAGCAGAGACATTACTTTGCCAACAAAGGTCCATCTAGTCAAAGCTATGGTTTTTCCAGTGGTCATGTATGGATGTGAGAGTTGGACTGTGAAGAAGGCTGAGCACGTAAGAATTGATGCTTTTGAACTGTGGTGTTGGAGAAGACTCTTGAGAGTCCCTTGGACTGCAAGGAGATCCAACCAGTCCATTCTGAAGGAGATCAGCCCTGAGATTTCTTTGGAAGGAATGATGCTAAAGCTGAAACTCCAGTACTTTGGTCACCTCATGCAAAGAGTTGACTCATTGGAAAAGACTCTGATGCTGGGAGGGATTGGGGGCAAGAGGAGAAGGGGACGACAGAGGATGAGATGGCTGCATGGCATCACTGACTCGATGGCCATGAGTCTGAGTGAACTCCGGGAGTTTGTGATGGACAGGGAGGCCTGGCGTGCTGTGTGCGATTCATGGGGTCGCAAAGAGTTGGACACAACTGAGTGACTGATCTGATCTGATCTGATTGAAATAGTGAAACTTCCCAATAGGATGCAGAATAAGTCAAGGATGTCAGATCTCACTTCTATTTAATACTTTACTTGATTTTTAGCCAGTGAAGTAATTGAAGATAAAATTAATAAGGGGCTATTAATTAGGGTACAAGTCAAATTGTTTTTATATGCTGATAATATAATTTTTTTTCTCCTTAGAAACACTAAATTTTTTTATATGTGTGTGTCTGTAAATCTATATATATATAAAAATAATTATAACAAATTTGGCTGCTTGATTCAAGGCCTATATCTATGTGTGTGTGTATATGTGTGTGTGTGTGTGTGTGTGAGTGTGTGTTCATATGGGAAACAACTGGCAAAATTATAAGTCAATTTCATTTATCAGTTCAGTCACTTAGTTGTGTCCAACTCTTTGTGACCCCATGGACTGCAGCACACCAGGCTTCCCTGTCAGCACCTCTCAGAGCTTGCTCATTTCATGTGATTTAGTCGGTGAGGCCATCCAACCATCTCATCCTCTCTCATCCCCTTCTCTTCCCTCCTTCAACCTTTACCAGTATCAGGGTATTTTTCAATGCGTCAGTTCTTCCCATAAGGTGGCCAAAGTATTGGAGTAACAGCTTCAGCATCAGTCCTTCCAAAGAATACTCAGGATTGATCTCCTTTAGGATGGACTGGTTGGATCTCCTTGCAGTCCAAGGGACTCTGAAGAGTCTTCTCCAACACCACAGTTCAAAAGCATCAATTCTTTGGCACTCAGCTTTCTTTATAGTCCAACTCTCACATCCATATATAACTACTAGAAAAACCATAGTTTTGATTAGACAGACCTTTGTTGGCAAAGTAATGTCTCTGCTTTTTAATATGCCATCTAGGTTGGTCATAGTTTTTCTTTCAAGGGGCAAACATCTTTTAATTTCATGGCTGCAGTCATCACCTGCAGTGATTTTGGAGCCCCCCAAAAAATAGTCTCTCACTGTTTCCATTGTTTTGCCATCTATTTGCCATGAAGTGATGAGACCAGATGCCATGATCTTATTTTCTGAATGTTGAGTTTTAAGCCAACTTTTTCACTCTGCTCTTTCACTTTCATCAAGAGGCTGTTTAGTTCTTCTTTGCTTTGTGCCATAAGCATGATGTCATCTGTGTATCTGAGGTTATTGATATTTCTCCCGGCAATCTTCATTCATAACAATATCAAAAAATTAGAGATAAACTTAAGGAAAGTCATGTCAATTTTAAAAAATCTGAAATTCTGGAACATTTGAAATTCAAAAATATTTACTAAAATAAAAAATACCTAGGTAAATATTTACTTAGTAACAGATTCAAAAATTCAGAAGTGATGCTGTTACTCTTTTGTTAGGTCAGGTTGAATGTAGACAATATCTGCAGAATTGTTAGGAAACTCATTCTAAACATGTATTTAAACATATGAAAAATCTGGACTTAGATAATTTAAGGCCCTTCTGATAAAGTGACATTAAATCCTGACACCAAGGACCAGTAATCATATTCTCCTTTCATCAGTCTCTAGTTTTCTAGTTAACATGCATGCCCTAGTAATTCCTTAATTCAGTTCAGTTCAGCCGCTCAGTCGTGTCTGACTTTTTGTGACCCCATGAATCACAGCACACCAGGCCTCCCTATCCATCACCAACTCCCAGAGTTCACTCAAACTCATGTCCATCAAGTCAGTGATGCCACCCAGCCATCTCATCCTCTGTCATCCCCTTTTCCTCCTGCCCCCAATCCCTCCCAGCATCAGAGTCTTTTCCAATGAGTCAACTCGTCGCGTAAGGTGCCCAAAGTACTGGAGTTTCAGCTTTAGTATCATTCCTTCCAAAGAAATCCAGGGCTGATCTCCTTCAGAATGGACTGGTTGGATCTCCTTCCAGTCCAAGGGACTCTTCAAGAGTCTTCTCCAACACCACAGTTCAAAAGCATCAATTCTTTGGTGCTCAGCTTTCTTCACAGTAATTCCTAATAACATGCAATGAGGAATATATATACTTAGTCTAAATAAGAACAAAAACTCATGGATTGTAAATAAGAGAGGAAGATGTATCAGGAAATCTTTATAGGTTCTGTGTTTTCTAGAGTCAACTCAGTTTTTCTTGCCTATAGCAAGGGCCCTATTTCTATGAATACTAAAGAAGATATATTACCTCTGTGAATATATGTATGTATTTTTTTAATGCATCTTTCATAGGTAGAAGGCTTTTGTTGTTGTTGTTTAATTGTGACTACTGTAGTCTCACTGGTGCTAAGTTAGCCTATGACTGTTCCTTTCAGTATGTTTCTTTCTTTTTATCTGTTGCCTGTGCCAAAGAGGGCCATCATTTATTTTTAGCCTAGTTTGTTACATATATAATAAGAATCAGTAATAACATTATAAGGTTTTAGTATGTGCTATGCCTAGTGTGCAGGCTTCCCTCATAGCTCAATCAGTAAAGAATCTCCCTGCAATTGAGGAGACCTGGGTTCAATTCCTGGGTCGGGAACATCCCCTGGAGAAGGAAATAGCAACCCACTCCAGTATTCTTGCCCAGAGAATCCTTGACAGAGGAGCCTGGCAGGCTACAGTCCATGGGGTCACAAGAGTCAGACATGACTTAGTGACTAAACCACCACCACCAGGCCTAGTGTGCAGTATTTGACGTATATTAACAAATGTGGTGCATCCATCAAACTGTGAGGCAGACACTATCACTTGCCCCAGTTTACAGACTAAAAGAATGGAGCTTTGAAGGTCAAAGCAACTTGTCCAAGGTCAGAAAGCTATTAGATTCTGGAGTCAGGAACTGAACTCATAGAAACTGAATCATAAAGTCAACTTTTATTTATTTATTTTTCTTTTTTTTTATTTTATTTTATTTTTAAACTTTACATAATTGTATTAGTTTTGCCAAATATCAAAATGAATCTGCCACAGGTATACATGTGTTCCCCATCCTGAACCCTCCTCCCTCCTCCCTCCCCATTCCATCCCTCTGGGTCATCCCAGTGCACCAGCCCCAAGCATCCAGTATCATGTATCGAACCTGGACTGGCAACTCGTTTCATACATGATATTTTACATGTTTCAATGCCATTCTCCCAAATCTTCCCACCCTCTCCCTCTCCCACAGAGTCCATAAGACTGTTCTATACATCAGTGTCTCTTTTGCTGTCTCGTACACAGGGTTATTGTTATCATCTTTCTAAATTGCATGTATATGTGTTAGTATACTGTATTGGTGCTTTTCTTTCTGGCTTACTTCACTCTGTATAATAGGCTCCAGTTTCATCCACCTCATTAGAACTGATTCAAATGTATTCTTTTTAATGGCTGAATAATACTCCATTGTGTATATGTACCACAGCTTTCTTATCCATTCATCTGCTGATGGACATCTAGGTTGCTTCCATGTCCTGGCTATTATAAACAGTGCTGCGATGAACACTGGAGTACACGTGTCTCTTTCCCTTCTGGTTTCCTCAGTGTGTATGCCCAGCAGTGGGATTGCTGGATCATAAGGCGGTTCTATTTCCAGTTTTTTAAGGAATCTCCACACT
Organism: Bubalus bubalis; assembly: GCF_019923935.1. Taxonomy (NCBI): domain Eukaryota; kingdom Metazoa; phylum Chordata; class Mammalia; order Artiodactyla; family Bovidae; genus Bubalus; species Bubalus bubalis. The sequence continues at coordinate 83,911,102 of NC_059164.1, forward strand.
GTTCTCCATAGTGGCTGTACTAGTTTGCATTCCCACCAACAGTGTAAGAGGGTTCCCTTTTCTCCACACCCTCTCCAGCATTTATTACTTGTAGACTTTTGGATCGCAGCCATTCTATAAAGTCAACTTTTAAATCATTCGGTTTAGTTCAATTGATCAGTCGTGTCCAACACTTTGTGATCCCATGGACATCACTTAAATCATTATGCTATGTTTTATGTGAATATATTGATAACTTAGTTGGGCAGTTTTTCATGAGTCAGTAATAACTCTAAGTAAAACTCTTCAATCTAATTCTTACTGATATAGTTGGTTTTTGACTGTGTAGAAGAATACGCTCAAATAAATAGTGGCTAAAACAATTTTCCCTCTTGAACAGTCTAAACTTAAGCCTTGCAGGGATGCTGTACTGGCTCTGCCTTGTCCAGAATCTAGTGATTCAAGTCTTTCCTTTTGTGATTCCTAGATTATGATGTTTATCCTCATGCTCTGTGATAGACAAATGTCAGCCATCATTTCCATGTTCTAAGAAACTGAATGGAAGTGAATGAAAATGTTTAATTGAAACAGACTGCCAGGTATTTCTCCAGCAAAGATGGATTTATTCAGGGTCTGCAACTATGGTGAGCCTCATAGTAGTCCCTAAATGACAAAGGAAGAAGAACTCTTACAGAGAGGAAAAAGGAAGCTGTGAGGATCATGGTAAAGAGAGAGTACTTGGTTTTCATTGGCTGGGCCCTTGCTAGGAAAGAAGAGGACTATGTCTTCTCCTTGTTGGTTTCTGATATGGTTTCCGGGTGTGAGAGCTTCCCTTTCTGGTCTCCCAAATCTATTCAAGCTTTCTGTTTATTAATCTTTACGAGGTTAAGGGACATGATTTCTTCATTTTCTGTCATGAGATGTTGTAATATCACATTCCTGCACATTTTATTGACCACAGTTAGTTTAAAAAAAAAAATAAGATGATGGGAAATGTATACGTGAATGTAAGAATTGGTTGGGCTTCCCTGGTGGCTTGGTGGTAAAGAATCTGCTTGCCAATGCAGGAGATGCAGGTTTGATCCTTGGGTCATGAAGATCCCCTGGAGAAGGAAATAGCAACCCATTTTAGTATTCCTGCCTGCAGAATCCCATGGACAGAGCAGCCTGGAAGGCTACAACCCATAGGGTCACAAAGAATTGGACATGACTTAGAGACTAGACAACAACAAATAATTGGTTAAAGGCTCTATTGCTATAGAAGAGAACAAGAGAGATTAGGAGATAAAATCTTTAGTTTTTGTCACACAGTTAACTGAAATTAAAAATGTAGTTGATAAACTCAAGAATAAAAATGAATATAAAAAGTAGCATATTTTAATTAACTCTATAAAAAATTTTAGAAATAATGGTGAAACCAAACTTCTAATCTTCAGCAAACAGAATATAATCTTATAAAATAAAATATTTAATAGTCATATGTATTTTCTTGCCCTAGAAAAGGAAAGTTTGAAAAAAATAAAGTGTAACAAAAAACATTTTCTACAAATTGGCTGTATTCATAAAGTCTGAACCAATTACAGACTCTCAGTTTGGGTCCACCAGAAGTAGCAATAATTGAGATGGAGTTTAGGTTACAGGATGTTAATTAAGGATCAAGATCTCTGAAGGGTAAGGGGAGGAAGAAGAGTTGAACAGAGGACAAAGTCAAGCTGTAATGCAAACTTGTCAGAGCTTTGACCAATATAGTAGGAGATCTGGAACAAGTATTGCCTGGCATACTTGCCTGGTGTTGACTTGAAAAGTCAGAACTTTCTAGCTCACTTCTGTCTCTAGATGTTATCAGCCTTGAGTAAGGTATGACTTGGGCAAATCCACTTTTGTAGCTGAGATGTTAGTCATCAAATGTGTTCTCCCTACTTCTTTCTCTAGCACCCTGCTGACTGGTCCCTGTGACTCTTCCCAATCAATCCTCTGTGAGTTGAGTTATTGTATGGCAGTTCCAAGCTGGAGCAGTGCATTCTTATGTCTGACCCTTCAGAGGTCTTTTTCTTCCCTGTAGCATAGTGATAGCAATTTTTGAGATAGTGGTTGCTTAGTTCATCTGGGGATCTGAAAGACCATCATGAACAGAGGCCTCCTATAAGAAATGACTAAGTACACTACTCAGTTTAAAGGGTTTATTACAACAACAGTTGCTTAGTTCACCTGGGGATCTGAAAGACCATCATGAACAGAGGCCTCCTATAAGAAATGACTAAGTACACTACTCAGTTTAAAGGGTTTATTACAACAACATAACTCAGTCCATTCTCACAGATATCCTCATGATTTCTTGGGGAATAGAATTCTTACATGTAGGTAGGCATATTCATATACTTTCTCCTCAAAGCTTACTTCCAGATTGAAGTCATAGATACATAATACATTTTAAAACACATTTTAAAAATCTAGTCTGATAAACTTTTTCTTTTATGAATATTTTTAAATTGAGGTATAATTCACATAATGTATTAATTTCAGATGTACAGCATAATTTTTTAATATTTGTATATGTATTGTGGTATAATGGTAAAGAATCTGCCTGCCACTGCATGAGATGTAAGAGACATGGGTTTGATTCCTGGGTCGGAAAGATCCTGTGGAGGACGAAAGGGCCACCCGCTCCAGTATTCTTGCCTGGAAAATTCCATTGACAGAGGAACCTAGTGGGCTACAGTCCACGGAGTCTCGAAGAGTCAGATACGATTGAACACACAGACACACATTGCCAAATAATCATAATAGGTCTAGTTAACATCCATAACCATACAGAGTTACAAATTTTTTCTTCTGATGCGAACTTTTGGCAACTTTCAAATATGCAAAGCGCTATTATGAACTGTAGTCACCACACTGTATGTTACATCCCCATGATTTGTTTATTTTATAAGGAGAAGTTTGTACTTTTGACTCTCTTCACCTTTCTTCCTACCCCATCCCCCACTTCTGGCAACCACCTGTCTATTCTCTGTTTATAAATATGGTTTTGCTTTTGAGGGTTACTTTTAGATTCTGCATATAAGTGAGAGTATATGGTATTTGACTTTCTTTGTTTGACATTTCATTTTGTGTGTGTATATGTGTGAGTGTGTGCATGCACACATGCTCTCAGTTGTGTCTGACTCTTTGTGACCCCATGGACTTTAGCCCACCAGGCTCCTCTGTCCATGGAGTCTTCCTGGCAAGAATACTGGAGTGGGTTGCCATTTCCTCCTCCAGGGTCATTTAGCATAATGACATTTCATTTAGCATATTGCCAAAATGGTAAGATTTCCTTTCTATGGCTGAATAATATTCTTCTGTATGTAGATTAGATAGGTAGATAACCACAGTTTCTTTATCCATACATCTGCTGGTGGACATTTTGGTGTTTCCATCTCTTGGCTGCTATAATTTAGTGCTCTAATGAAAATGAGGTACATATATATTTTTGAATTAGTGTTTATATTTTCTTTGGGTAAATGCTCAGAAGTGTTTTCCACTTCTGGTGGATACACTAACTTATATTCCTACCAACAGCACACAGGGATTCTCTTTTCTTCACATCTTTGCCAATATCTGTTACCGAATATTTCTTATCTTTTTGTTACTAGCCATTCTGACACATGTCAGGTGATACCTAATCGTGATTTTGATATGTATTTTCCTGATGATTGATGATGCTTAGCATCTTTTCATGTGCCTGTTAGCTTGAGTATATCTCCCATCAGAACTGTTTATGTCCTTTGCCCATTTTTAAGTTTGATAGTTTGCTTTTTGTTCTTAAGTTGAATTAGTTATTTATGTTTTGGATATTAACCCTTTATCATATATATCATTTCCAAATATTTTATCCCATTCCGTAGGTTTCCTTTTCATTTTGCAGGTTTCTTTTGCTATGCAGCTTTTCAGTTTGATATAGTTTCATTTGCTTTTGCTTATGTTGACTTTGCTTTTGGAGTCAGGTTAAAAAAATAATTAACAAGACCAATGTCAAGAACCTTACCACCTATGTTTCCTTCTAGGCATTTCTTAGTTTCAGGTTTTATGGTCAAGTTTTTAATCCATTTTTAGTTGATTTTGTGTATGGTATAAGATAGCAGGTTCAGTTTCATTCTTTTGCATGTGACTCTAGTTTCCACAGTGCCATTTATTGAAGAAATTATCCTTCCCTTATTGTATATTCTTGGTGCTTTTGTTATAACTTAGTTGAACCTATTTGTTTGAGTTTATTACTAGGCTCTTTATTCAGTTTCATTGATCTGTGTCTCCTACCAATATCACAATATCATCCTGTTTTGATTACTATAGCTTTATAATATTTGAAATCAGGGCATATGATACCTCCAGATTCTTAAGATTGCTTTGTTGGTTTTGTTTTGTTTATTTTGGTATATATGTCTTTGATTTTCTATAAATGTAGAACTATTTGTTCTATTTCTATGAAAAATGCCATTGGAATTTTGATAGGGACTGCACTGAACCTGTAGATTGTTTTGGGTGGTTTGGAAATTTTAACACTATTAATTCTTCCAGTTCACAAGCATGGGACACCTTTCCATTTGTGTGTTCATCTTTTTTTTTAATCAGTGTCTTATAGATTTCAATGTATGAGTCTTAATCCTCCTCTTTATTTAGATATAAATTTATACCTAAATTTATCTTAGGTATTTTATTCTTTTTGATGTGATTGTATATAGGGTCATTTTTGTTAATTCTCTTTATGAGTTTTTTATTAGTGTATCAGTCTGATAAAGCAGTTAAGCCAAATCAAATCCTATGTGATTCAAGTGTCAAAGGATGTTATGAAGCCAAGCAGTGTGATTCTGAATACACAAGATAATGCACACAGTTCAGCCAATCAATGACTACATTCATTGTCAAGGACTGTTTCTCAGAGGAAAGGGGGTGGACATTGACATAGTGTATGTACAGAAAGAAAAAAAGTCCCGAACCCACTGCACAGTGCATAATCTAAGTTGAAATCTAAAACAATTCATTTACCTTTCTTTTAGAATCACAGGAAAAGTTGTCAGAGAGGTAGAAGTTATAGCTTATATGAGAAATTAAACCTGGAGAGGGATCTGGAGTGAGTCTATCCAACCTGCCGTTCCAATTGTTAGCTGAGTTCTGAGAAGCAGGACAAACAGGTTTTTCCCTCATTTAAATTCCTACCATGTATATTGTCTATACCATTCACTTATCAACTGATTCCATGCTGTTGCGTGAGCTTTCATATTATCTTTACATGCCATTTGTAACATGTATTGCACATTTGTTTTTATTATGCTTATCTCTTTTTCCTAAATAGACAGCCATTTAAAAACAGAATCTCTGTGGGTTATAGTGCCAAAATGTCCCATTTTATATAACACAGAACTTAGTGATATATTAGAAACAAGATAATATTGATAAGTCAATATTTTTTATACATTCAAATATTGCTTCCACTATTTACTCTCTGTTATCAGAAGTTCTAGTCATGTTGACAAACTGTGTAGGCAAAAATGGATAAAAGAATGCTTGTCCCAGATGCCTTAACAAATGGTGTAGATATTATCTTTCCATGCATCAGTCTCCGATAAAAACATGTATTGTCTTTACGAATATAATCAGATGGCCATTATGTCTAAACACTTATCAATACAGGAAAATTGATTCTTAAATTACCACTGACTTGGGTGTACTTGGAAAAATCACTTAAACCCTCTGTTTCTTTGATTTGCATTGTAAAATGACAGGATACAACATTTTACATTTGTTTTTTATCACATACTTCTCCATTGAGTCCTCAGCACAAAGCACAGAGATAAATATAATTCTTTCATTACTATTTTTATTTTTGATGAAAAACAAAGGTGTTCTAGATTATGTAACTTTTGTAATAAGTGAGGAAAATGGAATTTGAATTTAAGTTAAATCTTAAATGTCTTCGGTCCCTAAGTTAAATTGTTGTAATGAATGGAATCATCTATAAGTATAAATATAAAATGGACTAGAAAATAGAGAAAAGACCAATAGTTAATAATATAAAAAATAGATCCATTATTCTCTTTGAAGTTAAGTAAAATCTAAACTTCCTTTTTATAATACCACCAAGAAAACATTTATTTTGGGGTCTAGGGTTGGCTAGACCAAATGTGCCTCAATGGTTTGAATTAAAGTTACGTAGAAAATAGCCAAGGAAAAGGGACTCTGACCTTCCTTTCTTTCTTCCTGAAAGCAGAGAAGATTTGTCTCATGTGAAAGATACCCTCCTCACATTTAGAAGTAGAAAGACACCGTTATCATCAAAGAAAATGGAATTTGCACCTTGAAATCCAACTAAACAGACCTGTTACCTCTTAACTGTTGCCTAGAAAATCCCATGGACGGAGGAGCCTGGTAGGCTGCAGTCCATGGGGTCGCTAGAGTTGGACACGACTGAGCGACTTCACTTTCACTTTTCACTTTCATGCATTGGAGAAGGAAATGGCAACCCACTCCAGTGTTCTTGCCTGGAGAATCCCAGGGACGGCAGAACCGGTGGGCTGCTGTCTATAGGGTCGCACAGAGTCGGACACGACTGAAGTGACTTAGCAGCAGCAGCAGTTACCTCTATAATTTACCACCCCAAGCCCAAATTCTGTTTAGATTCTTCACTAATTGGGCACCCAAAACCTAAGTTTCTTTGTCCTGTCATTTCCTCACAAGTTTATTGTTTCTTTGTTTAAAAATTGTAAAACTGCCTACTTTGGCCACTTCTTAGGTCTTGTTGCTATGGGACTCCATGCGTGTGAATTAAAATCTGTTTATCTCTCTTCTCCCTTTCTTATTAATATGTTTTTGTCAATTTTTTTTATTATTAGTCCTGCCACAGAACTCAAGTGTACTCCTCTTAAGGAAAATTTCTTCCCCTTGACACTTATCATACAAAATAAATATAGAACATTATCTGAGTTTTTAATATGAGTTATTTTAAAGAAGGTAACATAATCTAGTGTAATATTACATATACCAACCACAGTTATTTGAAATTCGGTAAGTGATATAAGATAATCATGAAAATAAATGATTAGGAGTTAAAATAAGCAGTAGTATAAATATTTCTAATACTATGTTCCAAAATCTTGAACTAAGAGATAATTATAACTATCATCTAACTTGAATTTGTTTGGAGGATTTTTGGTAATTGAAAATAGAGAATAAGAACAGAGCTCATGTCTTCCATTAGGTCGATCAATATTTTAACATGTTCAGTTCAGTTTAGTCACTCAGTCGTGTCTGACTCTTTGCAACCCCATGGACTTGGACTGCAGCATGCCAGGCCTCCCTGTCCATCACCAACTCCCAGAGTTTACCCAAACCCATGTCCATTGAGTTGGTGATGCCACCCAACCATCTCATCCTCTGTCATCCTCTTCTCCTCCTGCCTTCAATCTTTCCCAGAATCAGGGTCTTTTCAAATGAGTCAGCTCTTCGAATTAGGTGGCCAAAGTATTGGTGTGTCAGCTTCAACATCAGTCCTTCCAATGAACACTCATGACTGATTTCCTTTGGGATGGACTTGTTGGATCTCCTTGCAGTCCAAGGGACTCAAGAGTCTTCTCCAACACCACAGTTCAAAAGCATCACTTCTTCAGTGCTCAGCTTTCTTCACAGTCCAACTCTCACATCCATACATGACTACTGGAAAACCCATAGCTTTGACTAGATGGACCTTTGTTGACAAAGTAATGTCTCTGCTTTTTAATATGCTGTCTGGGTTGATCATAACTTTTCTTCCATGGAGCAAGCATCTTTTAATTGCATGGCTGTAGTCACCATCTGCAGTAATTTTGGAGCCCAGAAAAATAAAGTCAGCCAATGTTTCCTCATCTATTTGCCATGAAGTGATGGGACAAGGTGCCATGATCATAGTTTTCTGAATGTTGAGTTTTAAGCCAACTTTTTCACTCTCCTCTTTCACCCTCATCAGAGGCTCTTTAGTTCTTCACTTTCTGCCAAAAGGGTGGTGTCATCTGCATGTCTGAGGTTATTGATATTTCTCCCAGCAATCTTGATTCTAGCTTGTGCTTCATCCAGCCCAGCGTTTCTCATGATGTACTCTGCATATCAGTTAAATAAGCAGGGTGACAGCCTTGACATACTCCTTTCCTATTTGGAACCAGTCTGTTGTTCCATGTCCAGTTCTAACTATTGCTTCCTAACCTGCATACAGGTTTCTCAAGAGGCAGGTCAGGTGGTCTGGTATTCCCATCTCTTTCAGAATTTTCCACAGTTTATTGTGATCCACACAGTCAAAG